>NC_141991.1:51898488-52602239 GCF_049901715.1 Pseudonaja textilis
GCTGCAGAAAAGACTACATTCATTTCTAAAATGGAAATATTTCAAAACAAGGCCTAAAATTTATCCTTACTACTAAAATATTGTGCCTCTTGTTTTGTAAGTTTAGGTTGCTCATCTGTCAGTTGTTACTCTCTGGATGCCGGTTAGCTTAATGGCACATCATATGTATATTCCTCATAAAATGTAATATCAGGGGGAAATTTCATAAAGATACAAAACAGGATCTGAGTTATGACAAGACATATGCATAACTGGATAGAAGCATTCTGTCAAACAGACAACAAATGGTCAAAATTGGGAGCGTCCTATCAAATTCTGTACCTGTCAATAGTGGTGTCCCCCAAGGCAGTGTTCTAGGACCAACTCTCTTCATAGTCTACATAAATGACCTCTGTGATCATATTAAGAGCAACTGCATTCTCTTCGCTGATGATGTAAAGCTATTCAACACCACAGAAAATACTGCTACCCTTGAAAAAGACCTTGACTATGTATCAGAGTGGTCAAACAAATAGCAACTTCAAATCTCAACAAATAAATGCTCTGTCCTACATATCGGCAAAAAAATCAGAAAATAAAATACAGGTTGAAAAGTCAAGATGATCCAAACTCTGTCAAGGATCTTGGAGTACTCATATCTAATGATCTAAGTGCTAGAGCGCACTGTAACTACATAACCAAAAAAGCATTAAGAGTTGTTAACCTAATCCTACGTAGCTTTTTCTCTGGTAATATTTCACTACTAACTAGAGCATACAAAACATTTGCTAGACCAATACTCGAACACAGCTTATCAGTCTGGAACCCGCATTACGTATCTGATATTAACACAGTTGAGAAAGTCCAGAAATATTTCACAAGAAGAGTTCTCCACTCCTCTACTCGTTGTAGAATACCTTATGCCACCAAACTTGAAATTCTAGATCTAGAAAACCTACAACTATGCCGCCTTTGGTCCGATTTAAGTATAGTATATAAAATCATACATTGCAATGTACTACTTGTCAATGAATACTTCAGCTTCAACCATAACAATACAAGAGCAAGCAATAGATACAAACTCAAGGTAAACCGCACCAAACTTGATTACAGGAAATACGACTTCAGCAACAGAGTGGTCAGTGTCTGGAATACTCTACCTGACTCTGTGGTTTTTTTCCCAAACCCCAAAAACTTTAACCTTAGACTGTCTACTATTGACCTCACCCCTTTCCTAAGAGGTCTATAGGGGGTGTGCATAAGCACACCAACGTGCCTACCATCCCTGTCCTATTGTTTCTTTTATTTGTTTTAATTTTTCTTATATGTATCCATGTATTCATAACTATGTTTTTACTTATACCTATTATCTTGTAACCAACTGACAAAAATAAATAAATCAATAAATAAAAAAGATATGCTATTCCTAACGAACAGATTTGGCCTTAATAAGATGAAGATACCTGGATGAAATATTATTACATGGTACTAACAAAAGTTTATAAAATTCTATTAGGTGGGAAGGAGAGGAAGAGAGAAGTGGTAACTACAGAACCAGTATTTACTGTGCGGTCAGATGGGAAGGGGTAAAAATATTATCTACTAAATGCTTGCAATTGTGGCTTACTGACTGATCCTTACAGAGTGAGCAAGGGTTACTGCAAAGAGTTCAAAAATATATAAGTCTGTTTCTAGAGCATAAGAGAAGTGGAAAAGCTATTAAGTGTTTGGCACAACAATTCAACAGGAGCAGGAGAAGGGCGTTACTGGAAAATACGTATTGAGAAGAATAATATACTCAGCTATAAAAGATGAAAAGGGTAGATGATCCCAATGGGGAGATTACTAATATATATGTTTTTTCTACTGCTGATGCCTAAGGAAAGATAATGAAAATATATGGGCAGACCTCTTCAATCAAAGCTTACAGTGCTTATGGCATATTTGTACTTCTATCTAAAAACAACCTAGAATATGTTTGCAGCAAATGCGTTCTTATATGATGCTTGGGAAAAAAGAGTCAGAAGGTTCAAACAACAGCAACATGGTCACACTTTATTTAATAAGACAGAATGGAGATTTATGAGATCAAACCAGGGAGGCATCAGGACAGGACCTGACAAGGAAGCAAGACTACATAAGGAAGAGAAACTGAGAAGCCTAGTGAATATCACTAAAAAACAGAGTTGAAAAAGCTACACTATGTTACTTGTAGTCAAAATAATTATAACATAGCGGAGACTGTTTCAAAGCTCCAAAATTCATGTTTCTTTTTGCCTTTTTATTATTATGAAAACTACTCAGTGTACTTCACTTGGTACCTTTTATTACTGTTATACTGAATATCAGTTGTACACTTGTAATAACTATCTGTCCATATTTAGACATTATCATTAAAATGTGAAAAAAATATACATTCGGCATTAAAAACTGCATAATATGTGCTATAGTAAACCTTAGCACCCTGATGGCGAACCTATGCCATGCATGCCAAAAGTGGCACGCAGAGCCATTTCCCCCGGCATGCGAGAGCTGCCCGACACCTGATTGTCGGGTATCTGGCATCGCTGCCCGACACCTGATTGTCGGTTATCTGGCGTGTATGCACGGGGGCTGCCGGGCTGCATGGGAGACATGTGCGCATGCACACAGATGTGCAGCGCATGCTGGGAGGTCTCAGGCACATGTGAAGAGACGAGCGGCACATGGGGGAATCACACACATGCATAAATGGATGGCGCGCGAGAGTGATTGGGCATGCATGCGCAGAGCCTTGTGGCACGTGAGTGATCGTGCATGCATGCATAGAGGTGTGCAGCATGGCGGGGTGATTGCGCATGCATGCACAGATGTGCGGTGCACAGCAAAGGGAATTGCACACAGATGCGCAGGTGCATGGCAAGAGGAATCACGCACGCATGCGTGACGCACAGCGCTGTGAGGGGATCACATGTGCAAGGGGGGTGGGGGGGTCAGCATGCATTGCTTTCTGGGTGCTGGCACGTGAGAGCATGTGCAATTATCAGCATGGGAGCCGAAAAAAGTTTGCCACTACTGCCTTAGCATATGCAAACAGTGCATGCATACTCCTATGAAGAATAGAACATAATCATTGTACTATGCTGATGCTTTTGGGTATCAGATACTGACTGAATACATTTCTTGTGCATACTTATTAATTCTGCCCATTCTTCTGTAGAAAAAGAGGAGACATAATTAAAGGGGGCTATTGTTTACTTGTATCTTGCTCTAGTCTTTAGCTAAAAATATCAATCCCAGCACAAAAAAAAGCTGAAGCCATCTATCTGGTTTTCTGAATGAATTTGTCTTGTCTTATTTTTAAAACGTTTTTTTTTTACTATTAATAGAGAACTGAGAAAAGGTGAACCCTGAGATTCTACTGATTAACAAAGAGTTTAAATAGAATCAATTTTACACCATACCAAAAGCAGATGTAGCTTTTTATTTGTTTAAAATCTTGTTTATAAGACCTACAACTGTCTTATGCCTGGTTATTTGGAAATAAGTTCTACTAATTTCTTGTTCCTTAATATGTTGGTATGCACACTTAACTATAATCAAGTCCCTGGCAAAGAATGGAAGACATACTTGAAAGTTAAAATTCAGTTATGTTCCTACATGTACACTTACTTTAGGATCATTCTCACAGATTACTAGACACAAGAAGAAATGTGGTCACCTAGCTTTATTCCCTGCTCAATACAATAACTGCAAAACAGCTTTAAAATCTTACCAAAAGGCTGTTGAACTTTTATTTAAATATCAGAAATGAAGAAAAAAACCTGCTACTTTTCAACCATGGAAACCTAATACTTTCCACATCTCTTTCATTATCAAAAACTGTATTATAGTCTTTTCCTGACCTATCCTACACCACACCATTGCACTCCACTCCACTCCATTCAGTTTTTAGGCAAATCTGCTTCGCAACAATTTTCAGTTGATGGTTGAGGTTCTACTTAATGAAAGTGAATAAATCTTCTATCTGACAGTCTTCTTCAACTTTCCCCTTAAGCTTCTCTTTTCCAGTAAACACATTCAGTTATTTTAAATATTCTTCATAAGCCTCTTCTCTGTTTTCAAACCCATAGACAGGGAACAACAGAAGTAGGGAGGAGTTCAACATTTTTAGGTGGGACATCCTTTCTCTGGAGGTGCAGCAGGAGTTGTTCACCAATGCAGAAAACTCCAGTACTTCCAATTAAAAGACAGCATTAGGACTTGCCTTACTGGAGGGCTTCCTGATGCTGGATTTGAAAGGTCAATTTACATTTTAAATAAATTTAACATCATATAAATGTCTCTGCTTGCATTCTTTAAATAATCATCTAATTTTAATATAAATTGCCTGAGTGAAAATTAGTACCCACAAGAACAAATTAAATATGGGAAAAGAACTCTGATCCAAACTACCTTGGGGGCGGGGGGCGGAGAGCAACGGGGAATTGAATTTAATAACTATCAAATGTTAGACTGTGTAATGTGATAAGGAGCATGAATATTATGTCTATATTATCTATGCTTGACAGGGAAGGTAGAATAAATAATTGACAATAAAAACCACAAAGGACCGAATCAAACAAATTTGTATGTCTTGGTAAAATGTTTACACTAAATGGGAAAATGGGAAGAGAAAACATGAAAAGGATACATTTTATATTGCCAATCGCTTTAAAACACAGATTTGAAATTAAAGAAAGAGGCCAAGGGAAGAGGATCTTGCATTACCAACATCCGTCCTTCCCAGCAATTAAAGCCAACCTTAATCTATTAATGCCAAGTGGCTCAGTCTTTCTGCTTTAGAAAAGGAAGATGATTGTGCAAAAGTAAGAAGTTAAATACGCTTTCCCACCAAGAATCAGAAGAAACCAATTTCAATCCATAGACCAGGAAGTGAAAAACCACAACAGTAAAATATTTAGCACTGATGTTATTACCATTAATAATACATAAGCAATTTCATTATTAAATGAATGTTCTCCAATTATCACTTGAGGTTATATAATAAAATCTGTGGATGAATAAACCCCTAAGTGATTTATTCAGTTTTGGCTTAGCACGTTAAGTGCAACTTGGCACGATGGTTTATAAAAATGTTATAGCTTAGCATAATGTGTGAACAAGACCAAAAATCAGTTATGCTCAACAAATTATAACTAAAACAAACCATAGTTTAACATGGTATGTGAACCCACATTCTATTACTTGTTAGTCTTTTAGAATCTCTTTATATTATAATTGAACCAAAAGAAATTAAGTTTTCACATATTTAATTAAACAAGAAAGTAGTATTCATGCCAGAGGTGGCCTGCTACCAGTTCTCACCGGTTCAGGTGAACCAGTATTTAAGATTCTGTGCAGCTTGGCAAACTGGCCAATCCCACCTCTGGCTGGCCCCTGCTCTGCTCATTTTGGGGCTGTTTGGGGCCATTTTTCAGGCATTTTCAAAATGGCCCAAAATGGTCTGAAAATGGCCTATAAACGGCCTGAAAATGGCCAGGAAAACAGCCTGAAAATGCCCCAAAAATAGCCTGAAAAAAGCCTGAAAATGGCCTGGAAATGGCCTGGAAAATGGTCTGAAAATGGCCCCAAAACCAGCCTGAAAACAGCCAAAAAACAGGCTGAAAATGGATGGGGGGGCGGGTCCACCCAGAGATGAGATTAATCATCTGATTCCTACTTCTGCCTTTGAGGCAAGTAGCTGGGAGGCGGGGCTGGATGTGATGAGTGATGTCACCTACCCAGTCACATGACCAACTGGCCACATCTACCCAGCCAGAGAACCAGTTGTTAAAATATTTGCAGCCCACCACTGATTCATGCCAAACAAACTTATATATGGAATTGATTTGCTGTGGAACCTTGGGGCGCAATTGTAATCCATTCCAGTACTTCAGTCACAGCTCAATTTGGTTGTGACCGGAAGCATGATTGACTGCGCATGCATGGAAAAAAAATTGGCACCAAAGGGGAAATCGCTGTGGCAGGGAAAATCGCCTCAGCTGTGTTTGGTCGCCATCCAAAGATGTGTTCACAACCAAAAGCAATTTTTTTTCGAAAATTTGGCTTATCACCTGATTTGGTCATGGGCAGAAGTGTTCATGATTCGAGGTTTCATTGTATTCCATTCCTTGACAACAACCTCATAGACATCCCTATAATTCTGTATATTATATTTAATTCTACATTAAAATTTCCATACAATTCTTAAAATAAAAAAAATGTTTATATTAGAAATTATCATTAGTTCTATTCAAAAATTAGGCTTCTGAAGTCAATGAAGATCCATGCTATTGCCCCAGCTCCTCCATCCTCAATCACTCTATTTTGACAGGAAGGTCAACAAGGGAAAAATAATTATATTCAGTTTTTATATTTGCTGTCATTTATGCATGCATAAAATGCATGTTCCCTGAAATGATACATTTTGAACACCTGACAGGGATATACTGTATTATTGTTTTGAATGGCTGCCCAATTTCACAGAAGAATTGGTTGCTCTTAATGCATCTGCTGTGACTGGGTAATGGGCAGATAGGGAAGGAATGAAATCAGGAGAGCAACCCTTAAGTAAGCAGTTGCAGATAAACATTCACAGCAGCAGCAAAGAGAATATTTAAGCCGGCTCCCATGCTTCTGCCTTGCCCTGTCGCTATCATCTATGACTCCCTATGACGCCCTACACTAATCTCCTCCCAAAAAATCTCGGCCCTTTTGGCCTCCTTGCACTCTCCCACAGCCACCTATCCCTGATGCCCTACCTGACCCTTTGACCTTCTTCCCCTTGTTGCTGATAAGGCATGCCTGCCTTAGGCAGCTGCTGGCCTGAGGAGGGGAGGGAGAGAAAGACGGGCAGGTGGAGTTGAAGCATATACTACAACTGTGATTTTGAAGCTACTGTTTGTTCAGTGGCATTCTAACTCTAAACAGTTACTAAACAAACAGTCACTAAAAAGAATTATCTATTAACAGAAACACTTAATTCTTAAGAATGCAATAATTTTTAAGTACAGTAGAACCTCTGGTCATGAATGCTTCTGGCCATTACCAAATCGAGTTCTGACCAAAAACTTCACAATTTTTTTTCCCGCGGCCGATTTCCCCTTTCGCACTAATTTTTTTTAAGTGCCAAATTTCCAAAATCAGATTTGGGTCACAACCAAATTGGGTCACAACCAAAGTTATGGAATGAATTATGGTCGTGACCAGAGGTTCTACTGTACATGTAGAAATTCAATCCTTTGGCAAGTTTAACTGCTATTTAAGAAGGTGGTTGTTATGGACACTGTCCTATTTATCCCAAAAGAAAGGAAAATTACCTGACTTTTTCATATCTCCAAAAGAAGGGAACAAGCTCGTTTGTAATGTTTATGCCTTCTCTGTGGTGGCTCCCTCCCTCTGGAACATCATTCCTCCAGAAATTAGACTGGTCCCCACTCTGACACTCTTTTGGAAGGTCCTAAAGATATGGTTTTACCAGCAGACATGGGGAACCCATAGTGGGATGGAGTCCATTATGGCTGATATGCATGTGTGTTGTCACTGAAGGGAGTAGGCAGGTTACTATTTTGTTGTTATTATTTATTATTTTTATTTCTTCTACATTGTTTTTCTGTAAACTGCTTAGAATCATTGTGAGTGACTGGCAGCTATATAAATTTTCCAAAATAAATAAATAAAAATATCCTTTATTTAGTGACTCTAAGACAACCCTCCCATTTTAAGATAAATTGTTTTAAGGGCAAACTGTTTAGGGAAAAATGTCTTCATTTTTGTAAATGTAGTATATTTATTCAAAATTCAAAAATGTAAACAGAATCATGCTGAGGCTATAAGTCAGCTAGAAGTGAATATTCTACAATGATTAACAGGTATCAGATACAGTAGACTGTGTAGATACAGGGTTAGGAATAGGATATTTCAAGTCCAGCATTGGACACAGAAGTTCACAGGGTGATACTGAATCAATCTACCTTATGAGGAACAATGGCATATATATCTAAATATTTTTATATGTACACTGCTCAAAAACATAAAGGGAACTCTTAAACAACACAGTGTAACTCCAAGTCAGTCACAGTTCTGTGACATCAAACTGTCCATTTAGGTAGCAACACTGATTGACAATTAATTTCACATGCTGTTATGCAAATGGAATAGACAACAGGTGGAAAGCACAGGCAGTTAGCAAGACATCCCCAATAAAGGAGTGGTTCTGCAGGTGGTGACCACACACCATTTCTCAGTTCCTAGGCTTTCTGGCTGATAGTTTGGTCACTTTTGAATGCTGGCGGTGCTTTCACTCTAGTGGTAGCATGAGACGGAATCTACAACCCACACAAGTGGCTCAGGTAGCACAGCTCATCCAGGATGGCACCTCAACGTGAGTTGTGGCAAGAAGGTTTGCTGTGTCTGTCAACATAGTGTCCACAGCATGGAGGCGCTACCAGGAGACAGGTCAGTATATCAGGAGACATGTAGGAGGCCATAGGAGGGTAACAACCCAGCATCACGACCGCTACCTCCACCTTTGTGCAAGGAGGGACAGGAGGAGCACTGCCAGAGCCCTGCAAATTGACCTCCAGCTCAAACGGTCAGAAACAGACTCCATGAGGGTGGTATGAGGGCCCAATGTACACAGGTGGGGGTTGTGCTTACAGCCCAACACCATGCAGGACGTTTGGCATTTGCTAGAGAACACCAAGATTGGCAAATTCACCACTGGTGCCCTGTGCTCTTCACAGATGAAACTAGGTGCACACTGAGCAAATGTGACAGATGTGACAGGGTCTGGAGATGCCATGGAGAACGTTCTGCTGTCTGCAACATCCTCCAGCATGACTGGTTTGGCAGTGGGTCAGTAATGGTGTGGGGTGGCATTTCTTTAGCAGGCCGCTCAGCCCTCCATGTGCTCGCCAGAGGTAGCCTGACTGCCATTAGGTACTGAGATGAGATCCTCAGACCCCTTGTGAGACCGTATGCTAGTGTGGTTGGCCCTGGGTTCCTCCTAATGCAAGACAATGCTGGACCTCATGTGGCTGGAGTGTGTCAGCAGTTCCTGCAAGAGGAAGGCATTGATGCTATAGACTGGCCCGCCCTTTCCCCAGACCTGAATCCAATTGTGCACATCTGGGACATCATGTCTTGCTCCATCCATCAACGCCACATTGCACCACAACGTGGTGACTGTCCAGGAGTTGGGGGATGCTTTAGTCCAGGTGTGGGAGGAGATCCCTCAGGAGACCATCAGCCACCTCATCAGGAGCATGCCCAGGCATTGTAGGGAGGTCATACAGGCACATGGAGGCCACACACACTACTGAGCCTCATTTTGACTTGTTTTAAGGATATTACATCAAAGTTGGAAGCAGCCTGTAGTGTTTTTTTCCACTTTAATTTTGAGTGTAACTCCACATTCAGACCTCCGTGGGTTGCTAAATTTGATTTCCATTGATAATTTTTGTGTGAGTTTGTTGTCAGCACATTCAACTATGTAATGAACAAAGTAGTTAATAAGAACATTTCATTCATTCAGATCTAGGATGTCTTATTTTTGTGTATTTTTTTGAGCAGTGTATATAAAATAATGAATACATGGGGACAAACTCTACTAAATCCAGCAAACTTGTCATGTCACAGTAATACATATTATCAAATCTCCTAAATTACATAAACCAATAGGACCAAGGGAGGTACTTAAAAACTGGATCGAACTATCCTACGTAATCCCCATTATCATTTTTATATATTATAATACTAAGCAAGCATAAGTTTTATTGGCAATGTATATCTTAATTTACCTATTGTGTTCTCCAAAACCCTAAAAAACTCATTCACAGAGTTGGACATTTCTCATTATTTTCTTTATTGTACTGTCTTATCTATGATTAAATCAGAGGAAAAACACCAATGATAAATAAACATAAGGGCTGAGATGGCAAAAAAGTGAACATTTAAGATCTCAGTTGTACCAATGGTTCCATAAAATTCCCTTGTAGGTTTCTCCCCCATGGAGGAGGAGGGGGGGGAGGAGGAGGAGGAGAAGGAGGAGGAGGATTCTACTATTGATTTTATTTCTTTTCTTTTTATGCTATGTAATATTATAACCTGTGGACACCAGAAGAAACTTGATTGATTGATTGACTGGTGTTCATTCATAGAGCCTATAGTCCTTTCATGGAGATTTAACAA
Organism: Pseudonaja textilis; assembly: GCF_049901715.1. Lineage (NCBI taxonomy): Eukaryota > Metazoa > Chordata > Lepidosauria > Squamata > Elapidae > Pseudonaja > Pseudonaja textilis. The sequence continues at coordinate 51,908,680 of NC_141991.1, forward strand.
AAGCATGTATTGTATCCTAATGATCAGGGTCAAAGTTCTCTTCCTGACCACTTTACTTTTCTAGCACTCAAAAAGTTTATCCCTTTCCTTTCCTAAACATTTTTCAACAATATTCATATGAAGAATTGGGCATTCCCCCTTTTTAATTAGGTAAACTTATTTTAATTGCTATTGAAAAAACTAAATAAAATGTGTTTTTAGGAATTTAATCAGATAAGGATGATTCTTACTTTGGCAATAGCACTTAGATTTATATATCACTTTGCAGTGCTTTACAGCCCTCGCTAAGCATCAGGATATTGCCTCCAACAATCTGGGTCCCCATTTTACCCACCTCAGAAGGACAGAAAGCTGAGTCAACCTTGAGCCTGGTGAGATTCGATCTGCCAAATTGCAGGCAGCTGGCTGCAGCAGAAGTAGCTTGCAGTACTGCACTCTAACCACAGCGCCACCCAGACTCTTAATGCTACACTTCCCATTATATTTTAGGTTATTTTACTAACTAGATTAATAAAAAGCATATGGAGATTCTCAGTCATCCAGGTCACTGAATTGTCCCTAAGTTGCTTTTTCAAGAGGCAACTGGACTGTCTGATTTTTCTTTGAAGCCGTTTCGCTTCTCATCCAAAACTAAAGAAGCTTCTTGGATGAGAAGCAAACCATCTTCAAAGAAAAACCAGAAAGTCTAGTTGCCTCTTTAAAAAGCACCTTTGGGTTAAATTAATAAAAGAACATAAAAGTGCCAGTACATAATATTAAAACAAGACATACTTCTTGGAAAAAAATAAAAATAAATATTTAAAATCACTGTGAACTATTCTTTCTGTAAAACCCAGACTTGAGAGCTTTCTTAGGACTAACATACTATAACCTATGCTCCATGATAGATCAAGCCTTAGGAATTCCATGTCTTTCACAGAATCTTACAAAACCTTCAGATTATTACTCTATTAAGTTTTCAGGTACCCTGTCTCTATGTCGTTTTGCCTTTAAACCTGACCTACCAAGAACTTTTTCCACATTCATTTAGAGCTGTTCAAAGTTACAATGGCACTGAAATAAGTATGATAATTTTTCACACTTAAAACCACTGCAGCATCCCCATGGTCACATGATCAAAATTCAGGTACTTGGCAACTGACAAGTATTTATGACAGTTGCACTGTCCTGGGTTCATGTGGTGATCATGTGTAACTTTCCCAGAAAGCTTCCAGCAAGTGAAGTCAATGAGGTAAGCCAGATGTGCTTAACAATTGCATGATTCACCTAACAACCATAGCAATCCACTTAAGAACTAGGACAAGAAAGTCATAAAATGTAGTGCAACTCATTTAATAACTGCCTTGCTTAGCAACATAAATTTTGGGATCAATTTTGGTCATAATTTGAGGACTATCTATGCAAACAAGACAGAGAAAGATCAAGTAAGCCACTGAAAATGCCACCGAGTTAGAGCAGCCCTCTAATATTCCCAATAACATGTTGTTCAGTTTACAGCAGCCTTGGTTTAAATTATGATGACATTATTAGTTTTAATTAAGTTACTTGAAACACCATCCACAAAATATACTATTTAAAATAGCAAACCATTTTACTTTGCTGAACTGTGCTAGAATGCAGTAACAGCTGCTACTGTGTGTATTAAACTGCTCAATTACCTTGAAGAGATGCTGAAAATGCAGTAATAAAAAGACAGAAAAAAACCCTTTCAATTGGGTCTTCAGTTCTGTTGATATCTGAATGAATGCTACGGAGGAAATTAAGAAATATCAAAAAAAAGTAAATGTAAATAATAAATTAGATGGAATTATACATACCACCTCATTCTTACTCTTTTATATTCAATGCATACTTGTATATTATATAGAACGCTAGATTCTCACATTAGGGGCTTTTATTATTTCCCATATGTCATGAATTTTTCAATCTAAGAAGAGATGGGAGGATTCTGTGTGTGTGTGTGTGTGTGTATACAAATATACATACATACATACATACATACATACACATACAAAATAATTTTGCTAATCTGGGGATTATGCACACACCTAATATAGCCACACATACAGGCAATCCCGGGTCACAAGTGTTCCCTTAGCGAATGTTCGAAGTTATGTAATCATTGCCCCCTAGTGTTTAAGAACAAGTCCTGAAACTAAGAATCTTAAACTTAATGAGCTTCGCATTCAGAAGTGGTATTCAGCAGATTCTGACCAGTTCTGGAGAACCGGTAGTGGAAATTTTGAGTAGTTCAGAGAACTGGCAAATACCACCTCTGACTGGCCCTGTCCCCATCTATTCTCTGCCTCCAGAGTCCCAGCTGATCAGCTGGGTCTTCTTTTGTTGCCCTGCCCAGGAGAACGGAGCTGGAAAGCAGGCTAATGGGATGGGGAGGGAATGGGGATTTTGCAGTATCCTTCCCCTGCCACACCCACAAAGCTACACCACATCCACCAAGCCATGCCCACAGAACCGGTAGTAAAAATTTTTTGAATCCCACCACTGCTCACATTTGATTAGCAAATGCGTCAGTGAAAGGAGGGAGTGATCCCATTCAAGGTATGAGATTCACTCCCACAAATCCTTGGTTACGAATGGAATGGACAGGCTCCATTACATATGTAACTCGAAGGCTATCTGTACATCCTATCCTTCTTATTGTTGTAAGTCACCTAGGGTAGCCCTATGGCAAAATAGATGGCAAATAAATTTAACAAATAAATAAATAAGCACTGATATGTGATAGCCTGATACATCTCTACTCATTTGGGAAATCAGATTTTCATCTGATTATCACCTTTAAATGAAATGTATAGTTGATTAAGAAAGGGAATGTGCAGGAAGCTTCTATCTAGTCAAAGTCTGTTAAATCAGATGTGTGTTGAATTTGGTACATTTTTAGCAAGGTGTGAAAAATCTCCAATATGTTTTTCTTCTAGCATTTCTCCTGGAATTAGTAAGATTTTTGAGAACACTTTTAGCACTTACAGCTGAAGCTATGTATGATGAAAGGTGAAGACGTCTACACTGCTTTAAAATATGATATAAATCTTCTTGCTCTACCTCTGAAAGAATGCAAAAGGAAGAACAGCTTGGAGATCTGAATACAAAGAGGGAAAGAATAGTAATGCTTAATCATAAAATTTGCTCCAGGCCCTCAATCACATTGGCTGCCCTTTTCAGCATCATTTCTGGCTTTAACACAATCTTTTCTGACATGTGTAAAGAACTGAAATTAGGGTTTGCTCTGGTGAGGAGAAGAGTATCCCATGGTCACCAATTATTAGTTAAGTGCAAAACAAAGCAATTGCTTGCTTTGTTTTCCTTCTGACTTAAAAACCCATAGATTTTGTGTGTGTGTGTGTGTGTGTGTGTGTGCATGTGTGTGTGTGTGTGTGTGTGTGTAGAGAGAGACAGGCAGGTAGGCAAGCAGGCAGGAAGGCAGGCATCTATACATCTACATTTTTTTCAGTTTTCTATCAATGTAGGTATTTCTTAAAATATGCACTATACATGTCCGTCTGACAAGTGGTAGATACACCAAACTGAGCAAAATTAAAATCTATAGGAGTTTTTTTTAAAATAAGAAACTCATCTTCCACACAAGAAAGTCCTTTTATTTGTGAGATAGATTAGTCAAGTACACATCAGAGGAAACTCAATATCTGCAAACATGTATTAATTTTTTAATAATAACTACGTAAAACGTTTAATGCAATAACAATAATCGATCCAGAAGGATACTTATTAGTATCCTAACATATTAGTTCTGAAAATCTTTTTTATTATTATTATTAGGGCATGCATCAGATAATAGTGGCTGGGGATTATAATTGAATTGTATGCCACTTATGTCATATATACTAGTCATTCATACATTAGAACTTTGCTAGTTGATGTATTTAAATAAAATAAAATAAAATTTACTCTCTTTTCAATTTTGAATCAGATTTATGCTAGAGTAGATTAGTTTTTGAAATCTCAAATTGAGTTGAATTTTTCAATAAGTTGTATATTAGTATTACTCTACTGTTTTATGAGAAAAATAGTTTTAAAATGTAAAATAATGATCAAGATATTTATTCATCCCTCTCTGGGTGGCTAAAAACAGTTACTAAAAACACGACCAATAAAACCAAAAGAAAAAGAAAAAATCAAGAAAAACCAGACATCAACCCATAATGATATCCATTCATCAATTCAATCCAGAGCTCCAACCTTAAAGTCCAGTGCCTGGAGGAAAAGCCATCTCTTCACCAATTTATGGAGGCTGAGAGGGTGAAATAGGTTTACCAAATCTCAAGGGGAAAGGTCCTGCCAGGCAAGAGCTGCTACAGAAAAGGCACACTTTCTAGGCCCTGCAAGATGACAACTTGTAATGGACGGGATCTATCCAATCTAATGGAATGGGCAGATGCCCTCACGGAGACGGTATCTCACTCATTATTGTTTGAATTGTTTTAGATATTTGTGAACGGTTATACAGAAACAAAAACCTTGTGATTTTAAATATGTGGGGTTTTTAGTACAGAGAAAAAACTATGTCAATAGATTAATATATTCCATTTATCTTATAGAAAAGATAAGTATAAGAAAAATAATAATATTTACCCAGAGGCATTCTACATTAGTATCTTTACACCTTCTGGCAATTCAATTTTATTTAAACCACCAAAAGTCACAATTTGTGAGCCGGGCAACCATATAAATCAAAGAAGTAAATAAATATGTGTGTGTCATTGAAATTTGGATTATGTATATATAAAAACAAACATAGAGGATTTTAAAAAGAAACAATTGAAGGTTGTCACTACTGTATAAGAGATATTATTTGTAACAATTCTGGAATAAGGAGTAATTACATTTGCAAATTGATGGCAATGGATCTCAAAAAAATTAAGTATACATCTGCTATGATCATAAAATTAATAAAATCAAATATTCTTTTTAAATTTTATTGAACTCCACAGAAAATCTTTTGAAAAGATTTATACTGCACTAGAAGTATAAAATGGATGATGGGATGTATATTCTGTGATTAAAAACTTGTTCTGTCAATGCTCCATTGTTGTTTAATATCTATTAGATTCACAACATGGTGACCCAAAGGTCATTATAATTTAATTATGATTGTACTTTTGAAATTATCAAATAAATCATAACTCATAACTCATCACTATATGGAAAACTGTGGATTTCTTGAGCATAGAGAACAGTAAAGAGCATCATTCTTCAGTGTCAGAACCTGGATAAAAGATATGTTACTAATTATTTATAAGCTGACTTACATTTATTGACTTTTTATTGTTTATTTATATTACTTATTGACTTGTATATAAATTATTGATTGAATGGAAGGATGGTATTTATGTGGTAAAGTTTAATGATATAATGACTAGGATGTCATTATTCACTACAAGAGTACTACACTCCTCTGCTCGCAACAGAATACCCTATATCACTAGGCTTGAGATTTTGGGCTTGGACAACCTAGAACTACGCCACCTACGATTAGACTTAAGAATAGCACACAAAATTATCTGCTACAATGTCCTACAAGTCAATGACTACTTCAGCTTCAACCACAACTATACAAGAGCACACAACAGATACAAACTCAATGTAAACTGCTTCAAACTTGATTGCAGAAAGTACAACTTCAGCAACAGAGTGGTCAATGCCTGGAATGTACTACCTGACTCTGTTGTTACATCATCTAACCCCCACTCCTTTAACCTCAAACTATCCACTATTGACCTCACCCCATTCCTAAGAGGTCTGTAAGGGGCATGCATAAGTGCACCATTGTGCCTACTGTCCCTGTACTATTGTCCCTATTTATTCATACCTATTTCCTGTATTCTTACTCATGTTTATACTTATACCTATTATTTTGTAAGTGATTGACAAATAAAATAAAATAAATAAATAAAAATAAATTTTGCATAATGATGGAGTGTTACACACTTTAAAAACGCTATTCATAAAATACAAAGACGCATAAAAATATGCATAGCTTGATGCTTCAGAGACCAAATTTTAAAACTATAAAAATTTAAATATATTGTAAAACAGTGTCTCCAACCATTTTCACACCAAAGACTCATTTTGTGGAATACAATTTTTTCATGGATGGATGTGGGGGTGGGGTGGAGGATGAACATACAACTTAGTTCCCTTACATGCACAATTACAGCAGGGGTCATGTTCCTATGAGAATCTAATGCTTCATGATCTGAGGTGAAGCTGAGGCAGTGATGCTAGCACTAGGGCTGCAAATATAGGTGAAACTTTGCTCCCTTGCTCGCTGCTCATCTCCAGTCCAGTGCAGCCCGGTACCTAACAGGCCATGGACTGGTACTATAATTGCATTTTTTGCCAAAACTATGCAAAGGTCTTGGAGTCACCAAGGCTGTTGGTAGCAATGGCCTCTATACAAATCTTTATACTGTACAGGTAGTCCTGAAATTATGACCACAATTGTCCTGTCCCAGTTCACACACACACACACACACACTAATTCATTTTAACATTTGTCATTTCTCAAGTCCCACTGGCAAGAAGTTTGCCAGAAAATTACCAGTCCCAATAAACCAGAGCCCACAAAATCCAGGCATGAAATCAGCTGACAAGGCACAAAGTCCAAAATCCAGGCACAAAACTGGCAGGAATAGCCAATACACCAGAAAATAGGCTCAAGATACAGAAGGAACTTGACAGACTTGGACACTGAGGCCTATCTAAAACAATGAAATTCAGTGATGAGAAAAGTAAGGTTCTACATTTAGGGAACAAAAGCCAAATGCAGAGGTATATAATAGGTGAAACCTGGCTCTATATTAGTAACTGCGAGAGTAATCTTGGACCCTTATTGGACAATCACTTAAATATGAGCTAGAAGTGCTGCAGCTTCCGAAAAAGCCAACACAGACCTAAGCTGCATTAATAGAAGTATAGAATCAAGATTACACAAAATGATAATACCACTTTATAATACCTTGATAAGGCCACAGTTGGAATATTACATCCAGTTTTGGTCTCCACAATATAAAAAAGATGTTGAGACTCTAGAAAGAATACTGAGGAGAACAACAAAGATGATTAGGGGACTTGGGGCTAAAACACACAATGAATTGTTTCTGGAATTGGGTATGTCTAGTTTAATGAAAAGAAGGCCTAGGGTGATATGATAGCAGTGTTCCAATATCTAAGGGGCTGCCACAAAGAAGGAGGGGTGAATCTATTCTCCAAAGCACCTGAAGGCAGGACAAAAAGCAATGGGTGGAAACTAATCAAAGAGACAAGTAATCTAGAAATAAAGATAAATTTCTTTATTTAGAACAATTAGTTAAGACAGTTAGAACTATTAATCAGTGGAACAACTTGCCTCCAGAAGTTGTGGATGCTCAAAAACTGGAGTTCGATAACCATTGGTCTGAAATGGTATAGGGTGCCTTGCCTGAACAGAGGGTTGGACCAAAGAGCCCCAAAGCCCCTTCCAACTCTGCTATTCCATTCCATTCCATTCCGTTCTGTTCTAAAAGCCATGGCAATACAGTTGTTTCAAGTTTCCTTTCTGAACAAATTTTCTTTGGTATTAAGCAAGCAAATACACTAAGTTATTTTGTGGGTGTTTTTGTTTTTTACATTATTTAATTTTTTAAAATAATTTTAAAATTGTAAGCTGCCCAGTCTCACTTGGTTGAGTTGAGCAGCTAAGGAAATTGAACAAACACACAAATGGTGACCATGGTAATTTTGTCAATGCTGATGGTATTCTAGTGGGTGGTCCCCAGTCTGGGGATTGCATCAATTATTATTTGGTATTATCTTTGCTTTCTTTTGCCTCAGTCATTTTATTTCTATTTGCAGGTCTTTGTATTTTTGTGATTTTTCTCTAGTACTTTCTCTTTTCCAGGCACTGCCACATCCACTATCCAGACTTTTTTGTCTTTCTTATCAACAATTATTAAGTCTGAGGTGTTGTATGGAGGTGCTTGAATTCTAAAGTCCCAGAGCACTTTTTCTGTGTAGTGGTCTTACCAGTTCTTGCTTGCAGGCAAATGGTACTTCTTACAGATATTCCAATACATCATTGTTGCTACTTTGTCATGCCATTGTTTATAGTCAGCCTATCCAATCTTCTTGCAACAGCTATTGGCACTGAAGTGTTTCTTCAGCTTCTTGTCATGTCTATTTTCTATTCTTCATTTGCTCTTTCTTGTAGACCAGTTTGATCTGTCCAGTACACAGTAAACTCTCACTTGCCTTCAGAAATTCTTCAGTGTCTTTCACACATTCAATGCCCTTTTTATTTTTTAGCTGCTGGTATACGTGTAACATTTCACACCCACCTATTTTCCTTGGTAAGTGGAGTTTGTCAATATTGCTGCATGAAGGGCATGATTCATTGTCACTTTTCTGGTCTTCAGTGCTTTTAATTCTGCGTCAGTCCACTATTCCAGCGGTGTATGTAATGACCAGAATTGTACAGGTGTTTGTTGCCTTATGGTATTTCCACCAGTTTGTACTTTAAGATCTTCCTTCTCATGATGTAATCACTTCTAACCTTCTTCTTGACTTTAATGTGCTTGATATTGTTTATTATTATAGTTTGTCACAAAGTCAGACATGTTATTATCCATGCTTATATTTAAATCGTTAAGAACTTCACCTACAGCTCAATAAATGGACTAGATTTAGAATGCCAATTTGTTCCCTAAAAATAACTAGCATGAATATATGAATAAGCAAAACTTGTGATATCCTTTACATATATTTAAGTAATTTTTCCCCTCTAGAATCCACATCTAATTCAGCATTAAACTGTTTATGAATGTTTACTTTGGTTTTCTCAATTTTTTTATTGTTGTTGTTAGCCACTCAGAGTTGTTTTAAGAGGGGTAGCAAAATAAGTCTTTAAAATAAATGAATGAATAAATAAATATCCATCTTAATTGAACACAAAAATATGAACCTTAAACTTTAATATGATTATAGCATTCATATGCTTTATAAACAGGCGTATAAATTAATATAGGATACCACAACAATAAATCTCACAAGGTCATCACACAACCCATTACCCAAGCCGTTGCTACACAGGAGGCTAATGGAAAAGAGATCAAAACACAAATGACCCAAGAGATTACAACACAGGACCCAGGTACCACAACAAAAGAACTCGCAAGCCCATCACAGAACCCATTACCCAAGCCTTTAAAACATGAGAGGCTAATGGAAAAAAGATCACTACAAAACAAACAACCCAGGAGATTACAGCACAAGATCCAGGATATCTCCACAACAAAACTCACAAGGCCATCACACAGCCCATTATACCAACATCAACTCCATCAACCAATCAAGAGGCAGCAGCGCAGCCAACCAGCCCAGCACACCAGCTCCCACCGCCAGTATTTATAGAGAGACGGCAGCTCCAATCACACACTGCTTGCACTGGCACGAAGCCGAAAGCACCAGTCTGAGGATAGTGAGTGGGACCTTGCCGAAATGTCGCCAAGATACTCTTAATCTTACATGGGAAAAGACCCGAACACATCTAGACCTACATATATATGTATATATATATATATATATATATATGTATGTATGTATGTATGTATGTACGTACGTACGTATGTATATATGTATGTATGGTATTCAGCTTTGTTCGGGTATTTTCCCACGTCATTGTAGTTGTGCTTTTAAAGTTGTAGCAATGTTTTGACAGAATCTCATCTGCCATCATCAGGCTTCTGGACACAACCAGACGGACACAACCAGAAGCCTGATGATAGCAGATGAGATTCTGCCGAAACGTTGCTACAACTTTAAAAGCACAACTACAATGACGTGGGAAAATACCCGAACAAAGCTGAATGCCATACATACATACATACATACATACATACATACATACATATAACATAGTGTGTATTTTAAGAATTTACCAAGCAGAATTTGATTGGAAATTATGTGCTATATTGAATGTTATAATTTTAAAGGCATAGATTGAAGTTTGAATAAGAGTTGATTGGATAAAATTAAAAGATATAAAGGTGTCATACTCCAATTAGTAACTACAGGGGAAAATTTGTTTAATGAGAAAAGATAATATGAATTTGAAACAGGACACACAAAAATATAAATATAATGATTGGAAAGACATTGAAACTTAGAAAAAGATACATCACTGAATTTAGATATGAGATAATTAAAAATAAAGTTGAGAAAACCAAGGGAGGGGAAAATTATGGAGAAAATGTTAAAATAGTAATAAGATATGGAATACAACACAAAGATAAATATGAAATTGAGTTTGTGTCTGTATGAAGAAGTGATAACCCGGGATCATGCTATTCTCAAAAAAAGATGTTTTATTTGTATTATGTTTTTGTGAAAACCCAAATAAAATTTATATTTAAAAAAAAGCTGCTGAGAAATCTAACAGGCCAAATCAGATAGTTGCCCAATGCTGTTTTTGCCTCATAAACACAAAAATATCCAAATAATGAAATTCCATTAGGATCCTTTCTATCTATGGTAGATGATTCTCCAAATCTTCTCAATCTTATCTGAAAAGTCTAGAGGCTGGGCAAAAGTTGTTAAACAGGGTTCATTCCAAGGATGGCTTCTTCCAATGAGGGTGCTATGCTGCTTCCTTTCTTCCCTCATTCTCTCGCCCTTAAGAAAGTGCTGGTTATCTCCCAATGGCAGCCTTTTACAGTCTGCCTAGCCACCTGAAGAAGCAGGAGAAACATGGAGCAAATCTATAAATGACTGAGTACAAGTTAAGAAAATACTTCTTGCTTTCTGTGGTTGCATGAATTCAAAAGAATCCAGATTACTTAACAAGTAGCCACTTCACGTATCAGTATGGGCTCTCCCCAACTGGCATCCAGAGCTGAAACAAGCAACTTCATCATTTATCATTAACTTTATCATACCTGGTTCTCTTATTCTTTTGTCTGTTAAAGGGCATCCCATCTACTAAGCAGTATAACTCAAAGTTTTAGAAGTATTTCATGAGTTTTTTGTTTGTATGTTTTGAAGAATGAGAGAGCATTATTGAGAGTATGGCAGAGTAATCAAATATACAGATAAAATAAATAGGTATTTGTTCTTAAACAGTTCCTTTAATAGATCAACCTAATGCTTTTTAACTTCTATGCTAAGCCCCATTAGCTCAACAGCACACAAGATGATTGCCTAAGTGCTGTATCTCAAACATTAGGCCTTTAATGCCTTCGAACATCCCTCATGCTATTTAGAGCAATTTCTAATCATGTGGAAAAAAGACATTTGTAATGCAAATATAAGCACTGTGCTCATCTGGGTTTTATAAGCACATCGCACAGGAACTTGAAATAGTCATCCTCTTTGGGATGCATACCTAGGCAAATGTCTTTCATTTATTCTAATCTTTCCCAATATGGTACCCCTCAGATACATAGCACTAAAACTGTCAACCTCCCTACACAGTATAGCCAATGATTGCATTGCCTATCAATATTATGGGAGAGCACCAAGTTGGGAAATTACACATATCTAAGAAAAAATGTTTAGTTTTGGACTGAGAAATATTTAAAGCAGTTATATAAGACAAATGAAGTAGTGGAAAACTTCTACATCAGTCAATGGTGGTTTGAGGGTATCCCAAGACCTTAAAGTTAAAGTAGAAGCTCAAAAGAAAGTGGCAATGGGAAAACACTACCATACTAGAGCCCAAACCCTTCCATGATGGTATCTACATACAGTAGTTGCCAGGAGTTGAGGTCAAGGAAGCTTTGCTTTTTTTATGGATTTGTCATGCTGTGTATTTTCTTCCAGAAAACTGACTGCTCTCTTAATTAAAGCTAGTTTTTGAGAAAAAGAGCATATCAGTTAAATACTATGTTGTGAAAGAGTTACAATTAAGATGTAATATAAACCACAGACCAGAAGGCTGACTATTTCTCTCCCAGCATTTATAAGACATAGGTGTATTACAAATCTGTAGACTCCTAGGGTATGCAGCTTACTAAGACTACTTTTTTTGTGTTTAATGTTATAAATCAGTGGCCCCAACCTTTTTTGTGCCACGGCCTGGTACCGGCATCACAAAATGATCTGCGGCCTGGTACCAGCATCAGCACGCATGACAAGGCAAGGTGAGCCAAGCGACCGGCCAGCCAACCGTCCCCCGCTTCTCCCCGTCACCTTCAACTCCTCCTTTGTACCTTTGTCGATGGCCTTCGCTTTGGGATGGTCACTCGGCTCGCCTTGCCTTAGGTGCTGAAAGAATCCTCACGCCTTAGTTTCGTTCAAAGCCCCCCCACTTCGATGAAACTAAGGCGCAAGGATTCCTTCAGGACCCAAACGCTGCTTTCCAACCGGAAAAGCTCACCCGGAAGCACTTTCTCGTCAAAAAAGATGGCGGTGCCCAGCAAACCGGCAGCCCGGTAGGAAATGTTCCACAGACCGGTACCAGTCTGCGGCCAGGTGGTTGGGGACCCCTGTTATAAATGACAGGTGACAGTAGTTAAACAGGATTATAAATTTCTCTTTACCCTGTGTTTTAACTGCTCATTCTTCTTAGCAATAAAGTTGGTAAGTATAGGTAGTCCTCAAGTTATAATGGCAATTGGGATCAAAATTTCCATCATTAAATTGTACAGTTTAAAAGTGTGATGTCATGTAATTAAGGTGGGCGGGGGAATAGAGAGACTTATCCAAACAATTTGTGATCTTTTTTTCTCGCTTCCCCATTAACTTTGCTTGAGAAAAGCTGGCCAGGAAGGTTGCAAATGGAGTTCACATGACCACAGGGCTACAGCAACATCTGGAACTTCAAGGTTCAGTTGTAAATCCCTTCATTCAGCACCACTATAACTTTGAATGGTCACTGAAAAGAATGGATGTAACGTGAAGACCACTTAATATAGCACCATTCTTTCTCTAGGCCTTTCCTTTAAGGACTGGAATAACCAAAGGCAGTCCTCAACTTACGACCACATTTGAGCCCAAAATGTATGTTGTTAAGTGAGATGTTTGTTTTTTGCCTCGTTTTACTACCTTTTTTGCTACAGTTGTTAAGTGAATCACTGCAGTTGATAAGTTAGTAACCTGGTGGTTAAGTGAATCTGGCTTCCTCATTGCTTGTCAGAAGGTCGCAAAAGGGGATCACACGTCCCTGGGACACAGCAACGGTCATAAGTATGAAACAGTTGAAATTTTGTCACACGATCATGGGGATTCTGCAAAGGTCTTAGCTGTGAAAAACAGCCATAAGTCACTTTTTTCATTGCCGTTGTAACTTTGAACGGTCACTAAATGAGCTGTTATTAAGTCAAGGACAACCTGTTATCTTTCTCCACTTTGCATTCCCTACATCTATAGGTACTGCTAGAGGTTCAAGCAGCTTGGTAACAATTCCTTACTACCAAATTGCTTCTCAGGCTGTCATTCCTTATCAGTTTATAGGTAGGTAAAAAAAGAATCACTTGTTCTTGGCTTGCTCTAACTGGTCTATGACTTTGGAAAGCTAATAGGCTCTGCTACTTCTTTGCCAGCTGTATTAGCTTCAGACTCTTGTTACACACTCCACCAAACTGCTAATGTTCAGTTTTTCCTCCTCCATGCACGACTGCTTTCTCCTTCAGCTTTCTGAATGATCTTACTTTCTGTCTTCCACCAACACCCATGCCCCTATGCCTTCAGCATTTCTCTTTTGATCTCTCTGCAGCACAGGTGTAGTTCTTCACCCTTTCTTGTTAAGAGTTTTTCCTTCCGAGTGTGTGTGATATGGAGTACTGCAGTAAATTTAATTTTAGCAGCAGCAGCATTATATTTCCAAACATATGATTAAAAACCTTAGAACCAATATCTCAATGGAAAAGTGGCAATCCAAAGAAAGTTGAAGATTATATGCAAGCATAATACCCATACAGTATACATTAATGGTAAAGGTAAAGGTTCCCCTCGCGCATACGTGCTAGTCGTTTCCAGTTCTAGTATACATTACTCCCTTTCAAATGCCTTCCTCATGAAAACTGGATTTTTTTTCTCATTACAGTTTTGTAACACACGTTTGCTTAGAACAGAAAATCAGGTCCCAGTGACTTCAAAAGGGAATGATGTACTTTCCCCTAACCTGATATTCCCCAGTTAAACAGAGATCTACATTCTTCATAAACTTGCGGGAGCTTTTTTTTAGTTTTTCTTCTATTAATTGTGTCTGATTCTCAGAGACTGCCTAGATAACTCCCTACACTTTTTTTCAGAAGTGATTTGCCATTGCCTCCTTCCTAGGGATGAGAGAAAGTGGATGGCCCAAGCCCACTCTAGGCCAGTTTCTAACCTGATGCTTTATCCACTATACGAAATTGGTTCTCTATAACCTTGGCATAATTAATAGTTTGCTGAATGAACTCCCTTGTATGCTTTTCTGCAATATTTTAATCTTGTTTTTATATTCATAATTTAAATTAGTCGTTTAAAGGTTTTTTATTTTATATAATAAAAACATTTTTTTACATCAAAAACAGTTTTTACTATGTATGACACCCAGATTGAGAAGGTTTTAGGACTCAAAATCAGTGCAGCAGTCTTAGAGCATCCTTTTAACTTTTAAGTGTTTTCATACATTACATGATTAGGAGAGAAAAGGACATGAGCTTCTTTGCCTGACTTCCTGAAACACTGAATGAAAGAGATTATAAAGGTTATAAATTGATGGGAAATTGTCACTGGGGAAAGTTCTAAATACATAACTCTTTCTTACCTCTGGTGATTTGCTGCATGGAGCATTAATGGACTCAAAAAGGGAGAAGCTAAAATAATGAAGACTGCTTTCCAGTGTTCGAAAAGCTTTGAGAAATGCTTGAGATTTTTAATCAAGTACTGCTTAGGTGGTGCAGTGGCTCAGTGGTTAAGACACTGAAAAGCTGGCAGTCCAGGTTCGAGACCCGAGTGCCACAGGATGGGGTGAGCTCCCATCCTTGCCTCAGTTCCTAGAAGTTTGAAAGCATGGAAATGCAAGTAGATAAATAGGTACTGTTATGGTGGGGAGGTAACAGCACTCGGTGACCTAATGCTGACTTCATGAGCACAGAAATCTCTTTGGACAGTGCTGGCTCAATGACTTTGAAATAGAGGTATGCAATGTCTCCTATAGTCGGAAATGGCTAGCAAAATAAAATCTGCAGGGACTCCTTTACCTTTCCTTTATTGTTTGGGATGGTGGCACAATGGCTCAGCAGTTAAGATGCTGAGCTTGTTGGAAAAGTTAACAGCCCTGGTTTGAGACAGGAGCATTGTGCGATTGGGTGAGCTCCCATCATCACCGACCTCTTGCCAACCTAGCAGTTTGAAAGCATGCAAATGTGAGTAGATAACTAGGTATTATTTTGGTGGAAAAGTAACAGCACTGAAGATGAGTGTTGCTCCCTATAGTTAGCAATGACTAGCAGAGTAAAATCCTCAGGGACTCCTTTATGTTTTACCTTTACTGTATGGAATTCTAAGAAACATGAAGAGATAGGCATTGGAAATTGGTCAGGCTTTTAAGAAGGGAGAAGAGAATTTGATACTTGTTCTCCTTTCTAATTTAGAATCTATTTTTGATAACTACCAAATGCTGCCATTCAGTATTTGACAGTAGCTGAAAAAGGGTTTGTTTCAAAATCTTATCCTAGGGGAAAAAAGTCCCTTCTACATTTCCTGGCCTACAGTATGTGGCTTTAAAGGTATCTGAGAAATCCATGACCAAAGTTAAATCCACGATTTTAAAAAATGACCCAAAGGTTCAGGATTAATATTAAAGTGAGTATAACTGGAATATATGAAGCATGGCCTTTGAACTTTGACTAAGTCCCAGGACCTTCAAGACCTTCAAAACATTAACATGGTATTCATGAATTTGACACTAAAATTGATTCATCCAAATATTTTATTTCAAGATTATTGGATTCTCCACAGAATTGTATTAACAAGGATGGACATAAGCTTTTCTTTGCTGGAAATGTAAAAAAATAAATAAAAATGAGGGTTTCTTGACCCATATGATTTGATCTTGTGAACTACCGGCAGCGTTTTGAACAGTATGTCAATGTACATAAGGAGATTTGTAGGGATGTTAAAGATGTTAACATGATGCTGATTTATCTGCCAAAATTCTGGAAGCTGACTGTCTTTGAGGATTATGATTGCATTGGAGGTGGGAGGTAGCAAAGAGAATTCTACTGAGAAATTGGAAAAAGTGTTACTATTCCAGATGTTAAACTCTGGCTTCTAAAAACGTGTTATAAATCCATCTAGAAAATGCAATACTGAAAATCAAAATTATCAAATAATGAAGGAATATGGTATAAATTTCATTACATTTTACAATGCAGTGGTATTTTAAATGATAATCCCATCTTTTTCTGCATGATACCAATATAAAGTAACTTTTGCAAACCAGTGATATCTATATGTTTACCATATTTTAGGCATTTAGTATTGCAATGTGCTAAGTTTTATTTGAGTCTAAATTTTTTGAGAGAATTGGTTTTTCATTTTATTTCTTGGCTTAGCTTGGTTTTATTTTATTTCTGTTTATTAATTGTATTAAGTTTTGCATGGCCCTTTTCTGTTGGTTGTATTCTGTATTCTGATACTCTATTTTTGTAAAACTCTATTTTAATAACACTAAACAACATTTTAAAAATAAAAAGAATATTTTTGAAGAAATGTTATGCCACTGATGAGTACCTATTAGGCTAAATCCAATCAAACAGGGCCTGTGATAGGGTCTAGTCCAGAGGTTGACAACCTTAAACACTCAAAGAGCCACAAGGGTCCTAAATGGAAGCCCCCCATTTAATTCTGGAGCTGACTAGAAGTCTGGTTCCCACATCTTAGTGTCTCCTCCTACCATGGCGACCTTTTTCCTCTTCCTGTCCTAAATGAAAGCCCTATCAATTGTGGAGCCGACTGGCAACAGGGAGCCGTAGCAGAGGAATGAAAGAGCCACATGCAGCTCCAGAGCCGCAGGTTGCCAACCGCTGGTCTAGTCCAAAGGAATGAGAGTACTGAAAAAGCCTCTTTCTGCCTTAATGTGTCAGCACAATTTTATTAAATATCTACACTTCAGGCAAATACTATATTGGTAGTTTTCAATCTGCTAAATCTGTTTTTGAAGCAAGCCCTTGCATATTGCCTTAGAGTTATACAGAGCTTCATGGCCACTGGCTCATTCTCAAAGTAACAGGTAACTAATATACACTCTTGATTTTATTACTGTCATATTACATTAGTCTGTACTTAGCTGAGAGTGTTCTACTTTCACTCTGTGAAAAGCTTTCATAGCTCCAAACTATAAGATATATTTCCAGATGTATATATTTCTTAATTCTTGATCTCAACCAAGCAAATATTTTTTAAAAGAACATTAACTTCATGTATGTGATTTAGTGTATAATATTCCCCATTTCAAATTAGTGCCTTTTGAATTTTAATGGAGAAAATTGTTGAGAATACCTTAGGCCAGTGATGAATAACCTTTTCATCATCGCATGCCTGTTCCCATAATGCAATGCATGTGCAACCCCCCCACTCCTGCGCATGAACACATGATCCCTCCCGCATGGACCCCACACCTCTGCTCATGCGCACATGTCTCCCACACATGCCCCACCCCCATGCACGCACAGCAGATACCCAACAATCAGCTGGCTGGCAGGAGGCGCAAGTGCATGCACAATGGACCTTATCCAGGCTGACGGTTCACATGCCGGCAGAGATGGCTCTGCGTGCCACTTCCAGCACGCATGGTATAGGTTCGCCATTATGGCCTTAGGCCATAGGAAGAACAAATAACCCAAAATTCAATGAAGTAGCATTGACTGTTCACCATAACAAAAAATATTTATACTAAAGCTTCAATATTTGTACATATAATGCAAAGTCAGCAGAAATCGAAGAAGACCTTGATAGCTGGAAAAATCAAAGGCAACTGAAAAAGAGAACCACCAAAGTTAACTAGATATTATCTCTCATGACACAAGTACGTATTGTTGCTGTTGATGATTTCAAAAAGAGAGAATTACAGACTTGATTGGGTAGTAATACCAAGGGAAGGGCAGACTGTGAGCCCGATTGTCTTTTTACTCAAAAGAAGATTAAGGTTTTCCCATTCAAGCGAGAAGACAGGACTCTGACACTGAAGAGGTAGATTTTGATTGGAGAAACAATCCAAAGGGCTACTCCCCTTTTCATCAGGGCAATTTCTGCAGTTACTTTATTATTCTTTGCCACCATTTCCTTCAATCAATTGACATGAATTCAGCTCTGGATTGTTATTACCAAGGTCTCTTACAACCCACCTGGCCACTTTCTGACCATAATTGTCCATCTCAAATAACTTTCATGCCAAATATCATTTGGATGCTCCCCTGAATTATGAACTACTTCCTGCTGGCTTATTTTTGGATCTGGATTGTTTTGTGGCATTACTTTACCTTTTAAAAAGCCAGTTATTCACTATGGACACACAGGAGAACTGATTGCCATCCTATCTCTAAAAAGTACCTACATTTGCTTAATTGCTTATTATGCCATCCTTCACTGGGTAAGGTTAAGATCAGTGTGCAAATGTTTTTATCTTCCTCTGCATAAAATTGAAATTTAAGGTTTTTTTCCTTCCCCCCATGTAATAAAGAAGAGTCCGACCTTTTCAAGCTGTCAAAAGGAAGTAGATGTTAACTCTGGCATGGCATCACTGGAATAAAGCTGGAAGCAAATAAAGCCTCTGAGCCTTTCCCTCACTCCTTCTGCTGCTTGATCTGCATCTGACTAAACCAGGGGGATTCAGCTGACTCCGCTGCTAATCTTATTTTGCAAATGTATGTAAAGAAAATGTTGCTTCAGTTATTCCCAATTATATATTCAATACCGTGCACATATATTAGCAAAATGCAAACATGTACTTTTTCCTAGTGTGGCTTATCTTGATAATTAGATGCCTAATGAGTTTTAAACACAGTTATATAATAAGCGTTCTCATATTATGAAGCAGACATTGTTGTGTACAGCAGACTATCTTTGTAGTCTGCAGACTCAATTTTCTGGAGGGTATATACAGCAGCAGAGTTATAAAAAGCTTGTCAAAAAAAAAACCCACTTCCTTTACTTATTACATTCATTGTTTAAATTAAAATAGCCAATCCCAATACCTCCAATGATTTCAGGAAATATTTTGACTCAAGGCAGAAAGAAGTGACTTGGACAGTCTCTTTTTTCAAATAGATTTGGGAAGATTTGCCTGTAGAATATTGAGGAGCCTTGTGAAATTAGACCAAGCATCTATCTTGTTCAACCTTCCTAAACATAGTGAACTCAAGGCAATGTGGCCTTTAACTCTCATAACTTGGATATCCTGGTTAGGCATATAAAAGTTGAAAGATAAAGAGGCTGAATAAGTCCAGCATCTTGTTTCCAACGGTGGTCAGCCAGACACTTCTTGGAAGCTGATCAAAAAGGAAAAGTTGTGCATTTATACTTTATTTCTGAACATGGCCATGCTGATTGCTTCATCCTTGGGGTGGGGCATGGGAGGCTGAGGAGGCCTAAACATCATTTTAAACTATTTAAATAATCTACCCTCCTCCCACATGTCAGAATGGGACTTCTTCAAAAGAGTCAGATGAAGAGGTTTGCAGTAGGAAAGATTAAGAGAGTCAGGCTGTAAATCTTTGGGGCTTTAAAAAAAATAGAGCAAATACTTTGGGTCCAGAAAGCAACTGGCATTATCTTCCTTGCTCTAATCCTAAAATGTTAGCAACAAAACTGCCTTACGTTGTACTAATATAGCTATGTAGAGTACATTCCAATAAGCAAACAGGATGTAACAAAGGCTTGAATAACAGTTACTAAATCCAGCTGGCTCAGGAAGTGTTGCATTTGGCACACCAAACATAATTGCACTAAAGTACTACTTGCCATAACTACTACTTGTGAATTTAGTGATAGCTGAAGATCATGGACCAGTCCTGAAAGAACACTTGCTCTTTCAGAATGAATGCAACCCACCCAAATCAATTTTCAAAAAGCATGCCGAATTTAACTTCAGCTCTAAATTCAGTTCTACCCCATCCACTCTTCATCACACTGGGCAACATTTGAGGGTATTAAATGCTTGGAAGTGCATGGTTAGAAATAACAAGGATGTTACAAGTATCAAGATCTATCAGTGCTATCCTGGCTTCTTATATAATGAAACTGCAACTTTAGGCACATAACAATAGAAATGTTCTACATTTGTTCCATAACTGGTAACTGTGATTACATTGGTCCAGACACTTTGTGTTTCCGAAGTATGTTTAAAATACATTATTTGTATGTGAATCCATACATAGGCACACCACACAACAAGGAATATTTTAAGAAAATGCCTCTGCAAGCATAAAGTAGCTAATTTCTCTTTTACAATCAGATTTTCATCCCAATTGGATACTTTGTCATTTAATCCAATACGACCTATAGAAATTAGGAAAAATAATATTGCTTTATCTTTTTAGGAAGCACTAGGTCTAGCATAAAAAGCACAGTTCAGATTTAAAGAAAAAGATTCGCTTCTCTGTTTCATTCCAGAAAATATTTTCAGTTCAAATATGTATTTGCAGGACACTAAATTTCCTTTATAAACACATTATCAATTTTTTTTCTCACACCTGAGCAGATTGAACTGTAAAACTAACTTCCTGTCAAGCATTCACCATTTTAAATTCACTGCTCAGCTGGCAGATTGTTAAATTGTCAAAAGCTTCTTTAGGCAAAGTAGCCTCATTTATTGTATGTTCCCACAAAGAGAGCCTCAACCCTTTTCAAAACCTTTTAAGCTTTTTATGTATGCTGCATGACTCACTTAAATCAAGGGACATCCATATCACACCTTTTCCCTTAGAATAGGAATTGATTTCCGTTTAAAACTAATATAATCTCATCATCATTTTTATTCTAGTCATATACTATAAAATATATATAATTACAATCATTCCAGGAAAATGAATTCATAGAATGAGAGTTGAATAAAATATAGGAATTACTAGCATAAAATTGTAAAACTTTATCACATTAAGATCTGATTACAGGAATGGTACTTATACTGATGTTACAACCATGATTATTCAATTTTTTTTATCCAACCATTAAAAAAAAATAAGTCAACCCATGGCAGTGAACATAGTTAATGCTTCTAATTCCAATTTTCCCCCAGACAACCATCTTGTGAGATGGGTTAGGCTGAGTAACTTTCCCAAGTCACCCAGCTGGCTTTTACGCCTAAGGGAGGCCTAGAACTTACATTCTCCTGGTTTTTAGGCCAATAAGTTCACCACTAAGCCACAATAGATCTCGCCAAACTATATCAAGAATAAAATGTTGCAATACAATGTAGATAGTAAAGCAAGACATATAACATAAAATAAATAGAATAACAATAGCACTTATACCACTTCATAGTGCTTTACAACACTCTATGAGTGGTTTACAGAGTCAGCAACCCCCCAACAATCTGGGTCCCCATTTTATCAACTTCAGAAGGATGGAAGCCTGAGTCAACTTTGAGTCAGTCAGGATCGAACTCCTGACAGTGAGCAGTGCATTAGCTTGCAATACTGCATTCTAACCATTCTGTCACCATGGCTTTGTTTGAACAGATCAAACCATCTAGAATATAAGTATAATAAATTTACTATATTTTAATATAAATTTATGTAACATTTATTATAAATTTACACTGTGAATATTATCCTATACATTTTATTCATTTAGTTTTTTCAAGGCCAAAGATCTGGGAAAGAAGCAACAAACAGATAACCAGACAAACATAACAAACACTGAAATGGGGAAAAAAATTTCAGACATCAGCTTTATGTTGAATCACTCTGTCACCTCCATTATGCAAAAGAGAAGGTACTAACTAAGAAGCACAATTCATTTAAATCCATCATCAGCGTTTAAAGCATTGTCCTGAATTAATTCCATAGATAACAAGTCAAAATACCCTAGAATAAGGAAGCATGAGGCATCTGAAATTACATTTTCAATATTTTTGGGTCTAATTTCTCCCAAGGCATAATCTGTATCTACAAATTCTGTCCATGCACCCTTCACATGAGAAAACCCATCTGGACTTGTATATAACCCATAGAGTACGACTTGTTCAGTAAAGAAGCCATCATTAAAGCAGATACAAGGTCACAGTATGCTGCTTTTTTCCTAGGGAAGGGACTTCTGTCTTGGTTCTTGAAAATTTGGCACAATGATTTCTTTCCATAGCAGGAAGGACATTCAGATCTTACCACCATATCAGAAAAAAAAATCTAAAAAGATTCTTTGGCCACATTCTAGCAGCATGTGTTCTACTTTAATTGTCCCCAAGTGATGCATTTTTAGCCATCTGAAGGAATTCTAAGGCCACAGGTTCCTAAAAGTACCCTGAGACATTTACTCCATTGATAGCACAGGAAGCACAAAACAGACTTTAAAAAAAGATTGGCCTCTCTGTTTCGTTGTATAAACTATTCTCCATTCAAATATCAATTTGAAGAACACTGCATTTTTCCCCATACCCTTTATCCAATTTTTCTTACATCTGAGCAGACTGAGCTATAAAATTAACCTGCTGATAAGCATTAACATTTCTGTAGATATTTACCCAGGCTTAAATTGCTCTCATTTCAATGGGATTAGTAGGAATTCTATCAGATGTTACCTGTAACATCAATTCTTATGATACATAAGAAAAAATAAGCATGGACACTGTAGCTCAGCAAATCCTATTTTCCAAGGAGCCCAAAGGATTGAACTTTATATATATATGGACAGCATCAACTATGTATAACATTTATAGCCTTTCCTCTAGGAAAATTACAGCATGCATATATACTGTATATATACAGTACATATATACAGTACATATATACATACACACACACACACACATATCTATATATATCTATATCTATATCTATATCTATATCTATATATATATATACACACACATATATACATACATACATACACACACACACACACCATATGAGGTCTACTGTTTTGTTTCAGGCAGGGCACACACAGGCCAGCATGATTTATTATTTACTGGTAAGTAGCAAGAATTCCAACGCAAAGGGAGGCACAGAATTGAGTACAAGTGCTCAGAAGAAGAGTAAGGTCTTCTCAATAACTGGGTGGTTAGAGAGGTCAGTCCAGAGTCAGATGAAGCAGAGGTTCAGAGAAGCAAAGGTCATCCACAAAAGTCCAAGATCAACACCAAGAAGTTTAGTGATTTGGACTGAATTGAAAAGCCAAGAGGCAGTGAGCAGAGTGGGAAGCAAGGAGATAGGACCACAGAGCTGAGGTTGGCAAATTGTTGTCAATGAAGACCATTTGCTGACAGCTGCTCTTAAATAGCCCTGTAGGACAGTATCATTCATATACGATATAACTAGCAGATAAGCTCCATGCCACTACTAAACCACAGACAGAATAACAAGAAACGCCAGTAGCGTTGGGGCCAGTCTAAGTTTAAGGGGAATAATTTTCCAAATAGCAGCATAAAAGGATCTTCTCTTGGGTCCCGTAAGATGATATATTTTTGTATATGGCACCCACATTATACTTCTGTGGTCCTGATAGGACAGGTAGATGTAAACAGGAAGAAACTATCCATCAAATAACCTGTTCCCATATCCCATGAGGGTTTATAAGACATTACCTGTGCCTTGAATTGAACCCAGAAGCAAAGTGGCAACCAGTGCAGCTCGCTGAACAAAAGTATAAGGTGTGCTGATCGAGAAGAGCACATAACTGTCTTTAATCAAACTATGTTACACCAGCTGTAGCTTCTGGATACTCTTCAAGGGAAACTCCATGTACATCATGTTGCAGTAATTCATCCCGGCAATGAGGATCAGTACTTTCTCACTCCTGTTTCATGAACAGATTTATATCACTAGCCCTTTAGCTTTTTTGTTTTAACACAAGCAAGAGAAATTTGTTTTACCTGAAACGCATTTTTTTTTTTGCAAACATTGATGCAGGTAGTATCCAACTTACAACCAATCACTTAGTGGTTTTTCAAACTTACATCTAAAGATACCTACAACCCAGATTTGAATTTCTGATGGCTATCCACCTCCCCAGTCATGAGATCATATTCTGGTTGCTCAGCAACCAATCTGAATTTACAACAATTTTCAGTATCCCAGTCATGTAACTGCAATTTATGACTTTTTTTACTTGAATCTGATGTTTATTTCTGATTTCTGGCCAAAAAACACCCATTGCAGACAATGCATTTAGTTAATGCCATCTGCATTCATTTAACAACTGGTGAAAAAAGAGTTGTAAAATCACATGATGATCTGCTTAACACCTGACACAACTTATGACTGTAATTTCATGTTCTATTATGGTCATAAATCAAGAACTATCTACTTACCTAGCAGCTTACAGAGATAAAAAAGAGGATACCTTGATAACAACAAACCTGTTGTTATGTATGTTATATACAGCATATAAAAGAAAAAACATAAAATATTTTATTCAGATACTCCCAGATGTTATCCTATTACTGCTAGTATGTTCATATGAACATGAATTTGGATAAACGCTGGCAGACACTGGACATCAGGGGACCATACTATGGTCCATGGGGTCCTAAAGAGTCGGACACAAGTTGTGAAGCAATTGAACAGTAAATGTTGTCTGAATTATAAAAAGAAAGCAAATACGTGATGTTCTAAACCAGCCTTCCTAATTTCCTGGTTTTGGGAAATGCAGTTCTCAGAATTCTGAGGATGCATTGCCCAAATATTTAATTCTAATTCTAATTTTGTATTAATAAATCCACAACCTATCTAGTTGCAAAATATGTTGGTGTTTTGTTCAATCAAAACATCCAAAATTGGATATTTTGACTGGATATCTTAGAATTCTTACAAATAAAAAATGAGAACTGAAAAATACCGTATTGCATTCCGTCCTGGAACAAAATTGGGTGTTGATAAATTATTCAGCAACCCTCCATTGTCCCAGTTACTTAGAAAGTTAAAGCACAGAAGGATCTTTTCCCCCAAACATAGGAACTCACTGACAAAATATGAATCTGTGCTTACTCCAAGTAGATATATTTGGATACATGTTATGAAATCAATCACTACATTTTCACAAGAGGTTTATAAGAACAGCTTTGGAACTTCAGCAGTCAGGTCCGCCTACATTTTCTGAATAAAAAACCCCAAATCATTTCCTTAACTTTTTCCAGGGCATCCACAGGGATAGTAAGAAAGTTAAGATGGCAGCCACGATGGAACAGTTGAAACTCTGTCTGTTTCATGAGTATCACACATAAAAAAAGCAAGCATAACTTCAATAGCACCATTGTGGCTACCAACTTTTTTGCAGTTTTTTTTTATATATATAGTCTTTTGTTATATATTGCTGTTTTTCCTTTCCTCCCTTTCTATTTCAACATTTTCTTTCTCCCTTATTTTCTTTTTTTTTCAATATTTTAAATACACATATTTAAATATACATATTTAAAATATTGAAATATAAAGAAAATAAGGGAGAAAGAAAATGTTGAAATAGAAAGGGAGGAAAGGAAAAATAGCAATATTTAAAAAAGACTACAGGTAGACCACAATTGAGCCCAACATTTCTGTTGTCAACTGAGTCATTTGTTAAGTGAGCTTTGCCCCATTTTATGACCTTTCTTGCCATAGTTGTTAAGCGAATCACTGCGGTTGATAAGTTAGTAACTCAGTTGTTAAATGAATCTGGCTTCCCTATTGACTTTGCTTGTCAGAAGGTCACAAAAGGTGATTACATGTCCTTGGGACACAGCAAAGATCATAAATATGAACCAGTTGAATTCAATCAAATATGAATTCAGTTGCCAAGCATCTGAATTTTGATGGTGCAAATATCGTAACTATGAAAAACGGTCATAAGTCAGTTTTTTCCAGTGCCTTTTACTTCTTACTGACAAATCTGCCTATTCAAATCAAATCAATAGGCAAATCAAGCTATTCACAAACACATTCATATTTGCATGCAAATCAGAAAAAAAGATTTTATACATTTCAATAGCAATTTTTTGAGCAAGAGAACATTTTCCATCCAATAATATTCTAATCAATATAATGTTCCAGAGAGGCAGAAATTATACCTCATCCTCCTCCATCCTCCTGCACAAGTATTTGCATTTTCTCTCTGTTAACTGTTCTCTAATTTTCACATTTCCTCTTCTTTCCTTGCCTGACTTAATATTCTTTTGGATGAGTTTTATTCCTCTTTTTTTTAAAGTGAATCCAGAGGCCTCACTGTAATTATGTTGTGCAACACATTAGTTAGAAACAAGTATATGTTGTTATGCAAATAATTCAAATGAATGCCCTCACTTAGAACTGGCTTCTTATGATAACACCTTGTCAATTCAGATTGAGGGCATGTCATATTCTGCTTAAATAGTCCTGTTAAATGAACAGCCTCTAAATAATTTTGCTTTTTTTCTTACCATCCCCAGCTCATTAGAAACTGAAACTTTTAATAGAAGAGGAAAATATTTATGAAATGCATTCCAGCCATTTGAGTTTGACTGATTTTAAAGTGCTTGGGTACTTTTTACTTAACCTCAGTAGAAGTCTAGCGGTCTTAAGAACCATTTCAGAAACTCATGTTACGTGTGCTTTTTCTCAACAGGAACTCATATTCTTTCAAACAAAGTGACAGCTCTATGTATACTCTTTAAAAGATCTGTTTATCTTTTACAGCATAAAATTTGAGGGAAAGGGTAGTTGAACATTTTTACCTAGATATGGTTAACCAGTTTAGGCTGTGAAAAATCTTTCCAAAACTGTACATTATATTATATTCAATAACTTACCTCAAGACTTCTAACTAGAACAATCAAGAAATAAACAATATCCTAATCAAGGAATTACCAACACAGACAAACAAGCCAATACAGGTAGTCCATCAATTATGAATGGAATGGAGCCTGTCCATTCCATTCGTAATCTGAGGATTCTTGGGAGTGAATCTCTTACCTTGAATGGGATCACTCCCTCCTTTCGCCCATAATAGAATGTGAGGCTTGTTAAGTGCACATGAGGGATTTCAGGGTGGGGAAGGCCATGGGAAGCCTCGTGATGGAACAAGCTACCGGCCTAAGACCACCCTAGGTCTCCCCGACCCACTGAAATACCACATGCTCCACACAATTGCTTCTCCCCCACCTAACCTGCTACCCCGGGTCACTTACCTTGTGAAGATCTAGCAAACAGTCTCCTCTCTAGCCTCTCAGCCATGTACAACCCTCTGCACTTTGTTCGGGCCTCCGCAGGCCTCCCCTGGCCCGTTGCAGACCAAAATGTAGCTTCCAAGGGCTGCATCTATCCCTCAGAAGCTCCATTTTGGTCTGCAACGTGCCAGGGGAGGCCTCTGGAGGTCCAAGCGGAGGATCAGAGGGGCATATGCATCCCTCAGAAACTCCATTTTGGTCGGCAACACTCAGGATGAATGTTGCAGAGCCTCTGCTTTTGTTCGTAAGGGTGAACAACAACTGTGGTGCTGCAATATGCAGCATATGGCTGCATGGTCTAAATGGTTGGCTGCAGCCAGAGCCAGGCTTGGAGGACAGACTTCAGGGCACACCATCTACCCCTCAAGCTCCCAATGCCCAAACTGAGAAGCTGGAAGAGAGATTCACCATCATCCTGTTAAGTACAGACCGAGTTGGCTTTTTGCTTTTTTTCCCCCCAGCTTCCCATCCCAATCCAGCATAGCGAAGACAGCCCAACGGAAGTGGAAAACGGGGCGTTTCCATCGGCCCTTCTCCTTTTTTCTCCTAAGCCTCCTTTTGCCAGCATGTGTCAGGCAGGCTCAGCAGGCAGTCATGATCTTTAGACGGGCTTTTATTTTGTCAGCCCAAAGAGGGGGAAGGGGCTCAGAATGGTACATAGGAAATTGCCCTGTCTGTGCAGCATTGGCCCACCTGCGCTGCACCACCTTGCCCTGAGTGACGTTGAGTAGGCCATGCCCACTCAGTCACATGCCATCCCCATGCCACACCCACCCAACCGGTCACTAGGAAGAACTAGTTGTTAAAATTACCTGAATCCTATCACTGATGAAGTCTTGAGAATCCATGAGCTAGATTTACTTATCCTGTTCCCATCAATAGTGACTGGAACCAATCTTGGGCAAAGAAGTAGAACCACCACAGTGCCTTGCTCCTGACTCCTAACTGCCCAGGCCAGTCCAAAAGGATACCACAAACAAAATATTGAAAACCAGGGATAGGTCGGAGAGGGTACCATCCTCATCACACCGCAACCAGAAGTCATCCATAAGTATGATTAACTACTGCTTTAGCTCCATACTCAAGCTTGAAACCTGACTGGAAAATATCCAGGTAATTCATTTCCCTCTGGAATTTTCTGAAGGTGCATTATGACCATCTTGTCAAAACTTTTTCCAAAAAAGAAAAAGTTGGAGACAGAATGAAAATTGCGCAGTACATTTGGATATAGACACAATTTGTCTTCCAGAGGGAGAGTCACAGCTCTAATAAGGAAGGATAAAATCCCAAGTAGCTGGCAGCCAGCAGTCAGCAGAATTAGCCTGCAATACTGCATTCTAACCACTGTGCCACCATGGCTCTTCTAGATATCCATATACATACAGACATGCACTGAGTTTGAGGGGAAATGTGGACTTCTGACATTTGGGCAGGAATGGTATTCAATACTTATAACTATGATGTTATAAAAGTTTCTCTATTCTCCCCCAGCTTAGCTTTAAACTTTAAAAATCTGATCCATCACTTGGTTGCCAAAGCTCAAGGCTGTCCATCCACTATTTTTAAAACCTAGATGGAAAATCTATAGAGAACAAAACTATCAGATTACCTAATGTCATTTCCAAGGGCTCTAGTCTTCGATTCCCAAGAACCCTGATAGCAATTTATCTCTGAACTGAGCTCCCACTTTATACCACCAAAACATCCATTTTTGGAGCTCTTCTTTTGCTGTTTCCAAGGTCACTGAACAAAAAAAAAAAGGCTAAGTTCTCTTGTGGTACATTTTTTCTCATACTCCAGTTGCAGTTGCTTCAGTACAAAGATGCAAACTCCTCCTCCTATTTCCAAAGCAACCATGAAAAACGGAAGATTGGATGGAGAGGAAGCCCCAGTGTGCTTAATTTCCCCTAGCAGGATAATTTGCTGTGAGAAAGAGGGGATAAGGGACTAAAAGACTCTTTTTTACTTTTTGTCACTAAACAAATAGCATACAGACTTTCCTCATCCAGAGCTTTGGAAAAGGATCTCAAAGCTAAAGCTCTCAGCACTCAGGAACTCCAATTACACCCTCAAGAATGACAGTGGCTCTTCTTCTGCAGCTTGCACTTTCCAAGTGTGTTGCTCATTCAGCTCTTTCTTCCTCTGCAGGACACAACTCTCTGACTCTCAACCTGCATTTCTGTTGCTCTTACTCTGCTCTTAGGCTTGATATCCAGACTGGTTCATGGAATTCTGTAGCACTAAAACACTGGCCAGTTATGGACAACAAACATATCTCTACCTCTGCATTCCTTCTGTTAAAAGATCACCAATGATTTAAATTTAAGATGTCCTAAGTGCTCTTCAGCTAACCTAGGAAATTTATGAAATGCCAACATAACCTCTGATTTGTGTTTATTTGGTTTTTTGATTTGTTTTGGATGGCAAAAGACAAATTGCCAATTGATTTCATATGTTCTTTCCTGAAACCTAGATAGATATAGTAATTCTATTAAGTAGTGACTTACAACCTGAAGTCCATGTAAAATTGTCTGCTTTCAAGCATTACATCCAACTACTCTATTCTCACCTATTATATCTTCCCAATACATTTTATATCTTAAGCCTCTTCATTTACTGGTTTTTAATCTAAACTTACCTTTCTCATTTGGAATTCTCTAGAGGTGTTGAAGGAACAACTGCAGTTCTGGTATAGCTGGAAGATGCCAGGATGGAGAAAAGTAGCTTAAATAACTGCTGGCTAAACTGGAGGAGGGGAGACATCTGGCCAATAAAATAATATTAGATTGCCAACTTTCAAGTAGAAAACACTGCTATGCTGCTATGCTTCTAACAGCAACCTGAAGTACAATAGGCAGAAATCAAATGTTCAATTCTAAACTGAATCCAATTTTATCTCTAAATTGTAAAAGGCTTCACCTACCTATTCCTTCAAAACAAGCTGCTATTAGAGAATAAACCAGACCTCTCCCACATGTATGCACACACTTCAACAAAGGTTATGTTGGCACCTACTTACCAGCAGCCTAGGATGTTTGAAGAACCAGAGGATGATCATGTTAGGTGCTCAGCATGGATTCTCACATGAGATCAAGTCCTTGAGCTAATAGGATTTGGAGGGCCCTTGTGCTATCCCAGCACTGATCTGCTACTCAGAATTTGTGTATGCCTACATAAACTTACACAGTCAAAGAAACCTAACCACAATAATAGAAACACATTTGATTTATTATATATACTATTACATTCTCAGGTGCACTAGGTTAGTTATTTGTCATTAGTGAGGAAAAAGGAAGCTTGTATTTTTCTAATCCTACACAGTTAATCCTTCTCCATCCTACACTGTTCAGAGTTATACAAAATAAATGTACACACATATAGGAAACATAAATGTATTACACACACGTTTACGTAAAGCACATGATCCCTGCCTTAACCACCAAACTACCAAAGACCAGAAACAAGTCTTGCTCAAATAACATGAAGTTTTGATGTAGCTTTGTATACCCTAAAAACCCAGGGTCATATGCAAATAGACAAGTCAGACACTTTTTTGCTGGTAAAATGTTCTTCCTTTCCAAATTCTCCATGGATTCCTTGGGCAACTACATAAGTACATTTCAGCTGTACTTACTCAGAAGAGTGTTGTATAAAGAAAATATTTTGAAATTTTTAATTTTGTAGTTGGAAGAATAAGTGCATAAGTGCAAAAAAAAAAACCCTCTGTGATACACACACACACACACACACACACACACACACACACACTTTTTTCACTGTATTAACATTTTGAAGTAGAATAACCTTTTAGCATCTAAATGGGGAGCCTTGTGTTGCATGATATTTTGTTTTTTTCCAAAAGTTTAGGTGTAATTACTAGATGTATCCCATATTATAGACCAGGTGTCTCCAACCTTGGTAACCTTTTAGACTTGATAGTCCTATTATAAGAACTAGAACGTATAGAGGTAACCTACTCCCTTTGAGTTAGTTTGGATTATAATCTGTGTCATCCTTATAACTGTTCAGCAGGGTCAATAATTATGAGAGTTGTACTACAGGTAGTCCTAACAACCACAGCTGAGCCAGAATTTGAGATAAAAATCATTGCAGTCTTTAAGCAGCTTACCACATGACCTGATGTTTTTATGGCAGCTGTAAAGTGAGTCATTGTGATTCTTAGGAAAATCAAGTTATTAAATGAGTCACTGCAGTTGTTAAATTAATCTATTCTCAAATATCTTAAACATCATGTGATTGAGGGATGCAAATACAAGTTGTAAATGTGAGCTGGTTGCCAAGCCTGAAATGTGATTACATGATTAGGGCGGGGGGTGGGGGGGGTTGGGCTGTGGGGATGCAGCTGATGTAACTTCAAGGACAAGTTGTAAGTAAATAGTTGGTTAAGTGACCAGTTGTTAAGTAAGGATTACTTATAATCTAATCTGGATACCTTAGATTTTCTATCTACAGTAGAGGTTCTTAACCTTTTTCTACAATGGACTCCTTTGAGGTTTTAATGAAATCTGCAGACCTCCTTTTCAGAAAAAAAAGTATTTAAATGAATGAAATAAAATTCTAGTACTAATTATACTACAAAGGAAACTAATTCTTCTCAGAGCCAGCCAAATATTGAATATATGCAAATATATGCCTAACAATATATGTTTTTATTTATTAATCCATTAAATCAATAGCAAGCCTTTTTAAGTGTATAATCATTTCTCAAAAATACAACCATACCAAAAGTCCTAGCTTGATTTTTACACATGCACCTAAATATAAGCCCTATCCCCAAAATAAGCCCTAATTAAGACCCCACCCATTCCAGGGTGCTCTGGTAAAAATTAAGCTAGGGTGGGGATGGGTGGTGGTGGAGCTGCCCTACTACTTACCTTCAGACAGTTGCAGACAGGCCTTGCACACCCCGACAACTGCCTTGCCAGTCCATTTCTTCTGCAGCTGACAAGGCCAGCAAGGCTTTCCTGAAGGCCACTGCGGCTAATAACAGAACTCCAGATCAATCTGAAGCTCTGTTATTGGCCTTCAGGAAAGCCTTGCAGGCCTTGCTGGCCGCAGAAGAAGTTCCTGAAGGCCTATGACAGCGAAAAGGAGGCCAAGGGCGATGCACATAAGTGAGGTGAGTCAGTAGATTACATTTCCGCATGAAAATAAGACCTGGTGCCTTTTTAGTGGCAAAAAAAATATAAGACAGGGTCTTATTTTCAGGGAAACATGATATATTTACAAAAATTAACAAACATTTTTGAAGTCCTGAGGCTAGGAGATTTGTTACCTTACATCTATTACTGAATGAAAAACTAAATTGCAGTTTGAGGTTAAAGGGAATAGCAATTTGGAATCTGGACCAGGTTGTTTAAAGCTAATGTGAGCTACATGCAATATAACCTCTGCAGAGTTCTGCAGATCTGATACATCTAAACAAGTTAGTGTGCATTCAGTACTGGTATTTCAGCTCTTTGAAGACAAGGATTTATTTGAAACTTTTACACTGGAATTTATTACACTTAGTATTGGAGTTGATTTATACATTGTAAATTGCTATAATTAAAAGGAAATGAGTTCCATCTTCTGTAAGTCCTAGAATCTTTGGAGACTTAATTTATTAGCCACTTTAAAAGCGTTTCCATTTCTTTTAATTTGGAAAATCAAGAGCCAGTATCAGATTCAGAAACCATGCTCAATTTGGCATTTTAGCACCTCGATCCAGAAGACCTAGGTTTTGCTCTCAGCTATTTTAGCACTATGTCACAGGGCAACCTCTGCAGGAACTATGCCTCAGTGTAAGCAACTCTTCCAACCCTCTTAGTTACATTTAAGAGACAAAGTGAAAAACCAGTGCAGATAACTGCATTCAGGTGTGATATGGCATGCTTTTAGCACAGAAACTTTTATCAAACAAGAAATAATATGCATCACAGATTGAGGTTTCCAAGGAGCTTAGTAGAGCAGCTCACTGTGGAAGCAATTGCAAATCAGGTTTCCACCGCACCTGAAATGCTGGGTTATACTGTATATTGTTTGTTCAGCCACCTGCTTATTGGGAAGTAAAGCCTGGAAGGTTGATGCTAATATCAAGTTATTTACTCTCCCTGATAGCTACATTTAGTCAGGTTATATTATGGTTTCCATATGGGTTTATGGAAAATGTGAGAAGGTGGGTGCTATTATATTAAGGAAGAACATTTGTTTTTCTGTATTTCTGTGATTCACGAGAAGCTTAATCTTTTTCCCTTAATACTAAATAATCATGTGGTATTTTGATGCAAAGTTAGTAATTTCCTTACAGAATAGAATTCTCCAAAGAATATTAGTTAGAAAGCATGTTGTAAAAGTTTATAACAACTCATGTGAATACAATATATCCATTTTGAGCAAAGATATATATATTCATTTTTATCTGGTCACATAAAACATTAGCATTGAGATTGGGAGAACTGTAGGTGCCTTAGTTTAAAATATTGCCAGAAACTATATATCGCCAATTCAGTTACTTTTAAACTGCAAACTTGAACTCAAGAAACATTGGGTTTTTGGTGATGGCTTAGGCTTGTGCAAAAATGTTATTAGATTTTGTCTGTTCCTGAATCTTCTCTAACCTATCCTACGTTGTGAACCTGTCACTGAAACTGCTTTTCAGATATATCTACACTACTAATACAAGCCTGCCAGAAGATAGGTGGCAGAACTGACTTTGTAACAGAAAAAGAGCAAGTAATACCAAGTCGTACTGTTCCTAATATCAATATTCTACCTGTGACATTGAGTTTGGCCAAGTTCAAGAAGTTAAAAATTACACACTGAATTCAACAATCAAAAACAGCTACAAATCAAAGCAACTTACAACTGTAATTGGTAGGACCCTGTGGGATTGCAATAGAGATTGTGATTTGGCTGGTAATTCTATACCAGTATTTTTTCTCTTACTCAACTTCTGTCTTGAGAAGGTTTTGAAAACTGATTGAATTATAAAATCTGAATTAGGCTAAGTGGCCCAGCAGTGTGGAATTATCTAACTCCCAAGTATCATAATTTACTTCCCCATTATCAATGCACAGAAAAGAGACCAGAAGTCTCTCTCTTTCTCTCCAAGTATAGAGAGGCACAATGTTCCTTCATCAAGGAACAAAATGGTGCAAGCTTTGTTAGCCAAGCCATCTGGCCTCACCACCAAGAATATTCTAAAGTTTCTTTCCTTTCAATATGGTAGCTAGGGAAAGAACAGTGTTCTTTCCTGAAGAAGTCAACCCTACAGCCTTAGACGTCATCTTAAAAGATAAACATGTGGCACCATTTAAATTATTGGCCAAACTTTAGAGATTATAATTTCCATTTCCAGATTACCACTACATATCAGGGAAGATGTAAGGTTTTCTGTAACTCTTTACCGCCATCTCTTGATTATCCAGATTTTACCACTGAGATTTAACAGCTTTAATATAGGGGGTTTCAAACTGTATGTGATAATTCTCTAGGGCAGGGCTGTCAAACTCCTGGCCTGCATCATGTGCTGGCCACACCCACGCCTGGTTTAGTGAAGGGGGGGGAAGTCTTGATACATCATGTGACGATGCTGTGATGACATGAGTTTGACATATCCATTCTAGGGACTGCAAACTCTTTAGAAGGAGAATCACGATCAGGGTTGTGCAGAGGAAATGGGAAGAAAGCCCAGAGTTCTGATCAATGGTTCAACCACAGATTTAGCCATCTGTCAAAATCACATTACAGTCAGCAGCACTATGACTGGCAGATGGCTTCCTGTTGGCTGGTGACTTCCATTCTGGAATGTGGTAGAATATCCATCTTTTGTACCATTGTGGAAGTGTACATTTTAATGAAGTGCAGTATCTCTGTTATTTAAATTTCAGACCTTTCAAACTGAATAGCTTTTGTGGAATGCTCCTAGCTTGTTTATTTGCTTGACAATGTTTCATTATCCAACTAGGTAACATTATCAGTGTAAGTGTCTGTCAGGTTTGCTATCTATTTATATACAATAGCTTACTCTGGATAGCTTTTGCTGTAGTAAAAGATTACCAGTGTAACCCAGTGTTGATGACAGTAACCCAAAGTCATATAGGTAGTCCTCAATTTACAACAATTGAGCACCAAATGTTTGTTCCTTAGCAAGACAGTTAAGTGAATTTTGTCCCATTTACAACCTTTCTTGCCACAGTTAAGTGAATCACTACAGTTAAGTTAGTAACACAGTTGTCAAGTGAATCTGGCTTCCCCGTTGACTTTACTTACTAGGAGGTCACAAAAGGTGACCCTGGGACACTGCAGCCATCATAAATATGAACCATTTACCAAGCATCTGAATTTTGATCATGGGGATGCTGCAATGGTCATATGTGTGAAAAACTGTCATCAGTCACACTGTTTTCAGTGCCGTTGTAATTTTGAATGGTCACTAAATGACTTGTTGCAGGTTGAGGTTTGCCTGTAGTAATATAACGTCTAAGTCAAGAAATCTGCAATTCTGGAAAAGGTGAAGGGAAAGAGAAGAAAATGAATCCCAGCAAGGTAAATGGTTACAGTTAGGGTGAACTCAATCATGGTAGTTATGATGCACTACTGAAAGATCTGATGGACCAAATTGGGCATAAATCCTGCTAGAGAAAATCTATTTACATCATCACTAAGACTCCATCAACTGGAAGGCACATAACCAATCTCAAGAAAGTATGGTGAAATGTATGCATTGCATAGTGTCATATTCCCTTATAATAAAACAATAACTCTTATCAAATCAATAATTTGATTTATGAGAGAGGTCCCATAACACAAAACTCCTGACATAGCAGAAAATGATGGATAGCAAAAGAAACCAACAATAGACCTTGAGAAAGTTGGATGATAAAGAAGAAGGATATTTAACATGCCTGATGGAAATAAAAAATTCTCTTATATTTATTTTTCTCTGATACAGTGAAACCAATATTTAAATAAGCTGGATGAAGATGCATTTCAATTATGTTCAATTATTTTGGAGAAGCAATCAGCGGTTTTCAATACTTAGGATAACTTGAAGAATCAGTTTACACCTATTTGCCATTCTGACTAACAGTGTTGTCTTATTGGACACAGAAAGGGAGCTGCTTCAGGTTTTATTTTATAATTTTATGGGATATATGCATAGCTAAACATTGAAAGAAGTACAATGTGTAATGTATTTGGAACTTGGTCAAAAAGTGTCAAGAATATAGCACAGAAGTTATAACCAAGACAACTGCTGTTCAAATCTTTGTTTGGATTGAAATAATAACATGAAGAATGTATGAAATGTATATGCTTTCTAACTCCCAGTGACTGAGACCGGTGACTATTCTTTAGTAAATTATTATCTCTTTGATGGAGTGCTTTTTCCTACAATCAAAGCTGCTCTATATGAAAAGCACTGAGATAATATAAAAAACATGCATGTGTTTAAATCACCTTTTGTGCTACCCAATTCCAGAATGACTCTAGAATATAATATAAATACAGTATATAGTAATGCTAAATGCAGTTATGAGGTTCATTGTGCAATATAGGTATAACAATTTTGCTTTAATAAGTAAAAATCCTACTTTGTTTATTTATTTTTTAACTGTCATAAAACAATATACTGTAACATACGTAATTCCTAGGTTGGAATTTAATCTGTATTACTGGGAAGCAAACCTTGTTAAACTTGACAGAATATAGTTTTTAGGCATGTACAGAACTGCATTTTAACTCACATTATTATCAAGGGTATTTCCAGATGCATGATCTTTTACTATGGAATCACTCTGCCTCTTCTATGAGCTTCAGAAAGGCCAGAGCCAGATGATAGTATCTCCATTTATAATTTTCCTGTTTGCATACCATTTCTTCTTTTTCTTAACATAGTAGATACCGAAACAACCCAAGGAGATAGAAACTACAACAAAAAAGTGTCCATGATCATTAACATATTTCACATTAATATAATGCGCACAGAATTTCTTTGCAAGTGGTCTCAGCAGAAGTTGATCAACATAGCAATACTCTAAAGTTGATTAGGGTGAGATTTGCCTAAACTCATCTAGGATTTTATGAGTAGGGATTTGAACTTCTGTTTCTTGTTCCAGGATCTCAAGTGAATGCTGTCCTTACAGACAATGTATGATGCTTAGGTACTGCAGGACTATAGCTTTCATCATCTGTAAAGATTGGCCATGTCAAGGATGGAGGTTGAAATTCAAGATTGCCTGTCCTCACTAATATCAGCATCAAATCCCCAATGTCCTGAAATGAATGGCTTCTTAAATTGATTTTCTTTGAAAAATAATACCTCCATCAAATAATGAAAAAAGATCATTCTGTATATAATGAAAAAGATTGTTCTGTATATTATATCATTGAACCAAGACACTGATTCAAAAATTTCTTTTGCTATAGTCAGCATATACCTCAACACCATAATGCAGCAGCAATTATACCTATAATCCCTACTGAAGAGCCAAAATTCATACTCCCTATCATTGTAGATACCAAGAAACAAAGCTATCACTTCAAAGCAGAACAGAAGGGAGAAATAATAAGTCTTAACAGAAGTCAAGAAAGAACCCAGAGTGAGAGGCACAAAGAAAGATAAGAAGAGGCATTCACTGAAATAATAGAGCTAAACAATATTTGGAAAGAAAGTCAAAGGATATAAAAACAGAAAGGAAAATACCATCAACAACGTTCATAAATTAAGAAGCAGCAGTCGTTAGATTCATTGGATTCTTATCTGGATGTACAAAGGAAGAGAGAAAGGAACAATTCTCAACAGAGCTGTGACATGGCATTGTTCCAAAATTCAGACAGGTGTGGGATCGAATGCTAACTTTCTGATATTAATAAAAACCAAGATGATGATGATGATGATAATGATGATGATGATGACATAATTCATATTCAGTCATAGAAAGATTACTCAAATTTAAAGAGTACTGATTTTCAAATTACATTGTAATAAAGGATTACTAATAGTAGGTCTGAGGCAGGGCAAAGAGGGAGGAAAAAACTCACCCAAAATATTTTGTTTCCCTGACTGGCACAAGCAAAAATCTCATGAACTAAAATCTTTACTAAAAAGGATTTTAAAATTGCAATACTTTTACAGTATTGCAAATCAGATTTTTAATTTTTATATTTTCTAATTATATTGGAGACCAGAGAAAACCCAGATCTATTCAGTGATAGGATTCAAAGAGTTTTACCACTGGTTTGATGGGCGTGGCTTGTTGGGCATACTTTGCATGTGTGCACACACTTTGTGTGCGCGTGCCAAATGCACACTTTGCGCAGGCACAGAGGTGTTTGCGCAGGTGCAGAGGCATTCCAACTCATCTCCTGCAAGCCTGCACTCTCCCGTTCACTTCAGCAGCTGCCTTGCGCAGCACTCTGCTGTGTCGCACAAAGCAGCTGCAGTTCAAAAGCAGAGAATAAAGGTGACTATGGTAGCCCAGCAGGCAGGTAGGCCCAACAGCAGATCAGCGGAGATAATCGGTTTGATCTCCGCTGCTCATTGGCCTACCGGTTTGGTAGAACCGGGCCAAACCAGTAGAATACCACCACTGGATCTATTTATTAAGTACTTCTGGAAAACACAAAATTTCACAAACTGTTATTTTGAAAAGGGGGCTACACATTCCTAACAAAATATCCAGCATTTTTGCACAGCAATCCTTCTTCTAGTTGGTTTGTTGGTTAATTGGTTAGTTACCTATTATAATTGGTTAGTTACCTATTTATTTATTACAATTATCCCAGTTTTCAAGGTGATTTAGAAGAAATATACCAAAATACTTTATATTTATGTATTAGGTGCATTTATTTATGTATTAAATTTTTATCCTCCTTTATTGCTGTTTTATCTCCATTAAACATATTTGTTAAGTAACAGTAATGCTTATTCACTGAATGACCAGCAAAATGCAACATGAAACTAAAATCCAATGAGAGAAAATACAAACATGACAGTCTCCATAATACTCTAACAGTACATTAATTAACTATGCAAGTATAAATCTAAAATATTACAATCTACGAAATAAAATATGTAACCTAAAACAAGGTAGCTAATATATAATAATATACTATTATGTATAATGACTGAAGAAAACCCATAAGAAGTGGTTATTCCTATGACTTGGAATAACTGCACAAGTAATGAAGGGTTGGAATTTACTACATTTATTAGATTTGTTATTGGTTTTCTCCATGAATTTAAGATGGTTGACATAGAAATCTCCCTTCCTTTTATCCCCACAATATCCCTAAAGCTGAAAGAAAGAAATTGGCTCTGAGTAATCCCATGAGTTTTTCTAGCTGAAAGTGAATAGGAGCCTGCTCTTCATCCAGTACCTGAACTTCTACACCAAATTGGGTTGGAGAATCTTTCTTACATACTGGTGGCTAGAAATGGCTTGGTTGGAAAAGAGGGAAGAATTCCTCCAAGGTGGTCTTTGTGGCCTGCCGGCCTGCCTTCTTCTCCTTTCTTCTATTCCTACAGAGAGTGTATGAGTTTTCTTTTTTTTAAAAAAAAAAGGAGATCTCCTTTTAAAAAAAATCCTCACCTTGAAACTGTCAATATTACAGGCTGACTTTTTTTTTTCCAGAAATGTCACAATTGCACCAGCTGGGTTTTATTTACAACATCACTACAGCCTTCTTACACAGTTCACATGCTTTTTATTAATTTTATAGAACGTAATGTCTGACAAACAATTATAGAA
This sequence comes from Pseudonaja textilis, assembly GCF_049901715.1. Classification (NCBI taxonomy): domain Eukaryota; kingdom Metazoa; phylum Chordata; class Lepidosauria; order Squamata; family Elapidae; genus Pseudonaja; species Pseudonaja textilis. The sequence continues at coordinate 51,948,766 of NC_141991.1, forward strand.
GAAAACAGGCACTCAGACTGCTCCTCCTGAAAAATCTATCAGCAAATAACTAACATGACTCACTAGAAAGAACAACTGACCTTCACTATTATTAGATAAAAAGGGTGTTGGTACTTACCTGATAGGCCCGTTTTCGGTGAGCTGTGATGAGCATCCAGAGAGTGGGAGGTGCTTAGTCTCTGCTCGGATAGGCTGGGCTTAATTGTTAGGACGCTCTTACTCTTCCCTGGCTCCCCCCTAGCATCCTCCAGTTTTGGCGAAGATGAGGTGATACCACCCCAGTGCTTGTTTGTGGTTAGTAGTAGTAGTACTACAGCTACTACTACTACTACTACTACTATTATTATTATTACTACTACTATTATTATTACTACTATTATTATTATTATCATCATATTTCTAGATTAGTCGTTGGCTGGAACAGGATCCCCCCAGACAGATATTGGGTGGGACTGGATGCTCATCACAGCACACCAAGAATGGGCGTATCAGGTAAGTACCAACGCCCTTTCTCCATTGAGCTGCTCCAAGCATCCAGAGAGTGGGACATACCAAAGCTTGGCTTGTCCTACGGGAGGATCTCTGTCTGGTCTGGAGCCCCCCCATTGTCCTAGTGGACTGGTTGTAACACTCTCCTTCCAAAGGAGGCCTCAGTAGAAGCAAATACATCAATTTTGTAAAGCCTAATGAAAGGAGATGGGGAAACCCATGTTGCCACCCTACATATTTCTGCTATAGGGGCTTGCATGGCCTAGGCTGCTGAAGTTGCCACGCTCCTTGTAGAATGCGCCGTGATGCCCCTAGGCACGGGTAATGATTGACTCTCATATGCCTTGGCTATTGTGGCTTTCAGCCACCTGCCTACAGTGGAGGGTGAGACCTTATGGCCCTGAATGGATGGCTGAAAAGATACAAAGAGGGCTTAGTTTTTCTGAAGGGAGCCATTCGATGTAAGTACATACGAAAAGCTCTGCAGACATCCAGTCAGTGCCATTGATGTTCTAGGCCCTGAGAAGGCCTGTGTGTTTGTCAGTCCTGAAATATGCTCCTGCCCTGATGGAAGCCACATTCCTTTCTGCCCAAAGGCACAGTTTCTCTGCTTCTTTCATGAGTTGTTTCGAATGAGTGCCCCCTTGTCTGTTGATATGTGCCTTTGTAGTGATGTTGTCTGTAAGTATGAGGATGTTTTCTACTTCTGATGAAGCCTGATGATGGCAGATGAGATTCTGCCAAAACGTTGCTACAACTTTAAAAGCACAACTACAATGACGTGGGAAAATACCCGAACAAAGCTGAATACCATACATACATACATACATACATACATACATACATACATACATATATATATCTTTGGTTATTCGGGTTTTCTCCCGCATAAAATTAGAAGTATCTAGGCGATGTTTTGATGAAGTCTCATTCATCATCTTCAGGCTTGTGTCTTCGGCTCTGTGCTTCTCAGAGTAATGTGAGCTTGCAGCTAAGATACAATATGAAACATATTTCTGCATCTACCAGCCCCACCCCCACCCAGTTTAGAGAAGGAGAAAAAACTCCCAATATGTCACATTGCCATCGTGACAATGAGAGTTTGACACCCCAATATACAGCATTCATAACTGCGTTAAAGATGTATATGTACAAACCAAAAAGAACTCACATTTGCAGCTTGTAGGAAAACAGTGTAACTCTGAATTTATTTAAACAAAAGATTCTAAAGGCTGAAAGCATGTGTGAAAGAAAGAAACCCACAGATAAGAAAAAAAACCTTACTCTTTGCTTAGAAGACATACATATGAAATCTAAATGTTCTATAAAATGACCTATCCTACTCACACCAACAGCAATATTTATTATTTTAAATGGACTGAGAGCAAAGTGGAGTTCTGAGTCTTAAAGTTTTAAAAACAAAATAATCCTTTGGGTAAAATAATTGATCCAACACAATGTTTTTCTACAAGTTTGTATCTTTGGACGTTTGTATTATCCTGAAGAAATAAACCTATGTAAAATATACCAATTACTATATGCAGCATATTCTAATAAAACACCTAACAGTTTTAAATAGTTTTTCAACAGTGATTCTTTGTAAAAAAAATATACATGGACAATTTTTCAATAAATAAAACACAAACTATTTTGTACTGGCCAGCTTTAAAGCATTTCCTATATACCTCTCAGATTATTTTTTAAGAATGAAACACTGCCTATCAGAAATTCCTTCTTTGTTTAAATGCTTCTTGCAAGTATTTAACATCCATAGAGATCTGCACTTGTCCACATTGCAAATAATAGAATCTCCCTGTTCCATGAATGTATTACTGCTTAAGATGTGTGACCATAATGAATCATTTCACTATACTCATCATTTACATGCATATGATTTTATGCATCCCAAGAAAATCTGGTAGTTCTCAAACCCTTACGCCATAATAAAATATGAATAATATGAAAGAGTTGTCACACAAAGTTACAGTTAAATGATGTAGGAATCAGGTGTATAAAAGCTACATTGTAGCTAGGTAGTTAGATAAATAGACAGACTCTCCAGAAAGCATCAATACAATCAATAAAACATGACTATCAACTTGTTAAGGATTATTCAAATGTCTATATTTAAAATAGCAGTGATGTGCCTCTTTCTCCAACTCATGATCTCTCAAATCTGGATGACCATTATATGGCATCAAGCAGACCATTAAATGGCTAGTTTGATCATTTGAACTGCTGCAGCTTTACTTTAGATCCTCTCAGTTTTCAACTATCTTCTACATAAAAGTTACCACACTACATAGAAGGCATTCAGAAGTGAAGGCTTCTCCTCTTAGGTTTTCAGAAACAATTCACAGTATAATAGATATAGTCATGTCACACGCCTCTAGAACAAGTCTTGCAAGTATTTAACATTCATAGAGAATTAGAGCCACATCACAGATTTCTGATCACTGAATATTCATGGTTACTTCCACTGTCTCAAGATCATGACTGAACTGAAAGCAAGAGAAGTATGAAATAACTCTATAGCGTTAGAATTCTCTGTATGACTACTACACACAAGTGGAATACTACTTATAGAGTATTACCATAGTCATAATATGGTAATGTTGTATTTTTTCCTTTTATTCAGTTGTGTCCAGTTCTGGGACACTGACTTCAATTTTTCTTGACAAGGCTGAGAGAAAATGACTGGTCCAAGGTTTCTAGCCTGACATCTTAGCCACTACACTAAATAAAATGGTAACATAGTACTGTACAGTATGGTATGATATAGGTATAGGTATAAAGAGGGGAAGGTCATCATAATACATCAGCAGTTTGAATTATGGGGGAAAAGCCACAGAAGTATGGGGAGGGGACAAGAGGAGTCAAATAATGAAAGCAGCGTCACAATATTACATATACATACAAAAGGGATACAGCAGTGCAAAATGGCTTTTAATATTTTAATTAACACCTTAATCCTGCAGCTTTGGAATAGAGCATAGAGATAAAAGTTTCCAATACCAATAGATATCTTCATTTAATTAGTACAGGATATAAAAAACTGCATATGTCATAAAACGATAAATTTCAAAAGTTGGGTATCTTTTGCACATACATGACAAATAACAATGCAAATCTAATTTAAAACATCATATAAAATTCAGTGGAGATTGTGACCACCTATGTAGGCATAGTTTATCCACTTTGGTTGAAAGGCATGGCCATTTTGTTCTTAGTTGTGGAAAGTAGTTATCGCACATAATTAGTTTGCTTTTCCTATTGCCATGATTACCAGCTGAAAATGACCCAATGGTTCCTTCACAATGGACTAAGCCACAAAGGGGAACATAAAACCAGCCATATGTTTCTTCTCTGGCACACTGCAGCCAAAATAAACATTCATTTTCCACCTGGAAGGTCCAGCATCCTAAAAGCAAGCCATGATACTTCACAACTGTACCCTTGAGCGGAGAAGGGACTAAGCAAAATTTCAATGAAACCATAGTTAGCTGCAAGCATATTATATGAATGTTCTGAAAGAATGACTTTCTCTTTCAAGACAAGTACAAAAACATTCAATAATTCAATACTTTATCTAATTATTTTAACCAAAAATCTCTTCATCCCGTATCTCATGTTTTATCTATTGGTAAATAAAGCCACATATTTCAATCTGAATCAGCAAAACTCCATTAAGAGCTACCAGAAATAACATAATATTAATTATGTTAATAATTATAAAGTTAATAATATATTAACTTTAAACCAGTAACCCAGTTTCATATTTCTTTTTCTTTACACAATACCGTGTCATTTTATCTAAAAACACAAAGAAGAAAAACCTTCCTATGTCTTACACCTATAAAGAAAATTTTAAAAATTCATCATTCAATCTTAAGAAAAAAAAACATTTAAGAGCTACTAGAAACAACAGATTAAATATTAATATTTAATCCAGTGGCAGGATTCAAATTTCTTTACTACCGGTTCTGTGGGTGTGGCTTGGTGAGCGTGGCAGGGGAAGGATACTGTAAAATCTCCAGTCAGAGGTGGTATTTGCCAGTTCTCCGAAGTACTCAAAATTTCCGCTACCAGTTCTCCAGAACTGGTCAGAATCTGCTGCATACCACCTCTGATTTAATCCCTTCAAATGATATCCCACAAATTAATGTATCATCTTTTTATCTGTCCCTCAATTTTGATATTATTTTCTTTTAAAATACAACAAAATTCTGTTCTTTCCATTTCATATCTACTAACAAATCTTAAGAGTCTTCTTACGATTGAGTCCTAGTAATAAAAAAAACCTATAAACAGCTCTTAGAAAAAAAGGATCATAGACAGTTTAAGCTTCACAGAATAAATCAACTTTAATAACTTTTGTTTTCAAGGTCTTAATTATTCCTTTTAGTAACATCCCAAAACTAATTTCTTCTCTCTTTTCTTTTCCTCAAGAATTCCTTCATAAGCATAACATATCTCTTTTGTAAATCCAAAGTAAGAATATTGTCCAAGTCACTTTTCTAAGTTAAAATCCATATATCCAAGTCACTCTTCTGATTTATTATTTGTGTATCCCTTTTAGCTATTAAAATTTCATCCTGTTTCATTTGTAAGTCCTGTTCTATATAATCTGTTGTCAATATCATCCTTGTATCCTGTCAATTTTAAAACTGTCTAAAACAACCTTTGTCATACATTGTCTTCTATCTCTTCTTTTTAAGCCAGTTTTTATTGACTCAGACCGTATGCTCAATGTACATTGTTCCCAAATATACTTAAATTCTTCTAGAGTGAATTTATATGTGTCCTGTTGTTTGTCTTCTATTTATTTTCCTTTTTTCCTTTTCCTTTAGCCTTTTTTCTTCCTTTCTTTTTTTGCACTTATTTCTTCTACTTTTAATATTTTCCTTAGTTTATCTTAATTTTATTTCAATAAAAATATTATGAATGCACACAAAATTGATGCAATTTCTGGGAAAAAAAAATTCCTTCAAACCTTCTCTGTTAAATGAGAAACCATCCTCCCATGCTTGGAAAACACTTTCTGCTAACAGAAGCCAAGTCTATAATTTTAACATCATCTACTTATACGAATACCTTCATGCTAACACACTTCCTTTAAAGGAACAACATTCTTCCAAATGTAACCAACATCTGATTAGAAAGGCGATTATTTATGTAAGTTATTTTCTGCAAAATTATTCCTGCCTTGAAAATATATTCAATATTTTCTACTGATAGCAAGGAAGCAATCAAAACAAGGTGAACAGAGAAATAAAAGTTCATGTGACAGCCAGATGTAAAAGAACAGCACTGACACAGCAAACAGCATGTAAGATTAAACAGCAGCTACCTATAAATCCAATTATCATTTTCCTCGTAATGCATCTTATTGTTTCAGAAACCGGAATATGCCTATCAGACCTTACAATCAAAGTAAAACATTTAATGTTTAAATTTTGGTTCACTTTTTTCACCTGACAAAATAAACCATTCTTTTTAACTTTTAAGGGGCAATTGAGCAAATTCAAAAAACACTATAAAAATTTAAAAGACAGTTTAAGATGAAGGTAAAAATGCTACTTACCAAATCATGGTTTGTTGAATTAGAATCATCTTCTGGAAATGGGATGTAAACAGCTAAGGCCACGCAATTGGCAAAAATAGCCAGTAATATAAATATGTCAAACGGTCTTAAACATCTTGTTAAGGAACACTCAGTTGTAAGACATAGAAATATTTGTCATAGTACTATTTTGTGTTAATTTTTGCACTATATATTAGAAACATCTTTCTGAAGTTAAATTGGCATACTCCTGTCATTTGGTTTGGTTTGGTTTTGTGATTGATGAAAGTGACAGCTAGCTATCTTCCACAGACAATTATGTTGCATTGTCTTTGAACGCTTAGGGCCTTTCAGTGTCTTATTACTTCACATTACATTTTTCATAGTAGAGTTTTTTAAAAATAATCTAAATTGTATACATATATATAAAATCTTAACCATTATAAATGTTTTCAAATAATTTTGCTACCCTGTGTCCATCCATTCTTACTACTTGTACTAAAGGAACTCGAATACAAGTAACAGTATTATAACACACCAGAGTTGTCTATATTCCTATCCAGTTATCTACACATTTATTGGACTTGAGTGTCCATAGTTCCCATCAAAGAAGAAGCAGAACAGAGGTACTACAAAGCAAGAATCTCTCTTCCTCATTTTAGGCTACCAAAGATTCAGTCAACAGGATAATGCTTAAGAATCATCAGACATCAGGTTGTTTCCAGTAATAGTGAAATTGTCTTCTATTCTTTCATTAGCTGTTCTCTCAACAGCTAATCTATGAGGTAGATTTGGCTGAGAAAGAATGAAGTACCCAAAGCACACTCATCAGAGTAGACTTGGATCTCTTTGGCCCTAGTTTAACAATTTAATCACTAGCCCATACTTACATTTGACCAAATACTAAATCAAACTGTGCACCTTTTCCATTATTGAGAATGAGCATAGTAGATGCAAAGGTACATCAGTCACTATCAGAGGCACCTAAAGGATTCAGCATTTTTATCAATAACCAAAAAGGCCTCATGCAAAAATGATGCAAACTCAGACCCCATCATACACTATAACACAATTTACAAAATGATTAGAGTGATCCTCATGATGTAATTGATATGTAGTTGATCTTTTGCATCCTTTTTCACACACTTCCTTGAAAACACCTCTGGTTACTACTTTATCCCAAGAAATCACACCAAACTAACTAGAGGCCGACTGTAATTCATTATGAATATTGTTAGCTGACTTCAAATTCTTAAAACTGGACCTTCAAATATTTTGAAAATTGCAAAGGGAATGGACAAGTAAATAATGGTGCATTGTGACATCATCATGGAACTGACCCAGTTTGTGATTATGATGTAAAACCAATATGAGTTCTACAAACTGGATCATTTCTATAACGATGTCACAATGCAATGACATTGTTTGCTCTTCCCTATATTCAATCTCTAGTTAAATATTGAGTGAATTTTGGGGCCATTTGTTCAATAAAACCATAGATTTCATTCCTGAGTTTTCATCCTGGGAAGCCATTTGGAATTATTTGAGCCTGCCAATCTTGAGGAAATAGAAAGGGCTTTCTGTAGTATTAATACCATCAATTCTCATTTGGATTACTGTTCTTCATGGTTGGTTAATATCTCCCATGAAATGGCAGGAAGTTGGATTTGAGCAGTAATCAATACTTCGAGTGAGGGTGTTCCTATCAGTCTAAGAAATGTTCATGCAATCTGGCATAATCTTGGTAGCCATTCACTGGTAGCCTTGCAATTTAGAGAGCATAAATGTAGCAAGTTATATGGATTTTCTGATTTTCATTCTAATTTCATTCTAAGTATTGAGAAGTATAGTTTGGGTGGGGGTGGGTTTCATTTGGGAAAATGATTCATTTTATTATCAAATTATTAGCCTCCAAGGATCCATGGGATTGGGCATCATACAATGACATAAATAAATAAATGTTGATTGCCCCCAAAATATGCCCAGTAAATGCTGTCTCAGTAGAAACAATATCCAACTATAATATAAAGTACATTGGGTTAAATCCAAAAGTTGCATTCCACTGATGGAAATGCTCCTTCTTCTATGGAATTTTTGTGTTGAATCCAATTTGTGTACATCAATTTTACATATGCACAAAGTGATGAGTTTTGGGGGGAGAACAATCTAAGAAAAAGCTATGTCACTTAAATAAGAAAAAGTTATCAATATTTTATGAAAGATGCAATTCACGCAAAAGTTCCACTGAAAACTCAACACTGACTGAATGTATGCATTAATTTAAATGAAATTAGAAGCATAAATTGTATTATTTATACTTCTTCTAAGAAGTAATTACCACTTATTTAATGGGAGTTACTGCCAGTTCATTGGACATAAGAAACATTAGCTTGGAAAGGCTCATACTGAGCTAAACTTAATTAAGAAGGGAAGGGTAATTTATCATATTTATAACCCACACATTCCAGCAAGTCTACTATGACAGCAAACAATAAAGATAACAATACTTAAGAAATCCAAAATTAATTATTTTCAAAAGCTTCACAATAACTATAAAAGCTATATATTGCAACACCCAACAAATCATAATGTTTAATGTAAAATGTAAAAATATAATATATTTATATATCAGCTGTATTAAAAAAAACTACTAGAAAAGGAAGAATGAGTAAGTTTTTAGACTCTTAAAAGAAAGCAGATATGGAGGAATCTAGACTTCATTCAGTCATGAACTCCGTATGTATGGTTTCATTACTGAGAAAGCCCTTTTCCCAGTCAAGGCTGACCGGTCAGTACCAGCAATAAACCCTTTAAGGTCAATATGATTTCAGTCTGGCAAAAGATGCTGTCATACTGTGCCAAGGAAATTCAGCATTTCCAATAGCATATTATTTCTTCAAGGAGAAGAAACACCATCTAGTGCAGCTAAGATATCAGCCATACCATAAAAAAGGAAAAATGGAAACAGGTATCCTGCATGGCACCCAGCCCTACACTTTCTTGCAATCAGTCCTAGAAGTATGTTAAAAAGCATGAGGAACACAATAAAAACTGTACAATAATATAATCGCTTCCCAAAACTGTCAAGGATACCACAGTCAACAGTATGAAAATCTGCCAAAGCATTCAAGATTAGAAGAAAAGACATATTACCCTTGTCACACTCTCTCAACACATTGTCCATAAAGGTGACTACCACTGTCCATGTGCTCTACTTGGGCCTGAAAGCCAACTAAAATGGATCTAATGAATCAGCTTCAATCAGATGTGGCTGAAGCTACCTAGCTATCATTTGTCCAGTCCCGTTGACCAGAAGTGACAAATTCAAAAATGTCCTGTATTGTCAAAAAGCAATGGTCCTTTCAATAGGAAATATATTCATAGCTATAGCACTAGCCCATCTTCATAGCTACAGCACTACCTCCTCATTGAAATCAAGCATATTATCTCCCTTAAAAGATCCCAGAGCCAGTCTCAGCCAAGAGAAACATCTAAAGTATATGAACTCATCAGCATCCTGCCCATGTGTTCAAGATGGAAGGAAAACACAGACTTTCTTTCGACCACAATTTATTCATAACTTGCACTTTGCTCAGGTTGACATTGGTCTAAACAACCACTTCCCTCTGTTCTAGAGAGTGAGTCAAGTGTGTCTTCCTGGTATGATGTTCCAGTCCTCAGGGAACTGGAGATAAAACAAAATTCCAGTGAAAGGATACTTCCATTCTACTATACTAATGCAGGCTCTTCGGAGTGGGTTATTGAGGGATAGACAGAAAAGAGCACGGGCTGGCCGACTATTAGATGTATTACCCTGTTTTTTGCTCTTGGCATATTGCTGACGCTTTCTTTGGGACAGAGATCCTACAGGTTGAGCTGGGGTAGTGCTCATGCCTTGGGCAGCCTTAGCTTGTCTAGCAGCATCAATTGCAGCTTGCCAAGATAGCACCGTTTGCTTGGTAGGTGCTGAATTGTTCGGCTGGAATGCTGGGCTGTCACCAGGAAGAGGAATTCTGGTGCTATTTGCATAGCTTGCTTCTGTGGAAAAACAAAAGGGAAGAAGAAAATTAATTTGAACTTTTTCTGCAATAATCCAGTTCTTTCAAACTTCTTGAAAAGACTTAGGTTTTGGTGAAATTTGAGGCCTTTACTTTTAAAAAAAGAACAAAAATCAACAGAACCTTGCTACATAAATTAAAAGATTCAGGAAAAAGTACCACAGGCATCTATATACAATGCTTTGCAAAGCTAAGAAATTTCCCATTTAGATACATCTTTAATAAGCTGAACACAGTCTATTTTAAAAGCAAGAGGGAAAACATTCCAATTTCTTTCTTCCTTGGAATGTTAAGTATTCATTGTCTTAGAATCAAAAAGTCAATCCAACCCACCCTGCTCAGAACAGGGACTCAAATAAAAGCATCTCATTAAAGGGATCTTCTCTTGCTCTGAATATATGAGCAAGCATTAGATATTCACCGATGTGTAATATTTCTATTTCTATGGAAACTCAAATGAAATAGCCAACAAGAAATATTCTGCTAGAAACATGATTTGCAATATTCTTTAATATATTTGATTATTAAATGGTACTTCCATAGAAGCTAAGACATTTAATAGTGAACAACTTGTTCCACTGATTTCAATGAGGCCACTCCTGCCACCATTGAAATCTGGATTCACTAATCTTGCTTACCCACTACATATATCAAAATGAGAATTATGAATCCATGCACTTTGGTTGACATTATTTCTGGTTGCTTGTTCTTTTTCCAAGTGGCAATGTCTTTTCTTTGGCTTCCAAAACACAATGTGAATTCAGAATCTGACAGTCTCTCTACCACATCTCAACTTTAGGAAAGGGATAGGAGCTTGTCTCTTCAAATTGCATTTTGAGGTTTGGCTTTAGGAAGGGTAAACTCAAAACCAAGTGAAAGAAGAATCAACAACATAGGGAAACAATAATTGGGGTGACTAAGTTTGTAAATCTGTGGCCCTAAGTTGCAAAATGCCAATTATTAAGACAGATGGGGGATATTGAAAATATAACTATGAAACAGAATACAGATTTTATCCACACTGCAATACTGGGCTGCGTACAACATTTCACTTTCCTGCCCTACTTAAAACAAAATGGCAACCACAGGGCAGAAAACAAAGGCTCCTTCAAAGAATTATGAGATCATAAAGGAGATCCCACTTGGCTGTTCCTGATAGTTAAGCAACTAAAGAAACCAAAGAAGTTATTTCTGTACTTTGTTAGCAGTGTGTTACGTGATCCAGAAATTGTCTCACTTCTCTTCTAACAAATCGAATTTAGAAGCCAAAAACAAATCACAGGTAGTCCTCAACTTATGACAACAATTGAGGCCAAAATTTCTGTTGCTAAGTGAGACAGTTGTTAAGTGAATTTTTCCCTGTTTTATGACCTTTCTTGCTTCAGTTGTCAAGTGGATGACTGCAGTTGTTAAATTAATAACAGTATTGTTAAATGAGTATGATTTCCCCATTAATTTTTCTTGTCAGAAGATTGCAAAAGATGATCACATGACCCCTGGACAGTGCTACCATTATAAATATGAATCAGCTGTCAAACATCTGAATTTTGATCACATGACCACAAGGTTGCTATAACAGTCATAAGTGTGAAAAATGGTCCTGAGTCACTTTTTTTCAGTGCCATTGTAACTTTGAACAGTCACTAAATGAACTGTTATAAGTCGAGGACTATCTGTATGGCTTGGAGCTGTCAAAATTCCTGGATCACAGTTTACACTAACAAATGTGAGTCAGCAGGAAAATCTTGACAGCAATGATAAAGTGGTGGACTTCACTGCAATGCTTACGTATGATCTTCCAGGATTCTTCTGAAGTCTATTGTGCTTGTAACATGACATGCAAAAAAAGGAAAGAAGGAAGGAAGGAAGGAAGGAAGGAAGAAGGGAAAAGGAAGGAAAGGAAGGAAGGAAGGAAGGAAGGAAGGAAGGAAGATCACTGAAATCTGTTTCTTTCTCTTCCCTTCCTCCTTAGTGATACTTGATTTTTAAGATTAATACTCTGAATGTAGCCGAGTCTGGAAAATGATTCAATCCAAACGTGATCTAACAGTGAATGAAAAAACAAAGTTAAGAACATTATTTTTGGAGAGTGGGGAGGTAGTTATCCAATATGAAGTTTTAAAACTCTCATTTTGAACAACCCTGCATCTAAGAACAAATTATTTTTATTCACTACATTGTTATCTTATCCTTCTTCAGAAGTGTAAAACATCCTGTATTACTGAATCTCTAGGCAATTGGCTAGTCCTAAAGATAAAATTAATAAATCAAGTTATTTTCCTGCTCTGTTTTATATCCATAAAAATACTGGAAGGCAATGAATATGTGTAGATCTGAGCCTGTGTCAGTCTGTTTGTAGTTCAACACTCAAACCATTATCCTACAACAGAGGTTCTCGTTGGTGGCACCTCTCCCCATTTTAATGACTAATGCCAGATTGAGTATTTTCAGCTGAGAGATGGCTAGAAAGACAGATGGGAAAAGAGCTGTTCTTCCACGTGTGTGCAGTGAGGATGTTTGGTATTGCTGTGTAAATAAGGTTGCTGCTTATTTGAAAGTACGTCAATCTCTGGACAAATCCATATGTCCAGTTCACTCCAATGTGAGCACAACTCACCCACCATTTCCAGAGGATATGTCATCCTCAACCCACCCCTATGCAATGCAACCTCCAGCCATGTTTTCTGGATTTGTGTCAAAAACTGTTTTTCATCTGCATTGCTTCTGTCCATGCTACCTGGTTTGCATGCTTTAAAAAGCAAGACCCTTCTTCTCCAACCAGCTGTTGTGGCCCCTGGTGAGAATGTACTCTCAGTCAGTGTTTTTGCCGCTCACATTATCATTTTTGTTATCAAGGTTACAGGTGAAAGGCTGAAAAGCTAGACTTGCTTCTCCCTTCCTCCCTCCCTTCCATTTATCAATGAAATTGAGCAAGTTTAAACTACTTTGTTTTTGTTTGGTGAATTTCTGTCACTTTCCCCTTCTATCCAAGTAGTGACAAGAAAATGGTAACACTGATTTTTTACATGATAGTGGTGGGGTTGGCCAAGGGCAAAAGTGGACCTATCAATCAGAGGTTGTGGTAACAACAGTCCAGATCAAATATTTAGCCATCAGCCAAAGCAGTGCATTGGTTAAGACAGGGTTGTCCTAATTCACATTCATTTCTACCTAAATTACAAGCAAGATACATGCAGTTAAAAGCTGCTGAAGTAAAAAAAAAAATAAAGGAAGAAAAAAGCATCCTGAGTCTTGTGAATAAAATCTGTAAATGTTTTCTACGTGATTAATTCTTTGAATATGTAATCCATATTATGACTCCACTAGTGGCCTGTGGTTTGGCATACATCCAAAAAACACTTTTCTGTGTTTTGAATTCTTATTCATATTTTCTGGATTTACAGTCTGCAATAGTAATTGTGGAGAACTTTATTACTGTGAGTTGATCTACCTAGCCAAAGCACTACAGAAACAGTTACAGTAAACTAATTATTGAACTGTTAGATACATTTTGAAGTTAGTAATACAAAACCAGGGATATAAAAACTCTGAGCTAAGAAACAAAATGTAGAAGGAAGCCTTTCAAAGCGTTAATACAGAGTATAGAACCATAAAGAAGCTTACAGCTAGTTTCATGTAGCAACAACATTTGGAACCAACAACTCAGTCATTAATTTATTAAGTGAAGTCTCTAGTAGAACTGTGACTGTGCTTATGCTCTTCAACTTTTCTTTTCTTTGCAGAAATGCAAAGGTCATAAATGTGAGGACTGGTCATAAGGTTTTTTTTCATCACTGTTAATAGCTGTAAATGAGTAGTACCTGTACTACAATTAAGGGCCATGTTGAAAGTGTTTTTGTTCATTTCATCTCTACTAGTTTACTAATAGCACCTTTTAAACACTTTTTTTTTTACCAATTATTTATATGCTGCCTCTCACCCAAAGCATTTCCAGGTATTTACAAAATTAAAAATACATTTAAACATAATAAATGAATATAGAGATACACGGACTAAAATAGAATAACAAACACATCATACAAAAACTGTCACAGCTGAACCATAATGTCTTGAGTCACTGTCTTAATTTGGCTTTTCTGTGACATTTCACTTATATACTTCTACAAGTGGCCTGCCACTTAACTTAAAACAAATCCTACATAAAATGCTAAAAACAATAATAATGAGATGAGTGATGAAACTGACATAATTATAAATGCAGAAGGATTCTCAAAGTTACAAAGGAGAAATGACAAACTATGTGAGGGAGCTTTAGTAATGCATGCATGTATGTATGTATGTATGTATGTATGTATGTATGTATGTATGTATGGTATTCAGCTTTGTTCGGGTATTTTCCCACGTCATCATAGTTATGCTTTTAAAGTTGTAACAACGTTTCCGCAGAATCTCATCTGCCATCATCAGGCTTCTGTATTGTGTTCGTCTGTGAGTCAGACTTTTACACTTGTTTCAGTTTTAAATTTGGGGCTAGCCTACTGCTGTGCCAGAATGGTTTTTCTTCATCCTGATTGGTTGGGAGTCTTGGTCTGTGTTTATTGGTCTTGGAGTTAGCTGTGTTCTGCTTGATTGGTGTTTCTAATGTCTTCTGTCTGTTTTGTGGCTTTTTTCTGTGTCTTGATTGGCTGGCAACATTGTGTTCCTGTATTGGAGGCTTTTAGTGAAGCTTGGCTCTGAGTAAATGGACGGCTATCATTTGTTAGGAAGCTAGGTTTCATCTGGGTGCCTGGTTGGGGTGTGTTTGAGCTGGAGGTATCAGGGGGGATCTGTTTGTGCCCAGGTGTTTGCCTGGCTAGTGGTGTGGAGATTTTTTTGTTTGTGAGTGTAGGCTTCCAAATAATTGACTGTCTGGTAGAATCATCTCTTCAATTCATGCTTTCAGGTCTTTCAATCTCTATGGCTTCTCTGATAATTCTGTGGCTGGGGTTTTCTATATTCTACTTGATTGGTGTTTCTAATATCTTCTGTCTGTTTTGTAGCATTTTTTGATTGGCTGGCAACAATTGATTGGCTGGCAACAGCCAACATTGGCTGTTTCCTATATTGGAGGCTTTTTGATTACTCCAACAGACTGTCAATTATCTGGAAGCCTGCACTCACAAACAAAAAGATATATATGTGTGTGTGTGTGTGTGTGTGTGTGTGTGTGTGTGTGTGTGTGTGTGTGTGTATAGCCACCAAGTGGACAAGAAGACCTGATAAACGAGCTCTAAATTTCAGGTTTCATGTGGAGAAAACTGATGGAAAGAATACAACAAATTAGAGCCTCTGTCAGAAAATATGTCCAAATTGTGATCAATGAAGATTAGACACCATACAGTAATAGAAAGGCTTTCCTTTATCAATATCACTTCCCTTTCTATCAGTGCAATAATAAAATAAAGAGGGGGAGTATGTGCTGCACTCCTTTCCATATTATAGTGATAAGAACCAAGTATTATCTTTTGGTGATGTTCCTCCCCTTTTCACCCCTCCAGACCTACATGCAAGTATACACACATCCAGAGAGAGGTGAAGAACACAGACTGGGAGGGTGGAGAGGGAGAATGTTTAAGATGGCTCCCTTAATGTGCAATTGAGTAAAGGTAGCTCTCGGAAGTAGAGGGCATCTTTTACTGACTAAGAAACTAGAATGAATCTCACTCAGGGAATCTCTTGAGAGCGATCCAGGGGGTGGAGAGCAGACAGGGCTTCTCAAGACCAGGTTATTCAAGGAGCAGTGCGCCCTCCTGGCCTGTAATCACTTCATAGGGGAGAGCAAACGCGGTCTGATCCACCCGACAATGGTTTCTCCTGAAATCATTTCATCATTTCTTCCGCCCTGCCACCCCCACTTTCCATTTATGTATTTTGTTTGTTTATTTGGCTACTTCTGGGCCAGAGTGCCAGGGAAGAAGGCAGCGGACACACACACCCCACTTCTCCTTTGCAAGGCACCTCCGAAAGTGAAGCAGGTGGGCTCCCGAGGGAGTCGCTCATTTTTTGCCCTCTGGCCACACGCGCACGCACACACTTTCTCAAAGAGCTTGTCAATTCAAGCAGGATGAATCATTTCCACGCAGCTCCGGGAAGCCGGGAAGGGAGGCGAGGCAGCAGCAGCGGGAGCAGCGGCGTCTCTCCGAGTCTGTTTGCCAAGGGGAGGAATACACACGAGCTCCGTGCGTCTCCTTTCCCTTGATGCTTGGCAAGCGGGAGAGGAGGCAGGAGGAAGGACAGCGCTGGCTTTCCTAAAGATCACCTTGCCGAGCCCCTCCGGTTATCCCGAGCGCTATATATATATAACCCTATATATAGCGTGACCCGGGGGCCACTTCGCCACCATCGCCCAAGGAGATTGTCCTCCCTCGCGCTCCCATCCTCAACGCAGCCTTGAGGCAAAAAAGGCAGACGTGCCAAATCAGTGCAAGGCGCTCTGAGCCGAAGGCGGCGGGTTGTGAGGGCAGCATCGCTTGTGGCGCGCCCAGCTTCGCCTCGGAAGCTTGCCATAACCCCTGACCTCCTCCCTCGATCCCTTGGCTTCCTTCCTCCGCTTTTAATCCTCCCCCCCGCGACCCCCTTCTTTAATCCACTGCACTCCCGGTTTTCCCCAATCCGCCGCCACTTAATCCCACACGGCAACGGCGGCAGCGGCGTTTGTTGCTTTCCCGCGGAGGGAGCGAGGGAGCGCTCGGTCCGGCAGCTCTCTTACCTTCAGGGAATTGCTGCTGCTGCTGCTGTTGCAGCAGCTGTTGGGGCAGCATGGTCCCTTTCTCGGGGAGTCCCGAGGCGCGGGGCGCGTTCCTTCCTCTGCTGTTCCGAAGCGGGTGAGCGAGGATGGTCCCCTTCTCGCCCCAGCCTTTTCCCTGACCTGGGTCGCCCGCTATCCGGCGGTCCTCATGATGGTGCTGCCGGCTGGCAAGAGGTGAAGGCTGGGGATCGCTGGGTCTACCGCCGCCGCCGCCGCCGCTGGGTCTTCCCCTCTGCCGCCGCCGCCGCCTGCGAACCTCTTCGAGTTGGGGCCAACATGACACTCACATCCGGGTGACACGGGCGCCCTCCATCCCTAGCAACCCACCGCCCGCCGCCGCCGCCGCCGCCACCACAACTTGCACTCTCTGTCCCTGGCTGCCGCCTCTGTTCTCCCGCAGCCTCTGCCTAGCTGCTCCCCGCACAGTCGCGGCCACGGGGTTAACTCTCCTGCGCCTGCCGCTGCCGTCGCTGCTGCGCTGCCGCCGCCACCTGCTGCTCGGGGAAGAGGAGGAGGAGCGCGAGGAGGCTGGCCAGGCGAGCACGACCGAGGAGAAAGACTGCGTACGACGGGCAGCCTCGCCGCGAACTCCCAACCCGACCCCGCAAATAGAAAAGTGCGCGTCGCGGCCTTAACCCCTTCCTTCCCGACGCCGCTTAAATGCATCGGAAGAAGAGACTTCAAGGCTGCCGCGAAGTCCCGCCCACGGACATGCAAATTACTTCGGCATGCAAATTGACCTGACCCCGGCTGCTCTTTTACCAAAAAGCTAAATCAGTGAGCCTCAGGATTCAGAGATCCGCTATCTCCAGATGCTTGGAAAATATACCAAAAACTTAAGTCTCGTTCCTGCTTGTGAATTTCCAGAATTATCACTTCTATGTGACACAGTATGGGAATTCTTTGCCTTAGGAATAAGAGCACTTTTTCCACAGAAAAAAAGGAGCCGAAGAAGCTTCTTGGATGAGAAGAGAAAGGTCTTCAAACAAAAACCAGAAAATCCAGTTGTCTCTTGAGAAAATAAATGAATAAAAGCACCTTTGGGTTTTCCCACAGGAGATCCATTATATACAACCGTAATGTATCCTTTTGCACACCAGTTGCACAGCCCTCAAGTGTTAACAATGCAGGCCTGTAGCATCTGCACTGATGTTTCTTGGATTTCTTAGCCACTTTTTTGTTGTTATTTCTGGTCACCATTCCTACTCTGTGGCAATTTAACAACTATTTTAATAATGCATTCAAGTAACTAAATAATTTTCTCATTGTAGTAGAATAGATTGGAATTTGAAAGGTCACATAAACAGAAGCCATGAATCACAATGCAGACCTTCTGCTATTTTAAATTATTTTAAAACGGGTACATCTTTATAACTATGCAGATATTTATGGTTAACAATAACCATGATGTAGTTACAACTATGGAAGGCTACAGTAAAAGATACCCTGGAGTAATCTTGGCTTGCATACACACACACACACACACACACACACACACACACACACACACATACACATACATGTACGCAAAGTGAAAAAAATATATAAAATTGCTCTCACCCATAAACATTGCATTTTTGTTGGATTGGGATATATAATTTAATTTAATAATGAAACAGATTATGGGGGGGAAATGGGAAAAAACATTTGGAGTACTTGTTGAAAGATACATCCTTTGCCACATAAGTGAGCCATAATCAGAAATGTTGAAAACCAGTTTTGAGATGGATGCAAGCAAATCACCTGATACCAGAGCAGCTCATTCCCTGAAGGTGACTGAGTGTTTGCACATAGCCATGTTGGAATCACTGGCTTCTTGTCTCCTCTTCCTGCTTAACATAAGCCACTCTTGATCTTCTTCACTCATATCTTTCCAGCTGCTTTGCCTAAAATGTTTCTTCTTCCTGTACAGCACACTTTCACATGACCCTGAAACTAAGTCTCCCACATCTAGGATGACTATGTTTCATTCCTGGATTGAGAACATCATACAGACCCTCATTTACCAAACCAAGAAGGGCAAGCACAGCTGCTGGGGCCAAGTTTTTTAATCCTCTGCCACCTCCACGTATCCAGAAAACATTTTCAATAATTCAGTGCTTTTTTGTAAATTTCTATGGGGTACTTCAATTCTAAAGACATCTCTGAAAAAGATACAGATGTCAATTAAAGATGGGGTTCTGGTTTTCCAAACATTGAATTGCACCATATACTTTTTGACCAGCACCAAATTCTGGAAGTCTTCACTTAATGGACATTCTCCTTTCTGAGCCCGCTTGAAAATCTGTACATAGAACCTTTAATTACCGGTAATTGGATTTCCTGTTACTATTATGGCAGAATATTCCTTCTGGAAAAAAAAGTTTTGATTGTTTTTCTCATGCTATATAGATGCTGTGGGGTAATCTAAATCAATTCAAAACTGATTTAAACAACTGGCTTTAGGAAGTGATGGCTGAATGCTATATTTGTATATTAGATCAACTAGTGGATGATAATATTGACTGTTATTATTTCCTATATTAAAAGATAAATACCATTTGTCAATTGCCACCCACTGGCAGTATTTACAATTACAACATTTATTTATATCTCAGTAAATGTACCAGTGGTGTTTATAGCTTCAGGGACACTTAAAGGTATTAAAAATATTATTATATCCTGTGAAATCAAACGGCCTATAATCATTCTTCATAAATATCTGTTATCAATACATCAATTTAATATGCATATTTTAAAGACTGAATGGAATAATGAACTGGAAATCTCCATTTTGTGTAAACAATGGGAAAACATTTCAACCTCAAAGTCAAAACCCTTATTAGATCTCAGATTATGGCTTCCACAAAAAAAAGTGGGGTATCCATTATTTTTATACAGAAAATGAATTAATAAACCATCATGTTATTAAAAATGCAGCCAGTATAACACTTTTTTAACATATATTTTTATACATTCATGAAGTTATTGTGTTCTGAGAAGTAATTATATATATTAATTTGACTTTGAAAACAAGTTTAATATTTTCAGAGCCATTCATTATTTTGAGCTATGTTCCTATTACATGGAAATCGACAGCTGGACAATGGAAATGTATTCTTCATAACCCGATTATTCCTACCATGACAATAGTGTCTGTCTGTCTGTCTGTCTGTCTGTCTGTCTGTCTGTCTGTCTGTCTATCTATCTATCTATCTATCTATCTATCTATCTATCTATCTATCTATCTATCTAGTGGTTGCTCAGTAGTTAGAATGTAGTACTGCAGGCTACTACTGCTGACTGCCAACTGCCAGCAATTTGGCAATTTGATTCTCAACGGCTGAAGGTTGATTCAACCTTCCATCTTTCCAAAATCAGTAAAATGAGGACACAGATTGTTGGGGACAACATGCTGACTTTGTAAACTGCTTAGAAGCACTATGAAGTAGTATATAAGCTATTGCTATTCCAACCATCTCACCAAAGGCAACTCTAGGTGACTTTCAACAGGAAAGACAAATTTATGAAACAGACAATTGCCCAGTGGATTAAAGTTCTGATCTTTTTAAACATATCAACATGTTGCTCATAGATATAAATTATACAAATTATCTGTGGATAATTACTAAATTATTTTGTAGGTAAAATTTAATTGCATATAAATTGAATTTATATACGACTTGATTTTTTTTCTCCTCTTTTTGTGTTGTTTTATATTTTTACTTTTTCTCTCTCCTTGGTTTCTTAAAATAGATTTCTTCTGCTGTGGCTTAGATGGCACAAGTGTGACACCAAATGGGAACATGCATCAAAGGAAAGTTCTGTGTTGGATTTCTCAGGGCAAAGAGAGATGTGGGATGAGGAAGTATAGCATGGAAGCAAAAATCAATGGATCAGAATAGGATACTCCCTGAGAAAAGCCATAGCAGTGTTTGAAACACAAGGTTTTCCAGACAATGGGATGAGCCATGGTGGTGCAGTGGTTAGAACACAGTACTGCAGGCTACTTCTGTTGATCACTGGCTGCCAGCAATTTGGCAGTTTGAGTCTCACCAGCTCAAGGTTGACTCAGCCTTCCATCCTTCTGAGGTCGGTAAAATGAGGAGTCACATTGTTGGGCCAATATGCTGCCTGTATAAACTGTTTAGAGGGGGCTGTAAAGCATTGTGAAGTGGTATATAGGTCTAAGTGCTATTGCTATTGCCGTAGCTTTTGAGAAAAGGAATTCCTGCACTGAGTACTAAAGGTGCTTTTTCAAGAGGCAACTGGACTTTCTTGTTTTTCTTTGAAGATGTTTTGCTTCTCATCCAAGAAGCTTCTTCAATGAGAAGCCAACTGTCTTCAAAGAAAAACAAGAAAATCCAGTTGCTTCTTGAAAAAGCAGTTTGGGGACAACTAGGACCTGTTGACTGAGAATCTCCATAGACAACTACACTGAGTACAAACTACCACTTATTGGCCATTATCACAACTTCTCTTCTCTTCTATCCCCTCCTTAGTTTCCCAATTTTGGTTGGAAGAGTAGCCAATGAAACATGGTACTGCTTCAGAAGGCTTGGTCTGTGTGCTTTGGGTTGCCTTAAGCATTCCTTTCATCCACAGTGTAGCCCTCTCTTCTCCACGAGTCTTAAATGGCTTAGAATGAGCTTAGTTATGCCACTATCCTATCCAGTCAACAAGATGGGGGATGGGGGGGACATCCCACCTTTTCTTCACATAGGTGAAGCTCATTATTATCAGTGATGTGGACTCTTTAACTCTTATGTGCAAAATATGCAGAATATTAAGTGGTCTTTTCCTCTCTAAAATTGAGTAGTTCTGCCTTATCACTGAAAAATGCACAAATTGCCTCTTTCCTTCCCTGTATAATGAGATCTGAATCTACAATGCCTTGTACAGTCTCTTTATACTTCTGAATCCCTGCTGTTTCCATCACTAGCCCTTTCTGCTTTCTTCTGAAGGGCACACTAATTTTATCTAGGTAAATACGGCATGCACAACCACAATGCTGATAGCTCCCATTATGATAGCTGCCATCCTGCATTTTTCTTCTCTTCATTTATGCAAGGACATTTTGTAATAGTTCCCCCTTGCATTACTAGCCCTTTCCCTGTAATCTACACCAATGTTTCACAAACTTGGCAATTTTAAGATGTTTGGGCTTTAACTCCCAGAATTCCCCAGCCAGCCATGCTCAAAGTTGACAAAGTTGAACAACGCTAAAGGTTCTTAAAAATTGTTACACTGTATTACACTTACAATTCAAGCAAATAGAGTTTGCATCCAGATACAAAATGTATTTGTTTCCTGTTTCCTGTGACATTGCAAAAATCATCATGTTCATGGTCATAGTAATAGTACTAATACAATTATTTCATTTGTAATTCAGTGCTGTAACTTACTTTGTCAAATTTAGGAAATATTAATTAAACTGTTCTAACAAACATAGTTTAACACACTACTTCATCCTGAAAAACTAGTCTGGCAGACAATGATACCCACTTACTTTGCTAATATTGTTTTAGGACAACCATCCTAAATATTGTTTTAGGACAACCATCCTAAATTGTGTTGGAGGTTAGACTGAGTTAGACTGACCCTTGTTATCCAGTGAGCTGTATGACTGAAGCTAGACTTGAACCTGGATCTCTCTGGTTCTAGTCTAACACAGTAACAATATGTGTTCTGTATATATGGTTTGACTATTTTTAGTAGCCACTGAGGTGAATAACAAGCTTTGCAGGATACACAGAGCTAACAAAGGAACAGTTCTTTTGTTTGCTAAGTTCCACATCTAATGTGATTTCATACCCAATGAACAATTCATTTATTTATTTATATTAAAGCATGGTAGATTAAAGATTCTACACCAGTGCCATAAATAACAATAAATCAAACATGTAAGTGATAATTACATTAAACCAAACATTTAATGAAAGGATGCCATGTGTTGCCTGAAAAGTGCTCTTTTAGAGTCCATTTAAAGGAGAAGTAATTTTAAGTTTGACTTGTTAACATAGGATGGAGCAAAATAGTTTAATGGTGGAATTTTTATGAATATTTTTGAAGATTGGTCTTCAAAATTATCTGATATGATAGACAGATGGTGTGTCAATGAAATTATTGAAAAACAACTTACCCAGGCTAAGTCTGAAATTAATTTGAATGTGGATTTTAAATGTGACAAATAATTCAAAGGATATGGGAAAAATGTACTGGACATAACAGTGAAACCAGTTGATGCTTCATTGCTTGAAAGAAATATACAGCTATTAAAGCAAAAAATATGATTTAGATAACTTTTTCTTACTGGATATGAAGGGTTTTTGAAGCAACTGAAAAAAGTTCCAGCTTCTTTCATTGGTTATAGAAATGAGGTCTATTAAAGTTTTGAAAGATTCTTTGAGTAGACATAAATAAGAGATCTTCAACTTTATTTGAAGGGATTAAAAGATTGTTAAACATATGGAAAAATAATACAGGGTTAGCTCTTGGGGGCAAGGTTAAAATAATTAGTTTTTTTTCCCGGTAACCTTGCTGGATTTTTTTTCTGATTAGGAACTAAATGCTGAGGCTTTGGGATGTTGTTTTTAGTTAATGAATGATATGGAGCGAAGAAAACTTATTTATATTTTAAAAGATGGTGATAAATTACTAAAATTATTTATACATGTTTTTTCTTTTAGATACATTTTTCTTTTTTATATTTCTGTCTTCCGTATTAGCTTTTATTCTTTTTGTTTGTAATGTTTAATAAATTTATTTTCTAAAAATTAAGTATGTGAGAATATTCAGAGCCAATTATGACCCAGCTAATGGCCAGAAAGTTACTATAGTGAATGTGCATAGTATTAATGTAGTTCTTTTTTGCTTTTTTTGAAAATTGTTGGGCCAATTTCAGTACAAGAGGCAACTTTAAATTTTGGGTTAGATATATTAATACTCATCAATTTCAGGATATATTAATACTCATCAATAAACAATTTAAAGCTATCTGTCTTGATAAGGTATATCCCAAATGTTGGGAGAAGCCTTTTGTGGATGTAATTATGCCAATAGTTCCTTCATCTACAAACCCCATATAATAGATTGATTCCATTTACTTCTAACTTAGAATATGCAGTTGGGTTAAGTGACTAAAGCCTTGCTAGTACTGATTTGAGGGCTTCTTTTGTTAGACGATTAATTGAACCTGTTCCCTGGACAAACTGTTCTCATTTTTGCAATGTTTGAGGAAAGAGAAATAAGACTTTCGGTCAAATGATTGCAGCTCCATAAATAAGAAAGTTGAAATTCTAAGACTGTGAATTGACACTTATAATAATGTGAGAAAGAGTTGTGTTAGGTATCTAGTCCTTTTACTATGCTAACGCAGAGGATTTGGTGACCTCTATCAGAGAACATATATTATGTCCTAGAGCAATGACAAATTGGATATTATAAAAAGCTGAAACATATCAAATCGAAGTATCAAATTAACCTTTCTGGAATAACAAGCAAATCATTGAGGTATCTTCTGACTTCCTACAAGTTGCCCTTGAACATAATAGAAGTTATTTGAGAACAACCACATCTCTATAGTGCATAATCACTGATCTTTGAAAAGTACCAAATCATTACAGTTCGAAAATGGTTTGGAGCCAAAGGTACCATCTTGTTTAGCAGAACATGGAAAATTTAGATTTCAATACAAGATTTTGTTTTCCTAAAAAGTTTGCATGTCCAAATTAATAAATGTTGGCAGATCTATCATCAGAGTGTAATAAGGTTGCTAAGTAAAACAGGCTCAGGTTGACTATGTCTTGAGGTCTTTCCAGTTTGCTGTTCTGAAATGTTTTTCTAAGCCAAGTCTGTGCATATACTGTGCATACTCTGGATATTAATCTTTTCAGTCATTTAATTTGCATGTTGCGCTTTATTGTCCTCAAGTCGTTTCTTCTCATTAACCATAGGCATAATGCTTCAAAAATGATTCTTAGTCAATATGACATTTCAAAACATATTCTTAC
This sequence comes from Pseudonaja textilis, assembly GCF_049901715.1. Lineage (NCBI taxonomy): Eukaryota > Metazoa > Chordata > Lepidosauria > Squamata > Elapidae > Pseudonaja > Pseudonaja textilis. The sequence continues at coordinate 51,973,615 of NC_141991.1, forward strand.
TATATTCTTATTAAATTAATTGCAGAAGGAGAAAGGTCTGATTTCAAAAATGACATCCAATGAAATTGCTGTGAAAATATGCCAATAGATGGGGGAGGGTGTGAAAAACGTGCCGGTGACAGTTTTGAGGAAGAAAGACTGCAAATACAGATTTTAAAGTTGGGCTTTGAAATGTCATTTTTATTTGGGAAGCACATATTTCTTTAAGACACTTTCAACTTTTTATTAACAGTTCCCTTCTGTCTTTATTCTTCCAGCAATAAGTGTTGATCATGTGCTGCCTTGAGGAAAAAAATCCTGCATGTGTTTACTTCAAAGTAAGCTCACAAGCAAAATTCATATGCTATGCTAAAAAAAAATGGTGCTTTATTTTGTTATGACTTACCATGGTGTGCGATAATGCATGTTATTAATAAGCATGATTGATGGCCTAAAGTTATGTATAAAGTCAGCCACCAAGGCTTATTTAAAACACTTAACTGCAGCTCAGCAGGATATGCCAACAAAACAAACATGTTATAACCTTATTCTATCAGTTATCCTGGAATAAAAAAAATGCCTCTTGACAAAAAAAAGGTTTGTAATCCATCTGATGTTATAAGTAGGAAAATTCTTTATAGGCAATAGGCACCTTTATTGGCACTATCTTTTGGGCCAATAATTTATTTTATTTGAATGATGAAACAATAATTCATTGTTTCACTATAGGTGTATGAGGTGGGGGAGTCTATATCTACATGGTTTTTATCCCTGCCTTTTCATTAGAGTTGGGAAAAGTATATCCATTAATCCTGAAGAAGGCATAGCTGTCCAAAGAACCAGCATCATAACAATAACTGGGAGACACACACTTTCTTTTATCTTGGATTTTAGAAAATTCTGGCCTTTGAATTCAAGGGGCAGACATTCTTGTATGCTTCCAGTGCAGTATCCTCAATACTGCTGGGTTATAATTCCCATTGATTCTAGCCTACTTGATCAATGACTAGAAATGAGGGGAACTGTGAGGTAACTTTTGTCACCTTGCTGTTTTTCATTACTGTTGCATTAATATGTTCAGTTTACAGAAAAGTTGATTAAAGGGAGAACATCTACATACACTCTTTAAGTATCTGAAGGGTTGCCACCCAGGAGAGGAAATAGATTTGGCTTTGAATATCCAAGAGGGCAGAATCAGAACTATGGGGTTAAAAATGTATGAAAGGTGATGCAGGGTAGATGACAGGAGGAATTTCGTGGCTGTGCAAGTTATGAACTTGGAGGAGGAGAAAGAGAATGCAACAAATGATCCCCTAATCAAAATAAAAATTAAATTGATCACTAAAATGCATACCAGCTAAGTTTCCGCTGTTTTTAATTTTAGCATTATAGCCAGTAAGACTTGGACAGAGGATTCCTATATTTAGCTTTCAGTATATTTACTTTAAGAGAGAGGGGGGAGGGGGGACAGAGAGGGAGAAAGAGAGAGAGAGATCTGTCTCATCTGTTCAACAAATTTCTAAGTTAGGTATTCCTTACTCACTATAGCTTATTTCCTACAATTAACTATTAATGTTGCTCTGTGCTCCATTCTTCATATATAGTGTATGATTTTATCATATACCTTTTACTGTATCACCTGTTTCTGGTAGTAATCTAGTTTTTCATAGTCTTCCCAACTAACCTGGTCCACCAAAGCCCATGTTGGGTGGTACAGATTCTGGCTGGTTCCCTTTGGTCCTTGCAACTACTCTGGGCTGGTCTCTGGGTCCTCAAGCCCAGTTTTTAAAGCTGCCAGGAATCATGGTGGCAGCTTATGCCTTAACTTTTCATCTGAATGCCAGCATTCTTTGTCTGCTCAGTAAGTGTCCATGTCTAGACCACACAATCTTGCTAGCAGTGAAGATGCTTGCGATATGCTACCACTTAGCACCACTTGTAATTTGCCAAAGTCTAGACCACTCAATCAGGTCTGGCATCTATGAGCCACAGTCAACTTGCTTGCCCCGCCTTTGATACTATTCTAGTACTTTCTCAGGGGGCGGGGGGGGTTTCCTTCCTCCGTTCTTCTTACTTCTTTTGCTGTTTCACTTGGATTTCATTTTCTTCTTTCTTGATACCACCCGGCTTTGGCCAGCTCGACCATTTTGTAAGGGCAGGGCCCTTAAAAAGATCAGGAAGGAGACAAGGAGCCATTTCAGCCACCTTACTTTATTTCTCATTGTATCATTTCTTCTAGACTCACTGCATTTCGCAATTAAATACAAAACCATTACCTGGAGTTTTACTCAGCATTTTCTCCCTCCTAGAATTTCCCTTCTGTTTTTCTCTAGGCCATTGTCGGGCATCTTTAAATTGAAGACTCGTATCTTGAAAATATTATTCTGTAAACTGCTAAAGAAAGCCCATATTAAAATGAGAGCTCCAGTAATCTGAAAACTCCACAAAATAACAACAGTTTTCTTCAGTATATTTGGCTAGTTCATATTCAGTGCGACTAATGAATATATGAGTATTTGTGTATGGAAAGCAAATTCCATTAAATAAAGCACCGAAAATGTATTGCTTTCTGAGCATTTCAAAGAATCTCAGTTGGTGTATATGAACATTTTTTTAATCTGTGCCTTAAAAAAATTAGAAAAATGCTATATCTGGAAACTTTCTTAAAATAATCACATGGTGATAAAGTATTGCAATAATCAGAACTGGCAACATTACAACTCTGTCCTTCTGACAGCAACCAGGCACTCCCTGCTGATGGTTCTCTGTAATTATCTGCTGTTCAAGAATTCTGTTCATAATCTGCCAACTCCAAAAAAGATTTCAGAATAAAATTTAAAATCCAGGCAACAGTAATTGATATGGCACCGATTTACAATGCTAGCCACAATACATAGCAGTCTCACAAAAGGTGGTCACACAACAACCTCACAGAAAAGTTTTGATGATTCCCCTCCTTTCAGTATATTTACCAAGATCAACACTATTTATAAAGCATAAATCTGTGCTTCCTATACAGTGTTTTATAGATATCCAAACACCAGTACAAGCCCACTACTATTATCTGAGTGCAGTAGCTGATCTCCTCCTCCTTCCCTTCCTCCTCCTCGTGTTTTCCAACTTCAGTTCAAAATTCTGTAGCTGTTATTTGACCCAACCCACCTTAGGTCCTTCATAGAAGTTGGTTCTCAGCACTTGGTTTCAAGCAATAGCCCCAGCTCTGACTGGCTGCAATGCCTGGCAAACCCCTTCCACACTAATATCTACTCACTTCCTATGCAGCCATCTTGTTCTGGGATGCTATGTTCTCCACATTTTTAAAAATAATACTGTGGTTAATAATAGCTAATGTCAATAAAATATCTTCAGCTCTAGCAGCTCCTTCTCTATTTAAATGTTATATCTCCCAGTGCTACGGCCCTCCTCAATTTCTGCCCAGGTTTGGTTAGTGTTCTGTATTAACATACTCCAAAAGGTAAATTCTGATTGGTCCACATGAGCTGCATTCTGATTGGCCTACTCAACAACCGTGATTGGCTTACTTGGAATCGACCGCGATTGGCCGAGCCGATTGTGGGAGATTCAAAGTACTGTCATTGGCTGGCGAGCTGTGAGCAATCCCTATATGAAGGGCTGCCGTGGCTCCAAGATCTTGCACAGGTCTATACAATGAAATAAAGAGCTTGAAGTACACTGGTCTTGCGTCTCTGATTGGAACCAATCTACCCGATCTAACACTGGCGACGAAGGTGGGATCGTGAGACAAGAGACCAACTGAGCATGTGGCGGATCGACACTGAACGACCGACAAGATGGCCGGCAGCAACTTGCCACCCGCACCCTTCGACCAGGCAGCCAAGGACTGGGAATCATACATTGACCGATTCCTAATGTTCCTCGAGAGCAGCAATTTAAAGGATGCCAACGGACAGAAGAAGAGGGCCGTGTTCCTGACGCAGTGCGGGCCCGCAGTGTTCAAGATGGCCAAAGCTCTAGCCAAGCCCACAGATGTGAAAGAGATGGACTGGCCCGATCTAGACAGGCTGCTGCGAAGCCACTACGCCCCCGCTCTGCCCAACCTCATCAGATGGCACGAGTTTTATCGGAGGGATCAGAAAGAGGGCAAGAGCATCAGTGTCTTTGTGGCCACACTCAGGACCTTGGGGGCATGTGCGGGTTCACCGACATGGACGAGGCTTTGCGAGACTGCGTGGTCCTTGGGCTCAGGGACCCCATCCTCCAGAGCTGGCTAATGGCAAGGGCAGACATCTCAGTCACCGAGGTCATCGCCGAAGCAATGGCAGCCGAAGCCACCAAGCAGTCCGCGGCCCAGATGTGGCAGATGAACACAGCAGACCGACCCACAACCATGGAAACGGCACCAACCCCGGAAGGATGTCCAGAGGCCAGCCACAAGACCACCACCACACACCATGGGGACCTTGACTCCTTCTCCAATACCGAGGACGAGGAGGAGGAGATCCACCAACTGCAGGTGGAACGAGACCAGCGTGAACGGCGAGGCCATAAGTCGGGGTTCCAGTGCGCTGGGTGTGGAGGCGACCAACCCTACTCAGAGTGCCGATTCCTTGATGCCATCTGTCAGCACTGTGACAAACGGGGGCACATCGCCAAGGTGTGCCGGAATAAGAGGAACCACAGCCCCTGGTGATGAGATGGCAGCCCCCGGCGGTGAGACAGCACCCCAGGACCAGAGACCAACACACTGAGAGTCAGTGAAGCTGGGACGGGTGGAACAAGCAGTTCAGCAAGGCCCGGCACAAAGAAGAGACCCATCAGACAGTCATCATCGGGCATTCAACTACCCTCAACGCCCAGAAAATGCATGTGGAGGTAGGCATCGAAGACCAGCCATGCAAGATGGAGGTAGATTCCGGATCCTACCTCTCCATGGTCTCCTGGCATACTATCAAGTGCCTGGTGCCTACCATCCACAGGCGCGAACTAGAAAACCAGAAGCTGACCTGAAGGACTATCAAGGAAACCGCATTCCCGTGGTCAGGATTAGACATTTTAAGATAACATTCAAGGGGTGTACAGAGGTGCTTCCGCTCACCATCGTGAACAAAGACCGCCCAAGCCTGCTGGGACTGCAATGGTTCGCGCCATTGGGGATCGAGGTGACGGGCATCAACTACGTCGCCGAGGCGGACTGGGAAGAAACGCTCGTGAGGGACTTCTAGGAGGTCTTCAACGGCGACCTAGGCAAGTACCGGGGGTCCCCAATATCTTTCAACCTAAACCCAAACATTGCCCCAATCTGCCTTAAGCCACGGCGAGTGCCATTCGCGCTCAAGCCCAAAATCGATGAGCAATTGGACAAGCTCATCGCACAAGGGGGCTTAGAACCGATAGACCATGCCCGGTGGGAAACACCTATAGTCACCCTGATCAAGCCGGATGGGTCAGTGAGGATCTGTGGTGACTACAAGGCAACCCTCAACCATGCCCTGCAGCAGAGTGCTTACCCCGTCCCAGTGGTACAGCGCCTTCTGCACTCACTGGGGGGAAGCAAAGTCATTGCGAAACTCGATCTGTTGCAGGCATACCAGCAGCTGCCAGTTGACGCCGAGACAGCAGAGGCGCAAACCATTGTAACCCACCGGGGAGCATTCTTATGCAAAAGACTCCAATTCGGAATCAGCATGGCACCAGGGGTATTCCAGAGCCTGATGGAGAGACTATTACAAGGGATAAAAGGGGTGGTGCCCTACTTCGATGATGTGCTAGTATCAACTACAAATAAAACCCAATTAGAGAGCCGCCTAAGAGAGGTCTTACAGAAATTCAAAGACACCGGGCTAAAAGTGAAAAAAGAAAAATGTCAACTTTGCACAGAGAAAGCTGAGTTCCTGGGGTACCTTCTAGACAAAAACGGAATCCACCCCATGGAAAAAAAGGTTAAAGCCATCAGAGAAGCCCCTAGACTGTGAAATAAAACGGAACTGCAGGCTTTTCTTAGACTTAGTAATTTTTACAATGTTTTCCTGCCCCAGAAGGCGACCACAGCAGAACCCTTTCATAGGCTACTGGACAAAACAGCCACCTGGCCCTGGGGGAAGCGGGAAGAAAATGCTTTCAAACAAATAAAAGACCTACTAACATCAGATGCAGTCCTCATGCAACACAGCGAGACCCTACCGTTGACCGTGACCTGCAACACTTCACCCTTTGGTGGAGCCATCCTCAGCCACACGCTGCCAGATGGGATAGAAGCACCCATTGCCTTCTTCTCAAGAACGCTGTCCAAGCTGGAGAGAAACTACAGCCAGCTGGACAAGGAGGCCCTAGCAGTAATCACCGGCGTGAAGCGTTTCCACAAATACCTATACGGTAAGACCTTCAATTATTACCGACCAGAAGCTGCTGCTAGGGATACTGGCAGGGAACAAGGCCACCCCGAACGTACTGTCACCAAGGATGACAAGGTGGTCCGAGTTCCTTGCTGCCTACAGCTACCAACTGACACACCGACCCAGGAAGAACATCACGCATGCAGACGCGTTGAGCCACTCCCCCCTCCCGGACCTGGAGGATGACCCGGCATCCACAACATCAACACTGCGCATAGAGACACTACCCAATCCACCCCTGACCGTGTCAGACATTGCCCGAGAAACTAATAAAGACAAACGTCTGGCGCGGGTCTTGAATTGGGTGGGAAAAGAGTGGCCGGAAACCGACAGCGGCGAGCAGTTTAAAACCTTTCAAAACCAGCAGACCGAACTGTTCACGGGTTGCATAATTTGGGGGGACAGGGTTGTGATCCCTGAAAGTTTACAAAAAAGGGTATTGAGTATGTTGCATGAGGGGCACCCGGGCATCGTCAAAATGAAAGCCCTGGCCAGGAGTTATGCCTAGTGCCAGGGATGGACAAACAGATTGAAACTTGGGTGGCCTCATGCAGAAAATGCCAGGAATCCAGGCCAAGCCCGCCCTCCACCCCAATCCTGGAATGGGAGACCCCCAGAGGACCATGGTCTAGGATCCATATAGACTTCGCTGGACCTACCAAGGAACACACATTCCTGATAACGGTCAATGCTTACTCCAACTGGCTGGAGGTGAGCACCATGAAATCCACCACCACAGAGGCCGTTATCAAGGAATTAAGCAGACTATTCACCACCCATGGCCTACCAGACATGCTAGTGTCAGACAACAGGCCACAATTTACCACACTAGCATTCAAAAAATTCCTGGCGGAATGGGGCATATGGCATGCATTGACAGCGCCTGCTCATCCGGTGGCGAATGGGCAGGCGGAACACATGGTCCGTTATACAAAAAAACGCCATAGAAAAAATCAAAACCGGGGACATACAGGACAAAATAAATAAAATGCTATTAATACAACACATAACACCCAACACAACGACCAACAAAAGCCCAGCAGAACTACTAATGGGAAGAAAATTACAGTCCCAGCTAGACAGACTGCACCCCACATGCAACCCCAAGAAACCCCCAGACTCTTCAAGAAAACACCGAACATTTACCCCAGGAGACACGGTATACGCCAAGAATTTCACAGGGGAGCCACTCTGGGTACCGGCAAAAATAACCCAGGTAACGGGCCCCCGGTCGTACCGGCTGCAAATGGATGACGGACGAAGCTGAAAGAGGCACATCGACCAACTAAGGTCAAGAACAACCACCGACAACATGGACAGCACACAAACACTACATACAATCACTAATAAGGAAACCAGAAAGGGGGGGAAACCTCAAGCAATAAACAAAGAGGGGAAGAAAACTCTAAAACACAAACCGAACACCCCAAAACCAAAATAAACCAACAATACTCACCGACAGATGACGACTCCTCAGCAGACGAACAACCAGGAGCTTCACCTGGAAGGAGCAGCCAAGCCAGTTCAACCAGCCCGGAAAGACCAGGCGGGAACAGCGGAACCAGGCAGCTTAACCGACCTGGGTAGACCGGGTGGGAGCTACCACAGTAGGCCCAGCTCACCCTTCCAGGTGGTTCCATCGAGAAGGACAAGAGCGACGAAGAGTCCATCCAAACCGGTCAAAGACCAAACAACAACTGAGCCGCGCAGGTCAAATAGGCAGGTACGGAGCCCCGCCTATCTGCGCGACTACGTAACCACATCCCATAGGACTGAACCAAGAGGGGAGGGGTGTTCTGTATTAACATACTCCAAAAGGTAAATTCTGATTGGTCCTCATGAACTGCATTCTGACTGGCCTACTCAACAACCGTGATTGGCTTACTTGGAATCGACCGCGATTGGCCAAGCTGATCACGGGAGATTCAAAGTACTGTCATTGGCCGGCGAGCTGCAAGCAATCCCTATATGAAGGGCTGCCACGGCTCCAAGATCTTGTACAGGTCTATAATATGAAATAAAGAGCTTGAAGTACACTGGTCTCGCATCTCTGATTGGAACCGATCTACCCGATCTAACAGTTAGCATGTTCTCTTTGTTTTCCCAACTGCTGCCCGCAGTATTGCAAAGTTTCCCTTTCCCTTTTTCCCCATTTAATTAAAAATAACCAAGCACTAACAGGAATATTGTTATTTTGTTTCTGTGAATCTGCATTGTCAAGACTCCCTTCTTGCAAAGATGCTGTGGGTCTTAAGAGAAAGATAAAAAGGAAAGAACAGCTTGTTCTCCTGGAGCTTTGATTATTGTAACATCAATGCAAGGAAGGTGTTGCGAAGCAAGGGAAAAAAAGAAAAAGGGTCTACTTTAATGTCAAAGGAGGTAATGTGGGAAAGGCATGTGAACTCATTCATGCATTCAAGGATCTGGAGAAGCAAATGAAAGGCACAGAAACAAGACAGGAGACCAAGGAGAAGAAACAACACTAAAAAGAAAAGTCAGTTACTGATGGAACAGTCCACACAAGGACCAGCCAGCAAACCTTGCATTCCTACACAAAAGGAAAGGCAAAAAAACACGGAAACCAGCCATCAAGTGTTGAGATGTATAGGGTCTGGACTGAGCTCAATGTTATTGCTGGTTACACTGCAAGGCTGGACTGGAATTTCTGAAATTGGCTTAGAAACAGCACAGAGCAACATGGAAGATAAGCAGTTTAAGATGTAGCATGGAATTGCTTTGGAGTCAGCTTTTATCAATAGTTTTACAGTCAGACATTTTCTGTGCCTGCAAATCATTCCTGGTTAATTTAAAAAAAAGAACAGTTTGATATGTTTACGACACCATCATGCAGATTCAGGGCTGTACTCATTCCCAAATAAGATTCCACATGATTACAATTTTATTTATTGAAACAAACAGTCAGCCAAATCCACCAGCTCTTATGGCAAATGAATTATGCTTGCTTTTTTTTCACACTCCTGTGAAACGTCTGTGGAATCTGTTCATAAGAACTGTGTCTAACATACAGTAACTGGATGGGATGATCAGAGTAAGTGAGATGTTGTGAGGCAAAATAATATATAGGAACAAAATAGGTTCTGGAAGAAAAAGTCTGAAGGGAAAGCTACATTATCTGATGACACTACAGGTAGTTCTTGACTTATGACCACAATTGAGCTCAAAATTTTGGTTGCTAAGTGAGACAGTTAAGTGAATTTTGCCCCATTTTACAACCTTTCTGGGCACAATTGTTAAGTGAAACACTGAAGTTGTTAAGTTAGAAACACAGTTGTTAAGCGACTCTGGCTTCCTCTTTGATTTTGCTTGTCAGAAAGTTGTAAAAGATGATCACATGACACAGTAATTGTCATAAATATGAGTCAGTTCCTAAGCGTCCGAGTTTTGATCACTTTACTGTGTCGATGCTATAACAGTCACAAGTGTGAAAAATGGTCATGAATCACTTTTTTCCAGTGCCATTGTAGCTTTGAACAATCATTAAACAAACTGCTATAAGTCAAGCACTGCCTGTACAGTGTAGATTCAAAAATGTATGAGTTGGAAGGTGGCTTATAGGTCATCTAATCCAATCTCCTGCTCAGTGCAGAAATCTTATATAACGCATCCAGGGGTTGGGATTCTACCAGTTCGCACCTATTTGCTAGAACCGGTTGTTAACATTCTAAGCAGTTCGGAGAACCGGTTGTTAGAAGAAATTACTGGCCTAATCCTGTAAGGAAGGCAGGAATGAAATATTCTGGTGTTGCTTACAGAAACTGCCTCTCCGTTAACCCTTATTACATTCTTGGCAGGACTAGACTTCCTGTCTCAGGAACTTCTCTGGAGTTTTTTTTTCCCTCCTTTGCTGGTACTTTGCTTGTGTGGAGTGACCATTCAAAGTTACAATGGCACTGAAAAAAGTGACTTATGACCCTTTTTCACACTTACGACTGTTGCAGTATCCCCACAGTCATGAGAGGCCAGTCGAGGAGATGCGTGCCTCGATGTAAGTGATATTGAGTTGGCCACACCCAGCCAATAACATGACCATCAAGCCATGTCCACCCAGTCACATGGCCACCAAGCCACACCCACCAACTAAGCCACACCCACAGAACCGGTTGTTAAAAATTTTGGATTACACCCTTGAACGCATCCCTAGCTACCCAGATCTGTTTGAAAACCTCCAGCAAGGCGTTTTTACAACACTGTGCTAAACAGGTTGTTCCAATGCTTAACAGTTCTTATCATCAGGAAATGCTTTCTAATAGGACATGAATTTCTTTTCTTTTAATTTCAGTCCATTCTGGTCCTTGTCCTATTCCTGGCCTCAACAGAGAACACATCTGCCTTCTCTCATTCAGGAACATCTTTTAAGCATTTTGGGGGGCACTGTGATCTATTTTATCTTTTTTTTCCCTTTTGCAAGTTAAATATGCCCAGCTCATTAATAGTTATTAATTACACTTTGCTTTCAGTACTTATCATCCTAATAGCTCTTTCTGAATTCAATCCAGTTTCTCCATGACCTTTTAAAAATATGGTGCCCAAAACTGAACATAGTATTCCAAGTACAGGCTAACGAGCACAGGCAACACTAAAACTATTACTGTATCTTCTGTAATTGGATATTTCTGTTAATGCAGTCCAAGATTCTGAGCCTGTATAGCTTCTGCATCACACATCTTGCTCAGGGTTAGTTAATGGTCATTAGCAATTCTACCATAGCGTCTCTCCATTCTTGTACTTATGCACTTAGTTTTACTATTTAGCTGCAGGACCTTATACCTATCACATTTGAACATCATCTTGGTTGCCATATCCTATGTCAGCCTTCCAAGTAATACACCCATAGCAAATAAAACTCTGACGCAGGTAGATTCCTCAAAGAATAGTTTTATTGGATATATCATATAGGCACAGTTCTGGTGGAAACTGTCTCTGAAGGTTCCCGCAGTTTTCAATGCTTTATTTCTTGGCAATGCAGAAGCATTTATAAGCAGCTTTGGATACAGTTATTCAACCATCCACTGGACTAACTACCATTTGTCCTTCTAGATCCCAAAACCTTCCTAATTATATCTGTACCATTTCCTTGAATTTTGAATCATTCTACCATAGAAAAAGAAAAAAGCAAAATAGTTAATCCCATCTTAATTCTTGATAAGCGTAGCATTCTTAAATGCTCCCAGATATGCTTTTTAACAATCTAATCTAGTACTCTGCCTGGCTCACATATAAATAATTGATCTGTAGTTTCCCAGAGCTTCCATCTTTCTTTTGTGATGATTGGCTTCATGTATTTTTTTCCGTTTTTCTTGTGCCTAGATCAGAGTATGACTAAGGCAAAATTCACTACCTTACTGCTTGATTAGCAAGGAAAATCACCTGATCCCCCTAGCAGCTGATAATTCAAATCAACTTTTAGTTGGGAAATGAGGATAGACTGTTTCTAATTCACATATGTTAGAGCTGAGAACTCCAATGTAGTTTGAAGGCCACAGGTTGTCTCTCTACTCTACAGAAGCTGAAGAAGAGATTCAGAAAATTTCAAGAGTCCCAGTCTCCTCCCTTGGACTTTTGTAGCTTTGTGATAAAGAAAGTGGCTTCTTTCTTTCTTTCTGGAAAATATCACTCTATTCTTATTTTTATTCAGGTGGACCTGAACTATTGTTTGTTCTACTTTAGATATACAGTACATGTGAAGTACTGTACATTTCAATACAACATGTCTTAACATGTTCCACTTCAGTTTGATAAAATACCAATTACAATTGCAAATTGAAGCTCAACACCAGATATTGAAGGGGATGCTGAAGTGTAATTAGGCTAGTTTCATGACTGAAACTGATTGAAAGAGGAAAGAGATAGAAAGAGCTAGTTCATTCATACTGTACAATATCTTGCTATACCTTTGTCCTAACAATGCCACTCATGCTTAGTTGTTTCTAAATGTTGGTTTAGAAACCATTGTTGGTTCTAAAAGATTCTGACAAAACCTCCCCCCCACCTTATTTAAATGTCAATCATTCTGTAGGGAAGATGCTCTTGGGTGTATTTATGTTAACTTCAGAATCAGTAGAAACAAACAATAGCACAATTCTGGGCTCAGGAAAAATGGTGTTAACAGAGAAGAGGCTGATTTGCAAAATTGGTCCCTATGGCTGTGCACAAACACAACCATGCAGGGTCTGACTAGGTTCATGCTTGGTTGGAAGACACTGAGAAATCCCTAGATTGTACTTGAAGCAGCAGCATAGGTGTGATCTTCCAGAATCTTAAGAGAACAGTTACTTTTAAAGGAGGCATTTTATATTTCTTTCTTCAGCTATTTTCTTTTCTAAATCTGGATAAGGATATTAATCAAAAATTATTTATGGAAACAGTTGGGCATTGTCTTTTGAAAGATTTATTCTATCACCGTGCATATTTTCAATCACACAGTTCCCTTTTTGGGGTAAGCAAAACTATGTAGAGCAAGGGTGTCAAACTTTTGTCATCATGATGGCGTCACGTGACATATCAGGACTGTTTTCCCTTCACTAAACCAGGCAGGGGTGTGGCCAGTGCATGACGCATCTGGCCTGTGTGCCGGGAGTTTGACAGCCCTGATGTGAAGTGTCAAAGAAGCCTAAGGAATAAGTAAGTTCAGAAAATCCATGAGACAAAGAAAGGAAATACAGCTAAATTGAATTTACGCCAACATCATTCAGTCTCTCAGTGCCCTTCTATCCTTGCAAACTGGCTTAGGTCCCATCAGGTTCATTCACTTATTCAAACACTGCATTTTCATCTTATTTCTTTCTGAAGATCTCATCAGTTCCATTTAAGTATGACTTTGTCAGTCTTTCCCTTCCTTACATTCCATTTATTTGCAATTCAAGCCTCTTTCATTCTATGTGACTAAACTATTCAACCCACTTGTTTTGTCCTTGCTACCTTCCTTTATGTATAATCCACATTCATTCAATGGCCATTCATTCTGGACCTTCTTCTCTTACTGTTTATAATTCTTAGGTATCCCATTCCTAAATATTCTATACACTTTTATGTTAGTTTTGATATACCCAGTTCTTACTTCCATATAATAAAGTTAACAAAAGCACTCTTATACAAGCCTTCTTTTGGCAAACATTCATTTGAACAATAAATATTTGTGAAAATATTTAGAGACTCCTCACATCCTGGACATAAACTGTTTCAACTCCTTCCCTCAAAACAACGCTATATGTTGTCCACTAAAAAGAGATTTTTGTTTTTAATGTGAAAAACTGAATAAAGTTTGTTAAAAAAAACAACAACACTATAGAGCACTGCACATCAGAACAACTAGACACAAGGACAGTTTTTTCGCACATGCCATCACTCTGCTAAACAAATGTGGGAATAAACTTTGACTTGGGTATTGGGTAATGATTAGTCTAAGACCTTATACATACATGCTTTCTTAAAGGTCACTGAGATAGTGTAAGGAAATTAAGAGCAAACACTAGAAACAATCAAGCAGCTCAGACAACTGTAAACAAGTCTGTACTATATTCTAATTATTGTAATCCACAATGTGACTATACTTGCTATGCTAAAAATCTCAATAAAAGGGAGCACTGGAATTTGCTCTGGGCTCTCATCCCGAGAACACTCGCTTGTGTCTCATCTTTTCCATGAGAGACCACCACAAACCAATAATTCCCTCAACACTGTCCAACTATTTACAAAATCTGCACTACTATTACTATTAATCTTCTCATCACTCCTTATCACCCATCCCCTCCCACTTGTGACTGTATGAGTGTAACTTTGTTGCTTGTATCCTTACGATCTATATTGACTGTTTCCTAGTATGATTTGATTGCTATGACTATATTAAGTGTTGTATCTTATGATTCTTGACGAATGTATCTTTTCTTTTAAGTATACTGAGAGCATATGCACCAAGTCAAATTCCTTGTGTGTCCAATCACACTTGGCCAATAAAGAATTCTCCTTTATTCTATTCTAAACCATAAACTGCTTGCTCTTAATATGTTACATCTTAAAAGTCTTCAATTCATTTCATAATTTTTGGTAAACATTCTATCAAAACACACAGGTTCATGTGCTTCACTTTTTTTTTACTATTTATGTATTCTTTGCAATGATCCTTGCTCTTTTCCCTGACAAACATATATTTTATCCAACACATTAATTTTCAGAACTGTATTTCTCATTGCATCAGAAGAAGTATCTAACATTCACTGCAAATCATTTAACTTGTCAGCCAACAACATAGTATCATCTGCACACAAAAGTAATATACCTATGATGGAATGTACACCTGCAGCAGCAGGGGGAGTATTTTGGCAACTCAGAGCCTTCCCAGAAAGAAGCCCAGATTAAGAGACTGCACTGTTCCAAGCTGGATGTGGGACAGATTTAGGATAGCCATGTCCTATAATCTCTCAAGATATATCTAATAGGTTAGAATGTTATTGCTTTACTTTGGTAAGAGTCTTTTTATTTTCTTTATTATGCTTAAAGGATTGAACTTGATTGGATCCCACTGTCTTATCTCCGGACTTCAATCTTTATTATGCATAAAGGATTGAACTTGATTGGATCCCACTGTCTTATCTCCGGACATCAATCTTGCCAAATACACAAGCTAGGTAAACCATTTCATATTTTCTGGCTTCCATTTTAGCCCAATTATCCATAACTGAATATAAGCTTACATTTTCCTGCATGAATCCAAGATCTTCATTCAGCTCTATTATAACATCCTCTTTTGCTTCCTTTTACAGAGATACATGTCTACTTTTTTTTCTCATATTTTATCAATTTATAGTCGTTATTGACTCTTCTTCAAAGTCTCAATCTTCTATATGCTATTGTTATCCCAGATGGGTTCCTGGATACAATCTTTTGCCATGCTTCATCACTTTGATCAATTGAGGCTTTCACATAAAACTTATTACTAGGTTTTATTTGCTGATTGATTTCTTCATTTATTCAAATAACGTCTAATCATATCCATTCACAATATTCTAGTAAGGAAGGATTTCTAATCTAGAGACTACAATATAAGACAGGATACTATGCCAGCATTCCACTAAAACATACTTGTGATATTAATCGAAAATATAAACAGAAAATGGTGGTTGGGAGACAAAACAAGGAAGAAATATAAGTTAAAAACAATATAAATGAAAAGACTGGAATAGATGAATGGGAGAAGGAAATATGGAAGAAGAAAGCAGGTGATAGCTATTTACTGATATATTGACATGGAAAATCCCATATGTAGCAACAAACATAACTAAAAATAGAACTGAAGAATAAATTATCAAATGTCTTTAAGAACTCATGAAAATAGTTTTATAGTAAACTTTTTTATATAGGCAAATGAAAGACCCATTTTTAAAAATGAGATTTGGCAGATAGAAGTTTATGCTTCTTTTTAATGCAATAATGTGGCAGGTTTCTATATAGAGAGACATATGGAATGGATATTGCCAACTCCTAATATATAATTAATGTACCAGAATTAGGTGGTGTTGAAATGCTGATACAGTGAATTAGAATGAAGAGTGCCATTTCAAAGTACTAGTTCTAAGTCTTTTTTCAATAGAGGTCCATATAAAGATTCCTTTCAAGTAGAAAACAGCCAGATCAGAGGATCACATTCTTACACATCTCTGTTCTCTCTTTGCATACTAAGTATTTATTTACAGAAGAAAGCTTTTTAGAAACAAGATCTCCCCCAACTTCAACACCATTGTTCCTCATTTTAGAACTTACCCTCCCCTCACTTTGATACACGAACTGATAGATTTGATTATCCTGACAAAACCTGGATCACCTAGAAGATTACAATTACTGTCTCTTCCAAATTTTCTTGTATTTAATGATAAAACAAAATACTATGGGGAAATCTGATTAATTCTTTATTGAGATAATGAAAAAAAATAGTTATAAAGTAATTATATCACTGCTAGTATAACTAGAGTTTTTGTTAATTTTTTATTTTAAAGCATTTCATTGAAATGTGTATATATATGTGTGTGTGTGTGTGTGTGTGTGTGTATGTGTGTGTGTGTGTTTTCTGAGGTTTTCGTGGGTATTTGTATGTGGATCTTTGGTTATTTGGGTTTTCTCCCCTGTAAAATTGGAAGTAGCTAGGCGACATTTCGATGAAGTCTCATTCATCATCTTCAGGCTTGTGTCTTTGGCTTTGTGCTTCTCAGAGTAATGTGAGCTTGCAGCTGCTTCTTCCTTTTAACTGCTAGTGGGGGTGTGACTTGATTGGGTGGGGGCTTGGCTGTGTTCTGATTGGGTGGGGGTTTGGCTATGTTCTGATTGGTTGGGGGGTTGGCTGTGTTCTGATTGGCTGGAGGTGTGTTCTGTTCAGGTGGGGGCTTGGTTGTGCTCAGGTTAGTCTTAGTTGCTGGGGGATTTGAGCTGGTGAGCTGTGATCCTGCTGTTTGGCTTAGCGTTTATGGTCGTGCCTCATCTTCATGGTGGGTGTCAGTTCGCTTCATGTATGGCTCGGAGGGGTTTGAAGCGGGTAATGATGCAGCTGCAGTGCAGCTTCTGGTCCATGGTCATGTCTCATCTTCTGTGTGGGTGTGAGTCTGCTTTCTATGTGGAAGCATGGTGGTAGCATCTTGTGTGGCCCTCGTGGGTGTGGGTCTGGTGTCATTCTTCAGAGATGACACCTCCCGCTGCCAGCCATTTGGAAAGCCACCCTCATGAACAGATGAGTACCTAACATGAAGAATGACACTATATCTATCTATCTATCTATCTATCTATCTATCTATCTATCTATCTATCTATCTATCTATCTATCTTTGGTTATTCGGGTTTTCTCCCGCGTAAGATTGGAAGTATCTAGGCAACGTTTTGATGAAGTCTCATTCATCATCTTCAGGCTTGTGTCTTTGGCTCTGTGCTTCTCAGAGTTATATATATGTGTGTGTGTGTGTGTGTGTGTGTGTGTGTGTGTTTTCTTAAGTTTTCACAGGTACTTACATGTATGGCATTCAGCTTTGTTTGGGTATTTTCTCACGTCATTGTAGTTTTGCTTTTAAAGTTGTAGCAACATTTCGGCAGAATCTCATCTGCCATCATCAGGCTTCTATATAGTGTTCATCTGGATGAACACAATACAGAAGCCTGATGATGGCAGATGAGATTCTGCCGAAACGTTGCTACAACTTTAAAAGCACAACTACAATGACGTGGGAAAATACCCGAACAAAGCTGAATGCCACATACATACACACACACACACACACACACGTATTTCACCAGCTACTTTCCATCTTTGGATCCCGGTAGTTATTACATTCAAAGGAAGAGCAAAAAGGAAAAGCAATAGAAAGAATATGCATTTCAGCCAATTGCTGTGCACTGATAATTCTCTCATTAACTATTAGTTCATTGATATCTCATAAGTAAACTGCTCATATCTATGACTAGATTTTCCAATATATTTTCATTTTGTAAACAGCTGCTGTGAGGAGGCTGAATTTAGACCTCTTGGGGCAAGAGAGGGAAACTGTGTTTCCTTCCAGGACATTTTCCCACAGGGGAGTACATATGAGTGGTTGCAAAGCAAATAGTCAGATGTGGACACTTCCTTTTTTGCTTTTATAATCTCTCTCTCTCTCTCTCTCCCTCTAATTCTAGAATGCATTTGATTAACAAGAACAAAAAAGTCTTTTACCCAAGAAATTACAACTCACACTGCCTTGTAAAGATATATAAATTGTCAAATTTTGTGGACTCCCCACCTGCTCCAAGCTGATACATGTCTCATAAAAATTCTTAAATGGCCTTCCACAAAAACATCCATGTATTTTTGTTTAGAGTTTTATCCCATCTTTATATATGGTGAATGTATTGAATGTATTTAATACTCCTGCCTCCTATTTTCCCTTACAACAACAATAACCTTGTGAGAAGGTTGGGCTGAGAGAGACTCACTGGCCTGAGGTTACCCAGCTAGCTTTCATGCCTGAGGGAAGCCTAGAACTCACAGCCTTCTGGTTTGTAGGCCAAAACCAAACTGACTTTGTAGAACTTCATGTTGTATGTGTTTCTTCTATGTAAAAAAAATTAAGAGATTCCTACAAGAACACAGAAAGCATCAAGTCATCTTTTTCTTAAAAGACCTGACCCCCAAGACCCATGAGCCATGATGCAAAAGAACAAGGTAATTTTACTGTGTTTTTGTATACATTGCAAATGAACTAGAAATATATTGTTGTTGATTTTAATTATAGCCAACATTGCAAGAATGTAGAATTACTTCTGAACTTGCATAGAGTCCTTGTATTATTGCTAGTATAACCAGAGTTTTTGGTAATTTTTTATTTTAAAGCACTTCGTGGAAATATTTACATTATATATGTAGACATATAGATTTCACCTGCTACAGGTAGATATTACATTCAAAGGAAGAGCAAACAGGAAAAGCAATAGAAAGAGTATACATTTCAGCCAATTGTAGAAGTTCTCAGCGTATAGATGTACACAACTGTAGGAAACTTTTACCATGTAACTGAAGTGCTCTGAAGCCTGTGACAGAATTTCTCATTCTTCAAGAAGCTAACCCAGACTTTACTTTTAATTGATTGACTATATATTTTTATTGACTATATACTTTTTACTCTTTTGGAGTTTATAATAGCAATAGCATTAGCACTTAAACTTATACACTGCTTCACAGTGCTTTACAGCCCTCTCTAAGCAGTTTACAGAGTCAGCCAGAGGTGGTATTCAGCAGGTTCTGACCAGTTCTGGAGAACCAGTAGTGGAAATTTTGAGTAGTTTGGAGAACTGGTAGCAGAAATTTGGAGTAGTTCGGAATGCCACCTCTGACTGGCCCTGCCCCCATCTATTCTCTGCCTCCCAAGTCCCAGCTGATTGGCTGGGTTTTCTTTTGTTGCCCTGCACAGGAGAACGGAGCTGGAAAGCAGGTTAGTGGGATGGGGAAGGAATGGCGATTTGGCAGTATCCTTCCCCTGCCAAGCCCACCAAGCCACACCCACCAAGCCACACCCACATAACCGGTAGTAAAAAAAATTGAATCCCACCACTGGAGTCAGCCTATTTCCCCCAACAATCTGGGTCTTCAGTTTACTGACCTTTGAAGGATGGAAGGCTGAGTCAACTTTGAGCCGGTGAAAATTGAACCGCTGAACTGCTGCAAGCAGCCAGCAGAAGTAGCCTGTAGTACAGCATTCTAACCACTGTGCCACCACAACTCATGTCATTATTCTACAATTTATTTTTTTTAATCCTAATTTAATTTTAATTTTATGTTGTTTTATTTATCAATTACATTATATGCTGCTCAGGGGCCCTCTTTGGGAAAGATGGGTGATTTAGAAATAAAATAAATAAAATGTCCTTCAGATTTTCCAAATGTGCACCTATTGCTGCTGTAAAACTGAGTCCATCTACCTTGTTGCTGATCCTCCCGTTTTCTCTTTCCTTATGTTTTAATTTCTTCCACATAACACCACAAAAAAAGACCATTGTCTCTGGACTAGGGGGCAATAATCTTTTGTGTTCATTTCCTTTTGACCAGCAAAGAGACTTGATATACCTATGAGGCTATTGTCTTGCAAAGTGACCTTTAAAGAGTATCTGTCATTTCTCACTGTTTTCATGCATCTCTGCTGGCTGGATATGCAAAACTATGACACTCCTGTATTAATCATATAAATAAGTTTGGTATATTGGGTCATGGAAAGATTTAGTTAGATGGATATTGCTCACATTCAGTTAGCAACAAGAAACAGGGCAAATCTAAGGGTAAATTTAGTTGTCTCCAGAAGCCTACAAGCGAAGAACTTAAATCTTATCTTCCATGTACAGTGTACTGGTTTCAGCTTTAATGTAGTTTAAACACTGAAATCATCTTTCAATTAATATTTATCTGACTACATGACCCTGGTCTTCATTAAAAATTGCGGCATGAGTTAACACACTGATTGTTCAGTTACCCATCTAGCTACATATGTTATCAGTATGGACAACTGGAGTGGTAGAATGGGATTAAATGATAAGATTTAACATGAAAAATAGTAAAGCTCCTTAATATTGTATGTCTGTTAAAGTCTGATAAAGACAGAAAGGTAGCATAATAATAATGATAATATATAGACATGTGCATGCAAATATGCTTTCCCCAAACCAAGGCAGGGAAGGATTCCTTACTTATGTGTATTTTCAAGGATGCTAAATGCAATTTACCAAGCTTTAAACTGGCCCAGATGGCTAATCTGCTGGTTCTATTTATTCTAAATAGCACAATAGTGGGTGATAAGCCACAAGGCTTTACCTTCGGGATGCAAAATGTCAACCCCCAACTATGTTAATAGCATACTACAGTCTAGTAACTTATGTCTGCCACTTACAGGTTGATCCCCATCTAAACAGCAATCATCTGTCATTTTTTCCTAAATGTTAAGTTCCCTAATGGGGCTTTTTGTGCAGAGACAGTATTTAATTTCAACACTAAGGCAGATTCTGGATTTGCTCAGATCAAGTGGAACGAGCATATCAGCAGAGCTCCAGGCAAACTGCAGTTCTGTTTTGTAGATTAGGAAATGTTATTCTTGACCATTATGGTACATCTCGAGGCTAGTGGAGTATCTAACCAATCAAATAAAATATATTCGAGGGTTTAGCAAAGACAGATTTAAAATGAGGATATTATCAAGGATAGTATCTGGAGGAAAAGTAATAATAGTTAAGTTCTATAAATTCAACCCATTGATAACTTTTTTGCATTTATTGGAAACCTATCAACCTCCCCATATTTATTAGAAAGGAAAAGGTATTATAAAGCCCTTTTGAAAACCCATCAGAGCAAAGCTTTAAAAGCTACTTAGGACCAGTTTGTGTGTGTGTGTGTGTGTCTGTCTGTCTGTCTGTCTGTCTGTCTGTCTGTCCATACATAAAGTACATACATACATACATACATACATACACATCAGTAGTGGGATTAAAAAAATTTTACCGGTTCTGTGGACGGGGCTTGGTGGGCGTGGCAGGGGAAGGATACAAGCTATTCAAGAACTGACAGATCAACTCCTTCTGGACTCTCACCTTCTTAAAAGAGCTGGGAAAAGTTACCCATAGTAGTTTATGCTGATAACATTATGATTTATTCACAAACTCTACTCGGCAGTAAGCCTCACTAGAGTATTGAGACCAGAGGTGGTATTCAGCAGGTTCTGACCAGTTTTGGAGAACCGGTAGCGAAAATTTTGAGTAGTTCGGAAAACTGGCAAATACCACCTCTGACTGGAGATTTTACAGTATCCTTCCCCTGCCATGCCCATCAAGCCACGCCCACAGAACTGATAGTAACAAAATTTGAATCCTATCACTGATTGAGGACCTTTCTCAGTAGTATGCTGATAACCATCCACTGATTAATTGAAAGACAAGCCACAAGATGAATATTTGGAACTTCCATAGCAACCTTACTGCACTGAGCAGATTAAATAGGGGATGGGCATTTCATGACTCCTAAAAGAGAATGGCCCAAACTGAAAACAAGGCAATAACAGCAGAAGGAGTAACTTCAGCTGTTGTATGCTTTTGTTTTGTTGTTATTTGCTTAAAATAGGCCAGGTTTATGACTGCAGCCATCAAATTGTTTGAAGCTAACTTCTCCTTCTTACCACCCTCTAACCATGGCACCAAGATGCTTCTCTAACCATTTTTCAAGGACATGGTCTCACAAAATTGCCATTATCCCATCCCCAGCCCTACATCTTTAGTGGTTCCTATTTAGAAGAAATGTTCCTCTTCTACCTCTACATCAATGCCTCCTCAATAACAGCGAGGGCTAGGATTTACCTGCTCCAATAGACATTTTAGGCTGATGTAGATACATCTTTTACAGTGGCTCAGCTGCAAGAAAAGACCAGCCCCCCTGCCTTATGGAGAGGCAGTGGGAGGAAAGGGGGAGATAACAAAAATATATATTCCTTGAGCTTAGTTCACTGCTAAGTAGCCATGCACAGCAAGCATTGCACGATTACACATGAGAAGCAAAATTTCCCTGCCTGTGTTATAATCTTCTAGCCAAGAACCTTCCTTTGAAGCCAATCTTTCATGGAAATCAACGGAGCTTAGTCCCAAGTAAATTCTGATTTGAATGGCACAGTTATGTGTTGAATGCCCAATAGCATTTAACATTAAAAATAAACAGCTTGGTTCCAATTAGTGGTTATTGTTTTGATAAATGAATGAATCGATCAAGTTCCTGATAACTACAACCTTTTGAGTAAGTGATTTCTCCTTTGCAGAGGAAGGCAATTTTCAAAAAGAGGAATGTCCATCACCTGCCACTAATCGTAACATAGCTGGTGCATGGAGGGGCCTAGAGAATAATAAGTTAAACAAGTAATTCAGCTTCCTTGCCAGCCATAGTGCTTTAGCCTCTGATGCCTCTATGATACTGTCTGTTTCAATTATGTACTGCATTGCTGTTTGGCCTTTGGGGTTTCTGCAGGATATTTTTAGTTGCTGGTCTTTGGCCATAATAAGGATATCTATCTATCTATCTATCTATCTATCTATCTATCTATCTATCTATCTATCTATCTATCTATCTATCTATCTATGCACATACACACAGCATTAATTTACAAACCATAAATCTAGAGACTGGGGGTAGACGTCTCTCACAGTGCCCTAGAAAAGCTTGTGGCAAGTATGGAAGCTCTGATTTCTTACTCTTGGCTGGAATAATAATTTTAAATATAAAAGCTACCTGAATAATTGCACCCTTTGATCATGCCAAAAGTTCACTTTTGCATCTATATTTTATATCCCGGTGAGACATCATTTCTAAGTGATCTGAAACAAAGCTTGATCTCAAAAATGTCAAACATGCTAAAAGAGAGCAAGAGAGAGTTGGATACTGCAATCTTTATAGTTCCCACTCTCAAAGGCTCTGCAGTTTCTTTTAACTCCATTAATTAAAGCTGACTTAGAAAATCAAGTTACGGCTTTTGTGTTGCACCCAACTGTACCACTGCTGCGTGTTCCTTTAGAATAATATATCTTGAAGAACATGCTGTAGTAGCATATGTTGCCAGGGGCCCAGCTGATCTTTATCCTCTGAATTTTATGAGCACTTATCTGAAGCTATGAACTGGCAGTACAACTCCTACCCACCACCATAGCAGCCTGGATTCCAGCCAAGATCCTGCAATTCCCCACAGCAGTTTTTCCCCAAAGAAAGGCAACGTTCCCAGCCTGCATCAAGTGACAGTTCCAATGGAGGCAATCGAGAGTCAGAAGGAAATGGCTTTTTAAAGTGGGCTTCCCTTTTGAACACAAATTCTTATTGATAAATGAGCCTCTTGTTGTATTGCCTTTGTTACCTATACCTCAGTTTCTCCAAAAAATATGTGTGTGAACATAGATGCAGATATATTGAATTGAGTCTTGCAATAGTGAGCATGTGAAATGAAAAGGAAGCAAGCAAGCAAGAAGGAAAGTCATGGAGAACAGCTACTTTGCCATTTGATTATTTTTATTGTATTCATTTGTACCTCACCTTTGTTATTTTTACAAATCCCAAGGTGGCAAACATATCCACCACACCTTCCTCTTCCTATTTTCCCCACAGCAGCAACTCTGTGAGCTGGGTTGGGCTGAGAGAGAGGGACTGGCCCAAAGTCACCCAGCTGTCTTTAATATCCTTTCTTAGGAATTAAATAGCTATATCAGTAAAGTAAAAAATAGAGAACACATCTTTAGAAAATAATGATGCGTTTGGTGAAGAGAGATTATGTAGCTTAGGTGGACATGACTATTATATAACTATATATTCTATGAAGTACCCCACACACTCCTTAATAGCACTGATGATGTTACCTAGTTTGGGCAATGAAACATCTGTAAGAAAACAAGCAAGCTCAGAGAGCACCAAGGACCCCTCATTTCAACCCTGAGCTACAAATCATTATCTTTTATTGGTATGAAATATCCCATTCTCACAATCTGGACAAATCAAGTTATCACTGTGATTTCCCCAATCTTTAAATGCTTGTTAGAGAAGTACTGCTGGATAATGAGCTTAGTAACAGTTACATGACAGGGCCACTATAATTTTGAAGAGCCACAGTCACACCAGATAGCAAATTACCCTGTGCCTTTCAAGTGAAATTTGAATTCTGCTAATTGGACAGAAAGAGAGCAGAGTACGGTGCTCAGTTTGTCAGAGCTTGCCTCAGATCCTTAGAATTGAGGCATTTGATTTGATTAAGGGACGTCTAGGTGGGTGTATACATGAAATACAACTATGCAGTTCCCTTGGCCTATAAGTTTACAAAACAAAAGCATGTATCTAGCCAAATCTGTCCAGGAGATCTAATCAGATTTAACCAGTCCTGCTGCTACTTAAGTGCTCTCTTATAATACAAAATTATAGGACAGTTACAGTTTTGGGCATATTTTTTCAAGACAATATGATTACCCACAGTTTATTTATTATTAAAACATAGAAGACAGACTAGGAATACAAATCAAAATAGGCAAGAAACTGGGAAGAGAACACCTATGCTAGATTAGTTCAAATTGCCAGGACCAGGTGGATTACATCGCAGGGTTTTGAAGGAGCTGGCAGACATGATCTCAGAATTACTGAACATATATTTTTCAAAGATCCAGGAGTTCAGGGAAACTATCAGAGGACTGGAAAAGACTTGATGTGTTTCCAATCTTCAAAAAGGAAGGGAAATGGATCCTGGTAATTAAAGACCAATCAGTCTGACATTAATACCTGGGAAAATCCTGGAAAAGATACTCAAATAGAGGTTTTGTGAGGACCTAGAAATGAACAAAGTTATTACTGGAAGTCAACAAGGCTTTGTTAAAACAGATCATGTCAGACAAACTTTATTGCCTTTTTTGACAAAGTGATTAAATTAGTGGATCAGGTAAACACTGTGAACATAGTTTACTTAAGACTTCAGTAAGGCATTTGACAAAGAAGATCACAACCTACTCCTTGGTAAGATAGAAAAATAAAGGATAGACAGATGAATTTTCAATGGGCTGACCAACCATCTCAACCTGAGGTCCTCAATGGAACTATATCAAATGGAAGGAAGCATGCAATTTGGTACCTCAGTATGCTTCAACATCTTCAAAAATTATTTGGAAGAAGGGATAGAAGGGAACTCATCAAATTTGCATACAACACCAAGCTGGGGAGAATAGCCAACCTTTAGAAGATACACTCAAGATACAGAAAGATCTTGGAAGACTTGAATATTTGGGCCCTATCTCAGTTCAGTGGTTAGAAAAGTAAGGTCCTGCACTTAGGCAGGAAAAACCAAAAGCATAGGTACAGCATAGGTGGTACCTGGCTCAACACTAGTAACTGTGAGAAAGATCTAGGGGTCCTACTGATAGCTACTTAAGTATGAGCCAGAGGTGTGCTGCAGCTACCAAAAAAGCCAATGTAGTCCTAGGCTGCATCAAAGAGGGATGCTATCAACATTCACAAGAAGTAATAATGCCACTTTATACTGCACTAGTAAGACCACACTTGGGATACTGCATCCAGTTCTGATCACCACAGTACAAAAAAAGAGATGTTGGACTCGAAAGAGTGCAGAGAAGAGTAACAAAAATAAAGGATCTGTAGGCTAAACCATACAATGAAGGGTTGCAGGAACTGGGTATGTTTAGTCTAATGAAGAGATTAAAGGTGACATGATAGCAGTCTTTCAATATCTGAGAGACTGTCACAAAGAAAAGGGAGACAACCTAAGTTCCAAGAGCAAGACAAGTAGTAACAAATGGAAAATTATCACCTTAGAACTAAAGAGAAATTTCCTGACAATAAGAACAATTAATCAGTGGAATGGCTTGCTTCCAAAGTTGTGGGTGTTCCTCCACTGGAGATTTTCAAGACAAGACTGAGCAGCCATTTGTCTGGAATGGGACAGAGTCTCCTGCTCAAGCAGCGAGTTGGACTATAAGACCTTCAAGGTGCCTTCCAACTCTGTTATTCTATGTTCTATAGCTAATACTTTCTCATCTGTGTTAATCAAAAATGTTGGTGTGTATGGCACAGCTTCCTCTCCACTCCATCCCACTATTTGTTCTCCAGAGGATATATGTTGTTGCTGAAAGTGTTTTGTTGCAACTTGTTTCCTTTGTTAGGAGAAACATTCTGTTATGCGATTTAAAGATTTATTTAAAAAATAAAAAATAAATGAGGAGGCCTGCCTCAGAAACCTATATGGACTTGTTCTTTCAGTTAATAAATGTCTGCACTGTGTAACAGATGGGAAAGAGTTTTCAGCAATATGTAA
Organism: Pseudonaja textilis; assembly: GCF_049901715.1. NCBI lineage: Eukaryota > Metazoa > Chordata > Lepidosauria > Squamata > Elapidae > Pseudonaja > Pseudonaja textilis. Next base: position 52,000,310 of record NC_141991.1, read on the forward strand.
CCACTGGTGGGTGGTGAACTGTTACAAGTGTAGAAAAGTACCCAGGTCTTTTTATTAGTGAAATGTTGGCTGTTCGTTAAATCGCTGGGGATCCAAATTAGGTGGAAAAGGCCCACAAAACTAAAGCTCAGCAACAATGACATCAAGCATTTAGAAACCATGGGAACCAGCCATGGGAGGGAAAGCCCTGCAATTAGACTTAAGTTTGATACACTCTGTAGAATAATATCAATATGGACACCAGGTTAACCAAAGCAAGTTTAGATGAAAATGAATTGGGAAAAGAAATGGCTGAATCACAAGCTTTTGTAGCTCTAAACAGTAGAGTACTAGAAACCATTTGGGATCAAACCAAAAACCACAACGTGCTATAACCCCCACTGAGTTTCTATTTGTTCTAGAAACAATTGTTTTCAGAGCTCATAAACAGCCCTCAGAACAATAATAACAGCTTGTTTTAGTATTTGTTAAAAGCAGGGTAACAGTTTCACTTGGAGGGTGGAGGAAGAAAGATACTTTGAGACCTAAAAAGCCCAAATGATCTCTCAGGGATGATCGTGTAAAATTCCTCTGTGGCCTAGAAGTGGAGCTCTCACCTCACAATCAGGAGGCTATGAGTTTGATCCTAGGTAGAGGCTAATATTTGGAATAGATTCTCCTGCTCGAGCAGGGGGTCAGACTCGATGACCTCCAAGGTCCCTTCCAACTCTGTTATTCTATGTTTGTGAAGTAAGATAAATTGTACAATTCCAGGTCCACTAACTTCCCATTCTGATTATAGGACGAAATCAAGAGTATTTTGTATGTTCTTTGAGATCTAATTCACCTGGTTGCCATTGTGGCCATTGTTCCAAGTCAAGTTTTGAAACTTTTAGAATCAGACTGTGATGGAATATAGCAAGGAGGTGAATTCCCAGGAGGGAGGGATGCATTCCAGAGGAGGAAGAGGCACCTCAGCCCAGATATTATATGTGAGAGAAAAAGGATGTAGACAGATCCTCCCTAATAACTTACATTGTAGATGCAGATAGCGGAGTATTCAATCGAGCAAGATTTTGTCTGTAGGTGAGAAACAATAAAGAGCTCAGCATGGAAGAATCACCACACATCTTTCTTTGCTTTGGACCTGGTACAGACAAAAATTCCACAGAATAAATTTGATTGAAGCAAAATGGCTTCCACCACCACATTCTAAAGACAATTACATATTATCCCACTTCTATTATGCACTAGTTCTCAAAAATACTTTGAAATGACTAGCAATTATCTTCAAATCTAATCTGCTTATTTCACAACACTGAGCCAAAAGGAGGAAGAAATACTGAGATAACCTGCTGCAGATTCTGCAACAACAACAATGAAATATCTCTACCCACTAAACAGTTCTAACAAATGAGAAAGAAATTGCTCTCACATTTCCCACCCCACAATCCATGTCTTGACTCCTTTGCCCCAAAGGAGGGGGGAAAAATAAAGCTAGAAGAGCATCTGGTCATCCTTTCTCTTGAAAGACCTGAAGCCCAAAAGTCAGAAAATCTGGTCAGGCAAATCTTCATGCAAATGGAGAAATGGGTCACAGAACCAGTGCCCCAAAAGTGGAAAAGTTTCTTAGTGGTTTCAAACATACTGCAATGGAGTAAGTGGATCTTCAGTAGACCTTCTGTAACACAGCCATAATTGTGGACAATCAGACTTGCTTTTGAATGGTGCAGAATCATCATGTTGAAGCGCCCTATGCATCTCTTTGCATGTATATGATTAAATTACTTCACCAACTTAATAATTTATTTCCCAAAGAGCAACATTTTAAGTCAATGTCAAAAGATGTTTAAATCACACTTTTTATAGTCAAGCAAATGGATGGAGATGAGAAGAAACAGAAACCTGATCTTAACGCAAGTTCTCTGACCATCTGAATTTTTTTTTTTCTGATGAACTGGGAAGAAAAAGCTGTAAGATAGTTAAATTTGGTTTTCCTGGTGGCCCTTTGGTCTTTACTGCAGAACTCTAAATGACCAGGTAATGGCAGCAAAGTAAGAGTTCCCTGTGTCTCTTCATTGTCATCTAGTGGCTCTCTGGATTTTTGTGGCCCAGATCTGACAGCCCTTTCTCCAGCCCCATTCATTCAGTTAATTCCAAAAGGTGTTCAGTAAATACCTTGAGATGTGATTGTATCAGGTCTGGGGATCACAAGGAATCAGGGACATGCTCATATAGCTGCATAACAGAGGTAAATTCATAATCTCCCTCTCCATGCCTCAGGTGTGTATATTTACATTTAACTGTAATGATATTAATTTTTAGCCTTGATTTTTAATATATTTATATTATTGTTTTTTATGTATGGATTGTTTTATTGGATTATTCTCTGCTACCCAGTGTCACCTTTAGTGGGATGGGATGTTAGGAATGATAGTCATTTAACAGTTGGGTTGGCAATATATAAACCAGGCTAGTCATTTAATACTGTTGTATCTTTAAGAGAACGCTGTAATTGTGATTGGCTGAGGTTCCTTCAATGGCCATAAGATGGAGCCAGAAACCTGGTTTGTTCCTTTTTGCATTTCCTTTGATTCCCTTTTGCCTTTTGCCTGATTGTCATTCTGCTTGAATTGCTGTGAGTCTTGCAACTGTTTGCAACTCCGTTTACTGAACTTTGTTTATGATACTGGTAAAGAAAAGGACTTCATTTCTGGATTATCCCTGGACTGATTGTTTTGAATACTAACTACTTTAACCATGTATGATTTGTTTGTTGGACTTTGTTTACTCATTTACTGGAAGTAAAACTTACATTTTACTATTCAGTGTATCTGTGTGCTGGTTGTGTGTTATTCCTCACCACTCTCACTATGTTTCCCTGAGTGCACTCATTCTCCTCACAGGGAATACCTCAACACGGACACTGTATAAATTGAGTGAATGAATAAATAAAATAAATAAAAACAGTCCCAGAATATTTTACTTTTTGTTTTATCAGAATCAGTACCAACTTGCCAAGAGTGATTAATTGAATTATCGTTCTGTGTAGATTGAACTGCAAAGGGAATCACACATCAAATCCATTAAGATAATGCAGCCTTTGTAAATGGTATTGACTCAGAGAGAAATCAATATAGCCAAGAAATGCAGAGATGGAACTCAAAATACTTTAAAATTGAAGGCATTTCATCAAATGTGTTGAAAGAGAAATCAGAAGTTTTGTTTTGTAGCCTTTCCTGAAGAGATAAAGACAAAGGGTACTGAAGCCTGCACTTCTTCCTTTGTCTTTTCAAAAAATTAACAATTGACTTCACTTCACAGAAAAAGATGGATAGGAACTAGATTTTCCTTTTTCATTCCAGGTGTTTAGAGAATACAATGTATTAAAATCCAAACTTTCTGCCTCAGATTACAGATACTGCTGGCAGTTCTTATTGACTTTCTTCAAAAATATGTTGCCAATTTATATTGCTAAGCTGCAAGAACAAGGCATGAAGAAGATAGAGTCATTACCATCCTGATGTAATCCCCAGCTCTGTTGTCAGTGTGAGATACTGAATACATTTTAGGAAAATCAATTATATAATAACTACAAGTTCTTCTCACTTACACCCACACAGTTCCAATGACGTCAATGTGGGCTGGAGAATTCAGCCTTCCTTGTTCACAAATTCACTGCAAGACCACATATCTTAGAAATCCACACTGATTGCTGGAATAATTTAAATGTGGACACATGTGTAATGAAATTAATGATCAAGCAGCAATAGACTAAGTATTGTATACTTTGAATTGCTTGTTACTTATCATCAGCTTAATAAATAAACGGACAGATTAATAATATTGTGCAGGCACCTTGACTACAGGGCAGAGAAGCATTTAGAAAGTAAAAGAAACGAACAGAAATATCTGCTCTCAATGATTTGCTTGATGAAAAAAAATCTACATTTTTTATAAGCACACAGAGATAATCAGTGATGATAAAGTACTGGCTGTTTAAAGTACTGTCTTTGTTTTTATAGAGTAGGGCTGCCAAACTTCTGGCCGGTGGGCCAGGTGTGTCATGTGCTGGCCACGCCCACTCCCAGTTTAGTGAAGGGGAAAAAGTCCCAATATGTCATGTGACACCCCTGTTATAGAGCTAGATTCTTTAAGCTGCAGATGATAACTTATCAATTGTTGTTACAATCCTGTTATTTGGAACTAAAGTGCCTTTACAGCAAATGCGTATGTGTTTGGCCCCTTGAAAAAACTGGGAGGAGGGGGCATTTGGACTAGAACAACTGAAGCAAATGTTTTAGACAAAGAATGACTGCATTTATATTTATCAATTATGACTCTAATGAACAATTTACAGTCAGAATCTCTTTCTTTTTCTATTGGGAGTTTGTAATATACTTGGATTCATAAAAATAAAAATGTCATTTTCTTAGCACGTCCAAACAGCCAACATTTAACAAACAACCAATAATTTATAGAAATTAGGGAGAATTAATTATTAAACAAAACCACCTAAAACTGCAGCAAAATATGATGCCAAATAAAATTATTTTTTTAAAAAGGAACAAAGCTTCTGAAATTTAGCAGTTGTGACACTACAACTGCCATTTAAGAGACAAATCTGTTGAAGTAAGTGTAATTTTATCTATGTTGTTTTGCTATAGTTGGAATATTAATTGAGTAAACCAATTATTATAAGAGGCAATTTATAATAAGAAAAAAACTAAAAAACTGAGCAGATATAAGATCATTTGACATGCTGAGGCACATCTGTAGTACTGCTAAAAAACAGAAATGTATACTACACTATAATTCTGTAATTGGATAACAGATTAATAATACACCAATACTTGTAGGGAATATATCTGAAGATTCAAATCAGGATCTGATATAGACTTTAAGGTCAGTATTAAAAAGATCAAATATTTGGAAATTTAGTTTGCTACTTAATAGATTAAAAATAAACTATATGTTACCATGTGCCAAAAAAAGTTGGTCTCTATAGGGCAACATGAGGCTACAGTTAGATGTTGTTCAAATTAGTGAAGTGTTTTAATTAATTTCCAATTTAGTTTGCACTCAGAACACTCCCAGTCAGTCCCTATATCTGGATTAGAACCAATACATACACTACTCATTTCAGTTAGCAAAAATTGGCTTGAAGCTTATTTATTAAACATTATCAAACACCAATCCAATTAATTGGCAAAAAAGAGAGATAAATGAACAACTGGTAACTTAACTGGTGACTTTATATTATTCATATTTCAAAAGACTCAAAACTTTCTAGAGACATTTAAAACAACACTGAAAGTGAGGCAGCACATTAAGATAGAAAACCAATGAGCCCTTCTTTATTTTGGTCCATGAAGGATACATTTAGTGATACACCCAATGGCTCAGTTGCTTCTGACAGACCCTTGGTGAAATAATTTCCACAAGTTTATGAAGAGTTGGAAATATAATAGCTTCATTGTTTTGTAATTTTTTTTGTAAATTTTGTAAATGGCAGGGGAAGGACACTGTAAAATCTCCAGTCAGAGGTGGTATTTGCCGGTACTCCAAACTACTCAAAATTTCTTCTACCAGTTCTCCAGAACTGGTCAGAACCTGCTGAATACCACCTCTGTTTTTAACCATAGGCCAACATGCTGATATTATTGTAGGCTACATCTAGCTTGTACTGTATTCCTTTCATTCTTAATTACAGATGGGAATTATCGAGATCACCCATCCCCTCTGACCAATACCATATACAACTGTTACTACTACATTGATACTATTGCTAGGCTACTCTGTCTATAGTCATCCAGAATATGAATATAGCATTAGCACTTAGCACTAGCGCTTAGATTTACATACCACCTCATAATGCTTTATAGCCCTCTCTAAGCAGTTTAAAACATCAGCATATTGCTCCCAACAATCTAGATCCTTATTTTACTGACTTCAGAAGGATGAAAGGCTCAGTCAGCCTTGAGCTGGCCAGGATCAAACTCCTGGCAGTGGGCAGAGTTAGCCTGCAATACTGCATCGTAACCACCACCACAACTCTTATATAAATAGTCTCTGAGCTATAAATACAGTTTAATGTGATTTTTTAAAAATAACAGAATGAGTCCTAATCAAAATTAGCATCAGAACACCCACAAATCCTGGCAGAGATTATGATTCCATGGGATTGTGGTCTAAGAATTCCAATTATCTAGTGACTGTTAATATATTTTCATATATTTGTGTTGAGTTGTACATTCCAGCCTTCTTTGTTGCCTGATTAATCTTCTACTGAAACAAAACTGTGCCCCTCAACAAATGGACATAACTTTTTGAAAGAGATTTATGTAGCATCCTGGATGTGCCAGACAATCTGAAGCCCACTGCAGTTGGCCTGAGCCAAGAATCAGTGAAAGCTTAAGAAAGGATTTCAGCAAGGAGAATAATACACAGTTAATTCTGACTTCTTAAACACAGGTTGTCACGTCTTAAGAATGTTGGCACCTTGCACTTGAACAAATTGTTCTGAGGCAAGTTTATTTTTGCTAAGACAATGTTCTTAAATGTTCATGTTAGGCATATTAGTAGAATTACAATAGTAAGTAATGTACTGCATCTTTCCCTGAACATATGACTTTCAGATATATTGGACTACAGCTTCTATAATCTTGCAAACTGCATGAGATATTTATTTAGCAGCAAAGCCGCCAGGAAGTCTTCCCACTTTGCTATAACTTGGCAAATAGAGGAAATAAAAATCCCAATTGACCTCAAATAGCACTGTATAATTATTGAGCGTTATTAAATATTAGAAGTATCTAGAATCAGATTTGAACATTTTGGATCAGTCCCAGATTCTTTGTGCTACATTTATCACTATTAATAACAGAAAGCCTGATTTTGAACAGATTTATTAAATCACTCATCCACACCCTCTCAAGCAGGGTATGCAGCCTCAGCCTAGCAACATCAGTAAATTTGGCAAGTAGATCTAGGAGTTCTGTAAGTGGACTATAGGATGCTTTGCTAATAAAGAGCCTGTTTGGTGTGGTTACTAAGAGACCAGGCTAGAAACTGGGAGACCATGAGTTCTAGTCTTGTCTTAGACACAAAGCCAGCTTGATATCTATGGACCAATCATTCTTTCTCTATCCTAGGAAGAAGGCAGTAGCAAACCACTTCTGAAATCTTGTGAAGAAAACTGCAGTCAACAGCAGATATGCCTTCAAATCACATGCTTTGTTAATGTACAGTATTGCTGTAGACACATGGAGACATTAATGTACAGTATTGTTGGAGACACTCATGCTTTATTGAGAAATATGCTAAAAAAACAAGCTACTTTTCTGAAAATTGTTTCCTCCCCACCCAAATTATTTCAATTGCAATTATTAAAAAAGATAGCTATATAATCATGCAACTGAAAGAAAGAATTGATCTATCATGAAGGATTTGAAAGAACTAACATGTAAAATGATGCCAGTGTTAAAATTGCTTTTTTGATATTTTAATAATCATTCACTTAGCAGAGGGTACCTTCCTAAGAAAAAGTCCCTAGAATGCATTAATATTGATACAGTAAGGATAATGTCACTTCATTATCTGTTTTGAGAAGCATAAGTATATGCCACATTGGACTATTAGAATTATATAGTAATGTGTAAAATATTTGCTTATTGCTGCTTTTAAATTTAAGGATACCCCTTCCAATAAATATAAATGAATGATATTTTGCAATAAAACGATTTGGCAATATTTGTATATGTTATACATAGGCATATGATAGGGTGAAAGTGTAGTTCAGTACACATCTACATATAGTTCAATCTTCAGATCAAGCACAAGATAAATACTATTATATTGTAATAGACTAACTAGAAAACAAAGTAACTAGAGTAAATATTTAGCAATTATCTGACTAACGATCCATAATAAGGTAAACAGAGGTTTCTGTATATATAGGAACCTTTTCTATTGTATATAGCCATGTACATTAAAAAAAACAATAGCAAGAAAATCCCATCAAAAATGTTCTAAACATATGCTATAAGTGGGAAGAGAAAGTTAAATAGACAAAACTTTAACAATGACAAAAGAAGCATCATTCCAGGAATATCAATATTCTGATTCAACAAAGATATTTCTCCTGTCTTTAATCAGAAAAAATGGACTTGCCCAGAAAATATAGGATAGTATCAACTCTGCACCTTGAAACTTCCTACTACCAATATACTGTATAGCATAAAAGTCATGAGATTCAGAGCTCAATTAACAGGTTTTTGCATTTCCAAGCCTTGAATATTTTGATACAACATAAGTAAAAGTTTGAACATGATTATACTTAGTGGCTGGCAACCTGCAGTTAACTCTCAAAATTAAAACCACCAGCTAGCCAATTTAGGATGCTCCTTCAACAAGGATGACAGCTCTCTGTAATGCAGAGCATATGGTCACCTTGTTTTGAGAATGCATGTCAAATGTCAATCCTCATAACCAAATGTAATAAGCAAGATTGCATCAGATTCTGAAATACTCCAGACCCATCAGTTGAGATTAAGTAAAAGACTATTATGAAATACTATTTGGCAAACTGGAGACTTAATGTTATTCCACAAGGTTTATATCTTCACGACAGTCCATTATGAAAATAAGTTAAACAACTATACAACTCTTTGCTGGGTAGTCTGAGTGAATCTGCCTATTTTTAAAGGATGTCTATTTGTTAGAATGCAAGTACAATCAAAAATAGATGAAAAACTCCAAATACTGGAGCATAATTCTCCATACAGGATTTTAAAAATAATTACACTTTAAAATGTAATTATCCTAAAAGATGTCTTTAATTCAGCATGTTTTGTTACACTAAGAATTTTGAAATCTTAGACTGGAACTAGTAAGTATTATCTGTAGGCTTTTATGAGCATCATGCAACCTCAAAATTTATGCTTGTGCCATTGATTAAGGGACTAGCAGCCAAAGAATGCATTATGCTAATTACATTTTTTCCTGTATGTTGTTTAATACTGCCATTTTTATCCCGAAGACAAAGCGGCAGCTATGGCCTCAATCCAGCATTGTGCTTTCAATATGGAGCTAAGCCAGACACTAGTTTGTGGTCAAACAGTGCTATTAACCGGAAGGTGCCACTTGTTATAAACAGTCTAGGAATGAACAAAAGTGAACAGTTCATTAGGGTATATATGCCATTAATTTAAATAAATGTTTCTTTTAAGTAAGTATATAGAGTTGTCATGAAATCTGAAGTGAACCCCTTAAAAGTTCCGAAACGGCTGCTCTCAACAAGCAAACATCACATGTGAGGTGATATTTGATAATTTTCTATAGATAAAAATGTATGTTTACCCATATGCATAGTATCTAATACACATTCGTGGAAATCCTATTTTACAGCAGTGGAATTGCTATCAGTTACATTACTTGTATCAGAACACTGGCAAAATCCAAGGAAGTTTTTTTTTAATCTCCTTGCATGCTAATGATATCTGTCACTTAATAGATAGCACAGAAACATATCATGAAAATACCAATGCATGCTCTTAATATAAGTGTAAAAGTAAAAAAAAGCATAAGTTCAAATTGCACATCCAATTGCTCATTTTCTTTAATGATTCTGAAAGAGATCATTTGAAAATAAAATGGTTTTCCACCAGTGAACCACCCATTGGTGGACAACAAACCCTTTACCTGTGCTATGATACCACTTGCTGTCCTCAAATAAAAGATGTCACATTGATGAAGCCAATTCCTGCCATTTGTCCATCTCTAGCTGGCAGGCTGCTACTGTCTTTCCAGCAAAGTTGTCACCCTTGCACAGTCCCCAGATGAAATGGCATCCCTCTTCAGAAGGATACAGGGGATTGGATTACCTGTCTGTACCAGATCATTGTTTTGAGGAGGTAATCCTTCAATTATTAATCTCCTAATGTTCTTCAGCAAAGTAAGGAAGGCTGCCTCTGACCTATTTCAACCTTTCCGACAGTTATTATAGGAACAGCCTTGTCATAGCAAAACAATTGGATAACCCCAGCTCTGCTCTCATTGGACAATCGCCTTAGTGTGCAGCCATTTTTTTTTGGCAATGGCCATTTCATACCCATGATGGTAATTTAAATTCACAACTGGGAGGAACACACGACAGAAAATTAAATGGTTCCTTTATGCAATTTGACTAGTACTTTATTACATTACACACTTTCAATTATTAATGATTTTTGTAATGCTTTCTACTTTACATTGTTTTTTAAAAAATTCCCTCAGTTTCACAGGACCGAACAAACAGCATATAGTTTCATACTGACTTTCCCACACTTTATATTTCCCAAGAGGCCTGGAAGTATGTGAAAGATGAAATAGAAAGAAAAAAGGACAGCTTATATTAGATAATTAAATTGCATGGCTAATATCAGAAAGCTATAGTCATGGTTTTCTCCCTTTAATATTGGAAGTATATTTATTGTGGAAACTGCAAATAAATACTGATTTATATTAATCCTCAGCAAAACAACAACAACACAGCATTAGCTTAAAAAAAAAAGATGGCTCAACTCAAGGCACTTTCACATAACCAACATTTTCAACAACCGATCTGTTCTAAAACATTTTGAAACTGAGGTGTGGTTGTCTTGTCTTCTGCAAATCCTGAAACATAGAGGACACATAGCAAGTACCCAGAATTAATCTGTGTTCATTCTTTAGTTGACTAACAAAAAAAAAAGCAAAAAAAACCCAAAATCCAATCACTGTCCCATCTCCTGAATTACCTCTAATCATGGAATAACAAAAATCTCCATAAATTACATATCTCACCTTCATACTTCACCCAAAATTGATATAAAATCAAATCCCACTCACTGTGAGATCCATATTTTTCTATGACGATGACTGTGCAAGGAAGCTGGCTGCTGGAAAATGGATTTAAATAGTAAGGGGTTTTATTTATTTCAAAAATTAGATTATGCAAAGAAATTAAATTTAAAAACAAAAAGTTTGAAAATAGCTAAATGAAAGAACTTCATGCATCAATAAACACTAATATAGGCTAGATTTAATAGCTTCTAAATCAATGCAAATCAGTGCAAATAGATTAAAACCTTGGGATTCTACTGGAGATCTTAGGTTGTTTGTATTAAAGCAAGAGGTTGCTAAAATCCTCATCTATTAAGTATGAGGGAAAACATGTTTTAGAGCATATATTCTATAGAGAGAGCAACACAAAAGTTCAGGATCTGAAACAGTCTCTTGACCTTCACTGGGAGTACATTTTCCCTGAGATGAGAATGCTTTCACCTCTGAAGTGGCTTTAAATATATAATATTAGATACTTTACCAGGGAGCAGGTTGCTATTAATTCCCAACCTGCAAAGGCTACAGGTTTGTTGATTCTTCTGGAAGGCTCTACCTAGGGCATGTTTTTAAAATGTCAGTTTGGGGCCTATTGAACCTCAGTACTCTCAAAAATTGGCTTGAAAATCATTTTAGTAAGCATCTTTTTTTGGAGCAGCATCTTCCAGGTCAAATAGAAATAATCAGGAAGAAACAAAGTAGCTAATCTAAGAGCCCTGGTAGTGCATTGATTAAAGTGCAACACTGCAGGCAAACTCTGTCCACTGTCTGGAATTTGATCCTGATGGGGTTTAGGTTGCCTCAGTCTTCCATCTTTCCGAGGTCACTAAAATGAGGATCCAGAGAGCAATATGCAAATAATGCTTCAACATCATAAACCACCCAGAGAGTGCTGCAAAAGTACTGTGGGTTGATATAGAAGTCTAAATGCTATCGCTTTAGAAAACCACCCCTAGTAAATTTTAGTTGAAGCCAATAATTAAGTTGACACATACAATTCTTCATCAGTTCAGCTTCAAGTTGAGTAAACACAGTAGCAAGGAAAAAAAGGGTTTAAAAATTTGGATTGGATGTTTTTCACTGGATTCAACTTTTTGTAGATGTTCACCTGGAAAACACTGAGCATCTGGGAAAATGTTTTGCTCTGAAACTTAGTAGTGTTCTCATGAATAAACCCAAAAATAGCCACTCATGTTGGCTACTCAGTGGTTTGAACTTATTTGTTCCCTTTACATTCCAAAGGAATAGACAAATGTTCAAGATGTTTCAAAGAACTATCTGGCTTTATTCAATTTATGTTTATTTACAGGAAGGACAACCAAAGACGTCCAAAGGATTCCTACCATTCCTTACTTACATATTAAAGTACCTATGTGTTGCAAAGGTAAAAGAAAGCATATTGGCAATTTTGGAACTAGGTGCTTTTTCCAATAGCTCTTTCCATGATATATACTATTTAAGATGACTGTATTGAGGAAGTAGGAAACAAGAAATCAACAGTGCATTCATTTTTTTAAAAAAGGATGTTGAACTGCCATGGATACATCTGTAGAGAATAATGGTTGATTTGAATCCAGAAATTAGCAAAACTATAGAATTCAAAAGAAAATATTAGCTTTGTCACACTGTACAATCTATTAGAGTCAGAAATAAATGGGCTCACTGTCTCGAAACAACTCTCACTGTGAGATCCATTAGGGTCCTGGCTCATCTTGAAGCAGTGCAAAATACCGCAAGTGGAAATGTTCTCAGCATTTGAATCTAGACATTGCTCTCACTTCTTAAAATAGCATAAAGCTGGCAAAACAAAGTGTAAGTTAAAACACTCCTATTTCCACTCAGTGCAAAATGGATTTTTAAGTAAAATGAAAAACCCCAGTTGTATGGCTACACTGCCACCATAGAAGAAAGGATTTAAGACTTTTAAATTCCGTTGTATTGTTTGCCTTGGTATAGAATAGATAGTATAAAAATATTTCAGATAAGAAGCAAATACATTTGCAATCAATAGCAATGCACCAGTAATAGATGATCCCTGCCAAGGAATCCATAAAACAAATCATCCTGGCATAAAGTCTTGATACACATTAGTAGGGTGAGAGTTGTGCTGAAAAAAGACTTGTTGTTAGCAGGAAGTGCTTTATACAAAGAGGACACGCCAATCTTTGGTATGACACGCTCAAAAAGAGGACATACCAATCTTTGTCTTCTCAGATCTCCAGTGTGAAGTTTATTTCAGGACTACACCCAGCAAATGCAAGTCTAAACTCCATTATTTTTGTTTTGATACAAGAAACCACACTGGGAAGTTGGAAACAAAGTAAATGAGGAACGGGATGCTGAGCCAATATAGAGAGGTCTGTGGAGAGTAATAGCTCTTTAAATGATATGGTTAGGTTAGGTTAGGTTATTAAGTTAAGTTAAATTAGGCTAGGCTGGGCTAGGGTAGGGTAGGTATGCTAATTATTCCAGTGATTCATGTTGCACACATATATTCCTCATGGAAATACTGAAAACTGTAGTGCATAAGCAATTCTTTTTATCTCAAAAGACTCTGCTTGTGACTCTTGGCTAGGATACAGACAAAATAAAATTTGTGAAAGAAGGGAAGCAGAGGAATTGTAGTTCTGGATTCAGACATGCAGATAAGTTTGGTTTGGGTGGCAGCCCTGACTACAATAAACTTGTGTCACTTTTGCTTTGAGCAAGTAAAACGGTGACAACCAGAACAGAAACAAACTAAAGACAGAGTTACACTGCTGACTTATAACATAGTCTGAAAGAGATGAATTTCCAAATGTGAATAGAAAGCAAGATGGCATTCTCTACTTTTCCTCATTTGTTCATTTCCACTTAAAGATTTGATTAGAGTGTAAGCAGTTGGCAATCTTTTGGGAGCTGAAGGTTACACTCAACATTTCAAAGAGTAAGTGACAAAATTATGCAAAGCATTTAAAATATGTCAGACATATGGATGGGACCAGTATTCTCTTTTTTGTTTGACTATCCCCTTCTGGGCTTTTGGCAGGAAAGATTTGGGATTTAAAAGCCTATTTAATGACTACATTATGTTTTTGAGTATTTTCCATTTCCTAATTTATTTTGAACAGTTCTTACCATTAGGAATTCCTGGTTTCTAACTGAAACTTAATTCCTTGTAATTCTATCCTTTCTCTTGCACTAAGAGATCTTCAGATATTTGAAAACATCTATCATGTCTTTGGAATCTTTTCTTCTTCAGCTAAATACCGGTATCTAGTCTCCAACTGTTCTTTATACATTTTCCCTCTTTCTGATCTTGATTCCTTTCTTCTGGATATTCTCCAGTTTATCAGCATCCTTCCTAAAATGCATTAGCCAGAGGTGGAGACATCATTCTAGGTATGATCTGACCAAAATAGAACAGAGAGGAACTATAGCTTTCCTTGTTTTTGTTACTATGTTCACACACTGCAATGGTCTGCAAATTGAAGTTCTGAAAGGGAGATTCTAGAGAATTACATAAAATGAATGACTTTGTCACTTTAAATCAGGAGTCATTGAAGCAACAGTCCACTATCTTCTCTACTGTCAATCCTGCCAAGATTTGCAACACAAATTTATCACACCACCATTAAATCAACATCAAGCTATAAAGACTATTTTTTATTTCAATTATCTTTTCGCTGACCAGAGTGATGCACTCTAATAACATTGCCAAGTTTTCATTAGATTCAACATGACTTCACTAAGAACAGTTTGTCTTGATTAAACCTGTTCCAAGTTTAGTAATAACAATAACCTTGAACTTTCTGTTTATCCGTTTCTAGTTATAATAAGGGTCTTTTGACTAAACCCTTAGCCTGAGGTTCAAGAAAATTTTATCTATGCTGGCTGTGTGTAATTTATTTTTTATTCCATTTTATTATCATATTTTATTTTATTGTTTTATGTTGTGTAAGACTTGGCAGTGACCAAAATAAGGTATTTTTTTGTTCTTGACTCCTTCCTCTGTTGATACAGCCCAGGCCTACAGTAGGAATCTTGGTGCCATATGGAACGTTGAGGATTCCATTTGTGTGCTGCATTCAAATTCCACCGCCCCCCTCATCTCTGATGATCTTTAAAAACATCTTACACTTTCTTGCAGCCATTGTATTTTTGTGAATGTGGGAGTGTCTGCACCTCTGATTCCACTTCTTTTTCACTTCAGAAGTTTTGCTGTTAGCTCAGTACTTGCAATTTCTTCAACTCTTACAGCATCTATCACAATCTTTGTCTCCACAGTTTTTAAAAAAGATGTCAGATAATTTTTACAACCCTTCCCTATTTTTAAAATAAGTTATATATGCTTTGTAGAAATAATGATTTTTAAAAAGCTCAAGGCAATATAGCATAGAAGACTATGCCCAACAAGTAAATGAAAATGGCCATTAGTAGCAGGCACATGCCAGCTCTAACGATTTGGTCATCAACCAAACCCTTAATGAAGTATGCTAAATTGTATCCCTAAGAAAAACTGGGCTGAGAAGAGGAAAATTACTATTTCAAACTGGAACAAAGCTTCCACAGCTGTGGGAAGAGGAAAAATGTAACATGCTGAGGACATCTCATATAAACACAATTACCATAGCTTGTCCATGCCCAGATAGATGAATATTGGGGTGACTCTATGCTGACTCAGAAATTGTTTTATTCAGTATAAGTCAGTTCCTGTTGCTGCTACATTTGCACATCATACTATTACAAAATATAATGTATTTGTTTGGGGCCAGTATGTTGGAGTAATTCCATCATTATGGCTTATTCTGTAAGTCATAGTTAAATATATAAATATAGTTCAGTGTACTATATGAACCCAGTTTTTATGTAGTTTGTAGTCCTTCTAAATTTAGTACCTGGAAATGTCTTAAACTCTGTCTAAGAAATATTGTCATTACACCAGACTAAACAGGATAATCCTGGATCCATTGTAATGTCAGGGTCAGGAAACCAAATTTCCAGCTTCTGTGTTCCTTTACCCAATTTAATGGAATCAATGATTCTGAAATGTTTTAAATACATACTAAGTTTATGGCAGCCTTTTACAACTTGATACTTCTAGAAATATTGGAACTTCATTTGTCAGAATTCCAATAATGGCAGCTTGAGTGGATAACATCCAGTCTTCCGCAATCTTAGTGGAAATTTTAGTTATTGTCATTGTCTATGTATTTCTATAGCACATAAAAAATATAAACCATTGAAATGGACGGGAAAGAAGGATAAGTTTTCTACTACAATTTATAGGAAGAAAATATATTAACAAAACTAAATGACAGTTTGTTATTGACCAATTTTTCAACTTCAGTAGCAAATGTACTGTCTTTCAAGGTCATACTATTTCCAGTACAACACTTTCAGAATGACCTGCTTTGAGATCTGGATAGTTCTGATGACAGACTGACACCTTCCAAGGTAACAACTGACGTCACACAATTTGCACATCTTTATTGGTGTGTGTTCAGAATGTTAACTTTTCAAGTCTTCCTTGGTATATATGTAGGTTGCCAAGTAATAAAAGTACTATCCCACTCCAATTTAGATAAATGTGTAAACTCCCACTTAAGACTTTTAATTGGATATAAGTTAAAAAATGAATATAGTCCCTTTTGATAGGAGTAATACATTAACTCAGAGAATGTCCTAAAAACCATTCTCGTCACACTGGAGTGTCTAATATCTATAGACTTCTTCTTTTCCTCATATTGCCTATAAAAAGCATTTGGTTACACTTCCAAAATATTAACTGCTGATTAAGATTGATGCTCTGTATCTGTAAGTTTTTCTAATTGTATTTAGTACAATACTGAATATTGTAGTTATTTCCACCTTCCTTTTAAATATTTGTAGCCAACAAAAACAACACGTGTTAAAAACAAACTATATTAAAACTATCTTAAGAATTAAAAGTTAATTAAATTAGAATTAAAAGTCGACTTTTGAAGAAAATGTGACAGTATCTTTAACTGTAGCGCCAGATGTCTATGGAGAGTCTCAGTCATCCAGGTTATGGTTGTCCCACAAAGGTGCTTTTTTTCAAAGAGGCAACTGGACTTCGTTTTACATTGAAGGCTTTCGCTTTTCATCCATGAAGCTTCTTCAGCTCTTCTTTAGACCGAAGTTCAGAACATGTTCTGGTTATAAAGTAGCCAGTAGCAAGTAAACAGTCTTCCAAACTTTTTTTAAGAAACGTCAATTCCAATTTCCTGCTGAGAAAAGATAGCGAACGATAAAACAAGGAGAGACGAAAATACAGCATCGACTTCTCCGACACCCCAAGCCCCGCCCCAAAGGCGGAACGGAAAGTCCGGGGTAGAAATTTCCGCCCGGCGGAGGAGGAAGATTGCGCGCAGAGCGGAATATCACTGCGTTCCCCTCGGTTTCCGCTCCCCTGTTCTTTTTCTCTTCCTTCCTTTCTCCGCTGTTACCCAGATCCCGGATCCAAGATGGAGTCTCTGAATAAAGCGGGGCAAGAGATGAGCCTAGCGGCCTTAAAGCAGCACGATCCCTACATCACCAGCATCGCCGACGTGACCGGCCAGGTGGCCCTTTATCGCTTCTGTCCAAAGGCCAACGAATGGGTGAGTGGCCTCCAGGCCGAGCGGGGCGGAGGGTCTTGATGAATATTTGCGTGGCTTCCGACACCGCTTCCCGCGGTCCGCCTTAGTGGTTCGTGGGGCGCCTCCGCTTTCTTGCCCTTCCTCGACGGAGCGAGTGCCTTGCTGGGTTGGCCGAAGGGAAGGAGAGCGACTCTTTCTAGCCCCGTCCCTGCGGCACCGAGCTCTCCGAAACACACCCACTTTCTTGAGGCAACTGGTCGCCTCCGTTTGTTGTTCCGCCCCTTCCTCGCAGTACGGTGGGCTCCCTACTCAGGTAATTTGGGGTCCTGCCTAACAGCCACCGCTGCCTTTCAGGTACTCCACGGGTTCAGATGAGATTGAATTTGAGCTGCGGTGGTGTAGCAACTAACAGCAATCATGTCTTGACTACTTCAGGAGTGATGGGTGTAGTTGGCCTGTTCGCAGATAAACGAAATGGCTGCTCCTGGGCTTTCGATCTTGTCGTCGTCCAGGTCATGGTTGTCCCAAAGGTGCTTTTATTCAAGGGGCAATTGGACTTTCTGGTTTTTCTTAGAAGACCTTTCGCTTCTCATCCAAGAAGCTTCTTCAGCTCCATTCCCCACCATTCAGTCATAGCTGAAGAAGCTACTTGCATGAGAAGCAAAAGGTCTTCAAAGAAAAAACAAAGTCCAGTTGCCTCTTGGAAAAAGCACCTTTGGGATTTCGACCTATGGATTATTCAATCTGTACATTATTCAGTATGGCTGCCAAATGTGAAAATCTTTAAAAATGTAAGCTGTGTGCAAATACCATGGCTAAAAATGTGGAATTTTGATATGTACTTCGTCTGCTTATTTATGGCATACAGAAATGTTAAAAATATCTCAAATGTAACTTTACAATAAAAGTAGGCCTGACCTATATGGTATAGGTTTCTTAATCTGGTCTACCTGGTATTGCTCTATATAGGGTGAAAAGTTGATAAACCTCTCAGAAAGCTGCTGAAATCTACACCTCCTAACTACTCTCCCTGACTTAGTACAATAGTTTGGTAAGCCAGTTGCCACCACCTATGTTTCAGGGAAGCACTTCCCCTAGTGTTCTCTCTGTAATCGTGTTTTGTGGTGTTCCTACAATTTGATTTTGTTTTGTGGCAAATTAAATGGGGCAGGGAATGAAATAAATTGTATAGTGCCCCATAGCATTGAGATACATAGCTGGGGAAATCACTTCCTTCCTCACTCCTTTGTAGGAAGATGACCTGATCTTTTATGAGGTAAATAAAAATAAAATCAAATTTAACTTAAAAGAAAGAAACAGAGGTAATATAAGAAGTCTTTTTAAAAACTTTAAATTTACTTATGTAGAATAGAGTATTATATAGAGCAGGGGTGTAAAGCTCATATCATCATGGCGGCGTCACGTGATGTATCAGGACTTTTTCCCCCTTCGCTAAACTTGGCGTGGGTGTAGCCAGTGCATGATGCATCCAGTGGTGGTAGTATTCAAATAAAGTTGCCACCGGTTCGGTGGGCGTGGCTTGGTGGCCGCACTTTGCGCGCATGCACACTTTGTGTGCACGTGTGTGCCAAACACGCACTTTGCTCAGACACAGAGGCGTTCTAACTTGCCTCCTGCAAGCCTGCATGATGCTGGTCGCTGCAGCAGCTGCCGCGGGCGCTATTCTGTGCCGTGCAAAGCAGTTGCCCTTTGAATTCTGGCCATAAAAGTGAGTATGGGAGCCCGGGCGGGCAGGTGGGCCAAACACAGAGCAGCGAAGAGAACCGGTTTGGTCTCCACTGCTCATCGCTGCTACTGGCTCTCCAAAACCGGGCAGAACCTGTCGAATACCACCACTGGATGTATCCGAGCCGCAAGTTTGACAGCCCTGATACAGAGTTTTCAGATTACAAACAAGTTAAAAGATATAAAGTAGGGGGGGGAAATCAGAAGTCTCTAACACATCAAAAGACGATACTGTTTTGTTTCTAATTTGAATAATTTCTAGTCTAAAGAAATTTTCAATGAAATAAAATAAACATAGAGAAACTTAACATCAGAGAAAAAAATTAAACTTAAATAGCATATGCTGAAAAAGGAATACACGTAGTCCTCAACTTATGACTACAATTGGGCCCAAATTTTTTGTTGCTAAGTGATGGATTTGTTAAGTGAACTTTGTTCCATTTTATGACCTTTCCTGCCACAGTTGTTAAATGAATCACTGCAGTTGTTAAATTGGTGACATGTTTGTTACATGAACCTGGCTTCCCTATTGACTTTGCTTGTAAGAAGATTGCAAAAGGTGATCACGTAACCCCAGGACACTGCAACCTTCATAAACATGAGTCAGTTGCCAAATATCTGAATTTTGATCACGACCATGGGGTTGCTGTAACAGTTGTAAGTGTGAAAAATATCATAACTCACTTTTTCGTTGCTGTTGTAAATTTGAACTGTCACTAAATGAAATGTAAGTTGAGGACTACCTGTACGTTGAATTTAAATAGCTCACACTGAAAAATGAATTAAATTTAGTGCAATTTATTAGCTAACTTTTTCTTATTTGTCTAGAGTAGCGTTTCTTAAAATGTAGTTTCAGGATTCCCAAGGCACTCTCAGGAGTCGTCCAAATCAAAATTATTTGCCAAAATTATTGAAAAGTAATTATTAAAATCCCATAATTGATAGTGTTGTAAATCAGTTTGGTGTAGCTGGTTTGGCAAACTTAAATGCTGCAGGTTTGTTTCCTTCTCTATACTGTTGCTCTGAACAAAGTATGTTTATATGGAAATAATGTTAATATGTAAATATTTTATTTTAAAAATGGAATGTTTGTCTTCATTTAGTTGTATGAATAGAAAATTTTTATTTATCAAATCTGTATGCAGTCTAGTTCCCAATTATTTTAAATTATGCCATTAAAATCTCTGTTTTATCTCTTATCAAGACTGCCTTATTTGAACAAGTATAGCCTCATTAAAACTGATCTAGGACTAAAGGTTATTTGAAGGGTTATCAACTGAGATGTTTTTGTACTGCAACTTCTTGATGTTGGAAATCACGAACTTTTACTGTAATAGTGGAAATATTTTAATTCTGGATTCTTAGAGATTCTTGTTCTTCAATTTTCCTGCTGACTAATTTCAATTTGAATCCTATCTAGCAGACTTTGGCTAGCCCAGTCTCAGAAGTGCTAAGCAAGATGAGATCTGTTTAGTGCTTAAATGGGAGACTCTAGGACATATAGGTTATCAAATTTTTAATCAAATTTTTAAAAAAATGGGAGAACACAATGACAAATGTCTTTCATAGTGTTTGTTGCCAAGAAAATAAACAAACTATGTTGACATCATTACCAGAAGCTGATAGTGACGATAGAATTATTGCTTTCTTTGAAGTTGCTTTGGATGCTCATAACAAGCAGAAAATCATCTACCATACAAACAATAAAGTATTGTTGATGGTCTCTTAGTTGTACACCTACATTTTTCAGACCCTTGACTTCTTAATTTTTGTACCTTCATCATTTCTACCTATACACCTTGTCCCTGCAGTGAATAAAATTAGAGCAATATAGTGTGGTCACTCACATATGAACTGAAGTCTTGATGTTGAAAGCATATATTCTTTTTCATGTGTCAGATTTTAGTATGAAAATTTAATGCTCTGTGATACAACATTGTGTAATAGAAACCTTTAAATTTGTAATCCATCATTGTTAGCATTTTATGGTGACTTTACTTGGAAACAAACAAAAAAGTTTACATATTTAACTTTGTTATTGGTGGTATGATTAATATTAAAAAATAACCCAGTTTCTTTTACGAATATTCTTGAAGAAGTTGCTAGACCAATAAATGAAGTAGTTTTATTTATTTTGTAAAAGTCTTACTGTTACAAGATCGTTGTCCTTATATCATTAATTTGAAGACTGTAATTATAAACTTTTAAATGATATATTTTCAGAGGAGTCTATTATTAAGCAGTCAATATTTTTGAAATTATTTCTAATGAAGGTATGAATGAATTGTTATTAGTGTAAACTTTTGGACTGAGGGATAATAGTTCTATCCTCTACTGCTGAATTAAATCAATCCCATTCATTATGTCATACTTATAATTTCTTATTTAATGAAATGTAGGAATGCATCAATGACCTTGAATTAATTTATTGTTATTGTTTCTTTTTGTTATAGGAGAAGACTGACATAGAAGGTACCTTATTTGTGTATAAAAGGTAATGAAATAACTTTCAGGAATAATTGGATTAACAGTATAGTAGAACAGTCTGTGACATTTGTCTCTTGCTGATCTAATATTGTATTTACTTAGGGCAATTAAACAATATTGCATTATTCTTAATCAATGCTGTGGTTTGTATAATGTGTTGAAATGATGCTGTGTCTGTATTTGTTCTGTTTGGCCATAGGCATTGTTAAAATTTTGTGTAGAAACTTTGAAACTGTGCTTCTGTTTGCCCAAAGCACTCCATAGTCTCCTGCAGAAAGTCTCAAGGATTGTGCTAATGCAGAGTATTGCTAATTATCTTGCTCTCTGTCTTTTCCTCATTTTTCAACTTACTCTTCAATGGCACTGTCAAGCTTTCTTCTGCTTTTGCAGATCAGTTTATCCATAGTTTGTTTCCCTTGAAATAATAGGTCTGCTTCACCTTACCATGGTTTTACGATTGTAAATCGATTGAACATGCACAACTTGGTTGAGCCCGTAAACAAAGACTTGGAGTTTCAACTTCATGAACCTTTTCTTCTCTACAGAAATGCCAACTGTAAGTATGCCCTTGACTATATTATTTAGGAAATACTATTTTCAGAAGTTTAGAAATTTTTTCCTATTTAAGCATAGTAAAATCTTAGTTTAACACCCTTTATTTAAAGGATTTTGGATTTAGATGCACAAAGTTTGACTTCACAAATGCCACTAAGTATGAAATGTGCCCAAACAATTGATGTAATCTATGTAATTACAGTGATAATTGTGATGCAAGTTTATACAAATGACATTAATTAATGTTAAACAAACATTTATATTTATGAACTGCCTTTCTTCCAAAAGATATGCTGAATCAGGATTTTATTGTTTATGTGTGACATGATTTTGGAGAGCAATTGTCCCTGTTGGGAGGAGGATTCAAACAGGAAATTAGTCAGAACTCATCACTAGTCTAACACAAGAGGGCAAGGTCTAATTCCCCCCTCCTCACTTCCCCTAATGCTTTTGAGCCTTTTCTAGTCTTTCCCAGGCAAAAACTGCCAGTCTTGGGAGATTCCTGTGAAATAGATCTAGAATAATAAAATAGCTAATTTGAACTTATATGTGTGGGTCTGGTTATTCATGCCTGACATACAATGAGAACTAGTTAGCATTCAGTTTGAGTTGAATGGATGCAATTAGTTAAGGAAAATACAATGAAAAATTAAGAGCTTTGAAAGTATTACTATGGAAAGCCTTTACTTTGGCTCAATGTCATGCCCTTCCCTCAGCTGTCCTTGAAGGCCAACAGGAAAAAAGAGAGAATGCCCCTGTGACTCTGGATATATAGAAACAACAGAGTATGTACTCCTCCAATGCCTGTATTACAGAAACACTTGTACTACTGTACAAATTGTAAGCAATTTTATTACTACACAAATACCCAGGGTGCACAAGACAAGTCTCCCTGCTACTTGCGGATCGTAACCCTGCTACAACATATAATATTGCCAAGTTCTACTCAGCAATGTTTAAAATCTGTCAGAAGATGACCTGTGCCATAAACTAATCTTAATGAGCAGTTAATTCATTATTCAAGTGTGTTTTTGTATGTGACAAATTTAATTTGCCATAGGCTAACTTTTATGTTGCCTTTCTTACATTTGCTTAATGTATCTACCCCTCCTTTTAGATTTTTTACTCTTGCTTTTTACAGTTTTTAAATACTTGAACTTGGATGTATCTTACATATATACTTTTATATCTTTTAGTGTTTTTTAAATTACCAATTGTTTGTACCCCACTATCCTTACCCCACTATGATTGTAATAAGGATTTGATTTGAAAGTATTGTTATGCAGCAGGTAAATGTGTGTCCAATGTGTGTCCAATCACACTTGGCCAATAAAGAATTCTATTCTAAATAGATTTTAAAAAAAATCAAAATATTTTTAACTTACTTTTAAAAATCACTAAGAAGCATGTTTCCCTATCAGTTTCCTTTATAACGTTTTGTTTGCATCTGATGTCTCTATCTGGAGGTAAAGACCAAATCTCCTTGATGTTAAAAGGATGGATACGGTATGAATCTTTAAATCAGAAATGAAGTTTACATGCTACCGTTTTCTCTCTCTCTCTCTTTTTTGCTGGATTTCCCATTGCCTTTGTCCAGTTGAAATGCAGTAGCAAATATTTTGTCCTATGTGATTATACTCTAAATATTCTTACAACGCCTTCTTTCTAACAGAGCAATGCTGTTTCTGTTCATTAAAAATATCAAAGTAGGTTCAGTAAGTGAAATAAGAGTCACTTATTCAGAGTGCTTATCGCAAGGAAGTGGAAAGTTTAATGAACTGATGTAACAAAAACAGCATCATTTTAAATGTAGGAAAAACTAGAGTTCGTTGTTGATTTCGGAAAAGGCAGCCACAGCCACACATCTCTATGTATTAATGATTCACCTGTGGAGGTGGTTAGCAGCATGAGGTTTCTGGGTATGCAGTTAACAGTTAAGCTAGCTTGGTCACTCAACAGTGAGATGCTGGTGAAGCTGCACAGCAGCGCCTGCATTTTCTGTATCGCATGAGAAAAGTTCATCTTCCTTCCGCTGTCCTTACCACTTTCTATAGAGGGATGATCGAGAGCATCCTGTCATATTGCATTACAGTCTGGTTTGGAAGCATTAGTGCTTCAGACAGGAAGGCGGTGCAGAGAGTGGTGAGGATGGCAGAAAAGATCATTTTCTTCCTACTATCCAGGACAAAGCACATAAGCGATGCTTGAGCAGAGTTGCAGGATTGTTTGGGATAGTACACATCCTTTTCATGACTTGTTTTCCTTGTTACCTTCTGGGAGCGGGCTTCGTGCTATCCGAAGCAGAACATCTAGATTCAGTCACAGTTTTGTTCCATGTAGCACTAACTTTGTGAACTCTCAATTTTCCTCTTTCCAGTACATATTCAAAAGTTCCACTATTTTTATTTTTATTTATATTTATATATATATATATATTTGTTTTCTGAGGTTCTCGCGGGTATTTGTATGTGGATCTTTGGTTGTTCGGGTTTCTCGCGTAAGGTTCGAAGTATCTAGAGCACGTTTGATGAAGTCTCATTCATCATCTTCAGGCTTCTGTCTCGGCTCTGTGCTTCTCTGAGAAGCACAGAGCCGGAGACAGAAGCCTGAAGATGATGAATGAGACTTCATCAAAGCGTTGCCTCAGATACTTCGAACTACGCGAGAAAACCCGAACAACCAAAGATCCATATATATATATATATATATATATATATACATACACACATATATATACATATACATATACATACATACATATATATATATATACACTCACACACTCATACACATATATACATATGTATATATGTGTGTGTGTATATGTGTATATATATATATATATATATATATGTATGTATATGTATATTGTGTGTGTGTATGAGCACAGGTATATATGTATATAGCATGTGTATATGTGTGATATGTAGGTGTTTTTGGTAGATACATATGTTCTCTTGAGAGCAGGCAACAGAATTTCATTTTTAACGTGGGCCAGTGTGCTCACAAGAAAAAAAAAGACAATAAAGTGATCTTATCAAGAGATTGGCAATGTTGGTAGGACATCATATGTTTCATTGCAGAAGACAAATGAATTGGTAGCTATCTTAAGCATTTTCAGCCAAGATAAGGAGTGGGACTGCTTTGCTATTTCTGTGGACAGAAACAATGGAATTGCATTAGCATTTTTATAATGGAGTTTAAATGGAGAGCAGTCAAATATGTACAATCGTGTAATGCGCTGAACTAATGTGTCAGCAGCCGTCACTGCAATCTAATGCAAAGTATTTATCTCTCGTCTTTTTTTGATAACTATGTTCAGGACAAACCCATTAGCTCTTGGCTTTGATATCCAGTTTAGATTTACATATGCTTTATTTCATCATGCTTATACCTCTAGATTAAGTATTCTTCATACTGAAATGCTTGAAATGGCATCTAGAGAATTTAGGGTTCCATATTCTGATACCTTTACCTTCCAGTCAGTACATTCATTTCTGCTTCAAAATAAGATATTTGTAAGAGAGCAAAAATAGTATAGTTCTGGCGGCCAAAAACAGACCAAAAGGTTTTTCTTTATTGTCTGCTCTTGCCCATTGGTCAGTAGAATCCTACTGAAAGGCGCAGGGATTCTATAAACTCCAGATTAGCCTTTGTTCAGCTTCTGATTGAAGTTGGATTAGTTAAACCAGATAGTTCTAGTCTTCTTAAGAGTTGAGCCAGATTAGCTTTTCTGTTAGGTGTCCTTGAATAGGTGGCTTCACATATTGAAGTTGCATCTTTTTCAGGTGGTGGATTTACCAACACACTTTCATCTTTGTAGATCATTATTCTACAGTCCTAGGAAGAGATAGTCTAAAGTGTTAGTTGTTGCACTTGGATATGTATTGCTTTTTCATATCACAGGAATTACAAGACATCAGATTAAGCATCATCCCCAAAATGATCTGAATTAACTCCAAACTGGCAAGCAAGAAAAAATAGCCATGGATAAATTAAAAGTAATCCGAAGTATGAAGAAACATTGTATTTCAGGAATCTTACAGAATCCCAATTTAACTAATACCTCCAAATCCATAAGAAAGACAACTTTCTGCAACTAATGGGTTATGGTGGCGTAGTGGTTAGAGTGCAGTACTGCAGGCTACTTCTGCTGACTGCTGGCTGCCTGCAGTTTGGCAGTTCAAATCTCATCAGGCTCAAGATTGACTCAGCCTTCCATCCTTCCGAGGTGAGTAAAATGAGGACCCAGATTGTTGGGGGCAATATGCACTATTGCTACTACAGGATTTTCAAAGAACTCTCAGGATTTTAAGCAGATCCTATACTGACTTCATATATTGCATGGCAATCCCCTCTTCTGAACCATTGCACCTAGGAAGGCCTTCTGGGATGCAGGGGGAAACTAGCTGTAGGAACCCTGATCAATACTATAATATTGCTGTCCCAAAGCCCAGACAATCAGACTACTAAATAATACACTGCTCAAAAAATAAAGGGAACACTTAAACAACACAATGTAACTCCCAAGTCAATCACACTTCTGTGAAATCAAACTGTCCACTTAGGTAGCAACACTAATTGACGATCAATTTCACATGCTGTTGTGCAAATGGAATAGACAACAGGTAGAAAGCAGAGGCAATTAGCAAGACATCCACAGTAAAGGAGTGGTTCTGCAGGTGGTGACCACAGACCACTTCTCAGTTCCTATGCTTTCTGGCTGATGGTTTGGTCACTTTTGAATGCTGGCGGTGCTTTCACTCTAGTGGTAGCATGAGACGGAATCTACAACCCACACAAGTGGCTCAGGTAGTGCAGCTCATCCAGGATGGCACATCAATGCGAGCTGTGGCAAGAAGGTTTGCTGTGTCTGTCAGCACATAGAGCATGGAGGCACTACCAGGAGACAGGCCAGTACATCAGGAGAAGTGGAGAAGGCCATAGGAGGGCAACAACCCAGCATCAGGACCGCTACCTCCACCTTTGTGCAAGAAGGGACAGGAGGAGCACTGCCAGAGCCCTGCAAAATGACCTCCAGTGGGCCACAAATGTGCATGTGGCTGCTCAAACAGTCAGAAACAGACTCCATGAGGGTGGTATGAGGGCCCGACGTCCACAGATGGGGGTTGTGCTTACAGCCCAACACCGTGTAGGACATTTGGCACTTGCCAGAGAACACCACTGGCGCCCTGTGCTCTTCACAGATGAAAGCAGGTTCACACTGAGCACGTGACAGATGTGACAAGGTCTGGAGACGCTATGGAGAATGTTCTGCTGCCTGCAACATCCTCCAGCATGACCGGTTTGGCAGTGGGTCAGTAATGGTGTAGGGTGGCATTTCTTTAGGGGGCTGCACAGCCCTCCATGTGCTCACCAGAGATAGCCTGACTGCCATTAGGTACCGAGATGAGATCCTCAGACCCCTTGTGAGACCATATGCTGGTGAGGTTGGCCCTGGGTTCCTCCTAATGCAAGACAATGCTAGACCTCATGTGGCTGGAGTGTCAGCAGTTCCTGCAAGACAAAGGCATTGATGCTATGGACTGGCCCACCCATTCCCCAGACCTGAATCCAGTTGAACACATCTGGGACATCATGTCTCGCTCCATCCACCAATGCCACATTGTACCACAGACTGTCCAGGAGTTGGGGGATGCTTTAGTCCAGGTGTGGGAGGAGATCCCTCAGGAGACCATCCGCCACCTCATCAGGAGCATGCCCAGGTGTTGTAGGGAGGTCATACAGGCATGTGGAGGCCACACACACTACTGAGCCTCATTCTGACTTGTTTTCAGGACATTACATCAAAGTTGGATCAGCCTGCAGTGTTTTTTTCCACTTTAATTTTGAGTGTAACTCCAAATCCGTGGGTTGCTAAATTTGATTTCCATTGATAATTTTTGTGTGATTTTGTTGTCAGCACATTCAACTATGTAATGAACAAAGTATTTAATAAGAATATTTCATTCATTCAGATCTAGGATGTCTTATTTTTGTGTTCCCTTTATTTTTTTGAGCAGTGTATATAGTTTTTTGTATGCTTAGTTGGAATATAGCTCATGGTTCAGTGGGAGAAGTTGTCTTCTCTGAAAAAGTGGTTGAAACTAGGATTATGACCCAGATATTGCAGTGTGATAATTATATATATTTGGTGAGCTTTATTTTATTTATTAGGTATACTTTGGGTTTTTTAAAAATATATTTGGCTTGGCCACCATATTTTTATGCCTCTCTGGTTTGCATCTGAATCACCTGTCCCTCCCAAGTTATGTTTTTCTTCCTGCACTTTGTTTCATTCATCCTTTTTCTTCAGTCCCTACATTTTTGTTAACCCATCTTCATTTACTGGTTATGCTTCATATTTTTCTCTTTTTATTGTTTCACAATAGGTAGAATGAATGAGTTTTTAAACTTTAGGGAAACTACTCTTTTGAGTTCATAATATTAATCATGTTTGGGAGTTAATTTTTGTAGTACTGTGTATGTTTACTTGGAAGTAAATCCAACTAAACTTTCTGAAAATTTCTCTCAGATAAGGGTGAGAAGAATTATAGAATTTAAGGGTGAGAAGAATTACAGAAGAATTACAGAATTTCATTAAAATTGTTAATTGGCTTCTAAACAGCAGTGCATTGTTACATCCATAGTTTAATTACAGCACTATATTTTGGATTCTTTACCAATTCAGGTGTTTATTTCTTCTGATATATTGCTAACTTGTCACATTTTGGAGATACCAGTCTTTTTGTAATTCAAGAATAAGGATTTTTCTTGGTTGTAATAATTGTTAAAAGTGGTGTGTAAACATTTTGAATGTGAACCATTTTGCATCTGAAATACTCCATTCTGAGTTTAAAAACAACTGTTCAAGCTTTACCAGAAGTATCGCAACAATGTTCTGGCTTTCCCATAAAAAATTTTTTGCTCATAATGATCTGCTTTGAATTTAAAATACTTCAGGAATTATGAAAATAGTGCTAAAAGTTAAACATCTTCATAATGGGATAGAACAGCTTGAGGAGTTGCCTGGACGGTTTGGAGATGTTTAAATAGATTGCATACTGGTTTGGCTAGAATTAAAGGCCACGTGGAATAATAGGGGTTTCTCCCAGAGGACAAGGATATTTACTGTAAATGTGGCAATATTCAAATAACTGTCCATCTTTTGCAATGGGCCCCTGGGACTGACATTCACAAAGAACATTGGTTGGAAATATCCATGTCATCAGTATGGCCCTTATTGGGCTAGAATGATATAAATTTATTTTTTATTAAAAGTTTTTAATCTTTTTAAATTTAAATTAAAAATTTTCCTTTTCTAATTCCTGCATTTTTGACATAAAACAAGCATCAGAACTTTTCTGGGAAAGTTTGAATAATCTGTGTCAAACAACAAAACTGGAATTGAATAATTTGAGCTTGAAATGCTTTATACAACTTTAGCTTGTAATGAATGTCATATAAATATTAATCCTGTATTATGATACAGATAGTCCTTGCTTACGAACTGCTCATTTAGCAATGTTAAAAATTACGATGATGTAAAAAAAAAACAAGCTATGCAATCAAATCTCACATTTACAACTAATTGCAGCGTCCTGTAGTCATATTATTGCCATTTGAGTGCTTTGCAACTGGCCTGCAACCAGCAGAATTAATGAAGAAAACAGAAGTAAAATTGTAAGCTCTGGTCATTTGGTGTTTTGCTTAACAACCATGGTGGCTCCTTTAAGGACCAAATGGGAAGTACTATCATAAGTTTGTCACATGATTTTTTGCTTGGTGAATGCAGCACATGGTGATGGAGTTGCAGATCCCAATTTTGGTTGTTAAACAAGGATTACCTGTATTATGTTATGGTATTGATTCTTAACATTGAAAACTACATGTAGCAGTACTTAGTTTTGAATAATGATTTTAAGTAAATTACAATCTATTCATTCTGCTGCTTTATATTTTTATTTGCATGTCCTCTGTAATTAAAAAAAATAACCACTTCTTTAAAATATTTTCCAGTGTTAATTTACAGTATCTGGTTTTATGATAAGAATGACTGTCATCGAATAGCAAAACTCATGTCTAAGTAAGTACCTAATTTTATAATATATAGATTGAAGGAATAAACATGCTCAGGTTATTTTTAGCTTTATAGCATCTCACTGCAAAATTGATTTTTGCATGATTTTTTTTCTTCTCACCTACCTTCTAAAGGCACATTATGACTTAATATAATACATTATGACAAAAATATATTGTGACTTAATGTTTGGAAGACATAATCAATTTGTAATTTTGATTCCACATTTGGAATTAAGGTATGGTTTTATATCTGCTGGAGATAATTTAAAATCACAAATGAAGGGTAGCACTGATTGAGTGTTTACAATTATATTGATGTTTTTAAGCTTAATGTAATTGTACTGTAACTCTCATAGACTCTGGAAATGGAGTGGTATATAAATTATAACTTGAAACATCTTAGTCTTAAAAATGCCAGATACAAAAATGCACTTTCCTGCATTGTCACGAGGCTTTGAATTCTCAGGAAACATTCAGGCATTCAGCATTATGTGATCATATGATTTTTTTAAAAAAATATCTTAAAAAAAAAAGTTTTATTGATTTTAACAACAAACAAAACCACATAAAACATACAACATAAAACATAAAAAATCCTCCTCCTTCATAAATTTACAAACAGTGTATCGGTTGGTTTACCACTTTTTTTTGTGCATCCGTTTCCTAGACGCCATTATAATTATCTTAAGGAATACAAATTTATTTTCAATCAAAAATCATTTAAACAACTGTCCATGGTGATTCTCATTCACCCAGGTAATGTTTGCTCCAAAGGTGTTTTTATTTCAAAGGCAACTGGACTTTCTGATTTTTCTTTAAGATGTTTCACTTGTCATTCAAAAAACTTTAGTTCCAACTAATTGGTGGAAAAGAAGGGATTTATTTATACTCTCTGCAGTCAGCCAGTCACTAACATTCTGAGGGTTTTGAAACAGCCTAGGGATTAAGCTATGTCATGTAAATCAGGGTCACCTAAATCAGAATGCAAAGAAGAGCAGAACCCTTTTGGGACTGGGCTCCATTGTAAATGAGATGATTGAGTGGCTAAGAGGAGATGAATGGTCTCCTTCTCTGTTGAGAGAGAAATGTTGAGTTTTAACATAAATATATTTAAACAACTGTTTTTGTCAGTTTCTCTTCCATTTTTCCTCCTAACAACTTTTACAATAAGTGTATAGTAAAAGGGTGATTTGATCTGTGGTACCTAATCAAGCATTGCTAAGTAGTTATTGTTATTAGATTTAATATAGAAAGTTCATTCCAAGTAACATTTTCCTTGCTTGTAATATAAATAATTTAAGCTTTTAGTTATATATGCCTGTATATTTGGTCACTATTTCGAACTCACTCACTATGCTACCGTGTTTCTCCAACAGTACGCCCCCCCAATAGGAAGACCCAGCATGTTTTCTAGGCATAAAATGAAATTAAGCCCCTCCCCCCAAATTTAGGCCTATTTTAAAACATGCACAATTGGGGAGGGAAGGTGGGGGGAAGCACCCCGCGGGCAGCTACGCCTCGCCATCAGCCTCTCCTAACAGCCAATCATGGCGGAGCGCTCCCTACCCCGACCAAGGGCCTTTGCTGCAGACCCAGGTCAGCAGGCGGGCGGCATTGGCATGGATGGCTGCCGGCAGCGTTTTAGCCGCTTCTCAGGCCTCCGTAGCTTCTACGATTCCCGCTGGCACCTCTCTCGCCAGCGCTGTCTCCAACAACAGCACATGAGTCGCTCCCGCTTTCCCCCCGTCCCCGTAACAACAGAAAAAAAAAAACATTTTGAGGTACCTAGGAGCGCCGTGTGCTGCGTTTTGGTTTAATCCCGAGCGGCTGGGTGGGCGTGAGAAGAGCCGAGTGAGCGCCTGCTGCTGCTACCCTTGGTGCTTCAGTCTCGGGCTCTGCAAGTTTCCAAAAGTCCCGGTGTGCAGTGCGTTCCTGCATTCCAAGCACGCCCAGGCTGAGCTGCAGCTGTCCCTCTCTCGCCAGCGCCGTCTCCAACAACTGTGGCAGCAGCGGCAGGAGCCGTGGAAGTTACGGAGGCGGCTCCCCCACCCGAGAAGTGGCTGAAACGTTTCCATGGTTCCCGTCATTTCTGCCGCTGAAACGCTGCTGGCGGACATCCCTGCCGCCCGCCCACTGACCCGGGTCTGCAGCAAACGTGCTTGGCGGGGGGTAGGGAGCCCACCACGCTCCGCCACGATTGGCCGTTAGGAGTAGCTGGTGGCGAGGCGCAGCTGCCCCCGGGGCGCCCTAGGTGAGGGTGTGCGGGCGGGGAGAAATTAATTCACCCCCGAAAAGATGTCCTAGCCATTTTTTCGGGGCTCAAAAAAAATAAGACCTGGCCTTATTATATGAGAAACACGGTATCTGCTATTGTATTTTAGATTTATCTTTATATCCAAGATGGAGTTTGTCTTTTTCAAAATAACCTCAAATATTTTATCAAGCTTTCTATCACAATCTATTTTTTATAAAGACACTATGAGCTGAGATTCTTATGCAAGCATATTCCATTTATGTCCCACTGCAATCCAAAATGATTCTCAGTGGGTTATAAGGCCATTTTGTATTTATAAGAATTTTTCTTCTCTTTTGTGATAGGGTGGTACAGGAAGAAACTCAGAGATCGCAGCAACAATTTCAGGATAGAAAACATGTCAGTCGGGTTAATGGCTGCACAGATATTCTAGAGTTGCTTAGTAAAGCAAAGGTTGAATATGAACGGGTAAGAAAATTATAATTTTAAGACCAGATTCTGATTTTAGGATTTTATGTATTTAAAAGCAAAATAATTACCCACAAATATGCTTGAAAGGGTCCTTGAATTATGACTATTCATTCAGTAACTGTTTAAAGTTGCAATGCTACTGAAATACTTACAATCAGTATTCGAAGTTCCAGCGCTATCCTCCCAGTCATGTGAACAAAATTTTAACCCTAACACACACCCCCCATCCATGCCTTCTTTCATTCTCCTCCCTGTACACACACAGGTACATACACACAGTCTCCCTGCAATTGCACACATGCACCCCAGGCATCATTCCCCCGGCCTTTTTGAGCTCACACCACACAATGACTTCACCTGTTCAACTATAGCATCCTTGCACTCCTGACCTGGAATTTCCTCAACTTGCCACTTAATGAGCCAATGAATCGGGAGTTATGATGACAAGTGGAACTGCCTGGGTTATTGCTAAGTGGTGTCCTGTGATGTCATGCTTTTTGACCACATCCCTAGCAAATGGAAGTCCTGGTCTCAGTTGCAAGTTCCTGGTCCCTACTAATTCATATTAGTATTTCATGCTGTCTGTGAAAGTTTTGTTTTGTTTATGGATCCCTATATTATGTTGTTTATAGTGAAATGCATATTCGGTAATTGATTTCAATCCTTTTGTAACATCTTGTTCATCACAGCTTTCTACATTTACCTCTAAATTTCCCTAAGCCTTTTTTAACCCTGCATATGTAGCACTGAACTACAGTTACCTTGGTTCTAAAACTGTGTAGCAACCTGCCAGCCGAAAAACCCATGGACAAGAAATATACAATCTATAATGCTCATTTAATGGTCTGCTATGTGTTAAACAAGTAGTTTATAAAAATGGAAATGACATAGTACAGTCCCATTTGCTGTTAAACTTAACCACTGTAATTGGTTTTACTTCCTTACATTTGTTATTCACTTTTTCTGTTTCTCCTATCTTCATAAAGTGATGTAACAATGAAGTTTTTCTCTAGATTGCAAATTTTGTCAGTTCAATTCTTCTGAAATAAATGTGTTAAGTTTTCAAATCATTTCAGCCATAAAACTTATTCATTTCTTTATTTTAATACCATATTAATGTGTTTGCATAATGTGTGAAAACACATTGGGCACATACTGAGGTAATTTTATAATGGTTTTGCAGTCGGCATGTTTTTTTGGAAACTTCTTTCTTAAGTTTAGAGCAGTTAGAATTAATTTTTTATTTAGTTTTAGTTTTTGAAAACTCACACAAAAGCTTTCATTAATTCACACAAAAGCTTTCATTAACTTGGGCAACAAAATAATTTGTTTGACACACCATCATAATAGAACAACATAGTTAATTCATATTTTGTATGAGTATGTTGTGTGAAGCCAGATATAGCACATTAATTCATCACAGCATGATTAAACAAACCATGTGATGTGTGAATTATTTCAAAGAGTTAGGGATCTCTAACAACAGCTAACAATTGGCTAAATACATCCAGAATACACAGTGGCAGGACCATTACTCATCAGGCAAGACTGTTATTAAAAAAGAGGTAAGAAGGGAAAAATGGATGAGTCTTGAAATTGTGTCTGTATACAAATGGTCATCGACTTATGACTGTTTAGTAACATTTGAAATTACAACAATACTAAAAAAATGAGCTACAAATGGTTTTCACACTTAATGACCATTGCAGTGTCCCCCACGGTCACATGATCACAAATCAAGGGAGAAAGCTTGCTGAGCTCTCCTAAAGGTATTACATAAATTGTAATTATTTCATTCAGTCCAAACTGGAATTTAAAAATAATATTTCTTCTCTTTTTATTCTTTTAGAATCAGAAGAGTGACTTAATTTCAGGAACACAAGAAAGTGGAAATCTTACAAAGACTGAAAATACAGAGGCATCTGAATATGAAATACCAATGTTACAAGTCCAAGATAATGTATGTTAAAATCAGAACCTATGAGATCTGCCTTTTTATCTTTATAAAATGCTATTTTAAATGGAAGTACAGGTAGCCCTCAAATTACAACAGTTCATTTAGTGATGTTCAAAGTTACAACAGCACTGAAAAAAGTGATTTATGACTGTTTTTCACACTTAAGGTATTGCAGCATTCCCATGGTCATGTGATCAAAATTCAGACACTTGGCATCTAACTCATATTTATGACACTTGCTGTTTCATAGGGTCATGTGATCCCCTTTTGCAATCTTCTTACAAGCAAAGTCAATGGCGAAGGCAGATTCACTTAACAACTATAGCACCAATTTAACAACTGCAGTGATTCACTTAACAGCTGTAGCAAGAAAGCTCATAAAATGGGGAAAAAATCAATTATTTTTTTTTATTAGCAACAGAAATTTTGGGCTCAATAGTGGTCATAAGGACTGCCTTATTACTTTTGTCTTCATTCTAAATGTGTATATCATCTATATTGGGGGTACCCAACCCCAGGCCATGGCCCAGTACTGGCAGGTCAAATGGAGTATGTTTTGGCAGCAATAGGAGGAAAATGGAGAAGGTCAGCCATAGGCGGCAGGGCCTGTGGAGTGCGGGCATTGGAGGCCACTGGGGCTTTCTGCAGTGATGCTGGGGTAGGTGGTTGCACTATATGGTTTGAAACACTGTTTTTCAATGGTGACAGTGGTAGTATTGAGTCTGAAGTTGAGATCTGAGGTGATAGTAACTGGCTGAGACGCCTTCCACCCAGGGGTGGGCTTCAAAAATTTTAGCAAAGGATTCTCTGCCCGGTCACTGGGTGGCCGTGGCCATGGTGGGTGTGGCCTAGTCAGCCTCCTGCACCACAGTGGGGGATATTTTTGCCCTCCCCGGGCGCTGGAGGCTTTCCTTGAGCCTCTGGGAGGGTGAAAACAGCCTCCTGGGACTTCGCAGGATCTCTGGAAGCTGGAAATGGGCCCATTTCCGGCCATCCTGAACTTCCAGGAGGCCTGTTTTTTGCCCTCCCCAAGCCTCCGCGAGTGTCCTGCACTTAACTGCATCCAGAACAGGCCGTGTGAGGACTCCTGGGAGGAGAGGGACAGGGTGGGCGGGGCCAGCCACGATTTGGGGGTTCTCTGAACTGCACAGAATCTTAGCTAGGGGCTCTCCCAAATCCCTGCAAACCCCCAGCAGCCCGCCCCAGCTTTCACCCCAGCTCTGCTTCCATCATGCTGCTGTGCAGGAAAGCCAAAGGGGCATAGATCAGAGGCAGGTGGAGAGATTGACAGGTGGGGACAAATTGAAGCATTTCTGTGCTTGTAAATAGCTTGAATTGTGCTCACGTGACTGTGGGTATGCTGCAGTGGTTGTAACTTCAGTCACTGAACAAGTGGACACGAATCAAGGATTGCTTGTATATTTTTATATTGCACTCTTTTTGTCGTGATGAGTTTTCGACAAATAGGTTCCCTGTTACTATGCATTTTTATTATTGTTTCCCTTAAATGGATTACATCTATATTTGTGGTTATAGTAAAGTATATGTGTAAATATTTGTGTGTGAGATAGATTGAACGGAGGCAAGACTAGGTTAAAGAATTGTTGATATTGGGGAAATGTGCTTCATTGGAATACTGTAATACTCTTGCTGTAGCACTTTGACATTCATTTGTATAAAAGGAAGTGTGTGTGTGTGTGTGCATTCTTTATTAAACTAAACTTATAAACTTTTTTTCCTAGTCATGCCAGTCCATCCCTAAACATCTAACAGTGGAAGAATTATTTGGAACTTCATTACCAAAGGAAAACTCCACAGCTCCCATGTCCAATCCAGAGAGGATAGAGAAAACTGATACCTCATGCAGAGAACACAATTTGCTTTTACCCTTTTCATTTGAACAGTCAACAGTGATCCATCAGCCTCTGGGGAAGCTGGATGCTCCAAGCCTCAAACATAACTCTTTGACTTTATTACCACAGGAATGTGTACCATCTGTACTAACTTCATCACCTTCAGTTTTACAACCTGAAGTAAATAAAGTTTCAAACTATAATGTGCATTTAAGTCCTATCCTTAATTCAACTTTGGCAACAGAAGCACCTTGTGGTCCAGTGCTGCAGAACATCAATGCAAACAATAATGTAACGCAAGTCATGCAGCAGACTAGCAAGCCAATACCTTCACTTGTGAATCAGCCATTGTGTGATATGAATCATGGTACACAAAATGTAAGTTCTGGTCAAAACCAATTCCTTGGATCAATGACTTTGCCAAATACAGGAGATGTTTCAAACACATCACTTCCTAGTGTAGATCTTCTTCAAAAACTCAGGTTGACGCCACAACATGACCAAATGCAGCAATCTCTTATTAAACCCCCAGTAGCACCAAATGCTGCTTCTGCTATTAGCCAACTGGCAACACCAGATTGTTTCAAAGAATCTCACAACAAGCAACAGACTTTGACTGGTAAAGTCATTCATCCCTATCAGGTAGGTTATTTGTAGGTGAATAAATTTCTTGTGAAGTCATTTGTAAGTTATTACTAAAAATGGCTCCCATGTCATGCCATGGTCTGTCTTGAGTTTTCTCTGCCATCATAATTTCTTCATTTTGAATGAGAGGTGGCCTTCTCTTGATCTTCTGTATCAGCCACAAGTTCAATTAATTAACATGCTATTTTGAGCTACAGCACTGTATGTATGTATGTATAATGTTATTGGTAATACAACAAAATCGGTGTTGATGACAGATAAATACATTTATGTGTTTATGTGTGTGTTTGCATGATGAGATTAGCTATTTCAGAACAGTACTATATCTGCAAGAAAGAAATTGTACATGAAATTTTATTTTTGTTTTAAATTTGTAGGTTACACAGCAAAATAAAGAGCCTGAAACATTTCCAAGTCCTAAAGTGTTGTCAAAAGCAAACCAGGTACATATTAAAAACTAGGCATTGTAACATTGTCTTCATGATAAAACTTCCCTCTTCAACCTCTCTTAATTAACTAATCAGTTGAAGTTGAATATACAAACAAACCTATTTGTCAGCTTGTGTTTTGCTGTTCTAAAGAATATCTGCTTTCATCAGATATATAACAAATATTGTTACAACTTTAATATATTCTGTTGGAATATTAATACTTCCATACTTTTCCTGGAAAGAGTTTCATATCTTGCTAGAATCAAAGAATGTTCTTTGTGTGCAGCTCATAAAATATTGCAGCTAACTATATTCATATATTTTTCTTCCTTAATGCTTTCTATTGTTGTCTGAGCATATACTAGTGCCTTTTGTAAGATTGAGTCTGTACTTTTTTTAATAAACTCAGTAAATAAACTATAATTTATTTATCAATAAATAAACTATAATAAATCCATATTATAAATGGCTTTTTCTTTCAGCTAAACAAGGGATTCCCAACCCAGGGTGCTCGCACCCCCTGGGGGTGTGAGACAATATTCTAGGGGGTGTGAAAACTAGGGTTTAGAAGTTTCAAATTTATAGTGTATATGCATAATTCAAACCAGGTATTTACTTTTGTATGGGGTGAGAGATTATATCAGAAGCATTCTAGGGGTGCAGGGTATAGAAAAGGTTGGGAACCCCTGAACTAAAGTGTCAATATATAAGAATAAATTTTGCATAATTTGAAGTTATTTAGTTATATCCTCAAAAATGTTCTTTTAACTTAGATACATTTAATTTTTGTTATGCACTTTCACTTGACATTTTTCATTTTAATTGGGAATTTCTGCAAACTCTTTCTGTTCTGATAATAATGGAAGTAATTGACTTAACATTATGGAAACTGGATTTATACAGTGTTCTTTGAAATAATAAGAATTCTCAAAATTGATTTTTTTTTTAGGTTGCATCTACACAGTTTGCTACCACTGCAACTACAATTGCACCTTCTGTCCTCCTTTCACCTAGTGTGTTTCAACAGTCCACTATGAAATCCTCTGAAATTGAAAACAAAGTTGGCTCACTTTCTCCTGTTACACTTGGTACAGATGTTCAGATGTTATCTCCAGTGGTACTCAGTAGATCTCAACTTCAGCAAACTTTGATACATCTAATAAAGGTAGAGTTACTATCTTAAGATGACAATCATTATGTAGAACCCATTGTTGATAGAGCTGGTTCCATAAATAGAAGTAGGAGGAGCTGGTTCCCCTTGACTCCCAGAAATATCAATTATTGGAACTCCATAGAGCAGGGAAAATTACTTGCTTTTGGAAGCAGTCATAATATTTATTTATTATTAAATTTATTTTCAGAGTGACTCTGGGTAGCTTAAGCATAATGCTAATGGTTTCTTAGTGTCATTCCAATATTAATGGACCATGTGAAAATTATTTTAAAATATAAACTTCAACCAAAAACCGAATAAAATTATTTTATATATATAATACAGATAGTCCTTGACTTACATCCCAATACTTAGCAACCATTTCAAGTTCCAACTGACCTACCTGGAAAGTACTTACGACCCAGATTCAAAGTGACCCAGATTCTGACAGTAAAACCCCTCCCCCATGGTCACATGACCATAATTCAGGCACTCGACAACTGGACCACATTTAACAAAATAATAGAGTTGGAAGGGACATTGAAGGTCTTCTTTTTTTAAATTTTTAAAAAACTTTATTAAATACAAAAAAATAAAATACACAAATAGAAAGGTAAAAAATACAAAATTGTACAAATAAACATCACGACAAATTCTATAGTGCAACCAATCATGTTTTTCTCTACTACAGTTTGATAGTGATTTAAATATTCCATCTAGATTATTGGCGGTTACTTTCTATCCCTTGTAAAATACCTATGTTAATAATATATATTACGTATTAATCTATTCTTACTCCTGGATTACAATGATATAATTTTATAAATAAATCATATATTTGGCTTAATCAAAATGAGAGAGGAATAAAAGCTCGTACTCTATGATTTCCTGTCCTTTAACCTATATATAGTAGTATATTTTTTAAAGTCCTTATTTCTTTTTATTTTATACATATTTTTTTTACGACCTATCCACTCATACCATTTATCCCAGATCCGATAATATTCCGTATCATCTTTCCCGTTTAATTTAAATGTAAGCCTTTCCATTTTGGTGCATTCATATATTTTCTGAATAACAGAATATATAGGGGGTAAATTAGGCGTTTTCCAGTAGTATGCCAGTGAGATTTGTGTTGCTGTTAAGATGTGAATGATCGGATACCTTACTTTAAGTGAATAATCCCCTTTAATTATATCCAGGAGAAACAATTCAGGTTTCCACTCCAATCCATCCTGGATTGTTTCTTCTATCCATGACTTAATCCTGATCCAGCATTTTTTAACTTCTGGACATTTCCACCAGAGATGGAAGAAGGCACCATGGTTTCCCTTACATTTCCAGCAGGTTGGGTTTGCTGTTGGATACATTTTTGCCAATCTCGAGGATGCCAGATGCCATCTATATAACATTTTGTATAAATTTTCTTTATAGGATACTGATTTTGTTAATATGAGGTTCCTTTTCCAAATCTCTTCCCAATCATCTATATTATGGTCAAAAAATTTTGCCCATGCTATCGTTAGTCTTTTCACAATTTCCTCGGCTAGGTCATATTCTAACAGATAATTGTATAATTTAGATATCATGTTTTTTTCTGGATCCAGGAGTATTTTATCCAATTGTGTATTTTTTATTTCTAATCCAAATTCTTTTGAATCCCTATTGTATCTCATTGCTACTTGAAGATAGGACCAACGGTCTATAGATAGTCCTTGAGCTTCTAATTCTTGGATCAATTTAAGTTTTCCTTCATTGTCCAAAATTTGATGGTATTTAAGTTTTTTACTAATATCCATTGTATTAGGATGAAACATTGCCTCCATTGTTGATAACCATGTTGGGATTTTAATTTAATGATTTCTCCTAATACCTGATCAAGTTTTTATCAAAGATTTATGCAGGGTGTGTCTATGAAAATATGTGTGACTTTTAGTGTTCGGATTCCACAAGAAGGCATGCCACCCTATTTGTAAATCGTGACCTAATGTTATTTTATTTTCCAATTTAATCCAATCCTGAAGGTCTTCTAATCCAACTCCCTTCTCCAGTAGGAGACCCTATGCCATTCTAGACAAATGGTTGTCTGTTCTCTTCTTAAAAACCTCCATTGATGGAACACCCACAGCTTCTGGAGGCAAACTGATTAATTGTTCTCACCAACAAATAATTTGTCCTTAATTCCAGATTGTATCTCTTTGATAAGCTTCCATCTGTTACTTTTCATCCTTCAGGTGCTTTGGAGAATAGGTCAATCCCTGTGACTGCCCCTCAAATATTGCTATCCTGGCCATTTTCATAATTCCACAGTCATGTGACCACATTTTAAAATGATTTTACCAAAAACTATCATTTACTATCAAAATTTCAGCAAAACCAGCTAAACAACCTTGGATTTGCTTAATAACCACTGCATAACATCAGCTCAATAATATGACCAACCTGATTTACATGAATTGTGACCATGATGGGCAGATTTCATTATGGTCATAACTTGAGGAGTGCTTGTACTAAAGTATAACTATATACCGTATGATTCTTGCTAGATGACCTAGGCATCATTTTTGCCTATAATACCCTGTTTCTCCAACAATATGGCCTCCCCCAATAGGAAGTCCCAGCATGTTTTATAGGCATGAAATGAAATTGAGCCCCTCCCCCCAAATTAAGGCCTATATTAAAACATGCGAAATGGGGGGGAAATGGCGGGGGGGAGCTTGCTGCTAGGAAGTACTTTTGTTGCACACCCGGATATGGTGCTGCCTGCGTTGACACTGATACAAAGTGCCCCACCAACGCCAAGGTCAACATCCAAGCCGTTGCTGCCCACCCTAAGATGCAAGGGGGGGAATTAAGTCACCCCCGAAAAGACAGCCTAGCCGTTTTTTCGGGGCTCAAAAAAAACATAAGACCTGGCCTTATTATATGAGAAACACGGTAGTTAACCACTCTAGTTTCTGTTCTCTAGTAAACAGTAATAAAACGCGCAGTGCCTACAGTTATAGAAATAATACATGGTTTTCATGCCTGGTAGATAGCGATAACTTATTTCTGAAAAATATATCTTACTCTCTTTTAATGGCAAGAGCCACTGAATTAAATTCTGAGGTAAGTATACACTATTGAAACAAGTTGTTATGTGTTCTTCATCTTTTATGATTCTGAATATGATTTCACCGATTATGAGACAAGGCAAAAAATTAATCCATATTGTATCTTTACCTTTTGGAATTTTGCACAAGTCAGTCATATCCCTCATTTTGTTATATGTAAAATGATATGTCCTTAATTAGTTGTGTTAATGTTCTGTATTTCTTGGCAATATTTTGTTTACGTACAGATTAAATTTGAAGGCAGTGTGGTCACTGCTTCCTAATCAGTTTAACAGTGCTTTCTTTTCAGATTTGAGACTGGATATCCCTAATTATTTAAGTATTAAATATCTGTTCTCTCTATCTGATTTCAGAACCAAGTGGTTTGAGACAAATTGTTGTATTTTGTATCTAAAAGTATCTAAAACATTTTATCTTTTTCATAACAATAGAATATGCATTTAACCAACATATATGAAGACATTTGAATATTTCTCAGATTTTATTTTAGTGAACTATACAAAAATGTTATGTCTCCTCTTGGAAATTCAAACGAACAAACAGAAAGCAGCCGTTTCACAATCAAATCAAACTGAAGGAAGTAACAAGATAACGGCTGGCAGAAGCTGTTAGGACTCCCCTTCGAAATTCAAACAAACAAAACAGAAAGCAGCCGTTTCATAATCAAATCAAACTGAAAGAAATAACAAGATAACGGCTGGCAGAAACTGTTAGGACTCCCCTTCGAAATTCAAACAAACAGAGAGCTCTTTGCTGTAACGTCCTCATTCAAAATAGTTATTTTGTTCCTGGCGAAATGCACCAGCTCAGCTGCTAATTAACTGGCTTGCCCTTCAGATTAACGTTTCCTGGTTCTGACGTCAATCCACGATCTAACAGTCAT
This sequence comes from Pseudonaja textilis, assembly GCF_049901715.1. NCBI lineage: Eukaryota > Metazoa > Chordata > Lepidosauria > Squamata > Elapidae > Pseudonaja > Pseudonaja textilis. The sequence continues at coordinate 52,043,360 of NC_141991.1, forward strand.
CAGAGTCAAAACTCCCAACAGGATCGATCCTTCCAATCACAACACTATCCCCCACCGCAGGGCTCTTCCCCTGAGTCTTAACGATCAGGATGTGGTTTTGAAGGGAATTGTGCATGATATCTTCGAATAAGGTTTGAGGCATGTACCTTGGACACATCCTGCCAATAACGAATCTCTGTTTCATTTTCTAATCTCCCCACAAAGTACTGAAACCGTCCCTTCAGCCATCGTGAATCATAAATTCCAACCACTGTAGTATCTGTAACAGGTTCAGTGCTGGGCCTAGATGTGAAACGTGCCCGACCTAGGGCCTCCTTGAGATCAGGTCTACCCCGTTTTCCCGACGAGCCAAGAGTGGTTTCAAGTACGGGTCTGCGGGTCCCTCTCCGTTTGCAGGAATTAACAAAATGTCCCAGACCCCCGCAATAAAGGCACAAGCCTTCCTGAAACCTTCTCGAACGTTCTTGCGCCGTTAAGCGAAGGCGAAGTGCTCCCAACATCATCGGCTCCTCCGTCTTAACCGTAGCTTGTGAACGAAAAAGAGAAGGTGGTTCCACAACGGCCCGTCTGCTTCCGCGCTGTTGTAAACGGGCTTCAATACGTAAGCACTGAATTATCAATGCATCCAAAGTTAAAGCCCGCTCTGCATGGACCAGTTCATCTTTGATGGCATCAGACAAGCCTTCCTGGAATGCAGCCATATGAGCTGGTTCGTTCCAGTTAGAGTCCATACACAGCAAACGAAATTCTGCAACGTATTCCTGCAGGGAACGATTCCCCTGATTAATGTCCCGTAAACGTCTATCCACAGTTTGACTTTTAATTGGGTTTTCAAACATAACCCTCATTTGTTGCAGAAAACCCTGAAAATTATCCAGTAAATGGCTATCTTGAGTTAACAAGGGAGTAGCCCATTTTGCAGCCTGCCCAGACAAAAGACTAATAATAAATCCTGTCTTAGCCCGGTCATTTGGAAAGTCTTCAGGCCTCAAGGACATAAATAATTGACACTGCCCCAGAAATGCCGGAAACATGTCCATTTGTCCTGAAAATTTCTCCGGCATGGATACTGGGCTTTTCCTCACAGGAGGGGCAGGGGGAACAGCAGGAATTTGCAAGCTTGAAATATGATTCACCAACTGGGTTACCTGGTTTTGGAGGGTCTGGTTACTTTGTAACAGCTGGTTTATTTGTTGCTGTTGCTGCTCCACCAAATGCTGCAGTTGATTTAAATCCATCTTGCTTTAAAGATGGTTTGTTTGCGGCCAGGAACAATAATGTTATGTCTCCTCTTGGAAATTCAAACGAACAAACAGAAAGCAGCCGTTTCACAATCAAATCAAACTGAAGGAAGTAACAAGATAACGGCTGGCAGAAACTGTTAGGACTCCCCTTCGAAATTCAAACAAACAGCTCTTTGCTGTAACATCCTCATTCAAAATAGTTATTTTGTTCCTGGCGAAATGCACCAGCTCAGCTGTGTCCTTTTATACCCATTAAGGCAACGTGCTAATTAACTGGCTTGCCCTTCAGATTAACGTTTCCTGGTTCTGACGTCAATCCACGATCTAACAGTCATCAGAGTCAAAACTCCCAACAGGATCGATCCTTCCAATCACAACACAAAATTATCTTGGCAAATTGATCTATTCCAATAGCTTCAATAAATGCTAAACAGGAGTGAGGAGAAATTCCTGAGGCACCCTACACAAGAGGGCCTGTGAGGTAGACTTTTCCTCCCCATCAACACTGACTGAAATTAATTTTAGAGGAAGGAGGAGAATGCTGGCTCCAACTACTAAGAGCCAGTTGTCTATGGAGATTCTCAGTCATCCAGGTCATGGTTGTCCCAAAGGTGCTTTTTCAAGAGGCAACTGGACTTTCTTATGTTTCTTTGAAGATTTTCACTTCTCATCCAAGATGCTTGGATGAGCTCTGACTGGATAGTGGGGAATGGAAGGATTTATATTCCTTGCAAACAGCTGGTCATTTGCATTCTTTTAGAGAGACGTTGAGGCCACTTGGAGGTTTATCTGTGTCCTCAAGGTCACCTGAATAGTACAAATGGGTCTGGAGCCTTCTTGGAACTGCAGACCAGCTGTCTCCAAGGAATATAAATCCTTCCATTCCCCACTATCCAGTCAGAGCTGAAGAAGCATCTTGGATGAGAAGAGAAAAGCTTGATTCTTAATGAATGTATCTTTTCTTATACTGAGAGTATTTATACCAAGACAAATTCCTTGTGTGTCCAATCACACTTGGCCAATAAAAAGCCTATTCTAGTCTAGTCTAGTCTAGTCTAGTCTAGTCTAAATAAATCCTTCCATGCCCTACCATCCAGAACAAGGATGTATGCACTATGCCCATCCCATTCCCACCAGAATTCATCTTTAAATGTAACTCATGCTGTTTTGGTCATATGCCCATCTTGAAGCTAACTGGATGGGAACCAAATGATCCAAAATGGTATTTTCCTCTTTGTCATCAACCAAGATACCAATGTTTGGGGCTATATTAGTACATTTTAGTTCTTTTTACACTGATGTTGGTAAACGTTGAATACAGATATAAAAATAGCAATTCACTGAAATACTGTACAATAATTCAATAATAACATTGAAATGATTCCATATTAGCTCATATAATCAATTTTGCTGCCAGTACTTTGTTTTATGCATAGCCTGCTGTTTCTTTTTTTTTCAGATCACTGTTAAAACAAAAATCTTGCTGACTTTAAAGGGAGAAACATTTTCTGAACACAGGCTGAACTGTCAGCAAATTTACATTGTAATAAAAGATGTCATTTTTCTCTGATTCCTGTCCATTGTTTGGGGGATATATTTTGCATTGCATTAATTGAGATTTAGACTGCTTGTCTTGTGTGTTGTGTGCTTTTTTGTTCATCAAAACCCTACCTCTTTTGACAATCAAGGTCCATGCAAAAAAAAAAAGAAATTTTCTGTTTTGGCTTAAAACTGTCAGTCTAGGATATGCAAGGTTTATTGTTTCCAAAGGCTCATTAGGAATAATTGAGGAAATGTTTATTGTTGAAGCTTAATTATAATTCAGCAAAAATAGCAGGGTACAAAAAATACTAGGCTGAATAGACGGTTTTACTGGATGTAACTGAATTCAGTGTTCTTTCAATTTTAATTACAAAGCATCTAAAGATTACTGGGTTAAAAATAATACAATCAAAATATCAATAGTCTTTAAAAAGTCAGCCTGTGTGAATGCACAATAATCCGTGTACAAACAGTAATCTGTGGTCCAGAATATTTGTTAAAATCTTAGTATCCAATATTTATAAAGGAAATTGTTTTAATTATTTAATTATATATAGGGTTTTCATTCATAATCCTTCATTTTGGAAAGGATTAACAGAATTCAGATTTCTTTAAATTTTGCGAAATATCATTAATCCAAGAATATAATTTTGGATGATGAGTTAATATGATATAAAATTGGATCTAAATCTTGATTTTTATCTACGATAGTCTTCTGATCAGATATGCAGGATACTGAAAACAATAATGCATTTGCTTTAGATAATCACTGATTAAGCAATATTTATTCAGAAATCCTAATTAACTGTGTACTTTTTCTGATATTTCTTTTTCAGTCATAATCTTAGAAAATTTACCAATCCAAATAAAATCACACAATGTCTTGAATACTTACTATTCACCGCTTGCATAGACCTTTCCCACTCATGTTCTCTATAAAAGCTGTTTATCATATGTATAAAAATTTTCAAGAGGGGTTAATATTTGACTGATAACTGGAGATCCCAACTTTTAACATTCCATGTTACAAAGGAGATTGCTATTAAATATATTTAATAGTAGAAACATAACAGAAAGAAGGTATATTATATATTTACTATATTTTGTAGTATACACAGCCATCAATATTGATTTCATTTTTGAATTTCAAATCTTAATATAATGTTAAAATTGATAATTCTGTGGCTGGGAAGAAAAGAGATATTGAACAAATAAATATATTTTGATAGGCAGATCTTTTATTGCTGGAAATGTATTGAATTTAATATTCTGCATGTGATTACATAATTGATGCCAGTTTCACTCATTAGATTTTGTTTATTTCTTGTACAAACTATTGTCTAAATGCTAGTCAAACATCAGCATTTCTTGTACTTTTATGACTAGTGTAACACTGATACAATTCAAAATGATTGAATGTATGGTTTCAAAACATGTAATCTATTTGTGCTGAATTTGCAAAACATAATCTATTTGTGCTGAATTTGTGCTGCTCATTTAGCCGTCTCAAAATGTGATCTTGACAGCATTGCTATGAATCAATCCTGGTAAAAGCGTTGTTCTTGTTTCTTTCTTCTTTGACCATCTGAATTCTTCAGTTTGTTCATTAAATGTGTTTTCTGGACCGTACGATGCATATATATTTATTTAGCAGTGATATTATGAAATATTTATCTCATTGGTCTGATTATATTCTTTTTTTTTTCAGAATGATGCAAATTTTCTTAATACTCTACATGAAGTCTATTTACAAGTCTTGACCAAGGATACTGATAGCATCAAGCTATAACTGCAATGAATTGAATCCTACTGACCACTTATCTGCTTCAGAAACATTATGCCTCTTCTGTACAACTCATATATTTTAAAGACATTTTTGAGTTCCTGAAGTCTTTTTAAGCCTCCAAGGAATACTGTTCCTTAGAAATATTGTAGAAATAATGTTCTAAGAAATGGTGGGGTTTCACTGTGACCAGTTACCAGCAGGATTTTATTTCTGTATGGGAAATACGGTCTTACGTTTAACAGCACATTTTTCTTATTGTTTTAAGCAGTGGCAAATATTTGATATAATTCTTTACCATATACACCCTGAATGTTCAGGAAAACTAGATTAAGAACATCAACAGTTGTGAAATCAGCTTAAAATTTAAGGAGCCATGGAAGAGTTTAAGAGGATACTTCTAAGGCTTTCGAAGGAATGGACGTGCAGTATAAAATTTCTGCTTTTAGCCTTAACATAGCAACAGGATGACCTCTGGGTCGTATCAACCACAAATTGGCTCTTTATGCAGAATATGCATTCACTTTTACTAGGAATATATGAAATATTATTTCCTTTGAACAACATGTTCAGTGTGTTTTAGAGATCTATATATTTTTAAAAAACATTTTTTAAAATAATTTCAGTGGAATATCATTTTTCCCCCATCCAGGTCAAATGCCAATTGTGGTATAGATTTCCTGTAGAAAGGTTAAAGTGTTTCTAGATAAGCTGTTGTTCAGTTACTGTTTGTAATAGTATTAAGAACTCTCCCTAAACTTGCATTATATACTGCTGTAAAGATCAAACTTCTTCCCAAAATAAGTCAGAATCTGGCCTGTTTTATATGCTGCTATTGGTCTTTTGTGATTTCTATTTATTTCATTCTAGCATGTTACAGTAGCTAGCAATACTTAAGTGATAACATATACTCAATTTATTCAAGCAATAGCAATGTAAAGATTAGCATTTTTAAAATTATGTCTTTGTTTTATATTGTGAAATGTAATTTTGTAGTCAGTTTACCCATTCAAGTTGCACTGCTTATTTTTCAAAGCATGGTTGAAATGGAGGAGGAGCAGTCTTCGCTCTATATATTATGATATATTTCTGTGAAGCCATTAAAAAAATAGGGCTGGCAAAAATAATATAGCCTACTATGTATGCCCATTGTTTCAAGATAATCTGTAACAAAGTTCTGGAGTAAATCTTATTGGTCACTGTCAGTGATAATGAAGATGGCATTATCCAGTTGATATTTCTAATTCATCAATGAAGTTTTGATTATTGTGACTCCATCACAAATCAGTGTTTTTGATATAAACTGTGTGTTTTTTTTTTTAACTAATCAGTATGTCTACTTATATTTTGAGTGATTTTAGGTAGAAGTTTTTATGTTTAGCAAACTCTGCCTTCTGAAAGAACCTCTTCAGCCTTTGAAAGTGTTTCTAATAACATAGTATTTTATATTGGTTATATGTACAAAATTCAGGGAAATGTGTGTATAGTGACACATATTTAACAGGCTTTAATAGTGAAACTCAAAAAAGTATCTTTTCAGGCTTCGTAGACTTTTTATAGAAAACCAGACAGCTCCCTGCTTGTACACTGGATTTGTTGTAGCACACCCATGTCCGTATACCAACAACAAATTTACTGAGTGCAGCATTCTTTCATGTATAATTACAAGCTATTGTCAGACTATTAAAACTGAATTTTGTTGCCATGTTTTGTTTATGGATAAGAAAGAAATACACAGTCATAAATATTGTAGAAAAAAAACCTCAGCCATAAATGTGAGATTTGCAGTGATGAAACATATGAAGTATGATAACAGTGAATGCAAGTATTATATTAAATATAGAGAGAGAAGGTTTCCTTGACATTGAATGTACTGTTAAGTTCCTTGGTTTCCAAGAATTAATGAGAAAGGGAATATTGCATTAAACAGCAAAGATATATCTAAGTATGTTTGCTCCAATAAAACTTTTTTATTCTCATTTACTGTTTTGTGTTGAAAAGCAGTGCGAAAGTTAGTTCATGGCAATTCTCAATTCTTTAGGACATATATAAGGATCACAAAATAAGTCTCTATTTTCCAGAGAATGTCCTTAATTAGAAGGTAGTTTGAAAGCTTAGTGATTTTTTAAACATTTTTCATTGATACTGAGTCCTACGCACGTTAACTTTGCAATATGCAGCTTAAGCTAGGAGAAGAGAGGTGTACAATGTAGTACAAAGCACTGTTGGCAGCATTCACTGTTATCACACTAGTGCTCTTATTGCTTGTGGTCATTGACAAAATGAAACCCTTTTTAAGAATTGCTTTGACAAACTAAACCGCAGAGTAAAATCACAGATGTTTACAAAATGTGAAATCACTGGACAGCTTTAGCCTGATTACCTAAATTTTTAGTAAAGGTTTCACTTTTATAATCTCTCTTATTGTTCTCTGCATGCACCAATAACAAATGCTTAAATAACCAATTTAGGCTATTAACTTTAATTTTTCTCCTGGCAAAGTATCCCTTGAAAGTAGCTCATATTTTAGATTAGATTCTAAAATGAATATATACTATCTAAGCATGTATTTTTACACTGCCTATATGCAGCTTCTAAAAAAGTTTAATATTTGTCTAAAGTGGCTTTCAAACATGCAGCTTATTGAAGATCTGACTGTTGTTTTGTAGGTAAAAGATATTGTCTTTGAACTGTGCCTAATAACTATACATTTGTGACACATTTTACAGCATCTAAATATTTTGCAAAGGCCTAAGGCACAATGTGACACAGAACAGCAATTTGTATTTTCAGTCTTGAAATGGAACTTTCAAGACTTCAAACTGATTAAATTTTAATTTTTCCTATTTTTGTTTGCTTGGGTCTATTGCATTCCCGAACTTTCTTATATTATGTGTTAGCAAGGGTATAATTATTAAGGGACTTTCAATTAAAGTATTTAATATCAAGTGTTTGGCACAAATAACAAGAAACCAAAAAAAAAAAAACCCACAAAAAAACCCCCTAGCAATCTCTTCTTGGCTATTTAGTTGCTCTTTTAGCATCTCTTAAAGAGGAAAGTGTGCAATATATATATATATAAATATAAATATACGTATATATTTCACCTCACTTTTTGACATTTGTAAAAATGTTAAGATGCAATATCTTCACCTTCTGTGCGGAAAAATTGCAATAATCTTCCCCTTGTAGTTGGCTTTTGTAACACTAGCATGTCTTTGTTTGAAATCCATACTATATTCAGTATGTTGATTTACTGCTTTAGTTTGCACTCCCATACTGATTGTGAGTTTGAGGAGCTTCAGATCTTTATTATCTTAATAACTTTGGAGATTACTGGGCATAGTTATACCCCAGTGGTGCAGCACCTATATCTGAAGAATTGCAATAAACAAAATATGACCTCAGTTTCCTAGGTCTATGGACATAATAGAAACACTAAAGGCCATTAAGGAAGAAATACTTGTGTATATTCTCTTCCCAATCTCCTTGACTGTAATATAACTTGTTTATGACCCTGTGCACAGTTATTGGTGAATCGGCTTGTGGGAATACATGTGTTGGAATCCTTGATCTGTTGATGCTCCTAGGATAGACTGAATTGTGCCTACTGGTTTTCAAGCAGTTTTTAAATTGTCATCACAATGCATCAACAGTTCAGTATATGGGTATGTAATTTGTGCCATCATATTATGTTGGCAAATACTAAGTTATTGCATAAATGTTTAAAAATGAACATTTTCAGTGGAAATTTTGTATGTTTTCAAATATATTTTTGTAATAAAACTCAAAAAGACAAAAGTTTCAATCTGTCCTGAAACTTTATTGGTAATAGTTTAACTGTGAGAAAAAGCTTAGGCAAGCAGCATATTGAAATCTAGCAACTGGCTTTATAAACAGAACGATCTGGAAGCTGAAGAAAGCATTTTTCTTTTAAAAAAAACAAAACCATTTTTTAGTATTGTTTCCATGTCTTTTATGGCATTTGCCATAAATCTTGTAAAATTTGTTAGTCAAAAATATAATTTAACTTCGTTATACTTAATGTGCTGAGTTATGCTAGGTTTTATTGATAGGTCATTATCCACATCACTACAATTACTCATGATAATTAATAGCTGAACTGTGGGGGTCATTTTCCTTCCTTCAGCATTAAAATGACAAGCAACACTGACAAAGGATAAAGATTTATGAATGAAATGCCAATTAAATGCTAATGAATGAACCATTGTGATTTCATGATGGATTGTATCCAACTGCATTCTTCTGCCCTTAATTAAGAAACTTTAATTAAAATGCCTTTCTTCTGTAATTTCCTATACCTCCTAGATTTCCAGGTAATCCTCCAGTCCACTCCATTCCACATACATTCAGCAACCATTCAAAATTACAACTGTGTTGATGTACCTGTACTTGAAGTTACGACTATTGCAGCATACACACACAGTGGTCACATCATTAAAAAAAATGGCACTTAGCAGTTTGTCCATCCTTGCAACTGACCGCAGGGATGCTGCTATTGCCCCACTAGCCTGCCTTTCCCATATCTCAGCTGCCTACCCAGCCCACCAATGCAAGCAAAGTTGCTGCAGCTCCAGGGCCCTGCTTCCTGCCCTGCCAGTGTTGCAATATACTGGTACTGACTGTTACGATAAACGTGGCAATGCTCAACCTTGTAAAAGTGATGGATGGACAATGGAATGTAGCCATGTGATAAGGTGCTGTGTGGAAAGGTACTGGCTGGAGAAACGGAGAAATGAGAGTAATATGGGAGAAACGAAAGTTAAGAGTAACTGGGAGGAGCTAAGAAGTAGGGGCATAAGATACCAGCTATGGCATAGGTTTGCATTAGCATAATTATGTAGAAAGCTTCTTTGTCCTGCTATGACGTATGCATGTAGCCTATAAAAGGAGTACCCACCATTATTAAAGTGCCTTTTCATCCCGAGTAAACACTGGTGCCGTGTGTTTATTTATTTACCATGAGAAGGCCCAGGGCTCTGAGTTCAGACCCTGTCGTCGCCAGGAGGCAGGCAGTGAAAAGCCACAACTGGTGACCCCGACGTGATCCAGCAGGACGAGCCAGCTGCAGCCCAGGGATGCCGTTTGGTGTTACGGGTCCCTCCCCAGGAATCTTTGGCAGAGAAGATATCCTCCCTTAATCAGGGACGCCGTTCGTGTTACGGGTCCCTCCCCCAGGAATCTTCAGCAGAGAAGATATCCTCCCATAGCAAAGCTGCATCTGGCTGCATCCTCACAACGTGGAAAAGCTCACAGCATGACTTCAGGAAGGAGTGTGCTGCCCTGACTCTCATCTTACGCACTGGAGAATCAGCAAAGCGCGTCGTAAGTATGGGCTCCCCAATTTCGAAGGCTCTGTCCAAGCATGTGGAAGAGCTTCTCTTTTTAGTCAGGAAGGCGAACAAATCGCAGAAACTTAGTGGCACAATTATCTATCCTATGTCTAAAAAAGCCATCATTAAGTTTCTTGTGTTTCTTCAAAAAAATTGCCCCGCTTATCCAGAAGGTGGCACTCTTAAACAATCTATTTGGGAAGAAATAGGAAAATACATCCACGAGCCTCCGCGAGCCCCCCCTGAAATCCTTTATGCCTGGAGAGCTCTTATGAATGCTATTAATATTCTTTATCCTCCCTCTGACTTAACTCCTGATCCAATTCTTGATCAAAATTCGGATCAGCCTCCTCCATCTCCTAAAAATTCCCTGCATTCTTTGGAAAAAACTTCTCCACCTCCTCCTGCTGTGTATCCCCCACTTCCCCCCCTCCTTCCTGTCCTCCTCCCTACAACTCTCTTGTTTCTGATGTTAACCCTATCCACTCCAATGATCTTCCTGCTTCCTTGCCTGTTCATAATACCTTCCAGGAAGCCTTGATTCAAGGGAAAATAGATCCGGAGGATCTTTCTTGTTTTCCCATGGTCCTCCAAGCCCCGGCAAGTGGTGGAAATGCAAATCCTGCTCCTCAATCTCTGCTTTTAACATCTTCCCAACTTGCCGCTTGGCACAATGATGAGATTCAGATGGGAGCAGAGGGTTATCCCATCATGAGAAATGCTGCTTTAAATGCCTTTCGCAGGGTCCCTGATCCTTCTCAACCTTCTTTGTCTTTTAACAAAATTCTTCAAGGACCTCGTTCCAATCTTTCCCCTTTGTCTCATGGTAGCAGAGCGGGGCCTGCAGCCAGCCCCACCCCCAAGGCTGCTCCCCCCTCCACACAAACAGCTTTCCCTGTTCTGCTTTCCACTGCTTTCATCTATGAGGATCCAGGATCTGTTTTCTCTCTCCCTTTGACCGTTACGCTCCCCTGTCCGCTCTCACCTCACACGCCCATTTTACTCATCCCAAACTCCTCTTTGATCATGGAAGGGGTGGTCGCTGCCCCCTTTCTTTATGACTCATCTGCTCTTAATTGCCTCTCCCTGGCAGGCGTAGGTGATAGACCTTTTGCAATGCCTGCTAACACTATAGTAGCCACTCTTATTATTCTTCCCTCCTCCACCCCCCCATCCTCTCCTCCCTCCCTGATGGCTATTGACTGCCCTATAGAAGCTTCTAAACCTCTGTTAACAGTGTCTCTTAATGGTCGTCCTTTTACAGGACTGGTGGACACTGGAGCAGACGCCTCGGTTATTTCAAGGACTGAATGGCCCCCACAATGGCCCCTTGAACAATCACCTTCTGTCCACGGCGTTGGTGGAGCTCAAAGTGCTCAGGTCAGCTCTAATTGGCTCACGGCCACTACCCCTGATGCTTCTGCTTCTGCTTTCATCAAACCTTATATTCTTCCCCTTGCTTTCAATCTGTGGGGTCGGGATCTTTTAGGACAGCTTGGAGCTACCTTTCATATTCCGTGAATATCACTATGCCTGCCTCTCTTCCACTAACTCTTAAGTCCTCTATTCCTGTATGGGTAGATCAATGGCCACTCACTCAAGAAAAACTACACGCTCTAAACACTCTGGTCTCTGAACAATTGAGCGCTGGCCACATTGAACCATCTACTAGCCCATACAATACCCCTGTTTTTGTCATAGAAAAGAAATCTGGGAAATGGCGCCTCCTGCAGGATCTCAGGATTTTGAACACGATCATTCAGCCAATGGGTGCTTTGCAATGTGGATTTCCCAACCCAAACCTTATCCCACAGCACTTTGACCTTCTAGTTATTGACCTTAAGGATTGCTTCTTTTCCATCCCTCTTCAACCCCAAGATAGGCTTCTATTTGCTTTCACTGTCCCGGAACTGAATAATTCCAGACCCACCAAAAGGTATCAGTGGAAAGTCCTTCCTCAAGGAATGTTAAATTCTCCCACTATGTGTCAACATTATGTTGACACGGCTCTTCAGCCATATCGCAATCTATATCCTTCCTTTCTTGTGTATCATTAAATGGATGATATCTTAGTCGCAGCTGATGGCCCCAAAGGTACAGTAGCGACAACCCTTCCCATTCTCACTAGACTTTTAACTACTGCTGGTCTACACATAGCTCCTGAAAAAATACAATCTCACTATCCTTTTCAATATCTTGGTCACAAACTCCTGTCTTCTGCTGCCACTCCTGCCTTGCCTTCTCTGACTCTCCCTTCCTCTCCGACCCTTGTACAACTTCAACAATATCTCGGCACGCTCAATTGGGCACGGCCTTATCTTTCTATCACTACTGCAACCCTTTCCCCTCTATTCCATGCCCTCACGGGCTTGAAACATCCTTCAGATGTGGTTCATCTTACAAGCCGGCACTTGGAGGCACTAGCCCAAGTCAATAACGCTTTAAAGCCCGTCTGGGTGGATCGCATCATCCCTAACTGTCTGCTCTCCTTGGCTGTCTTGCCCACACCAGCCCTTTTCACAGCCATTCTTTTCCAAATTGATCCCAAGACAAAAAAGCTATACATCATCGAATGGCTTCACCTCCCTCATACTCCTAGAGCAACTGTCACCTCTAGAGCCCTTCAGCTCGCTCTGCTCTGTATCAAGGGACGTCACCGAGCAAAGGCTTTGCTCGCTCACAATCTTCAAGCTATACACATTCCTTTCAAACTCTTTCAATGGGAACCCCTTTTTCAGACGTCAGATGTATTACAGGATGCTCTGGAAAATTGGATTGGTCCTATCTCTTGCCATCTCCCTTCTGACCCCCGCTTGCAGCTAATTAAAATGATACCTATTACCTCTTCCTCTCCAGTAGTTGCTTTTCCATTAATTCAAGCCATCACAGTTTTCACTGATGGCTCTAAAACTCATGGTGCTTGTGTCTGGTATGATCAAGGTAACTGGCACAAGCAACTGACAAAGCCCCAACCATCGGCACAGCAAGCTGAATTAGCTGCTTTTAACTTAGCTTTGAAGACATTTCCTGGACAACCAATTAACATCATAACGGATAGTCTATATGTCTCCCAATTGGTCTGACATATTTTTGAGGCATATCTATCTCCTTCTATACAACCATCATTAATGACACTGTTGCTTCAGCTGCAAATGCTCATTCAATCTAGGACCCATTCTCTATTTGTAGCCCACATACGAAGTCATCAACATCTCCCAGGTTTCCTTTCAGAAGGGACCCAGGTAGCTGATACTGCCTGTAAAGTACTTCCCATCAGTATTAAGATGCCTCAACCTTCCCCTCTATTATCAGGGGAAAGTCATAGTTATTTTCATCAAAACAAAAAGGCTCTGGTTAAACAATTTGGCATTTCTCTGGAAGAAGCTACTGCAATCATACAACAATGCCCCACTTGAAGTTTGCAAGCAAAAACCCTCCCTCAAGGGATTAATCCCAGGGGCATAGAGGCTTGTGAGACATGGCAAATGGATGTCACTCAATTCTCACCTTTTGCCCCTTGGAAATACCTTCACGTGTCTATTGACACCTATTCAGGGTTCATCATGGCAACCCCTCAAAGGGGAGAAACGTCAAAGCATGTTATCAATCATTGTATTCGGACCTTCGTAGTACTGGGACCGCCAAAAAATCTAAAAACAGATAATGCACCAGCCTATATCAGCTCTCAATTCTCTGAGTTCTGCTATCACTGGTCCATTATCCACAAGTTTGGGATTGCCTACAATAGCCAGGGGCAAGCTATTGTTGAAAGGGCTCATCAAACCTTAAAATTGGCATTACAACGATACATGGGGTCAAATGGCCTTAAGGGCCCCCCTAGCCTCCCAGTATTACAAAATGTGTTAAATGTTTGTCTGTATACGCTTAACTTCCTCAATCTCACTGGCACCCCTCCCCTGTCTGCTGCGTCTCGACACTTTACTAAACCACCTGTTCCCACTTCGAGACCACTTGTCTATTATAGACAGTTACCTGATCCTGCGTGGAAAGGACCTGCCGAATTGATCACCTGGGGTCGAGGCTACGCAGCAGTCCAGCTTCCTGACAGAACTCTCTGGGTTCCTGCAAGGTGTGTCCGCCCATATCACCGCCCACAACCAGCGGAGCCATCATCTGAAAAAGATGACAGCACTTTTCTTCTTCCTGCTTGGCGGTTCGCTTCGCTGGACTGATGGGACACCCACCAGCCTTAACGCCCACAGACCATACAACATCACATGGGTCATCAAGGACGCTTTATGGACAAATACTCAACTCTACAACTAATTACACCATGATTTCTTCCTATTTCCCCAAATTACATTTTGACTTTGCTGAAATGATTATGTATTATTGACAAAAAAATTCCTTTTGTATTCAGGTACAATTGCTTCCCAAAAATTGATGTATATAACTCAGAAGATTTTGTTTCTTTACTAGAACCTAGACAATATAACCTTAGGGCAAAAAGAGAAGTAGTAACTGCTTTGACCTTAGCTGTACTGCTGGGGTTGGGGGCTTCTGGAGCGGCCACAGGTATAGCTGGCCTTGTTACTTCTGATCAGCATTTTCGCCATTTAAGCGCCACCGTAGATGCAGACTTACGCCGCATTGAACAATCTATAGTTGCTTTGCAAAACTCCCTCACTTCCCTATCTGAAGTTGTCTTACAGAATAGAAGAGGTTTAGATTTGTTGTTCCTCAAGCAGGGTGGGTTATGTGCAGCACTGAAAGAAGAATGTTGTTTTTATGCAGATAGTTCAGGAGTGGTTTTAGATTCTATGAAAGAGTTAGATAAGAGACTAAAAGAAAGGCAAAAAGAACGAGAGGCTCAACACACATGGTATCAGGGTCTGTTTAACTTCTCCCCATGGTTAACCACCTTAGTATCTGCCATTGCTGGTCCTCTTATTCTCCTACTTGTGCTCTGTACCATTGGCCCTTGTGTTTTGGGCAAAGTTTTGGCCTTCTTAAAACGCAGATTAAGCCAGTTGGATTCCAACCTGTCACGAACTCAGAAACAGGTAAATACTCTCATATCCCATACACAAGAAAAGCAACCTTTGTTATCATTCTCCTCGGACTCAGACAACGATGAAATCATCAAAAGTGTTGGTAAGGATAAAACATGCATCCTAATGCATTTGCAAGCCTCAGACTCAGAAGAGGAGGGGGCGAGCAAGAATTACCATTAGGTAGTGTTGATATCACTTTCCAAAATAAATAAAAACAGAGGAGATGTTGCAATATACTGGTACTGACTGTTACGATAAACGTGGCAATGCTCAACCTTGTAAAAGTGATGGATGGACAATGGAATGTAGCCATGTGATAAGGTGCTGTGTGGAAAGGTACTGGCTGGAGAAACGGAGAAATGAGAGTAATATGGGAGAAACGAAAGTTAAGAGTAACTGGGAGGAGCTAAGAAGTAGGGGCATAAGATACCAGCTATGGCATAGGTTTGCATTAGCATAATTATGTAGAAAGCTTCTTTGTCCTGCTATGACGTATGCATGTAGCCTATAAAAGGAGTACCCACCATTATTAGTGCCTTTTCATCCCGAGTAAACACTGGTGCCGTGTGTTTATTTATTTACCATGAGAAGGCCCAGGACTCTGAGTTCAGACCCTGTCGTCGCCAGGAGGCAGGCAGTGAAAAGCCACATGCCAGTTTCCCCGAAGGCCTTTGGCTTCCTCCCAGGTCAGATTTGTGGGAGGTATAAATTGCTCCACTTCCTTTTCTGCAGCTCCTGACAGGAGTACCCAGCCAAGCAACATGGCCTTCCTGCAGAGGCCACCCTGCACCATTCTGTGAAACAACATATTGTGATCTCTCAGAAGGATACTTTTCTTAAGTTGCTTCCAAAATGGCATAAAGAGCAGCCTCTGTAGGAAGACCACTCTTTGCATCAGCTGAGTTATCTTTCGGAAAGGCAGCTTCTGATACATACTTATATATTTTCCATCATGATCACATAGTGCATTGCATTTTTAAATTGTAAAAAATGAGCTATTTGGAGCTGGCAGAAAAAGATTGAGAGTATAACTACTGTTAGAAAGGAGAACTTTTAAGACTTCATTAGCTAAATCGTGTGGTCATAAGGGGGGTTGATACTAATGGAAAGGGGGAGGTTTATTTTGAGGACAAATAAGGAATTTTGTCAATGTTAATTACTTACCCATTGATACCTATGCAGAGACCTCAATTCTTTATGTGTTTGATTAAAAGTTTTAGAAAACATTACAGAACAATGAAGAAAATTAAGAATGTGGAAATAGCAGCTTTCTTTTTAGTAAATATGTTTACAAAGCTCTCTATAGTTCTCAGTTCTCTACATAGGAACATGAATCCAGCTTAATATAAAATAGGAAATGACCGATCCAGACAACATGGTGGATTTCTTTTATTTCCATTTTTAAAGTATCCTAATTCCAAACTTTAAGCTTGTTAATTGCCTACCATTTCAAAATTATAGTGTGGAATTAGTAGGGGGAATAGATCATGAGGTTAACAAGCCTACCAAACTGAACCTTGTGTCAGAAGTTTGTTATAATAAATACTTAAATCTTTGAAGTACGAACACACAACTATTAACTTAAGACATTGCATGTTAAGCCAAGGATTGTACTACATTTCAACGGGCAAGTCAAAAACTACATTCCAAAAATAAGTATGAGCAAACATGGATGGAAGTTATTCTTTTTAACTTATTCATACTATACAGTACTTGCTAATTCCTCTTTTCTCTCATAAAAATGGGTACAGCTTTTTTTGCATTTGTAAAGGACTGTGACCAACTTGGCATTATAGCTGCTCTTTTGATAAAACACTGGATTTGTTTAGAGCCAGCAAGCTACAGAAATGATAAAACTCCAAGCATTTTGTGTTTATTTTGTATGGTTTTAGGGGACAAAATGATTAAAGTGGTAGCTTACAAATCAGGAGACTGAGTTCTAGTTAGCCTTGTGCATGAAATATCAGCTGGGTGACTGAGCCAGTCACTCTCAATGCAACTAGTCTCACAGGGTTGTTGTGGGGAAAAATGCTGCATCAATATTTTTTTTAAAAAAAGAAAATCCTTTCAACACTTTTTTAAAAATCTCAGTCTATAAATAAAGGTATTTGGATATGTCATAAAATCTCAAAACGTATCTAAAATATTACACCCATTAAGTTTCAGGAGCTGCCTAAACTGGTGGTTCGGTCTTGCTGAATCAAATCGGGCAAGAAAGAGCATGGCATGTGGCTCGTTTTTAAGTGACTACTTTCGTTTCCGTGGTTAGAGAAAATGAAGAATACAATAGCAGCAGCAGCACCTCAGTCCTTGAAACGTTTGCACAAGCCAGCCACTTCCGAGAACTACATTTCCCAAGATTCTTCGAGGGAAAAAAATGGCAATCTGAGTAATCCGTACGAAGGGTCAGAGGCGCAACTTTCATCCGCTACACAAGGAAATGGCAGATTACATAATTACCCGTTGAAACATGTATTTAAATCTAGGCAAAACAGCAAGCGCCAACCTGTATCCCTGAGCAGGGCTACCACCCGCGCATCTGCCTAAGCTAAGATCACCGTAAGCAATGAAGCATAAACGCGCGCTCCATCGCTCTGCAGCTACACTAAAGGGCGCGGAAATGGAGAAGACGACGTTGCAGAATAAAGGGCGTGCATAAGTGCACCATCGTGCCTTCCCGTCCCTGTCCTATTGTCCCCATTTAATCGTACCTATTTTCTGTATTCTTCCTCATGTTTATACTTATACCTATTGTTTTGTAAGCGATTGACAAATCAAATAAATAAATAAATACCAGTTAAAAGGGACCTTGGAGGTCTTCTAGTCCAACCCCCTCTTCAAGCAGGAAAATATAGCGTTCCAGACAAATGGCCTGTCCAACCTCTTTCCTTGGATTTTGTTTCAGAAACCAGAGGGAAAGAAGCACCGTGTTTTAAACTGATTAGAACGCCTGGGCATCTAATCGGGATTGCCACAGCTTGGTCTCCAAAGTCGTCTTTACTTGCTGCTGACTTGTTGGAAGAACTGCTAACTTCCTACACTGCGTAAAAACATTAGTAAGTGTCTTGTGTCCTCGCGGGTTTAAAAATTGCGTCCCCCGCCCCCTCAAAAAACTCCACCAGGGAAAAAAAGTTTAGTTTAGTTTAGTTTACTTTATTGTCATTGCACCTCGTACAACGAAATCAAACACCATCTTTCGTGCACATCATGACTATGAAAATAAACAGAAACACGCATCCTTCACACTCCACACATTGAATTGAAAACCCCGATATATTGCATTAATATTGCGCTATACAGTAGAATTCAAAAGAGCTACTGTCCTGGGATAGAAGCTGTTTTTCAGCCTATTTGTCCTTGTTTTTATTATTCTGTACCGTTTCCAAGCAAGAGGCGCTGGGAAAGCACGCCAGCCAGAAAAGAGGCGATTAGTCTCTCTCTGCCTCTGGCAGCGGCTATGGCCAAAGTGCCCACCAGTCTGAGGAAATCTTTGCAGGGCACCGGGGGAAGCGAGTCCCTCTGCGCTCGCGCCGTCGGCATTGAAACCCTGGCCACGAGACCTCGCGCCATCCACGCAGCCAGCCAGCCTCCGAAAGGGAGGCCGCGCTCCACGGCCCACTTTCCCGCCAGGCAGGCTCCGCCCAATTCCAGAGGCCGGCCGCGCTCTGTGGCTCTTCCCGCCCTCCTTTGGCAGGACTTGGCTGAGCTGCTCCGCCTTCCCTTCGCCAGTCGCAGAGCTTCCCTCTCCAGCTGCCTCTCTGTAAGCCGAGCTCGCTGCCCGTCGCGTTCCTGTTTCTCCATGGAGGATTACCATAAGCCCGATCAGCAGACTCTGCTGGCCCTGAAGGACACGGCTAATCGCCTTCGCATCAACTCCATCAAGGCCACCTCGGCGGCCGGCTCCGGGTGAGCCAAAGGGGGCTTGGGAGGGAGAGGCAAGGTTGCAAAAGCGCAGGAGTGGGGCGAGGCGCACGCCGACCCTCCAAGGAGGCCTGGCATCGCAGATGCTGGAAGCGGGGGGTGGGGTGGGGTGGCGATCTGGTACAGCGGGGAAACCTTGCAAGACGTCGGTCGCACTCCCGTGGCCATCTCTTCCTCTCTTCCCACGTGCTGTGGAGAGGAGGCTTGCCCAGCTCTTGCACAAGATCGTGAAGAGTTGGGAGCACCGCTCAAATTACAGGAAGAGGCGGACGGGAGAAAAGGTGGCGGTGAAGAAAGCCTATTTTACCTTTCGATCATCCTCCAGGTCGTCACCGGAGTACCACTCTGTGCCATCATCTTGCTGTCAAACAGATGTTCAGCGCAGAGTGGCTCTTTTCCTTCCTTCCTTCCTTCCTTTCCACCGGTCCCATTCCCAACACGTCAAACAAATCTAACTTCTGAAACCAGTAACACTAAGATTTTGTCTCTGACAAAAGTGCCATTATGCAAACAATTGTCTCACGACTTCTGCAAAACCTCCCCTTCCCCCTTACATCTAGATTGTTGAGTGTTGATGTATGAAAGAAGGGTTCTCATCTTTTGAATTCATCTCCGGCTATGGAACTTCAGCTATGGAACCCAGAAATGGATAAATATTAATGCAAAAAAAAAATCCACTCAATGGTTCAGCTGTGCCTTTGCCCTTAAAATGAACATCTCTGGATTGTAATCTGACAATCCTGTCTGTTGTTGTGGGATATTTCTCCCAAAAAATTAATCTCTTTGCAGCCTGGCCAAGTTACAATGACTAGTTTTTACATATGTCACTACTTCTACCTTAAAAGCAAGTGAACAAAATAAGATGATAATTTAGGAGATTTTGGATTGCACAAAGGTTTCAAGGCTGCCTGTGGGGTAAATTTGTATTTTGAAATATTAGTGTTGAAACAGACTTTTAAGTGTTGCTTATGTTTCATAATAGCTGCAATGAAGAAATGTTGTTTGAGAACCCTATACTGTAAGTTTCAACTGTCACTTGCTACAGTAGATGGTTTATTTGATCATAAAAGCAGATGAGAAACTTAGGTATATAAACCAGAGTTGCAGATAAAATATCTCTTTAATTGTTTTATTTGTGTTTGCTTGTGTGATACAATGTCAGTGGGGATGTAGAACTTTTATTCCCCCTCCCCATGGCATCTCACTCCTGGAAAAGTAAAAAGTATGAGAAAGAAGCTTAAAAAAACCCCTTTACTTTGATTAGGTATAAGTTTGAAACAAACTGCTTGACACTTTGAGGATTCTGTTAAAATGTCTTACGTATTTTCATAAACTCCTGATGACTCCTAGCAATGCTTATAAAGTTCTGTATAAATATTACTGTTTTAAAATGAAAATCTTGTTCTGCTTTAGAATTTTTGTATTTTGTTATGTGGTTATTTTTCATGTGGAAAAGTGGGAAGTATATTTTACAAATAAGAATAAATAAGCAATTTTAAATTTTAATCACTTTGCATTTTATAAAGAAATAGCTACAAAGAGATGGATTGTTACCTCTTCATTCTTTCTGTCACAAATATGCATGCTGTATTAAATACAGTATTGGATACTGTCCCATTTATTTTGTAGAAGGTATTACTTAATTTGTGAGAAGTAAGGTCAGTTACAGTGGAAAAATGAACAAATAGGAAATTGCTTCCTCATGGTGAAGCAGAATTATGGTGCTCTTTGGGAGGAAGTTGTACTGTACTTCATACTGTTGATGTGTTGTTGCAATAGCTGTATCAAAATAGTATCCATTTTATTTTCTACAGCTAGACTTCCACAATTGTTAATAGGCTATAACAGGCTTGTAGTTTTTGTGTGATATAGCTGGACTGAAGAGAGAAGGCTTTGGAAAAAGTTAAGAACTCCCTAGCTACGTAGATGCAGGAGTTTCAGGAAATTCCATGTGGTTAGCAGCACTTACTTTAACTGGAAAAAAAGCCATAGAAAAGGCATTAGCAAAGCCTCCTTTTGTCAAGCCCTTATTGGTGTGGCATCATAGGCTGCCTCAATTGTTGCTTTCTTTGTCAGTGTCTGAAATGATGCCCACTTGTTGCTTATCATAGGTGTGCATCTTTAATCCAATTTTGTGATGCATACTTGTATATAGTAAATACAAACTCGTGTAAAAGTTCTGGCTACCTACTGTATGCTTTCAGGTTATTTTTCATTTCCTTTGGCTATTTTTGTCTTGCCATAATTTCTGCCTCTCGTGGATTTTTGCTTAGTCAACTGTGCGTGTTAAACAAGAATTTTAGTATGCAGCTCTGTTTGATTTGGGTGTGTTGAAAGTGCTTTTGTGTTAATGCAAACAGTTTGGGTGTCCTAGAGCTAACAGAATTTGATCTTTGAATGACTTGTTATTTCAGAGAGTAAAAAGCACAATTAATTGATGGAGTACTTTAAAGAAAATTTTTATAAGATAATTTGAAAAAAAATCTTATCTCTTTAACATTTATGTTGCATATATAAATTGAACATACATAAATCAGTTTTCATAAGAACTTGTGATTTATTAAATTTAAAAGCTTAGGTCATACTTTATAATTTAAATTCCAATGCTAGGTGGGGTTTGAAATAAAATTCATTTATTCTGAGACACAGATTTTAAATGCTTCAATTCATTTGGAAAACCTTGTACAAAATAATAAAAATTGTAAGTCTTTTTTTTTGTAACATCAGTTTTCCTGCAGTCAAATTCTAAACTGATATTTTAGTCCATTGCACTTAATGAGACTTGAATTTCTAGTGATTAGATCTGTAAATGCAAACATTTATTTCCTAATGAGTGAATTAATTAGTTTTCAATATTTTTTTATTAATTCAGCTTTATGGTGCTATCATTTAAAGTGTTAACAATATTATAGGTCCTCTACCAATGTAAATTAAAAATGTATTGATCTAAATATATATGACCAGAGCTATATTAGTTACAACAGTGCAAAACTGAGCTCTGCTATACAAAAGCTTGTGCCAGAATAAATATATTATTTTGTAAGACTTGATTCTGGCCTTGGGTAGTGTCTGTTGCTGATTTTTTTTTCCTGTAAACTGTTTTAATCTGTGTTTCTTTCCTTCTACTTGTTTACCAATAGGTTTGTAAAAATCTTTTCCCCAAAGCAGCAATTCTTTAGAGAGATGGTTAAGTATAAAATTTATAAGATCTAAGAAATGGGCATTAAGCAAGCATGTTAGGAGTATTTATTAACTGCCATGTATAAATACACATACTAATTTGTGATGATTTCTGTCTTAAATTGAATTTCTATTGTGCAAATACTTACCAAGAGGTGGACACTAACCTTTATTTACTTCATGTGTTTTAAAAATGTTTGCATGTGTTTTTAAAATTAGTAGCATGTGTAGTGCTTATAAGTGGATTAGTCTTAAGATACAATATATAATTGATACAATGATCACAAACCTATTTTACAGAGTTATATTAATATCATGTAACTTATTTAAGATGAGTTAAATTTTTATAGTGTTAAAATGCTAACAAATAAAAAACAAATCAAAATATATAATATAGTTATTCTATAAATAGGGTATTTTATCAAGGCAATATAGAGTAATAGTTAAGTTCACCAGCTTATCTGCAGTTACACTAAATCATTACCGAAATATATTGGCTTATTATATATGGAAACAAATATATCTGCAACCTGCAGCATATCTTTCTAGAAATTTTTTTGGGAGAGGTAGATTTTACCTGGAGCAGACAGTTCTGAAGGTAATGAAGATCCAAGGCATAAAAGACTTCATATTAAAAAAAAGAATCTAGTTTGTGAATTGAACATAGAAGCCAACTGGCAACAGTGCAGGTTCTGCAAAATTGGCATTTGCTGTATTTATTCTGTTTCTTCCCAGTCAGCATGTGCATTTTTGTGCACATGCATTCCACTGCATTTTTGTGTCAGCTGCAGTTTCCAAAATACCTTCAGGGGCTGCCCCATATAAATTAAATTGAGGTAATCCAAGTGAAAGATGATAAGAAAAGGCATTACTGTTGGCCAGTGGATGCAATGTCTGGCGACATTTATGGGGTTCACCTAAAACTATAAATGTAGAGCAATAAATATGTGAATGGTAATATTGTTTAAAATGAAGATAGTGTGTACAAAGTGAGAGAACATATTCTTACTGGATGTATTTTTGCAAGTTTCTTTCTGCACGTTTTTCTTGGAAAGATGCTTGAAAATTAAAAAATTAATAATACACACATACACACATTGTATATATACCAGTAGTTAGGGATTGTTATGTTCTTGGTAAGAGAAAGGATTGTCCCTAGTTAAAAAAAAATACAGAAAACAGGATTTATTGATATGATTTTATTTTATTTTTATCCTGCCTTTATTACTTTATAAGAAACTCAATGCAGTGAACAGAAAATATACTCCTTCCTCCTCTTATTTTCCTACCACAACAACCCTGTTTAGCTAGGTTTCAACTATTTATTAAGTAGACTTCATTAACACAGCAATTGCTGATTTTGATGACACTTTAAAAAAGAATGATGCTACTGTCTCTCCTATTACTAAGGGAAATAATTAAATAACCATTTTAGGTAAAAGAAGACAAGAATCTGCATTCGCTTAAGATAGCACCATTACATACATATTTTCCAGTAGAAGATTAGAAAATGAGCATGCTAGTGTTTCAACTACGGAATGTTTCTTGACAAGAAATTGCTGTTGTAAAATTTCATGTATTTTGACTTCCAGACACCCCACATCATGTTGCAGTGCTGCCGAAATTATGTCTGTGCTGTTTTTTCACACTATGAGATATAAACCACAGGACCCCAGACATCCCAGCAATGACCGATTTATTCTCTCCAAGGTAAGAGCTAGAACTTTTTAGGCAGTATTTCCCCATTTTTCTAACGGGCAGTTTTGAATGAATATTCAATTTCTTAACATTAGTGGGGGAGAATAAATTTCTCTGCAGAATTGTTATATAATGGTATAAAAATGTGGAAAAAAATCTGTACTGACTTCTGGATTTTTGACTGCAACTCGCTATTGAGCTGTTGGGACGTTAATTTAAATCCAGAAAAATTAGCCAAATTTAATCCAGTTCAGACAGATGGGTTAGCTTTCCATTTCTTTGGCAATTCTCTGTGACTGAGAAAAATAGGAATAGTCTTAGTCTGTTGGGGAGAAATGAATAAGCAAATCAGAAAGTTCCATGGATTTTATATGAAGAGTTATTTGGGATTCTTTACATAAATAAAATAAATAATAGTTATAACCATAATCTTCTCCTTAGCTTCTTTAGAGTCAGCCATCTTTGCAGTTGTAGATGTAACTTCACTGTTAACTTCTTTTATTGTTCATTAACTCTAGCTAGAGTTTTTTTGTATGTTTTGCAGATTATTCTAAGCATTAATGTGATATAGTTGTTTCATGGTTCTGAGTTTTCCTAAGATGTTTTGTAAATCCTAGACTTTATTTTTTTCTTGTAGGGTCATGCAGCACCAATCTTGTATGCTGTTTGGGCTGAGGCAGGCTTCATTCAGGAACCAGAGTTGCTGAAACTGAGAAAAATTGATTCCATTTTAGAAGGACATCCTGTCCCTGTAAGTATTTTAGAAAACACAGTCTCCTTTTAATCTGAAGTTTCAGTGACTCTTGCAGAACTATGCAACATGTTGTGGTTATTTTAGCCAATAAAAATTAATTCACAAATGCAAATAAAGAAAATTAAGGAATTTTCAATGAATTAAAACAAGTAAAAAAAAAATTCTGCAAAACCTTGTTTTAATTGATTAAGGAAAGGAAGTGCTTGTTATATACAAACGTATGCTAAATAAGGTATATAGTGGCAAGTTACATAATTGATGACATAATGAAATACATGACACCATATCCATCAATTTAATACTAATGTCAATAGGCAAATTATTGAATTGCCACAATGCCAAATTTTGGGTTTGGGCTCAGTTAGGGTTTTCTGTATTACATTTTTACCACTGCATGGTTGTGCAATCCAGGTATGGATATCCTACTGCATGATTTCTGATGTTTTTATTACCTCCATATATTGTGATT
This sequence comes from Pseudonaja textilis, assembly GCF_049901715.1. Classification (NCBI taxonomy): domain Eukaryota; kingdom Metazoa; phylum Chordata; class Lepidosauria; order Squamata; family Elapidae; genus Pseudonaja; species Pseudonaja textilis. The sequence goes on from NC_141991.1 coordinate 52,068,320, forward strand.
GTGTATCTTGGATTCAAGAATCTAATTTGATCTTTGGGACACATGTAGTCCTTGATCTACAATGGCAACTGGTACAGAAATTTCTATTGCTTAGTGATGCAGTCGTAAAATGAAACCATATCAGTTAGCCGTTGGAAATGCAAACAAGCCTAAGGTACTTTTTTCCATGTCTGGTGGTTATGCCCGGAAATCAAAAATTATTGGATCAAAATGCAAAAAATGGCTAAATGAAATCACCCCCTGTTGAATAGAGTTGAAGCCTGAATTGCTTCTCCTGGGAATTATTAAGGGTAAATACCCCCAAAAGATTAAATATTTGATTATACATATTATTATGGCAGCAAGAATTGTACTAGCACAAGCTTAGAAAATGTCTACCATACTGTCAGACTGTTTAATAATCCAAAAAATGTTTGAATATGCAGAAATGGATAGACTCACCATAGAACTGAATAACAAGGAAGACTCAGATTACTATTTAACTTGGAACAATTGGTATAAATGGATAGACAATAGAAATATGAAAGGTATGGGTTAAAAATAAACTACAAGCTTTGTATACCCATATGATTAATGAGAACCTGTTGAAATGTATGAATATTTGGAATGTATGAATATATCCAACATTTTTATACTGTCAGAGAACAATGGTGAATTGTATCAACCTATTTTTCTTTTTATAGACATATTTGTATTTTAATATTCTAATTTCAATAAAGGCTTTTTGAAAATGGAAAAGAAAAGAAATCACATCAGTTAGGGCTGGCAATCACTACGGTTCCAGTTGCCGTTGGCAATTGAATCCCATAATCATTAGGTGAGGCAACTTCTTTCCAACTTGCCACAACCAAAGTCAGGAGGGAAGCTGGCAGAAAGTACTGGGCTTGTGGGCAGGTAAATGGTGGTGTGCAGCAGGCGTAGAAAGGCTAGGGAGGTTGCAAAGAGATGTGAATGAGATATTGTGTGGGTCAGGAAGGGTATGTTGAGTAGCCAATGTATTTGGAGTGCAGAGGGGATGGGTGTGCAGAAGCAGGAGATTTATCTTAGTGATTTGCAACCTTCCCTACCAGCTTTTTCTTTGACTTTCTGGGGAAGTTGGCAAGGATGATTGCAAACGATGATCACATGATCACAGTGCACTGCAACCAATCATAAGTGCAAACAAAATGCCTGAAACTCAGATCACAATCACAAGACCAAAGGGCTGCTGGAACAGTTGGATCTCCATGGACTGGCTGTAACCCCTATTTGTTCAGTGCTATCATATCTTTGAAAAGTCACTGAATGAATGGTTGTAAATTGAGGATTGCCTGTATTCTTGTGTCCATATAGAACAACAAACACAAAGAGATGTACCCCAACTTTGTTCTGCTTTACCCAGCATCATCTGCAAAACAGCATTGTGAAATTGCAGTACAAGCTCTGTCCCTTTTTAGTATGCGTGCAAAGCTGCTATATATACAGAAAAGTCATAATGCTTGTGTTGCTATTCCAACACTGCTATTTTCAACAGTCTTAACTCTTCTGGTCCCTCATCCCAACTGATCTAAAAGAAAAAAAAAATTGCTTGACAAAATCACTGCTACATTGTCCCAGGAATACCTAATGAAAATAAAATATTTCTTTCCTCTAATTTTTATTCTTGGTACAATCTTTATTCATGATAACATAGTAATATGACCAGTGCAACTGGCTTGCTTTTGTTATATTTATTAATAAATATATTCCGTTAATGTTGGCAGATGCTAGAACTATAAATATTCTTTGGGTGTTCGTGGCAAAGGATCAGAATCTTAATATTTGTAAATTGGAGGTTCTGTTTGTTGGATTGTTGCTTTCTTGTTTTTCTAGAAACAAGCTTTCACTGATGTAGCTACTGGATCACTTGGCCAAGGATTGGGTGCTGCCTGTGGCATGGCTTATACTGGGAAATACTTTGACAAAGCCAGGTAATTTTATTTCCAACTTCACTAAATTATATAAAATTGAATGAATGAAGTTCTACTTATTATCAATAATGATGTTTCCTTTCTTAGTTTATTACTTTTAGATTTATTTCTAAAATCGCAGATAATGGTAACATTCTATATAATAGAAATATGAATGAGCCTTTTATTTCTGTATGCAGGTCCTTTTCAGTTCAGTGAACAAACTTCAAAGTCTTCCATTAACACTTGTTATTTGAATTTGCAAACTATGATTACTAGATACCAGTCTTCTTAACTTATATCTTGGAATAGCTTTGCTCTTAATTTGATTACAGTACACAGAAATGCTAAAGCCAGCATATTGTCTTCAGATTCAATAATAATTGTTCCTGTCACCATCCAGATATGCTTTATTTAGGCAAAAGCAGTTCATAATCTTTAGTTTGCATGATGGGAATTTTGTACAAAAGATGTTAAGGAAACATGACAATGTAGAACAAAAGTGGGTGTAGAGAAATAACAGAGTTATTGTATTATGCAATCCTTGAATTGCTCAAGGGAAGGAATGTTTGGCAATAAATCATTACTGACTTGAAGTTCTTCACATGTTATTCAAAAATGGATATTGTAAAGTCATGTCTGCACTGGAAAATTAATACATCTTACAGAAGAAAAAATGTATTTTCAATCTGTACATTTAACTTGCTTGAAAGCATTTCTTTGAAAAAGATTGACTGCTCTTATATAATCTCACTGGTGTTTTTATGCTTTTATGCTTAACCTTGTTTGTTTGCTATTTCTAAACAGTGTGGAAAGTAGCTAGCATTTCATAAGACTTTAACTTAACTGAGCTTAGATTGCAAATATTTTTTAATTTCTGCTGCTATTTTAGTACATTCATGTTACACACACACACACACACCTGTATATAATTTGTACAGTATTTATGATGTTTGAGGAGAATGACAAATCTTGGAAAAAGCAATGCAATCTTCTAAAAACAATTGAAAAAATATGCATGAATCCAAACCATAATTTGTATTTTTTGTAAATTCATGAAATACTAACCCTGTGAGAAGATTATTTGAGGTTTCCAGCTATTTTACTTTCTATGCCTCCTGAATCTTTTAACAGTGTGTGGTAGATTAAAATTGATGATGCCTTTCCCACAAGAGTGACAGGACTTCTGAATTTCAATCAGTTAGTGTAGAAGTTTTGCCAGAAAAAGCTCAGTGTTCTTCCAAACAATACTTAAAATAGCAATAGCCGTATTAAGTAATGCCAAATTCACATTACCTGTCTAACCTTTGCTGTACCTCCCAGTAGCTGACACTATATGTAGGAATGTGCAGATTATCAGAGGATACTTGAGCTTTGCCAAGATATTGAGCAAATAATTCCCTTTTAAGTTATTTATGAAGCAGTATGATCTCACTACTTCTAAAATGAAATAAAGCAAACATATAGGGGCTGTGGAGTAACCCTTTTCCATACTATTGGCCAAAGTGCTCTCAGGCTGAGATGCTTCAGCGTTGCTGTGGGAGTTTCTGTAGGGTCCACCAAAGCCACCAACCTGATGCTGCCTCCAGTGGCCTTTCAGACTGGGCAATTTGGCACATGCTGACCAAAGCTGTTTAGTCTGAAAATATTTTGGCTTGCCTAAAATCCGCCTTCTTCCAAAGGGCTGACCCACGTGGTTTGGGGATCATGAATTGCCTTGTCAAGTTGAATCTTGTAACAGTTTTGATCAAGAGAATCCTGTTATGTCCACAGCACAAAGTTCTTCATGAAAGTGAAGCTCAGTCACTACAACAGGCCTAATAATCTTTATTATTTTGTGATAAAGATGGAGAGAAAATAATGTATGCTTCCTTTGAACATTATCTCCAGATGATTCATGCTAAGTAAACTAAACCTTTTGCAGTGTTAAAAGACAAACCTGGAGGGAGTATTTCTTCCCAACCCAAAATATTACAGGCTATTACCTTCAAAGCTTTTGGAAAAACATGTCCTTTTTCCTTTGAAGTCAGGCTGATAATTGCTTTATTGTACATGAATACTATTTATTAATAAAACAAATGAATTAAAACACAACATTTTGCACACATTGTTGGAGTTCAGAGTCATCCTATACAGCAGTGGTCCCCAACCTTTTTTGTACCAGGGACCAGTTTCACGCAGAAACACTTTTTCAAGGACCGGGTAGGGGCGTGAAGGTTCCAATAACAGTAAATAAATAAGTGATGAACCCGTAACTTACCCTTTCCAAAAAAACTCTCCAGTGAACTCTGTTTCTGGCTCATTTTGCGAGGGCTAGCTTGCATTGCTGATGCAGGATAAATACGCGCCAAAGAGTCAAGCGCGGAAGTTAGGCGAGGGCGGAAGTGGTTGTCTTTCAAAATAAGACACCCGAAAGCAAAAACATATTTTTATATAGATTTTAATCACGATTATTCATTCTTTGTGGCCCGGTACAAAATGATCCACGAACCGGTACCGGTCCGGGGCCCGGTGGTTGGGGACCCCTGCTATACAGTATTTGTTTATGTTACCCAACAGGATAATCAATACATTATATTGTAATAAAATGTGTACAATTATATTTATAATAGTATAATAATATATTGTAGTCAATTGTATGGTTTCTATTCTCCAGATTCTAGGCAGCTTGCAATTATAAAAAAAGTTCTACCACTGCTAGTCACCTTAGTGGAATGTTCCACACAATGATCCAGCAAAAAAAAAACAATGCTCTTGCAAATATCCTACTTTTTTAACATGGTGGAAGCCATCCATAAACTGGGAGGCAAGTTGTTCCAAAGTAAGAGGAGGGCTACTTAGGTGATTCTCTAAGGCTCCTACAGTGCTACCTCTTCTCTGCTATGTACTGTCTGGGTGGATTGTTTCTAGAGAAGATAGTTTAAACAAGTAGGTTTTGTAAATACCAATTAGACTTGAAAGTCTACTTGCAACTAATAATGTATCCAAAGTGTAGGTGTTACTCTAATAAAGTGGTTTGCAGCAGCCAGCAAGTAGGCCAACAATAGCATTTTGTGCCAGCCCTAGTTCCCAGGTCACCTTTAAGGACAGTTGCTTGGCAGAACAAATTTCAGAGGTCTAATTCCTCCACATGACAAGCACATGAATCACTATTGTGACTACTTCCTGGTCCAGGAAAAGTCACAACTGGCAAGCCGGTCAAGATGCCTGAAGGTTGTTTTTTTTTAATAAAGTTTTATTTGGGTTTTCACACACAAAATACAAGTAAAACATCTTTTTTGAAAATAGCATGGTCCCGGGTTGAACTTCTTTATACAGACACAAAACTCAATTTCATGCTCCTTTTTGTATTCTATTCCATATCTTATACTATTTTACATTTTCTATATAGTTTTTCCCCTCTTTTAATTTTCTCAATTCTATTTTGATTATCTCATCTCAATTCAAATCATTATATTTAGACTTTTGTCTGTTCTGTTTCAATTTCATATTATCTTTTCTCATTAAACAAATTTTCTCCTGTAGTTACTAATTGGAGTATGACACCTTTATATCTTTTAATTACATCCATTCAACTCTTATTTAAACTTCAATATATACCTTAAGTTTATGACCTTCAATATAATACATAATACATAACTTCCAATCGAATTCTGCTTGGTACATTCTTATAATACACACTATATTCTTTAAAAAAATGGAAGATTGTAAATATATGTAATTATAAACATCATTCCATTCCAGTTCAGTTCTATCATTGATAATAATTAAAATCTTAACATCTTTAACACTTCTTTTCAATTAAATATCATACTTCCTTAAAAACACATATAATCTCCATAATTAATTTTTCCCTTATTTTTCTTCATATCTGTTTTATAAATCATTAAATATACCTTTTGTTACATTTATTTATTGACAAGCATTCCACTGAATTACAATAGCTATTTTATCAGACATTTTAATCATACATTGTTTCATATTTTCTAAAATTATTTCTGCTTCTAGTATAATTATACTATCTTATGTACCTTTGCAGAATCCCTTTTTCCACTAAGTTTTCACCCATTATCTCTAAATAGGCCCTGTTTCTCTATATTTTGCTTCTGTCCTTTATAACTTCTTTTCCTTTCTTTTTTCCCTCTTATCTTCTTCCTCCCCTTTTTACCCCCTTGTCTCTCTACTTCTAATTCTCTCTTCTGCATTTCCCTCTTCTGTTGTTTTCTGATTTGATACTTATTTTTCAATCTATTTATTTGGGGGGAGGGGAAGTTGTTTTTCCCAATCTTAAACTTTCCATTCTCTTTCCCCCCTTTCCTTTTTTTCCCCATCTAAGATTACTTGTTCATTAAAGGTGGCTTCTTCTTTGTCGCAATCTTCTTGTTCTGCAGGCATTTCTTGTTGTTTCTCATAGTTCCAAATCTCCATTTCTAAGAACTGAAATACGAAGCCAAAAGAACCTCTCCCTTCTTGTGCATCTTCTTTGTACTTTTTAAGTTCCATTTTCGGTTCTTCTAAAAGTGGAGCCATTTTAAACAGTTTTAAACAACCACCCGATTGATTTTAGTCATTCAAAACAATAACCAAGAATCCAGAAATCATCAAGTAATCCAGATAGTCCCCAGTTATATCTTCTTATTTCTTTTTCGACTTTCTCTTCCTGGGGTTTTTGTTGCGATATTTCAGTTAGAATGTATCTTTTGGAAGTCTTGTTAAGATTTTGCTGTAAGTTCTTTTTTAATTCCAGGCAGTCTCCTCCCTTCCAGATCCTACTCTTTTATTCTTTTTCTCTCCTTTCCTGTTTTCAAAAGCTTTTAATTTTCCAGAAATCTTTATTATCCCTTTGACTTTTTATTTTCAGCATTAAATGCCTATTGATGTCAAAGTGGATTTTTTTCCAATTTCTTGCTTAAGTCTCTTAGCTGTCAGTATAGGAAAAGGAGAAAAACAAATCTTTTCCCTTTTCTCTCTCCTTCGCAACTTAAAAATCTTCTTAGGGAACAATGTTATTGTTTTTTAACAGTTTCAATTCCAGGGTACCTTATTTGTTGCTTTTGCTGTTTGACCCGGTCAACCAAAACTTTCTCTTCTTATCTTCCTCCTGCACATTCTTTTCCAGTCGAGTTCTTCTTTGTGGTGGCCATTTCTGACCACCGCTGCAACCGTCTTCGGGAAAGGGAGTAATGGCCAGCTGGGGAGGAGAGATGTGGTTCTCTTCAACCCTGCTGGAGGTCTCCCCCCTCTTCACCACCTCTACGGGGTGGCTTAGCCCCGAAACCAGCCGGCTCGGGGCGCTCCAGCGGCGCTCACGGATCAAAGCCTCGCAGAGACGAGGTCTTGGTCTGTCGCTGAAGAAGCTCAAACCGGAAGTCCGATCAAGATGCCTGAAGGTTTTCTTGATCATGGTGTCCACCTGCTGCCTTAGCAGGAGCCAAGTAAAAGCTCCAGATAGTGCATCTGCTTATTCAGGGAATGTGTAACCCCAGTCATATCAATAGATGGAATCCAGGTTTCTCTACAAAGATAATTCTATCTTCAACCTAAAGCTTTCACTGATACTGCATCTAGAACCTGGGCTGAGACTGGGAAGCCAGGAAAGAGGATTGAAACTAAATTTCCTATAACTTCCATTGTAATGGCCACCTCACATTTAATATTTCCTGTAGCTGCTGCTACTTAATCCTTCTACTCTCTAACCCCCTCAATCCCTCTAGCTTTTCTCAACTTTCATCCCTGACATAGTTTCTAATAGCATTCCCCAAGTGGTCACAATAAGAAGCTATGTGGACATCCTGTCACTATCTGTGCCCTCTACCTGCTCTTCCCTCTTCTGACAGCTGGATTTCCTGCCCTGGATTCTCTCTAGGGCAGGGGTGTTTAACTTGTGCTGTCACCTTGTTGGCACATGACGTATCACGACTTTTCCCCCCCTTTGCTAAAATGGGGTAGGCGTGGCCAGCTCGTAACACCTCCGGCCTGCAGGCCACAAGTTTGACATCCCTAATCTAGGGCCCCCCACTATCTTCCCTGCCTCTGACCCGAGTTGTGATCTTCCTTCATTCCTAATTTTTGGAACTGTACGTAAGCTCAAGTCCAGTCAGTGGCCTAGAGGTGGAGCTCTCGCCTCACAATCAAGAGGCTGTGAGTTTGATCCTAGGTAGAGGCTAATATTTGGAATAGACTCTCTTGCTCAAGCAGTGGGTTGGACTATATGACCACCAAGGTCCCTTCCAACTCTGTTATTCTATAACTGTTGCTGCTGTAAGTTGCCAGAGCTGTTTACCATTTAATGATCTATTGAGTGGAGTCTTGTGATTTCTTTTTGCTTTGCTTTTTAGAGAGGAGCTGTCCCAGAAGAGAGCAGTTTTAGCTGATAATCAAGAAAGGTGGTGCTTCTTCCCATAGCCCAGAGGGATTTTCATTTGAATGATAATAAGGAGGGAAAGATCAAACCATTCTTTGAATGGAAAGAATGTTCATGGGAAGCTGTTACTTGTTAAAATCAACTACAAGCAATTACCATTGTATTTGTTTTGGAGGGAGTGAAATTAAAGGTGTCATTTCCTTGATATGTGGAAATACCATACAAATACAATTTGTCAATTTTGAAATGAGGAAGTAAGCTGTACTTGTTCTGCATGGAAGAGCTGCAGTTTTTCAGTAGTTTTGCTGAGTCACAGTGATGATGCTTTAAAAGGCAGCCGAGGTTTAGAATCATTGTTAGAACCCATATTTCCTAAGATTTTTTTCATTATCTGATCTTAATATATCATAACATTTCTTTAAATATCTACAGGTGTAATTTCAAGATGAGGTTGTAAATGAGAAATAATTCAGTGATTATTTATTCATGAGTGTTAAAATGGGGGTTGTAAGTAAGAAATAATTCATATTTCTGATTATTTCTTGGTGCTCTTACTTGATTTCTTCACAAATGCTCAGGACTGTTTAACTGCAACACTGCAAGGGGAGAAAGAAAAGAAAGAAAAATATTAATGTTAGTTACTTTAGGAGGGCTTGAATTTAGTTCACAATAATCCTTGGGCAGAACTGAAACCGGAGCTTTTCTTATTGGGAATCTTACCAGATGTTTATAGTAAAGATTTGAAATACTTGATTGTAAATGTATTGACTGCGGCTAGGATTGTATTTGCAAAAAATTGGAAAAATGAGAAAATTCCATTGCAGGAGGAAGTTATTAAGAAAATATTGGAATGTGCTGAGATGAGTAAATTGACATTTGAAATTAGAGAGCAAGAAGATAAACAATTTTATACAATTTGGGACCTTTTCTATCAATGGCTGGATGATGAAATACAAAAATAGAATATTTAGAATGTTAGGTAATAAGGAATATTATTGACTTTTCTTCTCCCTTTTCTTTTGCTACTTGACATTACATTTATAAAATGTTTTTTTTCTTTTTTCTTAAGATAGAATAGGTATGATTATATGATTTGTTATAGAATAAATTACTTAAATCATAGTTATCTCATAAGGCATGATTGAATAAAAGTATAGTCAAATCTTTTTTTTTTCAATAATGATATGTGGATATATAAGTTTGAATTGATAATAAGAGTTATTATGTAATGTATTTGTAATTGTGACTACGAAATGAATGCACAAAACTGATGAACCAACCGACACACTGTTTGTATATAAGTATCGAAGAGAGCAGATGTTTTTATGTTTTTGTTTGGTTGTTTGTTTGTTAAAAAACCAATAAAATTGTTTTCAAAAAATAATAATAATCCTTGGGCAGAACTGAATTCAAATAAATGACTTCATAGGGCAACTTCTTTGAGTCATTCCTCATTAGGGATCCTTAATCTAACTGAGCATTTGCTATATAAATGCAATGTACTGTTTTCTTCCTTACTTGTTTGTTTTATTTATATCCTGCCTTTCATATTGCAATTCATGAAGAAAAGATCCTCCCATTTTCTCCTGCAACAACAACCCTGCAAAGTAGATTGGGCTGAGAGTGACTGGCAGGAAAAGTGGAATAAAGTTTACATAGTTTGCCTTAGATGGATTAAGCACTAAAAAACCATTTTCTGTGCTATAAACTATCGAGTTATGTTACAGATTTAAAACTAATTGTAAGATGGGTGAGTTCCATAATGCCCTTGCATAATAATACTAGAGACCGAGACTAGTTTTTAAGTAATTAAACAAGTTTACTGCAAGTTTACATGGAGTCACAGCAAGTGTTCTTTTATTTGTAGCAGACAAGCACGATTTTGTGATTTAACCAAACCATTGAATTTACTCCTTGTATTTTTTCCTTTTTTGGAAAAGTGGTATCTATCAATAACTCCTAAGAAAGAACAGGTATTCCAGCTTCATAACACTAAACTACCTTGCATTATTAAAGCAACTGTCACACAAACCAGGGCTGAGGCGGGATATCAGCTGAGTTGTTCCTGGATGACAGGTGATGGCAGCAAGAACTATATAGGTCTTACCCCACAGCAGGAGAAGAATAACAGTAACAATATAACAGAGCTGAAAATGATGTTGAAGGTCTTCTAGTCTAAGACCTGCTCAAGCAGGTGATTCTGTAGCATTCCAGAAAAGTGGCTGTCCAATCTCTTATAAACCACCAGTGATGGAGAACCCACAACTTCTAGAGGCAAGCTGTTCTACTGACTAATTTTTTTCTCACTGTCAGGAAATTTCTCCTTAGTTCTAGTTTAAGACTTCTAGCTTTCTAACCTGGTAGCTGAATGCTTCCATTCCCTCTTTCAGGAATTTTAGGTGGCTAAATATCACCACTTGGCCTTTTCTTTTATATACAGCTATCGAGTATATTGTATGCTTGGAGATGGAGAGCTATCTGAAGGCTCAGTTTGGGAAGCAATGGCCTTTGCTGGATTCTACAAACTGGATAATTTGACTGCTATTCTTGATATTAACCGGTTGGGACAAAGTGATCCTGCTCCATTGCAGCATAATGTAGAAACCTACCAGAAACGTTGTGAATCCTTTGGGTACGTGTTCTTATAATATTTTAATGCACTGTATTTGTTTTAAATCTGTATTTGGGCTGATAATTAAATGCAGCTTAATGAATAAGAGAATGATCTTGGAAATAAAATGAAATAAATGCTGATAAGATTCTTAAATATTAGTCTTTTATGTTGAATCTGAAAGGTATGGTAAGGATGGTATTTGACCTGACTGTCTCAATTGTTGACAGTCATGTCTTCCTGTTGCGTTTTACAATATTGGCACATTTAGAAAACAAAATTTATTTTTTGTGTGCTGGGTCATGTGCACCCAGAACAGCTCCATTGCTCCTGCTTTGTTTTGTATCCTCTAGATACTTTATAAGTGAAGGAATTGAAAAAAAGATTGGTTTTTCTCTTTCCAATGTACAATGACTTTGTTTGTTGATTGTTATGTAACAAGACAACAACAAATCAATACCCTTCATCCATGAATGCCAAGGTAATCTAAGGCCTTTGATATGTCTCAAACGATTCTTTGGAATTTGATTATTTTGAATATCTCACAACAATCCCATCAAAGAGAAATCCTCATATATGTTCCATATGGATAAATATGTATATTTACATCTTTATACTTCATAGACCATGTGTATTGGTGTCATACTTCAAAGTGTTTCTTTGGCTAGCTGGCATTATTTCTGAAAAGCTAATTGATTTGTTTGCCTTCTAGCTGGCACGCAATCATTGTTGATGGGCACAGTGTGGAGGAGCTGTGCAAAGCTTTTGGTCAGACAAAACACCAGCCAACTGCGATTATTGCCAAGACCTTCAAAGGCAAAGGAATAACAGGTAATTCCAAGCCCCAGGCTCCTCAGAACAGCTGCAACCACTATTTAAGGATTACATTTTTGTTTGATTTAATAAGTTAATTATAAGTAATTCCATAAATTCTTGTGTGTTTAGAGCACTTTGTAAATCTTATGTTGTAATATTTAACATTTTTTTGTGGATTACAATTTTCACCATAGGGCAGATAAGGGTCTTAAGCGGTATATTTAGGTTCAAGGTAAATGTGGGATTTAAATCAGGAATTTATATTTTTTAACTTAGTTTTAAATTGGTCTAAGTTGTTTCTCTCCAATGAAAAGAGTTCAATCAACCAAACAAGAAAGAGGCAGTTTCCTTCTGTAATTCCTACAAGTATGAGGGTTTGCCTATAGTATATCTGTACAGGTAGACCTCACTTTATGGCCGTTCGCTTAACAATACTTTGAATTAACGGTGACCTTCAAAAAAATGTTATGACTTAAATTTGAACTTATGATCATCACCCCACCACCATGGTCATGTGATTGTAATTTGGGTGCTTGGCAGCCAGCTTGCATTTACCACTGGTTTAATGTCCTGCAGTCGCATGATCACAAATTGTTACTTTTTTACAGTATTTTGGGGGGAAAGCGGTAAAAGCTGCCACTTGATTAAACTGAATTTACGCTTAGAATCAACTTACAACCAGGATGACTTGACTTATTACTATAGTATACATTTTCATCAAATTGGGTCTAGTCACTGATTTAACTTATGATGGCAACAACTTAGAATGGAAATTATGATCCCAATTGTGATCATAAGTCAATGACTAACTCTAATAGCCCAGATTTGATTGAGATGATCTTATTATACAATTTTAAAACTAAATATTAATACATGAATCATCTTTCGGAATGGGTTATTTTAATGAAGTTAAAGTGCCAGAGTTTTTTGCTTTGATTCCAGAGTGTTTTTTTATTCAAATCTTTGTTGCAGCTGCATATTGTAAGGACAGTAAAAATGTATAGGCTGGTATTGGAACATTTTAACTGAATACTCAACATTTTTATTTTCCATTGAAACTTAGCTGTAGTTGAACCTGTACATTGATACCTTTTATTACAGCTATCGTGCTAGCAACATGAAATCGCCACAATGCTTGAATATCAGTCTTTCTCACCCATTTCTTGGAGTAAACAAAAGTAGAGTAAATATTATTGGACAATATTTTCATTAGAAATGCTAGAATATGCTGCAAAATGACAAGAATTTTACTATTACTATACTATATTATTTATTGTTATTTATTTAAAAGATGAATAAAATTACAATTTAGAATCAATCAGAGGATGAGGAAAAGAGAACAATTAACTAGCATACGGAAATGACTTCCATATTCCCATGCACCAGGAGAATGATGATTGAAAAAACTCTATCTATCTATCTATCTATCTATCTATCTATCTATCTATCTATCTATCTATCTATCTATCTATCTATCTATCTTAGGTATTGCTTAACTTTCACAATTTGTACCATAACGAAAAGACAGAAAGCAAGCAAGAGACGGTTGCTGGTGAGAGCTGTCTGCTCATATCTTACTTGTGAGCTTCCTTGCTGAAACTGGTTGGTCTTTTGGTGTTCTTCAATAGTCTTAGGCCCTCTCAAAAATATGCAAATAAAGCTTAAGATGTTTGTCATTTTTCAGGAACAAACGTGGCCACTTTTTCACGCTTCTGAAAGGAGAAAAACATTCCAGTATTTAGATCCTTTTACAGTGAGAACTCAACCTGCCTCAAAGAAATCTTTCCTGCTTGCACATGAATTTGATTGAAGAATTTGAAGAATTCTTGCCTGCCTATTCAATTCTTTACTTACCAAATTTCTAGAATGTCATTTGTTCTGTTAAGATTAGGGATATGTTGACTAAATTGATTACTATAGCCCACCCATGTTCATGGAGTCAAGACTTGCAGGAAATAAAAATGATGGGATGAGCTGTAGTAACCCATTACATAAAGAATATATTTTGAGGTATAGGAGAATGACAAAGTGAATTTGGGATTGGAGAATGAATGGTTTATCTGGCAGCAAAGCATTTCAATTACAAGAATGAAGTGGCTATGGCACAAAATGGCTCAAAATATGTATAATAATTCTACAGGGGTTGAAGATAAGGAAAACTGGCATGGCAAACCTCTTCCGAAAGACATGGCTGAGCAAATCATTGAGGAGATCATTGGCAAAATCCAGAACAAGAAAAAGCTTTCTCCAATGCTTCCACAAGACGATGCACCAGTTGTTAATATTAAAAATATCAAGATGCCCTCTCCACCAAACTACAAGATAGGAAATAAGGTACTATGATTTTTTTTCAATTATTAATAATAATAATACATATTCAGGAGAGCAAAAAGGCCTTTTTTGTTCCAGTGACTGCATGGTTTATGGAGGTAGATTATGAGAATAAATGGTGTTCATTCAGTAGTTTATAATCTTGTAAAATAGTCTGGAGTGGTTTTAGAAGCCAATCCCCAGGAGTTGCCATTGTAACTGATTTTTTTTTATAGTAGTATTACCTATCCAGAATAGTGAGAGCTACTCTGATAGGCCCAAGTAAGATTTTTTAAAAAAACCACAGAATTTTCTTTATAATTACTCTTTTATTAAATGGCCAGTCCAGAATTCAAGAAGATGGCCCTTGCAAGATAACCCAAATGGAAAACTCATAGATATCAGAAACAATGAGTTGCAGAGTATGCTTAGGATAATTAAGTGAGGTCTTCTCTGAGCAATACTTCTGTAAAAGCTTCTGAAAAATGTCCAAATCATCCATGAATAAATTTAATGAGAACTTCATACAAGAGGTTAATGAAATACCATCCCAAATGTTAATCAAAGTGGAGACGTGTAAAGATTGGGAAGGCCTTATCCTAATAAAATTCAAATGCTAAGCAGTAATCTAAGCGGTAGTAGGAGTCTTATTGTGGTTGATAAAATAATACGTGCCTCAATAGTTTCCATCACTTGTTAGTGTTGATTTGAGGTCCCCAGCATGATGTGTTCAAGAGCTCTCTGGCTCCTCACATAGGGCTCATAGACATGCTTTGAAAATCAGCATGAAGGTGGCTGCAATCCATTGCTTTGTTTGGATATGTGCCAGCTGTCCACAAAAGAATAAAGGTTAGAAATAATAGAAAATCTCTGCAGGAGAGAGAGTTTACTAGATGGGCGGCTGCAACATTGATATAAATTGGTACTTTATAATTGAGTGTGTCTCCTTTCTGTATTATATCAGTGACATGGATCAGCCACTTAAAGCAGATTAGACCTGCTTCAATTTTTTTATCAGTGCTTTCATGAAATAGTGTGCTGCCTAAAAGCAGAATAACATGCCTCATTGAGCCATGCATCTAATTAGAGGCATAGAAATAATTTTATGAAAATAATATCAAAAGGATATGAAATTTTCAAAAAAAAAATGTAGATATTGCCTAGATCTGCTAGAATAAATTTGGGGTCATCAAACAATAAATGTTTGAAATGTTGCTAAGTTTAGTGCTTCAGAAACCTGTCGTAGACCTTCCTATTCTACAACATTAAAAAAATTACTAAGAGATTTTTCTAAACTGTTCAGGGGAATAGTGATTGTTTAAATTTTTTAACGCTAAAATATTTTATTTCCAAGAATTGTGGAGTATTTTTAAATGATGCATCTTGGTTCACTTCACAGTTTGCAACCCGCAAAGCTTATGGCGTGGCTCTTGCAAAACTGGGCCAAGCCTGTAACCGTGTGGTTGCTTTGGATGGAGACACCAAGAATTCTACTTTCTCTGAGCTGTTCAAAAAGGAACATCCCAGCCGTTTCATTGAATGTTACATTGCTGAACAAAACATGGTATGTTCTTGTTGTGCATACAGTTTGTGATATGTACAAAATAAATTGATTTGTTAGTGCTGACCACCATTATTACTATATCCTTGTCATGATATGGGGAACGGCTATTGTTTTTACTTTTATATTGGGTTTTAATTGTTTGTAAGCCACTTAGAGTCATTGAAAGTGAGAGGGCAGCCATATAAAATCTTTAAATATTTTTTTTAATTATGCCCTTTCAAAAAAAACCTGGAATTCAGAGGTTCAGTATAGCAAAAAGTAATGAACTTGATTTAAAGTCCGAATAGATGGGTCACATATTTCCTAATACTACAGTTCTCACATTCTCCCCGTCATATCTTCTGTTTCCCTTCCATCCTTTTTTATAGCATGTTTCCCTTCCCTCAAGCCTTGTTTACTTCTTTAGCGATACCCAGATTGCATGGAACTTGAGCTGGTGTTTTGTTGTTCAGCACTACATTTATTTCAACAAACAAATGAGCATCTTACAATCTTACGTAAACAAGATTAAAATAGGAAAAACAGCTTTGGTTGTATACACAAGCATGGACATGAGCATGAAGTTTCCCTTCTCCAAACTTTAACGATGTCTGATAGTGATGAGAAGGAAATGAAATATGGAAGGAGAAGATCATAGCTAAGCTGGGTTCTGCAAGTTATAGCTGCTGAATAGCAATAGCTAGCAACAGCCTTTGAACAGATATTTCAGTTTAATTTAATCTAACCCCCCTTTTCCTCCAGAAGCTCAAGGCAATGTATAGAGAACCCTCTCCTTCACTTTTTCCTCACAGCAACAACAATTCTGAGACATCAATCAGAGCAGGAACACCTCTTTTGTAGTCCAGAATAATGAAATATTACTTTCTATTAATTCATTGTATAGGTCACTGAATATTGTGCTAGAGATTGATGAATTTCTCAAAGCCAAAGGATCCATCATTTCCTTCTGCTCCTCTGTTGCACACCAATTTCATTATTCAAAAGTGTTTGTAGTTAAATTGTTTCCATTACATTTACCATACTTATTTTTGAAACGTTAGGCTATCTTTCAGGGTCAGAATAATTCCCAAGTGGCTTAAGCAAGGATTTCAGTCTTTCTTAGGCCACAGAACCTGTTAGTTCTGATATAGAAGCAAAGCACTGATGATAGAAAATTGGCAATAAAACAAAAAATTTTCAATAAATGCAAAATTAGCACCTTCATTGTACCATAATTGAATTTAAATTTCATAATTACATAGGAGGTTAAGACTTTAATCAAACAAATCAGTGTTCCCTGACGAGGGATGTGATTGCTTTTCCTTGGAAAAAGTTAATTATTTAGAGCAACTGATGTTCTTAGAAGTGGAGATCATCTTTATTTAGCCTATTTCTACATTAGTTTTTGGTTGCTGCATATAAAGAGAAACTTCTCTCACAGAACTCAGTTTGAAACCTTCTGTTTATAGCTAACTGAAAATGTTTTTATTAGCAGAAAATCCCACCATAATATTAAATCCACGTCTGATGTTGTTTCTACATTGTTTTCATCCTACATTCTTTTTTCTCCTTTCCCTTTCTTTTTATATTGCGTAGTGGTTGTCAGTTTTTTTCAGTAAGGTACTTCAAAGGTATGATGAAATGAATCACAATAAACAAGTGTGTTTTACAATATGTTTTTCCAAAGCCTCTCCCCCTCCCCTCCCCCAGTTACAAGTGAAAACCCAGAATAGAATAGTAAGTCCCATTTAGGGGAAAGTATGATAACATTGATAAGTCTTCAGATGGGATCTGACAAAGAATCCGTAGGAATGGACTCACTGTAGAAAAAGCCATCTCTCTTGTATTAATTAGTTTAACAGTCGTGAAAAGCAATATGAAATGGCTCTTCTCTCTTCTTAATTTTAATCATAAAAATGTTAAATTGGTGCAGAAGATACGGCGTTTCAGGGTCAACTCCCCACTCATCCATAAAGCATCTCATCCTGTGCCTCAACCTAATCTAACCTAAACTATCTAATGGGGCCTGCAGATTTGCCATAAGAATGACATAGCTAAGGAGAAACAGCCTGCAGACTTGTCCATGTTTGCTAAGGGAAGAGCAGGACATCGACATAACTGTTTTGAAGACTGAGCATTTCTCAAAATATATCAAGTGCCGGATGAATTTAGTTCTTTTCCTTCCCCATTTTGTAGGTGAGCGTTGCAGTTGGCTGTGCTTCTCGTGACAGAAACATTGTCTTTGCTAGTACCTTTGCCACATTTTTCACCAGGGCTTATGATCAGATACGTATGGCAGCCATTTCCGAGAGCAACATTAATCTTTGTGGATCTCACTGTGGTGTATCCATTGGTAAGTATCTTACTCCTCCCCTCCTCCCAATCTGTTCATAGTCCTTCAAGGCATTGAGAGTTATTGCACATTTATATACCTATTACTAAAAAGTGAATACACTTGAGGGCATCTTGGTAAACATGCCAAACCCAGTTTGGTGGAATCTGACACTGACTTTCAAGAGGGAGGGACTCTTTCCCAACTCGAGTCCTTGGTATGCAAGAAGAGGCCCAGCAGGAATCCTCCATAAACCTTCACAGGATATTCTAATAGTTGTGTGAGTGTGCCTTAGTCATGGTAACTAGGAAAAGTTGCCTTATATAAAAAGTAAATACCCCAGTCAGTATGATGCCAAAACCCCAAACACGGATCCATCTCCATTGTCCAAAGGCCAACTCGGCTCAACAGAAGGTTTGTGATTATCACTGTTATTCTTTTGTGGTGGGTCCCAAGCAGATCGTGCATGTTGCAGGGTCTATTTCTACAGAACATCTACATCTGTGAGAGACTCTGGCTTTTACATTAGCCATCCTGAATAACTATCTGGATGCTTGGCTCTTTTCTTTTCTTTTTTTTTCTTTTCCTTCCTTCCTTCCTTCCTTCCTTCCTTCCTTCCTTCCTTCCTTCCTTCCTTCCTTCCTTCCTTCCTTCCTTCCTTCCTTCCTTCCTTCCTTCCTTTCTTTCTTTCTTTCTTTCTTTCTCCCCCCCTTAATTTAGGGACAGTGCAAAGTAGCAGCACACTGCGTGCTTCCCCTCCTTCTGCTGCATCTTAAGATTATATCTGTATATGAAGGACTTCTACTTTATGGAAGAAAGACTTGCAAAATTGACTGAAGTTCTTTTAAATGACACCTTTTAGACCTTCTTCCCCATAAGCCATCCATGCATGAATTATGAACCGTATGCTGGAGTTTGTAATTGTACTGAAAATGTTCCAGCTAGTGTTGATACCACTGTTTAGTTTCTGACAGTTTTACCATTGCTTTAATATGTGTATCCAACAAAAGTGAAACGGCAAAATGAAATTTTAAAAACAGCTTTTCCTTTTATGTTGTTTAGGTAATATCATTTTGTTGTATTTGACAAAGTCAGTCGGCCAACCAGTTTCAGCCTCATCTCCAAATAATTTTGAATAGTACAGCTCCTCCTTAGCTTATGCAAAGTATTGAGTACTGAAATGGTTTCAACATTAACAACTAGTTATATTTTTCTCCATAGAAAATCATATTTATTTCAGAAAGGCAATCTCAAACTTCAAAGCTAAGAAAAACCTGTCTTTTCCATATTAAACTCTCCAGATGCAGAAGAATTGTAGAGTTTTCTGCAATAGACAGCTTTGACTTTCCATTTCACTGAACCATTCGTTTTTCATATTAATTTTTAATGAATATAGAAGGTGGCGCTTGCTTTAAACTTGTATGGCACCTTAAAGAAGCAAGTAATCTTAATAAGTAGTTTAATCAAGCGGAAACTGGAAAAATACATTGCCAAGATTTTTTCTTAATTTCTTCAACAACAACCAAATCAGAGAGTAATTTTTGAAAATGGTCTTCCTGGAGGAAGTTGGCATATGAAGAGACTGTATCATCTCTTGCTATGTATATAACAGTACATCCCTGTTGATTTTAATTTTTGTTGATTTGAGAGCCAGTTTTGTTTAAAATATAGGATATGTCAATTTTGCTTTGATTTTGATGCTCCCTATAAATGATCTCTGGGATGCTATGATAGACTTCTAAATTCTTCATTCCAATTATGTTTATTTTATTCTGTGCTTGTGTGCATGATGTTTATATACACCCTAGTTCTTATTTCCTTTTTTTTCACCACTGCTTGCTTTATTACTGCTACCTTATTCTTGATTTTTCTTTTTTAACCCAGGTTTTCTTTCTTTTTAGTTTACCTCTATCTTCTTTCTTTGCTATTTAGAGGGGTCCAAGTTTAAGGACAAGATGAAAGGTAGTCCGTGAGTGTGTTATATTTATTTTGGATAATTTTGTTTTTGTTTTGTTTTAAGAAGTACACAAAAAAGGCATTTGTTCAATTTTATGGTTACATCTTCTTCGACCTTTCTCTTTCTAGGTGAAGATGGGCCTTCACAGATGGGACTGGAAGATCTTTCTCTGTTCCGAGCCATTCCTAATTCCACTGTATTTTATCCTAGTGATGCTGTAGCCACTGAAAAGGCAGTAGAATTGGCTGCAAATAGAAAGGTCAGGAACTCTTCTTTTCTTTTCTTTAAGGAAGATGTGAGCAACCTTTTGTTAAATTTCATTTCCAGCCAGTATTGCCAAAACTGGAGGTGCTGGGAGTTGTAGTCAGCAACTTTTGGAGGGGCCCTAGCTTCCCTACCCTTTTCAAGCATCTTGCTTAAAATTCTTTAAGCAGTATGTAAAATTGGATTTAATTGGATTGAAAAGAAAGCTAACTCTGACAAAATATCAGTCGAACATCTTCTTGAAGGTTAAAAGAGTTCAGCCTTCTAGGTGCCAATTACTGGGAATCAATCACAATTTAATTGGGGAACATTTGCTACTATTGTTTTCATTTCCTGGAAACATTAATCACAGAGAGAACAGAACAGAGTCATGCCTTTGGCTCACTCATGCAAGAACAACCAGGATCTAATAAAATAATTATGCAGTTCCTCTGTATAAGCTTAACTTCATATTTCCCCCTCCTCCTCCTCCTCCTCTTTCTAATGCAGCTTTTGTTCCTTTGGAAGCAATCCATTTCCTCCTCCTGATTCATTGTAATTAACCTGGAAGTTTTCTGTTAAACAGAGAAATTATTTTATGATATGTCATACTTAGCACTAGACAATTTAAAGTTTCTTCAAGAATTTGGGCGGTTCCACGTTTTGGCATCGATCAACTGAAAAAAGTCCTCTACTTGTTGTAGTATGTAAAAAGAGAAGTTGGTGAAAGGATGGAGAAGGCAAAGAGCTTATTCTCTCCTATCTGGTTAAGCTGAGATGGGATCCCCTGAATGTAATTCTTGGGTGAATAAAGCTATGGTCCGTTATGCTCGTGCCCTTAATGAAATAAACAAGGTCTTTTGAAAAGGATAGCATAAAAACCTAAGATTTTCCCTTTTTTCGTTTATATCTCCTCATTTGGGGACAACTCTTTTAAGTAATAGTAGCTGTTTTTCTGCCATAGCAACAGTTAACCCCACCTTGATACGTTTTTTGTAAATTACGTAAGATCTCTTGAAGTGGCTGCCCAGATTTCCTTGAAGAGTATACTCAGGGTAGTGAGTGTTTATGTTTGAGTTCAGTATGATAAGCCTGGAGATCGTCCGAATTTAAATTCTCTATCTGTATTTGAAGAGTTCAGATAGTCCTCGACTTACAACAGGTCATTTAGTGACCAAAGTTGCAACGGCACTGAAAAAAAGTGCCGTATGACTGTTTTTCACACTTACGTCCATTGCAGCAACATCCGTTGTCACGTGATCAAAATTCAGGTGCTTGGCAAGTGGTTCATGTTGATGACCCTTGTAGTGTCCCGAGGTCACGTGAACCCCCTTTGTGACCTTCTGACAAGCAAAGTCAATGGGGAAACCAGATTCAGTTAACAACCATGTAACTTAACTAATTGAACAGCTGCAAATCTTTTATTATAGCAACATAAATTTTGGGCTCAATTTTGGGTCATAAGTTGAGGACTACCTGTACATGAGTCTTTTCTGAAAATGAATTTTCCTATGGATTGAGAGAAGAGTATTACAACTAAGAAACAGACAATGAAAAATCATGAATGTATCCCCATTTTAATTAGCTTGTATTTTTAATTCTGAGGTTTACATTTGTAGCTTGAAATTGGCTTTAAAGTTCACACTGTGTTCTTTTTAAAAACAGGGCATATGCTTCATAAGAACTAGTCGCCCTGAAAATTCTGTAATTTATGACAGTGGTGAAGACTTCCAAGTTGGACATGCCAAGGTGAGTGATTTCAAAAGTCACCGAAATATGTGAACTACAGGAATATCATTATTGTGTCTTTCATTGCAGCATTAACAATCTCTGCAACCAATTAGCTAAACATAAAGTATATGAGCCATGGTGGCGCAGTGATTAGAGTGCAGTACTGCAGGCTACTTCTGCTGACTGTCGGCTGCCTGAAATTTGGCAGTTCAAATCTCACCAGGCTCAAGGTTGACTCAGCCTTCCATCCTTCCGAGGTGGGTAAAAGAAGACCCAAAATTGTTGGGGGCAATATGCTGACTCTGTAAACCCCTTAGAGAGGGCTGGAATGCGCTGGAAAGCAGTATATAAGTCTTAAGTGCTATTGCTATATCTGATTTCAGTTGAAATGTTGTTCTTGCCAGGTGGTGTTCAAGAGTAAGGAGGACCAGGTTACTGTCATTGGGGCAGGAGTGACTCTGCATGAAGCAATAGCTGCAGCTGAACAACTTAAAAAAGGTGACTATAGCAAACTATCCTGGAAAATTTTGAATTTTCAGGCATCATATAGAAAACAACGAGTTATAAAATATGACTGCTATATGGACTGAATGCCAGAGGATAGCAAGGAGTTAGACTTTTTATGACTTTGCTCCTACCTAATGGTTATCAAAAATTTTGCAGCCAGATAAAAGCAAAAAAAGGGAAACAGGAAGTTGTCCCACTGTAATGCATTTATTAGCATTTATCTTGGAATCTGGATAACGACTACAGATCCAGGTTCCTCCTTGTTCCTCCTATAGACCTTGTGTAGCATTAAAAGTCCCCAAGTCTTAACTATTAGTAGCAGAATGGATTTGTGTAATGTTATTCTTTCCCTTCAATTTTTTGAAAGTTTGTTTTACAGCATACTATGATAGAACTAATATCAATAAGTATATTTCCTTTTAACATCAATTTGTAAATTGTAAAAGATTTGTTTCAAATTTAGGCCATCATGCTTAGCATGGTAACAGACTGTATTAATGCTTCATGCACCATTTTATTTGTGACTAAAAACATGAAAAGGGGTACTGGGGAAGAAGGATACAAACCTGTAAAAACACGTGATCTGCAGTCACAGATCAGAATTGTTGAACCTGATATCATACTGGGAAGTATGATGAGTCAGTCCTCATTATTCCATTTATATGTAACGACAATACTCTCAGTATATACCATTAACAAAAATTTTGAAGCATGGAACAGGTACTATTATACCTTTCTTGCAAACAGCTTGTCTAAGAGCAGGATATTGGGCTCACGGTAGAAGAAAGGGGCAAAAATGTAAACATTTTAACATTTGCCAATATTGAAAATTCTATGTCACTATCCAAATTAAATGTGTTTAGAAAAGCAAAAACCAAGTCAGTACAGGAATCCATAATACACAACACTAATAAAGTTGGTGAGTTGTCATCTCCCGAATGCTGTGTAGAAAAGCCTTGTTTACTACCTGTGAAAGATCATTAGGATCGGTAGAAGTCTGACCAGGAAGAAGCTGTTCTATAACATGGAGGCTCCAATAGAAAACCTCTCTTGTCAGGCACAGTGCTCGAAGTGGCCGATTAAATTGGGACTTTCTCATCTCTGATTTTATGTCATACAATCCCCAGACAAAGTGGTAACATGAAAGTTAGAGAGATGTGACAATTGGGAGATACAAATATCCTCTTTCAAAAGGCTGGAAAAACACAGATCTGATTTATATATTTGAAATAAAATAGAAATACAAATACATTTAAGATTACTCTGGGTATTCAGCACTTTCCTCAGATCTCATAATTAATGCAGTGAAGTGGGATGGGTGGGTTTCAAACTGGCAAGCCGCGGGCTGGATACGTCACACACAGGCCACGGCCATCCAGCTCAGCAAAGGAGAACAACTTCATGATATGTCATGTGATGGCAACATGATCCCGCGAGTTTGACACCCATGCACTAAAGCCATTTGTGGTTGAATGTTTGCATTTTTGAAAAAAATAAGTTTCTTGATGCTGTTTGTGAGGCACATGTTGTATTACAAGCCTGTGTTTTTATTCCTCGCTTACAGATAAAATTTTTATCAGAATCATCGACCCGTTCACTATAAAACCTCTGGATTCGGAAACTATACTTAAAAATACAAAAGAGACAAAAGGCAGACTTATCACAGTGGAGGACCATTACCCTGAAGGTAGGCTGGAATATTAAAAAAGGAGCATCTTCACCATTCAAAATGTATAATGAATGTCCAGTCCCTCTTCTACCACTCTTTATCAAGGCTGGTTTGTTTGTTTTTAATTTGCCTGAGACAGAAGGTTGCTGCTTTCCTTAAAGGAAAGGCCACAGAATACAGGTAGTCCTCGACTTACGACAGTTGAACCCAAAATTTCTGTTGCTAACTGAAACATTTGTGAAGTGGGTTTTGCTCTATTTTACAACCTTTCTTGCCACAATTGTTAAGTGAATCGCCCACAGTTGTTAAGTTAGTTAAGTAATAGCCCACAGTTGTTAAGTAAATCTGGCTTCCCTGTTGACTTTGCTTGTCGGAAGGTCGCAGAAGGTGATCATGTGGCCCCAGGACTCTACAACCGTCATAAATATGAGTCAGTTGCCAAGCGTCTGAATTTTGACCATGTGACTGTGGGGATGATGCTGCAACAGTGGCATGTGTGAAAAGTCATCAGTCACTTTTTTTCAGTACCATTGTAACTTTGATCACTAAACAAACTGTTATAAATTTAGGACTACCTGTACTTGTCCACGTGCGTGGCTCTTCCTTCAGGCTTAGTTCCACTACCCAACCGTTCTCTTCGGATTCAAACCACCATCTTGTTTTAAAAACGGAAAGGCCTCTTATGGAAGCAGTAACCCTATAACCGCCCGACCCCTCTAAATGACTCCAGTTTTTTTCCCTTCAATTTCTAATAACTATTTGCTTACTAAACACAAGCATTTCACTTACCCTCTTCTCTACATCCTACTTCTTTAGGTGGCATTGGAGAAGCTGTATGTGCTGCTCTGATTGGCGAACCAGGGATTGTGGTCCGTCGCTTGGCTGTCTCTCATGTGCCAAGAAGCGGGAAGCCGAATGAACTGCTCAAGTTGTTTGGCATCGATAAGGACGCTATCATCCAGGCAGTGAAGGCCATGGTCTCCAAATCAAGGAATGCTGAGTAATTTCAACCTGTAACGTGCTGCTGTATCATGATTGGATCTTTATCTGGCAGAATTTTTTTTTATATATAGAATACTGTAACATTTGAGTACATGTTTAAAACTGTATGCAAAGAGTTCTAATAAAAGTAAACGTTTCCGGGAAAAAGTCGTCTGATTGTCTCATCAAAAAATACTTGGTATTAGAATGCTGGAATTGTTTGGAAGCCAGCAGGTCTAGCATAAAATGTGAAACACGGACTTCTATCTTCATCCTCCTAGAACAAGGGTCTTCAAACTAGGCACGCTTAAGACTTGTGGACTTCAACTCCCAGAATTCCTGAGCTAACATGACAGGAGAAGGAATTCTGGGAGTTGAAGTCCACAAGTCTTAAAGCTGTCAAGTTTGAAGACCCCTGTCCTAGAATATATCAAATCGCCATACTTTAATGGTATTGTCCAATACATGGAAATGCTTTATAAATCCCCTCACATTTAGAGATGGTGATTCTTGGAACTCAATGAGTTTCATAAAAAAAGAACTAAAAAGATGATTTTCCAGCTGATCACTATTTTTAAACTGCCGCTCTTTCCAGTCTTATGGTGAAGATGGCCTGTTTCCATATCTATCCATATGAATTACTTCTTGCAACCGTTTGCAGGTTCCTTTCTTAGTCTTGTCTGCTTGACAGCAAGGTTGTCTAAATTGGAAAAAAATGTGGAAAATAGTTTTTCTTTTGTCAAACTTTTTTTGTGTTTACTTGTGTTTTAGAGAATCTGAACCAAAGCCAAGAGATACTTTCTTTTGGCACAGTGATTGTACTAGTAAAGTAGAGAAATGTGGGAGCTACAATACACTTCCTCCTTAGAATGAATAAATAGAAAAGTATTAATTTACATATAATTGGCATATGTCTTTTACTCATTCTGGTCATTTGTAGAACCAGGATTGTGCAAAGCTATTTCACAAACCATATTAGTGTACACAAAAACACCCTTTCTTTAAGGCTTTAAGGGAGCCATTTCCTCTGGAGAGTGTCCAACTGGTTCAAGAGTTTTCTACCAGACAGCACTGCATCTGGACAGGGAAACGAAGTGGTTGTGCTTGCATATAGAGAGGCAGGTAGCCTGTGAGAGGTACAAGCAGCCTCACATGTGCTACGAAGAACACAGCTACTTTAATGCTTGGGAAGGTGCTTGTGAATTGCAAAGCATCTCTTTCAAATTCTCGAAGAGCCCTATTTAATTGTGCTGAAGAAACTCATAATAAAAGTGAAGTGTTACTGCATTCATTCACCATCACCACATAGCTGAATTGGATTTATAATCCTGGCATGAGATGGGACAACTTCAAAAGCTTCAGAAAAAAATTATCTTAAAGTGAAAACTGCACTTTCTAGTTGGATTTACAGTTGTGGATGGGGGTTAGATAAATAGAAAGGGACTTCAGGAGAACTCCAAAACTTCTATAAACATCCATAAGTGAAAATTGTGGTGATACTTTTGTTTCCTGTGATTTAATTCTAATTTATGCATAATATAGAACTTTTACATTAAGGGTTAAATAAGAACAAGATCTAGATGGGTTAAATAGGAACAAGATCTAGAAGTTAGACATAGATTGTAAAGCATTTTCACAGAATGACCTGTGGTTAAAGGAATCTGCACTGATTACACTGACGCTTTTTGAAGAGTGAACAAATTGTCATATTATTGAAATGCTTTAGAACACTGTAATTGTTGCAGGAGTTACAGAAGCCACAAGAGGGAGCCAAAGTCAATATTATATTTACAAGGTTAGCCTTTGAAAAACTCTTCTCTTTTTTATTTAAAAAGTGGGAGGAGTCTGTGATTTCTAAGTAAATGTATACATAAAAGATTATAACTTATACGGAGACCAGGTAAAGGTAAAAAAATAAATTAATATCTCCTGAACATAGGAAGAGGGATAGGGACTCAAAACATTCTGGACAATCTAAGGCCCAGGTATCAAACTCGCCGGGACGTGATGTGATGTTTCGCGATATTTTTCCCCTTCACAGAGCTGGAGTGGGCGTTGCCTGCATGTAACGCATCCGGTCTGTGGGCTGCCAGTTTGACACCCCTGATCTAGGGCAGCTTTGCTGCCTGAGGAATTCTGGGAGTTGAAGTCCACAAGTCTTAACGTTGCCAAGGTTGGAGACCCCTGATCTAGGGTATCTAAAGAATAGGAATTGGACAGAATCAGTGGTGGGATTCCAAATTGCGTGCTACTGGTTCTGCGCGCTTGGCAGACAGTCACAAAACCTGATCACGCAACCACAGGACACTTCAACTGTCATAAATATGGAACAGTTGCCAAGCATCTGAATTTTGATCATGTGACCAGAGGGGATGCTGCAATGGTCGTTAAGTGTGAAAAACAGCCACAAGTCACTTTTTTTCCAGTGCCATTGTAACTTTGAATGGTCACTAAATGAAATGTTGTAAGTCGAGGACTATATCTGTAATTTGAATGGTTGCTAAACAGGGGAGTTCTTAAGGAAGGACTACCTGTACTACTAATACTAATGAAGAGTTATCATTATTAGATAAATGCCTCTTGTCTGCTATCACTCTCTGGCAGGATTGCCTTGTCCCAAGCCTCGTCAAGGGAAGAGAATAGACACCAGAACTCTGACGGATCTGCACCACAATAAGTCTCTCTCTGGTAACATAGACACGAAGTCACAAACTAGGCAGAAAATTCAAGGACAAGCCTTGGAGATAGATAAATAACTTTATTGCAGTACCAGCATCTCTAATAATGACCAAAACAGCTTTTAAAGAGTCTGAAACTCTAGCTATATTATACGCATGTGCCAAGGTTTAAATACTGAGTCAATTTCTCCAGCCCTTTCCTTGTAAAGGACTGCTTGAAGGCCGTTTACCTTCAGGCTGTTGTGGAGCTGTTGATGGCATCTGTGCTGTGTTTGGATGGCCCAAGCTCTTCATCCCATCTTACAAGCTCCAGTCTTAGGATCTCAGTTCTTTAGCCCAGACATTTATATTGTTTGCACATTGTTACAGTTGTCATTGCAGTCATGAAACCAAACAGGATTTTGCAGAGCTCTTGCGATTTCTGGCTTAGTTAAGTTTTTTGAACCCTACATAACAAAAACAAAGAAAAAGATATCACAAAGATTAGTTTTTAATTACTTATTGATGTATGTTTGCAGAAATGCAGCAAAGATGAACATTTAGATATACATTTAATAATCATTTCATTTAGGTGGGGTTGTGCTGCTCTAAACTGAGATTTATGTAGCCAGAGATTATGAAATAAATCTTGTTGGATTCAGTTCAAGTCACAATGATATAAAAAGAACTGAGGCCTTGGAAAGAGTACAGAGAAGAGCCACAAAGCTAGTAAAGGGTCTGGAAGAGAAATCCTATGATGGTTAGGTATGTCTAGTGTATTGAAGAGAAGGATTATGGGGGACGTGATAACAGTCTCCCAGTTCTTGAGGGGCTGTCACAAAGGAAAAGGGGTCGATCTATTTTCCAAAACACTAGAGGGCAGGCCAAGAAGTAATGGGTAGAAGACCATTAAAAAGAGACCCAACTTAGAAAGGAGAAATTTCTTGACAGTGAGAGCAATCAACCAATGGAATAGCTTGCCTTCAGAAGTTATGGGTGCTCCATCACTGGAGGTTTTCAAGAAGAGACTGAACAACCATTTGTCTGGAATGTTATAGGGTTTCCTGTATGAGCAGGGGGTTGGACCAGGAACAGTGGTCTCCAACCTTTATGGCTCCACAGACCGGTAGCGGTGGTGGCAGTGGCAGTGAGCAAGGGGGAGGGGATGGTTCCTGTGCATGTGCAATGAAGTTTCACATGCTCACCCGCCACTTGTGCAGCCCGGTTCCCAACAGTCTGTGGACCAGTCCTGGTCTATAGATCTGGGGTTAGGGACCCCTGGACTAGATCCCTTCCCATTCTATTAATCTATGTTTTATGATTTGCACCAGCAGCTAAGCATAAATGAGGGTTTATAAACTAGTTTATAAAAAGTGGCAAATGAGGTAAATTTACCTCTTTGCAAATGAGGTAAATCCAATCCATATTTGGCTTAGACAAAATGGGGATCCCTGACAGTGGATATTTTTTTGTATAATGACCTTGAAAGTTTCATAGGGTTTCAAAAAGAAACAATAAAAAAATAGAATTACCAGGCATTCTGACTCTTTGAATAAGCGGGGTGAAAGATTCGAGGATACTTCGAATGCGTTGCCCTAATAGAAAAGAAACAAGAAATTTGCTGTCAGAATAGCAACCAAGTAGGTAATTAATATATCTGACCATTACAGTTTGAGTTACTGAAGAATTGGTATTTCCGTCATAGTGACCTTAAATTATGAATATAAGGCAGCTTGATATACTAGTGCACAAATCAATACAGATGAAACACTCACAAAGGCCAAAATATATTCCTGTTGTTTCTAGAGTTGCAAAGGTCATCAAGCCAATTCCAGTGGAAATAGTCCAGTCTACAGAAAGAAAGAAAGAAAGGAGATTATATTTTGCTTTCTCTTTCTCCATATAAAATCGATAGATTGTAATGTTCACTTACCGTTATATTTATAATAGCAGACTAATAACATTCCAACAGCAAAACAAATAATGACAAAATGGAAGAATTCATCTGAAAAAAGAAGAAGAAAATATTCAAGGCTATAATTTAATAGCTGCAATTTCATATATGTTCATGAAAATAAAGATCTACTATTGGAAGTTGTTTCCAAAAATACAGTGGGTGCATTTGTGTGTGTATACATATGCATACACATACATGCATATACAGACACACACACACACTCATGGACACATCTAAATATATATGCATAATATTAATATTTTTATCACTTAAACAGCAGTTAAATAGGTTAATTAACTTCTTCCAGAGTCAGTAAGCAAAATACTTCCCCATGTATATTAAGCAAAAAAAGAACTTGAGTCAAGTTCTCAAGATTACAAGTTATGGGAGAAGGGAGCATATTCTGTTTACACACTGGTAGGTAGCCTGACCTGTACACGTATTAAAAATAGGATATTTGCTGATCAATTTGAGGGACTGCCTCTCCCTGGTTATATCAACCTGCTCCATTAAATCTGGCAGGGTGAGCATGTTGTGTGTTCCACTGGCAAGAGATGAAACATTTGAAGGATCACAGGGGATGTGCCTTCTCTGCTGTGTTGCCTGCCCTATGGAATATCCTTCCCACCCACCCACCCACCCCAAATTAGATTGGCCCCAATCCTTTTTGACATTCTGAATGGTCAGATTTGGTTTCTATTGTTGAGGTAGCCATTTTTATTCCTCTGGTTGTCTAGGATTTGTATGTCTGGTTTTCTATGATGTTTATTGATATGGATTTTTACATCTGTGGTTTTTAACATTGTTCTTTTATCTCATTGCTTCATGCTGCCCAGTATTATTTTTAGTGAGATGGGCACCGATAAAAAATTTTATTAATAAAATAAATAAATAAAATTACTGAAAGTTTTCAGCTTAAAAACCTAACTATGGTTAGTTAGAGAAAAAGCATCTTTATATCGATCTGATTTGCACCTTATCTATGTTAATGTTGTGTGTATGGAAAATGTTCTCTTTTTTTTTAGTTATGCCAGTCTAGGATAGAAATCTAAACATTTGGCTTAAGATTTGCCTCACAGAGAGAAGAATTTGTGGTTTAAGTTTGTGATCAGTTATTCTTACCATCTTTCCGAATCCTTGGAATCCACCATCTTGAGTTTTGGGTAGAGTGACAGGCTCTATCATCGCACACTGTGAAAAATGAAATTTGATTTAAAATGTATGGTTTGGCAAAAAAAAAACCTCCAAAAAAACCTGAATGAAGGCATTGAAGCTGACAAACATCTGTTTATCCTCAAGCATTGGATAGACACAATGTGCTACTTATTACATTAAAGGTGCTGCTTTTATCAAGTAGGCTCAACTCCTTGGACTTTCTAATATGAGGAGAAGAACTATTGTTAGGAACTGTTTTAGAATTTCAGATACCAGTAAAGTATCACAAGGACAAATAGGCTGAAAAACAGCTTCTATCCCAGGGCAGTAGCTCTTTTGAATTCTGCTGTATAGTGCAGTGTTGGTGTGGTGTCGGGGGTTTCTGGTTCAATGTGCGAAGGGTGAAGGATGTGTGTTTATTTTCATGGTCATGGTCATGATGTGCACTGAAGATGGTGTTTGATTTCGTTGTACAAGGTGCAATGACAATAAAGTAAACTAAAGTGCACCAGTAATGGAAACCACTGAACCTTTCTACTGGCCTCTATCAATTACTGTACAGACTCTTTCTCTTCCTATAAATCAGGAGGATGCAAAGTGTACTCTGACTAACTGGATGAACAGCATTAAGAACAAACTTCTATATTTCCTATCCCTGCACAAAGAAGGTAAATCAGAGAATTTGTCCCATCAACTGTTCCTTCGAAAGAACCAGTATTTGAGCTACATACAATTTTTTTTTCAAAAATGATGTCCCTACTGATGAGAAACCACCAGCCAAGGATGCTTAGGTTTTCATATCTTAGACAAATAACTAACATACAATACAAATGAAACACACATGTTATTCAGAAGAAAACAAGTTATATACAAGAAGATTTTAAACAGTTATATTTACCAACTGCAGGTATTCCTTCTGTCCTTGATATTTCTGGTAAATAACAAATTTGCATTTTAAAAAGATATTTCTTTGTTCAAAAAGAAATTTATTTATATCATGTTTGTTACAATGGAGCTGAGGAGTGGAAAATGGTAGTTCTCCCAGCTGACTTGAGTTATTTGAAGTAAGACCATATGCATTTTTGTTTGTGTAAGTAAGAAATAAAAGATTTTGAGAAATTGCTGATGGTGTGCAACAGATGAAGAAAGATTGCTATTATTGTTGAAGACCATATTGGAGTTTGTGATATTCAGTTGTGTTCTATTTGCTGTTTTTTAAAAAATAAAACATATTTAATATTCACTGTAATGAATGAATTCTAAATATCATTATAATATTAAACAAAAACCTTAAGCTAGCCAGAATTCTTGTGCTTGATTGTCATAAACTTTCTTTAGCTCTGAAACACACGTCTTAAGCTCAGAACCTTTCGTTTTAAATGTATGACTATTTAGAGTTCAATAATCTAGGCTTTTCCTTTAAAAAAGCTGTTTAGAATCCACAAACTGATTTGTTTAGAATATGTGTGTGCCAAGAAAGTGTGGGTTATATACAGTAGAAATTTTTTTTCAACTACAAAGATTTTATAATTGTGAGATTATCACTTTTGTATCACTTTTCACTCTCATATCACTTTTCTTGTTTATCCTGTTGTGATTGTAATTCATTGACTCAAACAATTACATTATCTTTTAAAAGATGCAAAAAATAAAAAAATGAAACCTTTGTTGCAGTAGCAGACCAGACCAATAATAAAGCAGAAAACAATACACAAATCAAGAAATTACCAAGGAGAATACCACACACCAACCAACACTGGAAGGGCAAGCTATAAACAGAAAGCAAACCCCACCCTCATTAACACTGATGATGTTATCTAATCTAATAATGAAATGTCTGCAACCAAATAACTAACCTTACAATACACTAAGAAGTCCACCACAAGGAGCAACGACAGACTTGAAAAAAATTATTAAAATGTTTAACTTAAACAAAATTAATGAACTTAATTAATTTAATTAATAATTGTAGTCCAGTACTTCTAGGAGGGTTGGGGCAAAGTTTCACTGATCACTTTTCCAGAGCTGCACCCCTGCAGGAGATTCAGTGTTGAACCTTTTGAGCTTCCAGGCTGTTCTTCCAGCTTATTTTGCTACTTGCTTAGTACACAGGCAGATGGAGCAGGAAACCAGGGAAGCCAAGATAATTCACTTCCAAATGCCTCCATTTGTTCTCTTGGTCTCTCAACTTATCATCTAGATCAGGAGGAGGCAGGAGACCCATGAAAATTGGCAATGCCAAGGGGGCGGAGAGGAGATAAAAGGATTGGGCTTACTTTTTTTCTTCCATTCAATCATGTCTGATTCTCAGGGTTTCTGCAGTTTTCTTGGCAAGGTTTTTCAGAATTGGTTTGTCATCGCCTCCTTCTTAGGGCTGACCAAAGTGACTAGCTCAAGGTCACTCAGCTGGCTCTGTGCCCAAGGTGGGACCAGAACTCATGGCCGGGTGCTTTAACCACTACACCATTGATTCTGTACTTAGAAGCCTTCAGATTCTATAATTCTATAACTTAGAAGCCCTCAGATTCTATAAAAAGCAGAGCTTCATGTGTGAGCCTCATACCTGTTTCAGAGTATGGAATAATTTCACTGGACAGATCTAAAATGACAAAAATATACAAAATTGACAAATTAATTCATGTTTGTTCAAAATTGTTCCAATTCATGCAGGTATTAAAACATGGAGATTTTTCAAACAAGAAAAATTTGAGAAGTAGCAGAAAGATTTGCATATAAATGAATCTAATCTAAACTGTGTTATTCCAATCACCATTATTACTGTTTTACTCTTCAGTTTTCATGAATCTTCAAAAGTGAGTCCTCATGATGACAAAAAAATCTGGCCTGTTTTCAGAGAAATGCAGCCCATTTGAGGAATTACTTGCTAGAAAAAGACTGATTTGAAAACAAAGAGAAATGATTTCTTGAGGGCAGCAGCCATCTGGATTTGCAAAAACGATTTATCCCTCATTAGGGCTACTGAGGGCCAAATTCTGGGAAAGGAAAGAGGGAATAGGGGTCTGGGACATGCAGAAAGAGATGAAATTCTGAGACTTGATGAGCTTATGTGGATGTTAGACTTTTCTGCCATTTTCAGAAATTGGGTGTGTGTTGTGGTTCGCCGGCAGCAGGTGTGGACACCTGAGGTCTCGGAGAACGAGGACTCAGATGAGGGGCCTACATGTGATGCAAGGATGGGGCCAGGACTATCAGGAAGTAGAGTGCTGTCTTCGGAGATTGTGGAGGCTGGCAGCAGTGATGAAGAGGTCCCTGAGGAGCCTGTGCCCAGTGCATGTGCTCAAAGGGCTGCTCGAAGGAAACAGCAACTGCAGCAGCACGGGCAACTCGGGAGTAAGGCTGCAAGGTAATGGCTCCTCCCTTAAGAGATAAAAGCCAGCTGAAAAACCAGAGTTCTTTGCAGGAAGGAAAGAAGTTTTTGCACTCAAGCCTTGTGGACGTTCAGAATATCTTGGTTGGTGCTTGGAGACTCTTTGTGTTTGAAATATTTCTTAATAACTTTATCTAGTGTTCTTGGCAGTCTTGCACAACCTTAGCAAGGCTCGTTCTTATCAGAAACAATTAGTTTGAAACAGCCTTTTAACTGTGACGAACGGAATTTGTAAAGAATCATTCAAAGGTTTTGCTGTTACCTCTGTTTCATGTTTGTTTCCTTGGAACAAGGTTTGGATCAGAGCAGGGTGTGTGTGTAAACATGTATGTATATACAGGTAGACCTCGACTTACAACCATTCATTTAGTGACCGTTCAGTTATAACGGCACTGAAAAAGTGACATATGACTATTTTTCACACACATGACCGTTATAATATCCCCATGGTAATCCCCATGGTATCAGGCACTTGACAACTGGCATGAACTTATGACAGTTGTACTGTCCTGGGATCATGTGATCACCATTTGTATTTGCTTCTGACAAACAAAGTCAATGGGGGAAGCCAGATTTGCTTAACAATCACATGATTCACTCAACACTTGAAGTGATTTACTTAACAAATGGTTAAAGGCAAATGGTTGTAAAATAAGCACAACCCAATTAACAACTGTCTCACATAGCAATGGAGATTTTGGGCTTAACTGTGGTTGTGAGTCAAAGGATTACCTGTATTTTCACACACACATTCTCTTTGCAGAAATGATGGGCACCTTGTTTTCAACACAAGCAATTGCCTGAAAAGGAATGGACTGTTTTTTCTGTGGTTAATCACAGCAGGAAACCAGCAGCCCGCAATATATTGCTCAAAAGGGGAGAGTCCACTGTTGCTTATTCCATCTTCCCAGTCTTATTGCACATGACTTTTGATTTGGAGGTAGAAGGAGTTTAGGCTGAGACTTAGATTTTAACTTAGACTCCAAGTGATACTACCGAAAAATTTCTATGTTCCAACTGCAAGGAATACAGATCAAATCACTGTTGATTGTTGATTTGATACTATGAGGAAGGATGTTTGTGTCACTTTTCTCTGCCCTGGTACAACCCTGACCTCTGGGAAAGGCAGAAAGAGAGATGAACATGAGCAGGGGTGGGTTTCAAAAATTTCAGCAATAGGTTTTCTGGCCGGTTGCTGGGTGCGCATGGCCATGATGGGCGTGGGCTAGTCAGCCTCATGCACCATGGCAGGGGGGCCGTTTTCCTCTTCCCCAGTCTCCGGAGGCTTTCCTCGAGCCTCTGGGAGGGCAAAAACTGCCTCCCCCAGGCTCCGGAGGCCCTACTGAGGCTGGAAATGGGCCCATTTTTGGACTTCTGGGACTTCCAGGCCCATTTTTTCGCCTTCCCCAGGCTTCAGAGGCTTTCCTCGAGTCTCTGGGAAGGCAAAAACGGCCTCCCCACTGGCTCCAGAGCCTGGAACTTCCAGGCGGCCTATTTTTCTCCCTCTGTGTGGGCCCTGCACCTACCTCACATCCAAAACAGGCTGCATGGAGACTCCTGGGAGGGGTGGGGTGGGAGGGACCAGCCAGGGTTGGGATTTGGCAGTTTGCCAAACTAGCCATAATGAACATGAGTTTAAATGAGCCTATTTCCTTGTACCTTCCCCTCCCCACCCCCACCCCCCCACCCCCAAAAATCTGCTCCACAGTCTTGTGAACTAAGAATGCCCATTAGGTCTCTGAGGCCTCGCTCCTGGTAAGAGAAGCATATGGAATAGTTAATTTTATCACTGGAGGTTTTTAAGAGGAGGCTGGACAGCCATTTGTCTGGAATACTATAAGATCTTCTGCCTGAGCAAGGAGTTGGGCTAGAAGATCTTCAAAGTCCCTTCCAACTCTGTTATTCTGTATTTTACCTTGTTGGGGACTCTCTGTTAACTCTCCCAAAGAACTTGCATCCTCACTTTCTTCTTGCATTTCTGCTTTTTTATTATGTTCTTGTTTCATCCCTTTGAAATGATGATAAGAAAAAATATATATTTAAAAATGTACTTATCATGAAGGGTGTAGTCTTACATATCTGCAACAGCCGATAGTAACAGGCTTGACCAAATATTAACATTGCTCTGATTGCTTGCTAAGATTGCCTATTTTTTCAGGCCTTTACATTTTGAATGACATATGATATCCCTAAGCAGTAGTTGCACAACCTTCCTCAGACTGTAGATGAGGAAAGCAATTTTTAAATTTTAATAAGGAAATGCAATTCGTTTGAATGTATTTTACCATTTTCTTCCTTTTGTTACATTAAAACCACACTTTTGGAAGGGTTCTGGCTCAGTGGTGGGATTCAAAAAAATTAACTACTGGTTCTGTGGGCGTGGCTTGGTGGGCATGGCAGGGGAAGAATATTGTAAAATATCCATTCTCACCCCACTCCAGGGGAAGGATACTGTAAAGTCTCCATTCCCTCCCCACCCCACTAACCTGCTTTCCAGCTCCGTTCTCCTGTGCAGGGCAAGATCCAGCCAATCAGCTGGGACTCAGGAAGCAGAGTATAGATGGGGGTGGGGCCAATTAGAGGTGGTATTTGTCAGCTCTCTGAACTACTCAAAATTTCCGCTACCAGTTCTCCAGAACTGGTCAGAACCTACTGAATACCACCTCTGTTCTGTGTATTGGACTCAAGGCTTTGGGCCTTAGGTTGTTCTTTTTTTCCCCCTGAAGCTGACTGCAAAAATCAGAAGCCTCTCTGTAATGTTTAGAGTCTACAAAATGGAGATCAGTGTAATAAAACAACAGGAAACACAGCCGTTAGTTTCGCTCATGTACTGTGCAAAATCCACGGATGACTGAACTCGCTTAGCCTTAGATTGGACCTGCAGATTTGTAATACTGCTGACATCCCTAATTACAAAAGTAATTTTTTGTGTGACTGTTTCATTCATGTAAACACTGACCTATCCAGAGAGTGATTTACATCCAAATATTTACATCCAAATCAGGAATGTCTAGAGTTCCAATGAGGTGTCAAGCTATTATTATAGCAACCTGACTCAAATTATGCCTTCCCCTCCAAATGCTTGTGGAAGATAATGCCAAAACTAAGTGGGTGGGTGCTTGTTGGAAGTGTTCATTTTAGCAAAACTCAGTACATACTGTAAAATCTGCCTACTATCTGGCCTGTCTATCTTTGTACAAATATTTAAGGAATGTGTATAATCTTATTGGTGGATGGTTAATTCACAAACAAACAGTTCTATTGTTCCCAAACCAGTTTCTAATAATCTTTCTGCTTGTGTTACCTTTCTGTTTTGGTTTTTGAGACAAAGCCACAGAATCTGAAGTATCCATTGTAGGGCTATAAATACAGAAAGAGTTTACAAAACAGCTTAAGTCCTTCAGTTCTTCATTCCCCTTAACAGCAATACAGGACTATAATCTTGCATTTGATTTTTTTTTAAAGACCAAGAATTCTCTTGTGTTCTTTAGTGCCACATGAAGCTACTCTGAAACATTGATTAGGGATTTGGATTACGTGTGCTCTTATGTTAAGAATTTAGACTATTTTGACTTCTTTTTTTCTTATACTGGTAAGAATATACTTGATTTATAACAGATTATTTAGTGACCATTCAAAGTTACAACGGCACTGAAACAAGTGAGTTATGACCGTTTTTCACACTTATGACCATTGCAATAGCCCCATAGTCCCACGGCCAATATTCAGACGCTTGGCAATTGATTCAGATTTATGACGGTTGCTCTGTCCAGGGGTCATTTGATCCCCTTTTGAGAACTTCTGCCAAGCAAAGTCAATGGGGGAATCAGACTCACTAAACAACTGTGTCACTAATTTAACAACTGGAGTGATTCACTTAATAACTGCAGCACAAAAAGCCATAAAATGGGGCTAAATTCACTTAAATGTTTCACTTAGCAACCAAAATATTGGGTTCAATTGAGGTCCTAAGTTGAGGACTGCCTGTGTAATTGCCTTTGTATGTAGAAAGTCAGTGGGCTATCAAATGAAGACTACAGTCCTACTTATCTGGGAACAAGATCCAATTAAATCAGAAAAGTTTATATTGAGTGCAAATTTATTAGAATTATTTGAGTGTGCATGAACTGAAAATGCTTTAGACATCCTTCGGACAATCCCATGAAGGAACCCCGTTCATGAGATTGTCCATAACTAATGCATTAGATTTTTTTTTCTCCAAATGATCTATTTTCATCCTACTGAATGATAGGAAATATTTATTGTGCAAAATAAGTTGTGCGTGAATCTATTTAATTATAGAGGTGCAGTATTTTCAAGTGAAAAACTGTGAGCATGAAGCAAAAACTTTAGAAAGAAAATCTGCAATAGCTGAATAAGTAAATTAACCAGTAATGCTATTGTGTAAATTTTCTTATGTTAGGGAATAATCTGTTGGCTTTGCTGTTTAAAGGCAAACTTTTTAAAACTCTAAAAACTCTTAAACTCTATATGAAAGACATATAGAGAGCTAGTGAATAATCCTTGTTGGAGATAGAAGAAGTGGGTGTGTATCTTTCTGTGTCAGAGTATCAATCATAGAGTAAATATGGGGTGGGGTGGGTGGGGTTCAGCAAGTCACAACCAAGTTATGGAGGTTGTGAGAGGTGTTGTTCAAGGCCACCTGACTCCTAACTATGAGTCCCAATGCATGACCTCTGACGCAGGCCAAAATGGAAGTGCCTGTGGATTGAGGTTGAAAGGAAAACAATAGTTACACTTTCACCTCCCTGTCAAGAGAAAGGGTGGCCTTTTAAAATATAGTTTTCAGTTATAGTTAGCTCGGATCTATTTGCTTATATTCTGTTCTTTGAAGGTAGTTGTTCCTCATTAAGAAAAACAAATTTTCAGAACCAGTTCTTACTTAATAGTGTCAATGCTCACCTTTGACCAGAGGATCTTAGACACCTTTCCAGGGTGTATGAAGATGCTAATTCCTAAGGAAAGAACCAGAAACAAATCTGTAACAAGCTGAGATCATTTTCATCTTTTAAAAATTTTATAGCACATTTGATTAATTTTAGTAGCATTCTCTCTACTCCTGTGTTAGGGACTATCATAAAAATATCAGAAATCACTTGGAACAGCCGTTGCAAACTTGTCATTCTCCAGATGTGCCAGAATTCAACTCTTCTATAGTGGAATAGGGCTGGAAGGACAGACTTTAACAGACCAATTACAGGAAAGAAAGGTAAGGTTGAAATTCCCTGCTGTTATTCACCAGTTACAATTCAGAAGTGAGAACAAGCACACAATTAAATACACAAGGCAATTTCTCTTCACATTTATATTGGTATGAATTATAAAAATAATAAAAGTGGGATGAAGGAAGGAAGGAAGGAAGGAAGGAAGGAAGGAAGGAAGGAAAGAAAGAAAGAAAGAAAGAAAGAAAGAAAGAAAGAAAGAAAGAAAGAAAGAAAGAAAGAAAGAAAGAAAGAAAGAAAGTTGGAATCTCTAGAGGTCTGATTACATAGTCAACCATCTGTTGGGTCCATCATGGTGATAACAGAGATTTAGTGTGAAGTGAAAAAGTTCTGTCTCAGAGTCTTTCCCACAAGTGTCTTCAGATGCCTTGTAGCAACAAGCAGTCATTAGTGATACAATATGAAATCTACCCCTATTTAGAGTTGCTTTGACTCTAGAATATTCTTTATACTACTTACTGGGGAAAATGCCAAAAGTGGTTCTTTTAGTTTGCTGAAGATACCTGTAGTGGAATCTGGATTGCAGTGCATGCACTGTACCACCAGTTTTTCCACAGAAGCTATCTATCAACAATACCACTGTCTCCTATGCACTAAAATAAGAATCACTTTAAGCTGAACATGATCCTGGATGACTATATCTATACATTGTTCTTGGCACTGTTACTTTATGCCTTATTCTTTGGTGTTTTTTCAACTTTTCTTTTCCTTACTGCCCTCCTTCCTTCCTTCCTTTCTCTTTCTCTTTCTCTTTCTCTTTCTCTTCCTTCCTTTCTTTCTTTCTTTCTTATCTATCTGATAAGGTAATTCTGGACAGTACACATTCTTGTTTCATTTCTGAGATCAGCAACACCATCTATTCTAGGCCTTCTCTGAATTTTACTCAATTAATCTTGACTGAACCCATGAATCCAAATCTTTCATTTGATATGGTACATCTTCTATCTCATGTACTTTAGAGGAAGAAGACAAATAGTGTTGGCTGTTGTGAGCTAGCCTGAATACACAGATCAACAACACATTCATGTGTTTCATATATTATTGTTCACTGTGTCTGGCTGAAGCTAAATATTGCTTTGCATCTGAACAGAGGTCTCTAGCACAATTATCATATGGCAAATCAGGAAACATCTTTTAAAAATAATTAATCTGTCCACATTTTAAAAAGGATAACTCTTTCAAAAATGATAAATCTAATCATCTTTTAAATAATAAATCTGATCACCTTTTTAAAATGATAACTCTTTTTAAAATGATTAATCTATCCTTAGGCTCAGTGACAGGTAATAAATCTTGTTGTTGATTTACTGACCCTTTTCCTAAGACATTGATACAACATAATACATTGACTTAAATTTGTTGATAACTGCTAAATATGTTGTTGCAATTCATCAGGAAAGAGCAGTGCATTTTTGAACCAGTGATATTTAAAAATGTGGGAAAACTTTGCCTGAAAAATTAACACACCTAGCTTTAAAAACTAAATATAGTTTTATTCAAAGTAGGTTACTAAATGTATGAAATATTAACAAACTTTTTATAATGTATTACAGTTGATTTTTCTCTTTTTGAAAATACTTTTCCAAATAAAAATATTGAATACAGATTTTTAATTTTTGTAGTTTCCTTGAGAGAAGATGTATATACAATCCTTCCAAATTTTGGGTTGTTTTTTTTTTTTTATGTTCCTTGTCCAGTATTTATAATTTTCTCTTTGAAATGCTATTGGTTTTTTTTTAAAAGCAATTATCTTATTGAAGGACTGACATGCAGAATCAAATAATGGTGTTGTGTTTATAATGAAGGAAACTCATTCTCATCATCCATAGAGCATATGGAGATTTCATATACGCTAACATCTAAGGTTGATATGATCTGAAAAGCACTGTAGTTCCATTTTTTTCCACGATGAATTATGTTTCTAATTAATATCAATAGCACTTAGCCTTATATACTGCTTCACAGTGCTTCACAGTGCTTCACAGCCCTCTCTAAGTGATTTACAGAGTCAGCATATTGTCCCCAACAATCTGGGTCCTCATTTTACCAACCTCAGAAGAATGAAAGGCTGAGTTAACCATTGCACCACTGCAGCTCCAAATAATAATGCTATATATGTCAGTGTTTTAAATCGAATGTGGTAAATGGTTCTGAATTTATTTATGAAAAGTAGGAGCTTCACTATTCCAGACAATGGGGGGGGGGGGTGTTAATCCTAAAAAAAAACAATAACAAGAAATTTCCATGTATCTGGATAAACACACCGCCATGACAGAATCACAACTGATAAGGAATCCATAAACACCCTAACCCACAATGTGGGAAAACAGCCAAGTTTTCTAAGACTTCTGTAGCATCATCATCATGGGAACAAATGGATTTCTGAGGAGATTTTATTCTAGACGACAAGCACCATGACAGAGAAAGCAAAGACCTCTTCACTCCAGGAGGCCATAGAACCATGGCAGCTAAATACTCCTTTCAGGTTATAAGGGTATCAATAGCAGACTAATAAAATAGTTCAAAGTTGAACTGAGAAGTCCTTGGTGCTCTCTGAACTTGGTGGTTTGCTTATAGACATTTTGCCACCAAATTAACCAGCAATAAAGATGTTACCAAGCCTGGTAACAAAATGTCTGCAAGCAAACATTCATGGTTAAGGTACTTGCTGCTGAGCTGATCCCACTGTGGATAGATCCTAGACTGCTCACTCAGCTGCCTGTTTACTCCCTAGCAGCTAATTGAGATAAGCTGAGTGCTATTGCCACCCCTTATAGGTAACAAGTGCTTAATTTGATTATTTACACATCAGGATTCCAAAGCTACAAAATGCTTTATCAGCTAGTGATTTATTTATTTATTTGCAGGGCAGGGGTTATTCTCACCAGGAGACTCTGAGTTCTAGTCCTGTCTTAGACAAAGCTGTCTGGGCGACTTTGGACCAGACACTCTCTCTCCACCCTGGGAAGAAGGCCAAGGGCAAACCACTTCCATACAATCTTGCCATGAAAACTGAAAGGGCTTGTCTATAGTGATTGAAGGCATGACCACACATGCCCACACAACAAAAAACCTCCAATAAATGTATTTTTCCTACTTCCTACTTCCTCTCATTGTCAGTTTAATTTAATTGATTTGGCTTTAAATTTTAGCTATAACCCAGTTTGGTTGACCAGAAAATATATAATAAGGAAATAGAAATGAGAAATCGTACGTTTTATGGGCAATGCTACGAAGCGTGTCAGAATGGGGATCAAACTACCTGATGACGTCTGATGTGAGGGGTTCTAGAATGCCACCTTTACTTTTGCTTTGAAATGGTTACTATCCCCTAAAGAGTTGAGGCTCATCTACCTTGCAGATTTATACCACTTTGGCTTTGACTGGCTGCATTTGCATTTTAATAAATAATAGTTTAATCATGGGTAACAGTAAGACATTCTTTACTTAAATATGATACACTGAATGACATTCAAGTTAGCTGGATTTAGACACAGTAAATATGCTACATCGTTTTAGCTATGATTTATATTATGCAATGGCTAGGTTCACACAACATACTAAACCAAAAGCAAATAAATAGAATAACAGAGTTGGAAGGGACTTTGGAGGTCTTCTAGTTCAACCCCCTGCCTAGGCAGGAGACCCTACCCCACTTCAGATGAATGATTATCCAACATCTTTTTAAAAACTTCCAGTGTTGGAGCATTCACAACTTCTGGAGGCAAGTTGTCCCACTGATTAATCGCTCTGTCAGGAAATTTCTCCTTAGTTCTAAGTTGCTTCTCTCCTTGATTATTTTTATTCTTGATTTAGTGGCACATGAATCTGGCCACTGCCTTTGATTATTGCTGGAATCCTTGAAAATTTATCTTTGTGTGTGTGGGGGGGTGGGGTGGGTGGGTAAGAATGAGACATTAAAAAGCTTAATTTATTTCCTTCCAGAACTACAAGTCCTACTGATTCAAAACAATTAACTTTAAATAGCTTTAAATCTTGATAAAACATGAAAACCTGCCAGATATGCTGTTGCCCCTTACATAGACTGTGAAAAATCGGCACAACGTATTTCCTTTATACCTTAGTTTCCCTGAGGTCAAAGCAGATGAATTTGGAATTTTTCTTAATTTAACAGGAGTCACATAACAGAAGAAAACACTAACCAGATCACCTTTACTGAAGACAAAGATAGATAGCACACTATTTAACAAGGAGAACCAAAAGCTTTCATTAGGTTAGATATATCTCAAAGAAATCACTTACCAATAAAAAGCTTAGGCTTGCATCAGGGAGTCATTCAAATATCCAGAGCCGAATAAAAGTTTGTTTAAAATAGTAACAGAGAGCTAATAAACTTACAGAAGAAACATCCCTTAAAAGAAATCTTTCTGGTCTGATTAGTTATACTCCTCTTCCTGCTACAGTCTATTTGACCGGATTGAGTTATTACTCATAGGTTTTGTTACGAATTGCAAAAGCTGTATGCTAATAGGCTCATGTAAATTTTATTTAAATTAAACTGTTGCATAATAATGTGGTGTTACAGTCGTGTAATGTAATTCTTTCCTGCTTATGTTAAATGTTGTTCCAGAAGAGAATAGTTTGTTACCGAGTAGATGAAATTCTGGAAATTTAAAAAACATCTTCTGATTGAGAACCTCAATTTTTCTGACTCTTCTAATGTCCAAAATTTCAGATACCAAGAAAATGTTTGCCATCTCCTTAAAATTATCCTTAGATCAAATGACTATAGAACAGGTTTGGGAACTGTGGCCCTTTTTTGACTTGTGGAGTTCAACTCCTAGTATTCCTGAGCCAGCCATGCTGGTTCAGGAATTCTGGGAGTTGAAGTCCACAAGTCATAAAGGGCCATAGTTCCCTATCTCTGCTATAGAACATCTAAAAGTGTATTTATTTGAGAGTATAGATACCATGTTTGTGAGCAGGTAGAAGATGACCACCCCAAATTTAGAGCTTTAAACTCTCCTATAATAAAACTTGAGAATTCCTATTTCATAACAGGCAATTATTCCTCAAGATTCTCATGAACATCTAGTGCTATGAAATAAAGATTGCATTCTATTCTAATTAACTCATTGACCCATACATATCTTCATCAGGTGTGACACA
Organism: Pseudonaja textilis; assembly: GCF_049901715.1. Lineage (NCBI taxonomy): Eukaryota > Metazoa > Chordata > Lepidosauria > Squamata > Elapidae > Pseudonaja > Pseudonaja textilis. The sequence goes on from NC_141991.1 coordinate 52,112,842, forward strand.
CATAATTACTTCTAATGCTTTGGCATTCACAGAATGCAGTTCTTTGCAACTTTAAAGCAAGGAACCATACCTGCATCTAAGTATACATATGTAATAGGTATGCCTTGGGCAGAGCAGCCTTTCAACAGAGCAGAAAGGACTATAGATAGCAGGCATACACATTTTAAGGCATCTTCCAATTTTTCTCTATGCAGGTTATAAGGAAGTGGCTTGTTCCTAAACACTCATATTATTGTTTGATTTGTACGCTACTTGCAAATAAGTAAATCTGGGTTTCCCTATCTAACATTTCAATAGGAGAAGATTCTTCTTGCTAGCTGTGGGAGGTGCAATGCTAGTATGCAGGAGTGGGCTTCAAAAATTTTAGCAACCAGTTCTCTGCCCAGTTGCTGGGTGGGCGTGGCCATGATGGGTGTGGCCTAGGTGGCCTCCTGAATCACAGCGGTTGGGACGTTTTCACCCTCCCTGGGTATGGTTCCTTGCTTCCTTGCTCCAGGCTTTCCTCAAGCCTCCAGGAGGGTGAAAACGACCTCCCTGGGCTCCGGATAACCTCTAAAGCCCCAGAGGCCCATTTTTTTGCCCTCTCTGAGCCTCTGCACAGGCTCTGCATTTACTTGCTATCCCAAATGGGCTATGTGAGGCTCCTGGGAGGGGCAGGGTAGGGTAGGCAGGGCCAGTCAGAGGTCGGATTTGCTGGTTCACCGAACCAGTAATTAAAAATGATAAAATTAGCTACCAGTTCACTTGAACCGGAGTGAACCAGTGGCAGCCCACCCCTGCTAGTATGACAATGTCAGCAGAGCCAACTAGGCAGAAGGCAAGAGAGCATCATTCCACAAACAGCAGCCATGTGATCCAAGTCTCAAGAATCACGTGAGCTTTCTGTTTGTTTACAGATTTGTCTCAAGTAATAGTAGTTTTACTATGATTGCAAGAGGTGCTAAGTATTCCATATAGTTTGACTGTCCAGACTGTAATCCTCTCATTTACTATGGCTCATTTTTTTGATACTTCAATTGGCCAGTTGTAGAATTGGCTTTTTTGCTTTTCCTATCTTGCCAACTTTGGTATGTTGCTTCAATCCATTCAAGACGCCATTTTGCTTTATAATCAGAGTGTTTGTAGCATCACAATTGAAGAACTAAACTAGTTATCTAATGACCTCTGCTGACTCTAAGGACTCTGATCCTAGTGATTCTTGCCATCTTTTGACAAGGTAAAGGTTTCCCCTGACCAATTGTTTCTGACTCTAGATCAGCGGTTATGAAACTGGCAACCCGTGGGCCGGATGCATCACATGCAGGCCATGCCAACCCCACTTCCACAAAGGGGGAAACATCACCTTAATTATAACTTGTAATTGTCTCCAATTTGGTTAATCTCTTGTAATTGTCTCCAATTTGATTAATCTCTTGGATCTCTATTGGATGCTCCCCACCCCTGTTCTATAGTCATTTAGTCTAAGGATAATTTTAAGGAGATGACAAATGTGGGCTGGACTGTGCTGTTCATTAGATGGACACAACACTTGTTGAACTATTACACACGCATCAGCTCTGTATTGAGCTGGGGGAAGCATTATATAGTAACTTATACTGAAAAGTTACTATCAGCAGTAGATATGAAAAGATCCAGTAAACTTGGTGAATAATAAGCTGATTATGTACCAACAGTGTGGTATTGTTACAAAAAGAAAAAAAGAGCAAATACAATTCTAGAATGTATTAACTGAAATACAGTATCAAGAACAAGAGAAAACATTCTCTCTATCTAATTCGTATCATTTTATCAAACATTTTTTTGCATCCAGTTCTGGGCAATTCATTTTAAGAAGCATTTTGACAGACCAGAGCATGTCCAAAGGAAAGCAAACACAATGATAAAAGAAAAACTTATAAGATATATTCGGAGATATTGGGCATATTCAGTCTGGGGAAGAAGAAAAATCTATGGCTAGATATGATAGCTTTCTTCAATTATCCGAAGGATTGTCCTGTAGAAGGCAAGATTATGCAGTGTTGTTCCAGAAGACAACTGTACAAGAATCAACGGATATAAATGACAAGGCAATAGTAGATTTCAGCTGGAAAATTTTCCTCCCTGCTGTTCAACAAAGGAACGGAGGTGACGGATTCTTCTGTGCTGAAGGTTTTTCAGCAGAGGTGGGATAGCCAGCCTGTTAAATATTCCATTTAGCTCACTACAGGCAGTCACTCAAATCAAACCCATCATATTCTTGCCTGTGATATTTCATGATGTGATTCCAATCAATCTACTTCAGACATTCATCACTTGCCGAACCTCCAATTATTAAAGAGGTAGGAAGAGGGTTCCTGTGCTATTACAGAATAAGCCTACTATTCTACAAGATGCCCATGTCTAGCAGCAGACGGATATTTTTTTCTTAATGGTTGGGTTTATACATTGTGCAGAGCAAAGCTGTAGTCTGGTTACTTTGCCTTAGTATGGGAAAGTAAGTATGGGATGAGAAATCTGCTTGGTATGGGATGAGAAATCTGCCATTGCACGTTGTAAACCACGTTTTAAGATGATTCAAGTAAATACCATGATGGCCTATTCAGTAAATCATTTGTTTATCAAATCAACTATAAACAAACTAAGGTTTAGCATGATATGCAATGTCTGATTTTCTTCAGAACAATACATTCATCTGAAAAAGTAGTAGAGACAGTAGAGAGTAATGAAGGTGAGCTTGGCAAACATATGCATGAACTGCTACCTAGGCAAAGGATCATTTTAGATTTAACTTTTGGAGTGAGTGGTGCCTTGTAAGTCAAAATAACCCTAAAGAAATTGGATTATTTGAACCCACAGTAGGTTTCAGGCCTCTATGTAGTATAGAAACTGCATTGGTTACATTTATGGATCACCTATATCAACAGCAGAATTAAGACAATGCAATCCCCTTGGTCCTTCTTGATCTCTCAACAATTTTCAGTACAACCAATTGTGGTGTCCTTCTGGACCATCTTTCTAATCATCTTAGGCAGTGGCATCACTCTACAATAATTTTTCTTCTTTCTGAAGTGGCAATTATCAGTTGGGGGAAGGTGGTTCCCTCCAGAGACTTCAACTCTTTCTTTTTCCCACTTCTCTTTAATTAAAAAGGCTGGGGAGAGGACTCATCCATTGGCACAAGGTCCTGTATCATGAGCAGATGATGTGAATGCTCAGCTACCATGTTTCCTCAAAAATACAATCTATCCCGAAAATAAGCCCTAGCTTGATTTTTATGTGTATGCCTAACATAAGCTCTACCACAAAAATAAGCCCGAGTTAAGACCCTGCCCACTCCACCCCACTGTCTGGTTGTATGAGGTGGGATGAGGTCAGAGGTGCTATTTGACCAGTTCGGACCTATTTGGGCGAACCGGTAGTGGTTATTTGGCATGGGTTGCCGAATTGATGGCAATCCCTGGCTGGCCATACCCCCAACCCGGTTGCCCGGTCACTCACTTGCGATTGCTTGCCCAGCTTTCCATTCCCCACATCCTCTTTCTCCCCAGGGAAAAGGAAGAAAGGCATGGACGCTGCAAGTATTGCTTTCCCCGCATGAGTTAAGGTGTCTGGAGTGAGAAAGAGTGCGGTCTGACAGAGGGGGTGGGGGTGAATCGAGCCTTGGAGCACTTTTGCAACGTAAAAGAAATGCATTCTGGAAGCAGGTCTTTTAAAAACTTCTCCAAGGATTCCCCATGGACGCTGCAGTTATCGCTTTCCCCTTGTGAGTTAAAGTGCTGGAGTGAGAAGGAGTACAGTCTGACAGAGGGGGGTGGGAGAATCCGCTCAAGCCTTGGAGAAAGTTAAAGGAGCTGCTTCCACAATGCTTGTCTGTTAAGTGCTGTGTGTGTGTGTGTGTGTGTGTGTGTGTGTGTGTGTGAGAGAGAGAGAGAGAGAGAGAGAGAGAGAGAGAGGGAGGGAGGGAGGGAGGGAGGGAGGGAGGGAGAAAGGAGGAGAGAGAGGGAGAGAAAGAAAGAAAGAGGGAGAGAAAGAAAGAGGGAGAGAAAGAAAGAAAGAAAAAAAGGAAGAGAGAGAGAGATAAAACTCTGTGCTATTATTTTTAATTGTTCCATTATTTATCATGTGTTAATATTTTACACTGTCCCTACAACTAGAGTGATTTTTCTGCCTTCTTTTGCCCAGGGATACCATATATTTTTCAGGGTTTACATGCATTCAATGTCAATAATCCAGAGCATAAAATACACATGTGTTTAACAAGAGTTGAAAGGGACCTTGGAGGTCTTCTAGTCCAACCCCCAGCTCAGGCAAGAAAACTGAGGATGCCAAACTCTGAATAGAAATCCTGGGAAAGGTGTCAGAATAACACTTAGAAGGGACCTTGCGGGGAACCCTATACCATTTCAGAGAAACGGCTGTCCCGTCTTTTCTGAAAAACTTCCAGTCATTGAGCACCCAGAACTTCTGGAGACAGGCCGTTCCACTGGTTAATTGTTCTCACTGTCAGGAAGTTTCTCCTTAGTTTTAGGTTGCTTCTCTCTGTTCAGTTTCCATCCATTGCTTCTTGTTTGCCTTCTGCTTCTTTGGGAAATACATTGTCCCCCTTTCTTTGTGACAGCCCCTTAAAAGTCTGTTGTCTATCACACTCTGGAGTAAACCAGGTGAGCCATTTCCTCCTTTCAGTGGTCCATGAAAGTACATCTATAGTATGCAGATAATAAAGTCAAAAAAGGTCAACAACATTTTTACAGAACTATAGATAAGTTGAGGCTGGGTGACAAGGAATGGCTGGGAGGGGAGGGGCCAGGTGAGGCACCCCTTGATGTGAGTGACATTGAGTTGGCCATGCCCACCCAGTCACATGACCCAGTCACATGCCCACCCAGTCACATGACCCAGTCATATGCCCACCCAGTCACATGATCCCAAGCCACGCCCACCAAATAAGCTACACCCACAGAATTGGTAGTAAAAAAATTTGAATTCCACCACTGGAAGAGGTGCATACATAAAAATCAAGCTAGGGCAGGGGTAGGGGATACAAGTCATGCAGAGTCTGGCCGCAAGTGGCCACAGAAGTCAAGCAGTGGTGTGACAGGTGTCGGAACATGGGAGGCTGGGCTGTAGTGATCCTAAGGTAAGTGGGTAAGACATTCCCCCCCAAGTATAATGCCTGGTACTTATTTTGGGGACTGGGACTTATTTTTGGAGAAACATATATCCAGTTCCAGGTCAAACTGATTGGAAAATGGCCAACATCTGGACTCTGTCAAGTACTAGATGTGGAGGCATAGATTCAGACACAAAGCACTTAGCAATAGACTTATATGCCACTTCACAGTAATTTGCAGCCCTTTCTAAGCGGTTTACAGCACATTGCTTCCAACAATCTGGGTTCTCATTTTACTGATTTCAGAAGGATGGAAGGCTGAGTCAACCTTGAGCTGATGAGATCCAAACTGCCAAACTGCTGGCAGTCGGTAATCAGCAGAAGTAGCCTGCAGTATTGCATTCTAACCACTGTGCCACCATGACTCTTATCCTTCCAAGAGGCCTTGGATTTGTGGGCTTAATAATTCCAAAGAAATACCATTTGTGGGTCTGAATGGAGTTATACTTCACATTTAGATGTGATTCACAATCTGATGTTTCTCCTAAAGTCACACATCTTGCTTAATGAGTGGGAGGTAGCTATTGCCTGGAGTACATTCACACAGTTACAGCTTGTGCATTAAATGCAGCCATTACTGCCTTGGGAAGCCCTGTTCAGAGTCATTTGTGTCTTAATTATCTCCTTTTTGGATTATTTAATGCATTTTAAAGGTAAAGATTCCCTTCACACATACGTGCTAGTCGTTTCTCTAGGGGGCGGTGCTTATCTCTGTGATGATCCAGGGCATGGAACAAAAGCAACACAGTCACATAAGTAAGAAAAGTCCCTTTAATACCTCCAACTTTGCCCCCAATGTCCAGTTACCTTTGGCTGGAGAAAAAATTCTCCCAAGAACCGTCTTTAAGTAGAAGAAATTCAGCCCGAAAAAAAAAGTATATATAAACTGTAAATAAAAATCCACACAAACCACGCTGCAGCAATTAACTAGACAGAGCAGGATAAGGAATTACAGCCTTCAAAGGCCAACAAAACACACACAGTTGGGAGGACGCCCGGAACCCAGATAAGCCTCGACAAAACAAGATAATACACAATTTTTTTCTAACAAGTTGCTGTGTGCAAACTCCCCTTTTAAACATTCTGTTCCCAGCTGCAGCTAATGAAGGGAATCAGGGTCTTTTCCTCCCCCATAAGCCACGCAACTCACGTTGCTCCCTTCTCCATTCCTCCCTGCATGCCCTAGGGTGAAGAGGGGGTGGGCCTGGATCTTCCTCTGAATTCCCTCTGCCTTGCTCTACCTCTCCCCCTGCTCTGCCCAGCCGAACTGTGCCCTTCCCCAGTTTCTTCCACAGCCAATGTAGCCACACTCCCACTTTCTGTCAGCTGCTCAGCCTCCCCCTCAGAATCAGATTCTGACGGGGGCATGACAATCTCCATTACAACGCCGAAGAGACAGTGCTATCCAAAGACGGCTCTGTGGTCATGTGGCCAGCATGACTAAATGCTGCAGGAGCATGGAACGTTTTTACCTTCCCACCAAAGTGGTTCCTATTTTTCTACTTGCATTTTTACATGCTTTCAAACAGCTATGTTGGCAGAAGCTGGGACAAGTAACGGGAGCTCACTCCATTACGCAGCACTAGGCATTCGAATTGCCAAACTGCCAACCTTTCTGATCGACAAGCTCAGCATCTTAGCCACTGAGCCACCACATCCCCTATATATGGGACTATCCTTGAATAAAACAAAGGACCAATATAGCTTGATCTCGACCGAAGTGCCTTCTTATACTGTGTTGGTAGTAATTGGCAGAAACTGGCTCAGGGCAGAAGTTTCTTCAGCCATGAATCCATTTCTGATTCTAACATGGTAATTTATGGGATTTATTTAAATTGCATGCAGATCTAATTTTAAACATGAGATGAATAGACCATTGGTGATACCTATGTGACCTATTCAGAAGATGTAAGGATGTCATGAAAATGCACACTTTGTCCCCAGGCTTAATGAATGTAACTGCCTGTCTCACATCCTGTTTTCTCAATATCAGTCATGCTTCAACATTTGCTTGGGTTCTAGGTTTCAAAGGATGATGATTTCCTAAAACATGTCATTATTAACTTAATTATCCATTTTAATTATCCATCTTAATTATCGCATACCAAGGAAACAAATTGGGACCCATGGAAAGGCTCAAAATACATAACCCCAAGATTATTCTGCTGTGAGCAGAAAACCTTACTCAGTCATTACTCACCACCATTACTCACCACCAGCCTAACATATAGAGTCAGTTGTTACAATACATGTAAGAACAATATAGTGTGTAATGCCAAGCTAGAATAAACCTCTACTGGAATAGTCCAGTAGAGTCCACCAGGGGGAAAAATCTTTGTGTACTTTACTTGTAAATTATTACTCATGTTTTAATAGTATCTTAAATGTATCTTTATTATTTAGACACAGTTGTGGAACAGCTCTTCATGCACTCATTCAGTGTTTTCTATGTTACTTTTTGATGAAAAAACAAAACAAAACAGGATAATAGAGCTTCAGGTACACTGTGGGTCAGGCAGCATATAAATGTTATTCTTATTACTGTGTCACAAACATTTGGTGTACTCCACACATAAGAAAAGAGTAAAACTTTGCATTTTTATGGCTGCCTTTTTTAATTTTAGTCTAACCTGCAGATACCCCTATTTCAAAAGCAAAATACAGTGAAGTAAGTAAATAAATAAATATTTTTAAAGATCAGAGGGAGGGAGGGAGGGAAGGAAGGAAGGAAGGAAGGAAGGAAGGAAGGAAGGAAGGAAGGAAGGAAGGAAGGAAGGAAGGAAGGAGTTTTAGTGATCTTCAGTATCAATTTTCTGGACTTACAACTTTAATCAGACTTAGTAGTTTGCAATTATTTCTGGAAAACGTTAGAAAAAGACAATCCAGTAGCTAATTCACAGAAGGAGATTTCAAAGTCTTGATCTGGAAAAAAAAAGCCAGCCTTCATAAAGCTAATAACCATGCTCCAGATGGCCAAATAGAACCAGCATTTGTTTGGGGCACATTTTAATCAATCATCTAATCTATTTATCAGAATTCTAGTTTCCCATCTTCAAGGATGTTTAAGATAAATAACAAAATATTAAACTAAAGTAAAAAGAAAATTAAATACCATTCAGACATCATGTCAAATGTATATTAGGCTGTACAAACATTGAATACATGGTGCTTTGCAGAGCATATAAGCAAAACATCTTTTGGAAAGTGCAACAGCTCTTCTCTTCACATGGCTCTCACAGCTGCTTTGCAAACTCCTCCATTTGTCTTCAGAGATGTGTTAGATTTGTACAACAGGAGAAGCCATAAACCAAACAAACCATACAGAGAGTTAGTGTGACATACAAATCCTACCCATATATTGCAGCCATCTAAACAGACGATATTCAAGGAAGATGTAATTCTGGCTAAATCTGGAGGCATCTTCTTAAATTTAATTTTGAGGCACTGGGCTTTGGTAGCTTAGTAGTTCTCCATGAAGATAGTTTCTCTCAGAAAAAGAAAAGAAAGCAAAAATAAAAATTATTGGGGGAGAGGGGGACAATATCAGCTAATATTACTCTGCCAAACAGAAGTTCATTCCCTTTATGCTATGTTAAAACTGCAATCTGCTTTCAACATTCCTTAGACTTCCCAGTTCACAAACTGTTAGCCATTTCATTCTTTGGATCAAAAGGATGGTTCTAGACTCCTTCTCCACAGCTAATGGGGTAGAACCATGATTACAGACCAGCAACAGGTAAGGTTCAAACTAGAGGTGGAAACAAACATAATTACAGTAATCACTTTTAGGTTTAGTGCTGTATGTGAACCTTCACAAAAGTGTTCTTATGGTCAAATAGTATTATATTGTTTTTCTTGTAGGCTGGGGGAATAGAGTGGTTTAGCTTCAGCCTTGAATATTAAATAATATAGCTTGCCTTGGCATGCAAGGGAGGGCGCATGTGCCTTGTTGCTTCAGGGAGCAAGATTGTTTTTTTAGCTTATCTTGATAGAGCCAAATGACAGTTCAAGCCGTGCCACAGTTTTAAGAAAATCATGCTCAAAACATTATTAGGAAGGGGGAAAAAACCCAGAGATACTATTTCTTAAGTCACCTTTTTAATGTTTGGAAAACCTCAGTGTATAGAAGGTCACACAATTTTTTTAAAAAATATATTTTTATCGTTTACAACTCTAAATATCAAACACAGGGTGACTGTTCTAGCATCACTCTGCCATACATACAAAGATATTACTAAACCATTAACATTCATATTATTAGTTATTCACAATCTAGGTCTATTTGTCCTAACTATTTTTGTTCCGACCTTACCCTCTCTTTTGCAACCATTGATAAAACTTATTCCAGGTATCATAATATTCTGATTCCCTCTTATTTTTCAGTTCTAGAGTTAGTCTGTCGAGTTCTGCACAAGCCAATATTTTTCTTATTATCTCTCTTTCTGGTGGTGTATTTTCAGTCTTCCAATATTGTTAACACCATGTAGAATTTTGCTGAATTTTACCCTGAAAATACAGCCTTGAAACATGATGACCACAAAAACTGTAAAAAAAAACCTCACAAGGAAACTGTATCTGCTGGAGTACATTTATTTCCTCACTTTGTCACAGAAATATATATGATTTCAGATTTTTTTAAATGCTCCTAAAGCATCGTACAATAGGTTTACAAGAAGGACAATGATTCTTCAGTAAGATTTTGATTGTCAAGTTAAGTTAATCTTACCTTCCAAAGAGCAGAAATGAATATCAAGAGGTTCTTCTGTTGCACCATCAGATTGTGCACATTAGATATTGGAATTTCTTCACTGCTTCCCAGGTAATATTCAAACACATATTTTCATCAACCCAATGTCCATCTCAACCTTCCTCACCTTGCTCTCATTCAACATTGTTCAAGAATATCTCACTGTCACTAGGTAACACAAATGTCACAACTCAGGGGTGCAAGAGGGGCTAAAGGGTTGGGAAGCATGCGGGCACCTCATCCTTGTGAAACCAGACTAAGCAGCTCATGCTGTGCAGTTCTTTTTAGAAGAACTAATCAGAGTTTCAGCAGGGGGCAGCATCAGACTGACCTTGTGTGAGTTTAGAAGCTATGCTGGGCTGGGCCAGAAAAGGATTTGGATGGAATTGCCAGGAAAGAACAGGGCTGCAGGATAGACTTTGAAATAGAAAAAAAAAACATGCACAAGGAGGAAGTGGTGAGCTACTTTTATGTCCTTTGCATGACAGCTCCACAAAGTTACCAGGACTGAACCTTATCTCAAAGGAGACTTTACATCCTAACTTTAAAAAAAGTACCACATTGTAACAGCTTCATGTACTTTCTGCAATGATTAAGACGTTATAATTTTCTCTCAGAGGGACAAAAAGATGCAAAAGGAAATCAGAACCAGAAAACATGTCTTACTGTTGCCCGCTGTTGGCTACTTCTGCTTCTTGCTCTGTGACTCACTGATTCAATTGACTATATCTAGAAATCTTTCCTAGCTTTTATTCCATTGCAAAGATGTTTCTTGATTGCATAGTAAACTCAAAGGAAGAGATGATCCCCCTTTCTCATGGTCTCAGAGGCAGAGAAAGACCAGACAGGTGGAAAGGTCTTTTAAAATCTTCCAGGGAGCCCTCAATTCTCAAATTGAGTATTTACTTACTTACTTACTTACTTACTTACTTACTTACTTACTTACTATGCTGATCTCACTGATAAGGAAACTTTGGGAAGCTTACGAAAAGGTAAATGTAGAAACAATTACAAATACAACACTATATAAAAACTAGAACTGAGGAAATAGAAGGCATGGGGGGGGGGATAAGATTTTCTTAGCCCATCAACTGCTTCCTGTGATGAGTATCCCCTTCAGAGGTTCAAGCCAACTGAAAAAAATCAGGTTTTGATACTCTTTTGGAAGGTTGGAGGGGTAACAGCAGTTCTCGCTTCTGCTTATACCAGCTTATACTTGATTCCTGCATTGTTCCCTTTTAAAACCATTTTTAAATATAAGGGAAAATCAGGAGTTGTGCAGCATCTTAATGTCTCAGAAGTTTCCATGGATGATAGTCTACTTTATCAGATTTGTAGCAGAGGACCTCTTCTATGACCTTCTACAACAGGGGTCCCCAAACTTGGCAACTTTAAGGTGCCAAGTTTGGAGACCTCTGTTCTATACAACCAGTTGTTCCCTGGGAAGGAAGAAGAGGGGAAAAGGCCAAGGGCACAGAGGTCAAGCGCCATGAGATGGAATGACAGTGAGAGCTGAGGCACCTAAATGGTTATTAATCATAATGAAGTAGCAATCAACAACAAAATTCTTGCTTCCTGTAATCATGTCAGGAAAAAGTCAGCAACACCTGTGGCAAAATGCAAGGTTGTCAAAATAATGGCAAAATAATTGCATCCTGAGATCTGATGCAAATATATAAGTTGGGGCATTTGCATGAAGATTTTGCACCAGGGAGGATCATATGAAGAATAGAGCATTATAATTTTCATTAAGAAAGCATGCCTATTTTGTAGAAACTCATACAATCCAAGTTCATAAATAATGGCAACTTCAATCCCTATGATTTTCGAAGATATTTGCTTTATTTTTTAGGTTGCAATTCTCAAAGGACTCTGATTCTTTGCATGTTTACCTGATCCTGATCGTAGAAGGACTTCAGTTACATAAAGTGGTTTCATATACATGAAACATCTGAGTTTCATAATAAAGACATTATTAAAATTAGTTAAGGAATATTCTTTTCTTCCCATGCAAAAAGTATCTGTAGAAGATGACCAGGCAAAACCGAGGTAGGGGTCAAGTGCGTTATCAGTCTAGAGTCCTTTCATGCTCACAAGAGATCTAAGTCCACCCATCTTGAATTCCATAGACTCTTTTCTACCACCAATTTTCTTTGACTGTTAGTAGTTCAGATTCTTGTAGGAAACATTAGCCTGTAGTCATTTCAACCGCCTTGCTTCCTGATTTATTGCACCTGACAGTAGCACAGCAAGAAACCTCAAATAGGAAGTCCTCAACTTATGATGATAATAGCCTGCCCATCATGATTGTAATGTGTGATGGGCATAAAACATTAATATGACCAACCTGATTTTACAACCTTTTTTAAACAGTGGTCATTAAGCAAACCTTTGGTTTGCTATCAGTGCAGTTTTGCTAAAAACTCGAAGTAACTGCCAGTTTTCAGCAAAACTGTCACAATACATGGTCACTTGACTGTGGGACAGGGCAAATAGCTGCAAAGGCAGCCATGTTGCCAAATGTCCAAAGTTTGGTCACGTGACCACAGGGGGATGAACCATTGGAACTTCAAAGGTGGGTCATAAGTAGCTCTAAGGTAGGTCTGTTGTATCTTTGATGGTCATAAATCAAGGACAACATGTATACAGTGCTTAACCAACAGCAGTAATGCAAATGATATAAAATGAAGTACTACTGGTTTTTGTTCCAATAGAAAAAAAATCCCGGATTAAAAAAAAGAAGCAGGCATCATCTTACACTCTTTATAGGCAAGAGTAGTCAAGTCAACACACACAAAATATTTCCACAAACCCTGTAAAGGATAAAAACAAGAACACAGTAGAGTGATTAAAGAAAAGAATATAGGCACTTTTGTTTCCCCATGGAGACTGCTTCTGAGCTCTGTGCTTGAAGTGGAAAAGAATGAAACTTTGATTTTGGGTTTTACCGATTAGACTGATAGATCTTTATAGAAATGGCTTGTTCATATTATTATGAAAAAAGCCAAAAGTTGTGATTTGATGTTAATGCCTTATTTTACTGCAACGGAGAGAGTCAGAAGTCAATGTTTCTTTTTCTTTTTTTCGTATCCTTCCTCACTTCTCTTCCCCCTCTTCCTCCCCACCGCTTTCCTATTTACTTTTGTGTTTTGTATCTTATTTGATCTTATAACTCAATCAAAATGCTAAACCTGAAAGAACACAGTAGAGTATTTATATGAGCAGATGCCAAAAACCTAGATTATCTATTAGCAAAAATGATTTGGAAGGGGACCTCTGAGATTTTGAGAGAAGGTCAAGGATGATAAGAGCTGATTTAAAACTTACTTACTAAAGGGAAATCATCTTTTGGGTAGGTAAAGAGAAACTGTCTTGGCCAAAAAGGTTTCTTTTTCTATTATTTAGCGATGTTTCGGACACATCCCGGATAGCAGGGGTAGAAAGAGAACACATATGTTTAATCAATTTAATCCTCCCCACGCATCACTCACATAAAACCATTCAATTGGTGCTAATCGTCTTAACCTAAACAATGGTTGAATCTCTGCAGTTTGTTTAGATAGCATACAAACCTTAATATAAGAACAACAACCCATGTTCTTTGCATGAGAGCACTTGCAGGTCAAGCCAGTCTCCTGGGAATTGATTCAGTGTTACACATACACACACACACACACACACACCCCTAAAGCCACAAGATCTCCACTTTCCATTCTCCTAAAGGCCTGGTTTCTGTTACCTGTGCACCCCCCAGGAAAACACCAGGTCTTCCAATCAAAGCCTCTATCTTGCAGTCTCTTATTCTGTAGATTTCTGGGTCAAGTTTATTTAAAGAAAAGGATATGTTTTGGAGCTTGAGCATTAAAGAGATTTCTGTTTTAAATTCAATAAAAAATGGGACAGACTTTAAATTTCTTCTGGGCTTCTGCATCAGTGTGTGTGTGGGGGGGGTGGAGATTCTATTTAAGAGGTTGCTCAGTAAGGAGGAGAAGGCTGCTTTTGCTTCTTCCAGTGTGCTGCAATTTGGGTCAGAGAGTGAAAAATAAAAGCTCTTTATTCATTCAGCTGCAAATGTTCCTTGTGCTTTTGAGACTGTTTCTCCCCTGCAAGGAAGAAAATTGCACTCCACAGTATAATGTACAGAATTAAGCAGAATTAAAATGTAGTGGGCTGATTTGAAGCAGAGAGAACTGGAAGAAAAGGGACGTTTTAGAAAAAAGCACAGTAACGTGTGTAATTTTTTCTTTCTTTTTTTAGTAAACCACAGGGAATATTTGCCTGTGACATTCAGAAGCATTGTCTCTGAGATCAGGGGGACCGTTTCTTCTGATGGCTGAGCACTACACCACTAAAGATGGCTGCAAAAGAGCATCTAGCATCTGGAGTGACTTACAGGTGAATGGAACCATTTTGTTTCAGCTTATTCTGGTGGAAATATTGGGGCCTGGCTGCCACTAAAAATTCAGCTCTTCCCTGTTGCACTGTTTTATTGTCATCCTTCCCAACACCATCTGAAGCTCACTGATTATTGCCTTTAAGATCTGTGGACCATAAAACTCTGAAGACACACAAGAGCAACATGAGTAGCAATTTGGGTCAGAGAGTGAAAAATAAAAGCTCTTTATTCATTCAGCTGCAAATGTTCCTTGTGCTTTCGATCACATTCCCGCCAGCTAAACAGGAGGAGCATGAATCATTCTCATTCCTGTTTTCTGCAGCTGGTGAAGTTTCACTCCCTCTCTTTGCAAAAAAAAAACAAAAACAAGAAGGAAGCGCATAGATAGCTCTAATTCAGGGATCTTCAAACTTGACAGCTTTCAGACTTGTGAACTTCAACTCCCCAAATTCCTCCTCCAGTCATGTTAGCTCAGGAATTCTGGGAGTTCAAGTCCACAAGTCTTAAACTTGCCAAGTTCAAAGACCCTTGCCCATCCTTCATCCATGCTTATTAAAAAATAAAATGGAAATATCCAATCTAACCTACCCCTCTTTCTCCTTCACTAGCATAACCATAGAGTTGCAATCAGAAGGATCGGCAAAAGGAGAAAACATATATCCCCAAAATGCAGAAAGTCACCACAAACAGGACAGCCTGAGTACCAGGAAGCAGGAATTCTTGCTGGTGATGGAACTGGATGGTCACTGGTTCCAGAGAACTGCAACATTTCAAAGAAAATACTGGCTTTGCTCTGATGAGGGTTGGCGGTGGGGTGTTCATTCATGCAGCACCCATTCATTCTTATAATGCTGTCCCAATTTCCTTTCAAGTTCCTCCTGACAAAGCCAATTCTCACTGACCTGTTAACAAAGAGGGCAAAGCACACTCTTATGCACATCTATTTTTACTCCAATAAATAGACCACATAGTAGACTACCTTGCTAATTTACTTGCCTTAAAATTTCTCCATCATATTTAATGAATATTTATCCATTGGATTATTTTAGCGTACTCCACTGTTTTTGTAAGACATTTAGTCTTCCTTTTTAGATCCATATTTCTTGTTCTGTCATACCATCCATCTAGTATTTTATTTATGTTCACTATGCAGAACATAGAACAATACGGTTGGAAGGGATTTTTGACGTCTTCTAGTCCAACCCCCTGCTTCATCATTTAGTTCTTAGCCAATAACACTACAACATCTATATATAATACTTCACATGTGTATACATCCCTAACCAACACACTTCTAATCCCACCATAAGCATTCCTTATACATTTATCTAGAATATTTTAAATAACCAAGGACACAATGTATAACCCAATTTTATTCCCTCTTCAGTGTTAAGCACTTTGCAGAACATTTCATTTATTCTTGTGAATTATTTACAGTGTTCCTATCATGTAGGTCAGGCCACAGAGCCTATTAGTTGTTTTTTTTTAAATCCCAGAATCCCTGATCAAGAAGCAAAGCTCTAGCGATAGAAAATTGGCTACTGAAAATCCTTACATAGACGATGGTGCAATTCCATATTCTATTATGCTTTTATACTTCAGTGATATTGCCAATATTATTTCACATGGTTAGCATGTCATTACCTGCTTTTGCTAAATTCTATCATAATTAATGAACTGTATGTCAGTGAAATCAAAGCTCATCAGATTACTAATACACATATTATTTAAGTCATATATTTGGATTAACATGAAGCAAAAATAATGTTTATAGTAAAATTAAGAGACTGATTACTCATTCTCCATTGAACTTTTTAAAGAATCATGAATTTTAAAGAAGGCATTACTTTGAAGAAAACCCTTGCTTCAAATCTCTGACAGAATCTTAGACTTAATTGTATGGTGGTTAATAACAGAATAACAAAGTTGGAAGGGAACTTTGGAAGTCTTCTAGTCCAGGGATCCCCAACCCACGGTTTATGGACTGATACCAGTCTGCGGCATGTCAGCAACCAGGCTGTACAAACAAGTGAAGTCTCATCTGTAGGATTAGGCAATATGTGAATTATGAACCATGCTCCCTTCCATCTGCAGAAAAACCTCTCTCCATGAACCTGGTTCTTGGTGCCCAAAAGGTTGGGGGCCATTGTTCTAGTCCAACCTTTGGCTCAAGCAGGAGACCCTATACCATTTCAAACAAATAGTTGTTCAATCTCTTTAAAAAAACTTTAGTGTTGGAGCACCCACAACTTCTGGAGACAAGCCATTCCACTGATCAATTTTCTCATCCTCAAGAAATTTCTCCTCAGTACTAGGTTGGATTTCTCCATGATAATTTTCTATCCATTACTTCTTGTGCTGTCTTCAAGGTGCTTTAGATAACAGGTTGACCCTCTCTTCCTTGTGGCAACCCTTGGATATTGGAAGACTGCTATCATATCACCCCTGGTCCTACTCTTTGTTAGACTAGATATACCCAGTTCCTGCATCTATTCATTGTATGGTTTATCCTCCAGAATCCTTATTTTTGTTGCTTTCTGCTGCACATTTTCTAGAGTTCAACATTTTTTTTGTATCAGGGTGATCAGAACTGATGCAGTTTAGGACTATGTTGGCTGTTTTTGCAGGTGCAACATGCTGCTGGCTCATATTTAAGTGATTGTCCAATAGGACACCTATAGTATGCCACAGACATCTTTATTTAAAAAAATATTCATGCAAAAATATTACTGGACTGGTAATGTCCAGAAAGGACTACACATTACTGCTAAAGCTTATACAAGTATTTTTTAACTTTCTGTGTACCCACTTTCTGTGCTTCCTGCAATACAAGAAATATACCAAAAGCCCCCTGCTTTTATGAGCCAATGATGTATAGGGTAAATCACCAGTGCTCTCAATATATTGAATTGTTGTGTGGCAGATGAAGCCTTCTAAAGCGACATATTGATTGATTGTTTAAAATTCTACTTGTATTTTTCTTGGTAGGTCTGTCTTCTCTGTTTTTATCTGATCTTTCTCACAAACTTCCTTGGGGGCATTTTGAAACTGCCCTGTATCACTACCTGCTTGTGCCATTTTGGCTTGTTTGGAGAAGTAAATTGGCTTTGGCTCTATGCCTGCTTATTTGAAAACAGAGCTAAAAGGGAGTCTTTCGTTTACTCCTTGGAGAAAAAGAGCTTGTGGGCAGTTTGTGTTCTCATTGGCAGAAACGTCTGCCTTACCCCCATAGTATGCATAGTGCATTCCTCTCTCTCACTTCAACTACCTGTACATATAAAGTAGATAGAGGTAGTTGGCTACGTACTCAGCTCTGAATGAGCTCTGCTCTTAACTCCAAATACAGATAGTCCTCAACTTACAACTACAATTGAGCTCAAGATTTCTGTTATTAAGTAAGAATGTGTTAATTGAGTTTTGCCCTGTTTATGACTTTTCTAGCTTCAGTTGTTAACTGAACCATTGCTGTTGATAAGTTAGAAGTAGCCTGGTTGTAAAGTGAATCTGGCTTCCACACTGACTTTGTCAGAAGATCGCAATGGGGGATCCCATGAGCTTAGGACACAGCAGTGGTCATAAATATGAACCAGTTGCCAAGCGTCTGGATTTTGATCACCTGATCATGGGGATCCTGCAAAGGTTGTAACTGTGAAAACGGACATAAGTCATTTTTTCAGTAAATAAATTGGTGTAAGTCGAGGACTTCTTCTATGACAAAGGAAAGATCTTTGAGTATTTCCATTTTACTAAACTCTACCCAGTGCCTCCTATCACAGTGATGTGGATTCAGGGAAGAAGGGAAGAGCAGCATTATTTTTTTACATTGAGGAAGGATTTACTCTAGTTTAATAGCTTAACCATCACTTTATACACTGTCCTTGGGCAGCTGGAGGAAATCCTAATTAGCTCATAATCTCTACATTCTCTCAGTATCCCAAGGGTGTGAAGAAATGAAGAGATTCAGCACGGTGGTGGGATTCGAATTTTTTTTGCCACCGGTTCTGTGGGCATGGCCTGGTGGACGTGGCAGGGGAAGGATACTGTAAAATCTCCAGTCAGAGGTGGTATTTGCTGGTTCTCTGAACTACTCAAAATTTCCGCTACTGGTTCTCCAGAACTGGTCAGAACCTGCTGAATACCACCTCTGATTGAACAGTACAAACAGTGCCATGTGGACATGCCACCTGCATTACGAAGCCGCACCCTCTTTTTTCTCTTATTGGGAGCCATGTTTTCCATGGTGACTTTGGAGATTAATTTTCACTATTATTATGAATCAGGTGGGTCAATGATTTAACTTCATATAAAGTTTCTCCTTGGCTTCAAATATATTCAGTGTATTTACAGCCATGATACACAAAAGGTATATTTTGTGTTTAGACAATACAAGAAAAGGCCTTATTTCTATGCAGCCCATCCATATTGCTTGCTGACAGTGCTGCTAATAGTTAATACCATGAGGAGTTGAAAGTCTGATTGATTTTTAGAAAGCATTCAATCATAATATATGCTGAATTTCCATTAATGTTAATGTTAACATTCAGAAAAGTTTTCCCATCACTTTGAAATTGGAAGATGAGACTACATAAATTTGAGAAGATTCTTGTTAGATCGGGTACAAAAGAGACGCGAGACCAGTGCACTTCAAGCTCTTTATTTTATGTTAAGATCTGTACAAGATCTTGGAGCTGTGGCAGCCCTTCATATAGGGATTGCTAGCGGCTCGTCAGCCAATGACAGGGCTTTGAATCTCCCGCGATCGGCTCGGCCAATCGCGGTTGATTCTTAGGAAACCACTCATGGCCGTTCAGTAGACCAATCAGGATGCGGTCTCTGTGGACCAATCAGGTTTCAGTTTTTGGAGTATGTTAATATAGAACACTTCTTATGAAAATTAGCTGAGATAGCACTATTAACCAGACTAATTGAATTATTTTGGCACCAGAGGTTGTAGATCTCACAAGCACATCTCTTTTAATAAAAATATTGCAGAAGCCATTTACATTTCTAAGGGTTTTTTAGTGACAGCCCAGCCTAAAATAGCTGTCTTTTGTTTAGATCGCCTAGGGATGAATCTTGAGCCAGTTCTAGTAGCATAATAGTACTGCAATAATATATCAATAGCAGTGTTCAGTCCATCTGTGACTCTGTGTGACCATATTGCATATATCATCTTGGATTTCAATTGTAAAAATATAACTTAAAACTGTCTTGCCCCAGAATAAATTCAGGCACACAAAGATGCTTTTGTTTTGTGTCTCAAAGCAAAGAAAGTACACACTGGTATCACTATGTTGCTTCCATCAATTCAGTATTTATAGTTAATATCACTTCAAGCTTTTTTTCTATGATAATAATGGGCCAAAATTTCCATACAGTTTTCAATCAATAGCACAAATGGATCTGAGCCTCTTCAGTCAAAAAAGCTTTTAATATCTCTTTCCTGGAATGACATATATTTGAAGAATATTCTGATGAGATCACACACAGTCTGAATAAACTGCAGAATAATTTTATTTATTTATGGCTTTGTTTAAACACATATCTTAACTCTTATTCTCTGTGCTTTTGATGAGTTCTACTTACCTTCTATGAGGAAAAAAAATCATTTGTATTGGGTATGAGACTTATCTATGAATATTTGCTGTTTGCTTCTGTGTATATACATATGCATGCATTTATATCTCCACAATAGATTGCAACTAATCATACTCATTTTTTTCTTGGAAATGTTGGGTTCCAATCATAGTTTTTCCATTGAAACTCTTTCTTTGTCAGAAATCTTACCTTGCCTGATGCCCATAGAAACAAAATCTGCAGTGTTTTGCATTTGAGGGGGACGGGGAAGAGACAATATGGTTGGAATCTTTCAAACACCAGGGTTCAAATTCAGCAGTGCATATACGGGAGTGGATCAAATCCATTAAGGGTACGTAGAGACAGATGCTTAAGGTCTGAAAGGGTGAGTAAGGTTTATTGAGGAAACAACATGCTTTTTTGTGGGGTAGAGAAGGGGAGGAAGGGGGAGGCAATTGGGGCTGCCAAATCCAGATGATCACAAGTTGACAGCAAAGATCGAAATTCTCGTTGTCTCCACTGGAGATCTGGATTTTTGCAATCCAAATCTCCAGTTTTTTACAATCCAGATCCGGTGGTCCAAATGTTAAAAATGTTTTTTTTAAAAAAAGTGGTAATCCATTTTTGCAATTCAGATCTGGTAGTTGGAAAAAGAAGAACAATTTATCTCTCTTTTTCTTTTCTATTTTGGCCTTCTCTCTGTCTCTCTCTGTCTCTCTCATATGAAAGCAATACAATTGTTTAAAAAGTAAGGGGAAAAAAATCAGCAGAAGTCTAGTGGCACTTTTTCAACTAACACATTTTACCAAAAAGGCATCCATTGTTGTGTACTGCACTCACTTCATAGGTTGTCTTAGGATGAGAGCCATGTTAATCCATTTGCAAAAAGGCACAGCAAAATAGGTGCTCATTGGCTAAGCTCCCCTTACTCCTGGCCAAAATCATAGCCCCATCTGTTCCAGGGATGCCATGAGCTCACAAAGAAGATAGTAAAGCTTGCTACATCAAATGAGAGGGAGTCAGTTTTCACATCTGACTAAAGGGAGTCAGTTCTTATGACTAAAAATAAGAATCCTCCTTCTGCTTCATCAGACCTAAAGCCAGATGGCTCCCCATCTTTTTTTTTTTTTTTTTGTAAATTTTATTTGAGTTTTCACAAAAAGAAAAGAAATACAATTAAAACATCTTTTTTGAAAGCAGCATAATCCCGGGTTACATTTCTTCATACAGACGCAAATTCAAGTTCATGCTCATTTTTATATTCTATTCCATATCTTATTACTATTTTACATTTTCTACATGGCTTCTCCCCTCTTTTAATTTCCTCAATTTTATTTTATTTATTTCATCTCAGTTCAAATCACTATATTTATATTTTTTGTCTGTCCTGTTTCAATTGTCTATTGTCTTTTCTCATTAAGCAAAATTTCTCCTGTAGTTACTGATTGGAGTATGACACCTTTATATCTTTCCCCTAAAGTTATAACACTCAATATAATACATAGCTTCCATTTGGATTCTGCTTGGTACATTCTTAAACTACACACAGTATTCTTGAAAAAAAAAAAAAGAAGAAAAAATTATAAATGTATATAATTAAAACAACATTCCATTCCAATTCAATTCTATCATTAATATTAATATTCATTAAAGTCTTAACATTTTTCACGTTACTTTTCAATTAAATATCATACTTCTATGGGAACAATTATAAACTTTCCATAGTCAATTCCCCCACTCTTCACTTATATTTTATAAAACATTGACTAATTAAAATGTTCCCATTCCTTCCTAATTCAATTTTCTCATTTATTTTATTTCATTTACTTTATTCACAAACATTTCACTAAATTACACTAACCATTCTATCCCTCATTCTAATCATATGTTGTTTCCAATTTTCTAAAGTTATTTCTATTACAAATATAACAACACAATCTCATGTACCTTTACAGAATCCCCCTTTCAATTAGATTTTCACCCATTATCTCTAAATAGATCCTGTTTCTTTATATCTTGCTCTGATCCTTTGTAACTTCTTTTCCTTTCCTTCTTCCCTCTCTTCTTCTCTCTCCCCTTTTTACCCCTTTGTCTCTCTACCTCTATTTCCCTCTTCTGTATTCCCCTTTTCTGTTGCTTTCCAGTATTATACTTATTTTTCGAAATTATTTTTCTTTTCTTTGGTTGTTTTTTTAAGTCTTAAATTCTCCATCCTCTTTCCCCTCTTTCCTTTTTTGACCCCAAATTGAGTTACTTGTTCATTAAAGAGCTTCTTCTTTGTCCCAGTCTTCTTGTTTTGCAGTCTTTTCTTGTTGTTTCTCATAGTTCCAAATCTCCATTTCTAAGAATTGAAAAACGAAGCCAAAAGAACCCTTCCCTTCTTGTGCATCTTCTTTGTACTTTTTAAGTTCCATTTTCAATTCATCCAAAAGTGATGCTATAGTAGAAATTTTTAAACAACCACCCGATTGATTTTAGTCATTCAAATATAATAACCAAAAATCCAAAAGTCACCAAGTAATCCAAATACACACAAGCTATTTCTTTTTGCTCTTTCTTTTTTTTAACACTTTCTCTTCCTGGGGTTACTATTTAGTTGCAAAGTTTCAGTTAAAATGTATCTTTTAGAAGTCTTATTGAAATTTTACTTTAGATTCTTTTAAAGTCCAGGCAGTCTCCTCCCTCTTCCAGATCCTGCCCTTATTCTTTTTCTCTCCCTTCCTGCTTATAGAAGAAATTTTTTTTAATGTCCAGAAATCTTTATTGTCCCTTTGGCATTTAGTTATATTTTCAGCTTAATTACCTATTAATGCCAAAGCGGATTTTTCCAATTTCTTATTTTTAATTGTCAATATAAGGAAGGAGAGAGAAGGAAAAAAAAGCCAAACCTTTCCCTTTTCACTTTCTTTCGCTGCTTCTGACTCTTCTTTGGGAACAATGTTATTTCTTGTAAAATTTAAATTCCAGGGTACCTTAGTTGTTGCTTTTTCAACTTAGCCTGGTCAGCCAAAACTTTCACTTCTTATCTTCCTCCTGCATGTTCTTTTCCGGTTGAGTTCTTCTTTGAGGTGACCATTTCTGACCACCGCTCCTACTGCCTTTGGGAAAGGGAGTAATGGCCAGCTGAGGAGGAGAGATGTGGCTCCCCTCAACCCTGCTGGTGGTCTCCCCCCTCTTCACCACTTCTACGGGGTGGCTTAGCCCCAAAACCAGTCAGCCCGGGGCGCTCCAGCAGCGAGCCCAGGCAGAAACTGTGCATGATCGCGGATTCCTGTCTGTCGCCGAAGCCCTTCAAACCGGAAGTCCAGATGGCTCCCCATCTTATTTCCATACTGGGCCAACAGATGCCTCTAAGACCACAGGAGGAAATGATTGTTATAGTTCTTCCTAATCATACTCTACCCAGTAGAATTGAGATAGCCACTGTCCATATGACATTTTTTTCACTGAGATTGGAGAGGATATCCATAGAAGACCTTGAAACAGCCATTGTGAAGTTCATCACTAGAAAGAGTGTGATACTGGGGGCAAAAGAAGTCATCAAAGAAAGATGAAAGTGTGCATTCATTATATATGCACATCGAGATAAGAAGGTGAAAAATTAGATTTAACTCCACTGTTAACATTCTCTCCCCCTTCATTTCTCTTCTCTAATTTTATGTACTGCCAATCAAAGTGTTTTCAATAGCATATTTTTTGACTAAAATGGAACTCCTGAAAGCTACAAAATGAAAACAGGCTGTTGTGCTTTGAGCTAGCAAAGCCATAAAAATTACTACGGAAAAGGTGTCAATCAGCTGTCAGGAGTACAATTTTCAAATGGAAATGCATCCTTCTTTTGTTAATTTCTCCTGTCAGATGTCTTAAAGCTGTGAGATTTTAGCCGCAAATTCTTCTTCTTTTTCTCCCTTTATGTATTGTTTATTTTAAAAAACATTTTGCTTTTGCCGCCTTCCTGGGCTTTTCCTTCTTCTCTTGTGCTCTCTAGTTTTAATCAATTTTTTATTGGGAATCTCTGGACTAGAACAGATTTTGTCAGGGATTTCCAAGGAAAGGGGTCAAATGAGAATGGTGGCCACAACCAGGTGATCAAAGGACCGCCCATTTCTTTGTAAATGGTTTGCAATTGCCTTATTTCTAAGGCCGAGAGAAAGCAGGACTAGAATTCCACTTCCCAGCTCTTTGTTTGCTAGAGTGGGAAAATTATATTTTATAAGGGACTGTATGGATTATCCCATATAATCTTGTATATGCTGTAGCTCCTAATCCTAGGTAAGAAGGACAGCTGGCTTAATTAATAAAATATTTTATATTCTGTAACATGTTCTTAACTTCTTAATATTTTTTCTTAACATGATCAAGAAAGCTAGCTGTAAGAAAATATTTACCTTTAAACAGCAAAGTACAAATTGCAAGAAGGATCCATTTCACAACTTTTCAAAGAAGCTATCAGGTTCATAGAGGCTGGGGAACATTTAACAGGGAATTAATTTATGGTGCAAAGTTTCTGTCTTAGAACAAATGCTTGTTACAAGAGCTTAGCTAAACTATTGATAGTTAAACTATTTAATCTATGCCAGGTTTCTGAGTAATTTCAAAAAGTAACCAAATGATGAGATACATATTTACTAGAACAGCTGTAGCAGTTTCATCCTCTCTCTCTCTCTCTCTCTCTCTCTCACACACACACACACACACACACACACACACACACACACACACACAGAGACACACACACACCACCAGGATGTTACAAAGTCTGATACCCAGAAGAACCATCAGAACTTCATATACTTCAAATATAGCTGCCCAGAGAGTTGTTTATGATGTGGAATATTCACATCATTTGAATTTGGATTCTTCTTAAAGAGCTAGAACTTGCCAAAAAAGTATTGCCATCTAATTTATCACCTCAGCATGCTCAGAGACAATGAGAATAAATGCACAGCAAGCCAATATATGCTTAGAGATTCAGAATGGGGGTTCAAAGGAGATATAGTTACCAGTTTTTGAGCGGTGACTTATTTAGCTGGCTTATGCAGAAAGGCTGTTTGCAACACAAGGTGAACAGCTGAAGATTAATTTTCCTCCCCATCTCCTCTATACAACCATTCCACCCTAGCCCTGGCAGGTCCTGCCTTTCGTGTTGAGCGTGCACACCAAATCCACTTTGCAATATGTGCTAACAGATGGCATGCCAGACATACTGGAATATGGGCTCCCCAATCATTCCCTCCAGGCAAGGAGCCAAGATCCTGCTGTGACATTGAAGGGAGAGGCAGGCCCTTTTCTACTCCCTGTTTCATTCTACTTTCTTGACATTCAATAAAACCAGCCTGTCCAGATTTGGGGCTAAAATAACAGATTTGGACATGATGCTCTCTCAGTTTCTAGTTACAAACACAACCTCATTATTAGAATATATAGAGTGGAGCGGACATCATTCTGAGCTAGATCTTGTTTTCACTTTGGTGTTTGGTAAATGCCGCAAAGACAGAAGAAGAATGCCAGAATTAATAGGTAAGATTGTGCACGGTGAGTGCATAGTTTATTTTCCAAATGCAGCTCCACGTCTGAACAAGTACAGGATAGAAGCCATGGAACTTCTTATGTGGAAAAGTGGGCACTTCTTTGCATTTCTAGAAAGCTATGATTATTGTCTTGGTAAGTCAGACAGTCACACTTACAAAAGCAAATCCAGCTTCTCCCTTTGCTATGTCTAAATAGCAGTGGCTCATGGTGCAGAAAACATAATGGAAACTGGACTGCATCACTATCTCTATTAAATAAAAGCAGAAAACAGTAACATGAAACTCATTACTCAGTCTAAATTAACTACGTGCAGAGCCATCTAATGACTAAACCATTTAAAGACACAATCCATGTAATTAACAGACCTGGAACACAGGGGTAACTTTTATTCTCTGTCGAGCTACCTTAATGCTATTATCAGATCCAGCTCTGCTGTAGGTTAAAATGAATTACAAATTTTTTTTAAAAAAGGATTAGAATGATTAATGGGTGAAGAAATGGTGGACAATAGCAAATGGAATCCAAAAATAAAAATGGATGACTATGCAGGCATGAAATCAGAGAAAAGGAAGGACAATGAGAAACAAGTAACAGTCTTCAACTGTAACTTTATGCATTTTCTATGTTTTCACTAGTAACATTATTTTAAGCAGTTAATTAATTAAAGGCAATTAAATAAAGGCAAATCCTACTCAACATGTAGTCCTCAATGGAACTACATCCACATGGAGGGAAGTAAGCAGTGAGGTACCCCAAGGTTCCAGTTTAGATCCAGTTATTCTTCAATATCTTCATAAATGATTTCGACGAGGGGACTGAAGGGGAACTCATCAAATTTGCAGATGATACTAAGCTGACAGGAATAGCCAACACTCCAGAAGACAAGCTCAGGATCCAAAAAGATCTTGACAGACTTGAACACTGGGTCCTATCTAACAAAATGAAATTCAACATAGATAAAAATAGGTAAGAAAAACCAATTGTTCAGGTATAGACTAGGTGAAACTTGGCTTAATGCCAGTAACTGCAATTAACCAATGAAATAACTTGCCTTCAGAAGTTGTGGGTGCTCCATCACTGGAAGCTTTCAAAAAGAGATTGGACAAGCATTTGCGTGAAATGATATAGGTTCTCCTGCTCCTGCTCAAGGAAGGGGTTGAACTAAAAGACTTCTGAAGTCCCTTCCAATTCTATTACTCTATGTTCTATGTTCTAAGATGACTAACAACAATTCTTAAAACAATAAAAATTTTGAATTAATTTAATAATATACAAACATAAACAGGTGTTAAACACAGTTGTTGAGATTTGTTAGCAGTTGGCTAATCTTCTCTGACCTAAGAGGCCCAAGCAATGTTGGGCCTCTTAGAAAATGGGGTAAAATCCTACAAGTGATTTCTTGGGCTCAACAAATCCTAGAAGACTGCAATAGCCAATCACTTCAACATGTGCATTAATGCGTCCATCAGGAGTCAACATAAACTGAAGGTGTCTTTATTCCTTTAATTCTAATTTAGCAATCAACTGAATGCAATCATTCAACTCACAAATTTATTTGTTTTCAATTGCCCCTTACATTCACTCTGTGAATCAGGGGTGGGTTTCTACCGGTTCTGTTCACCTCTGTAGAACTGGTAGCTCTGAAGAGCAGCAGACATTGAACTGGTTCTATGTCTGATGATGTTTTTGCCCACCTGCTCACCCGGGCTCTTACCTGATGTTTATTTCCTGATTTTTCAACTTCAGCTGCAGTGTGAGGCACAGCTGCAGTTAAAAAAGCAGAAAAAGAGGGCTGTTTCAAAGGCTGCTTCTCTGCATGCAGCGTGCTGATGCTGACTTACAGGTGCGTGCGTGCAGCACGCAGGGAAGCACATCATAAATCACCGAACCTCGTAAATCACCGAACCGGTAGTTAACCCTGTCGTATCCCACCCCTGCTGTGAATCAAAAATAGACCTATTAATTTCTTTTTAATTGTGTTAATTCCACCCCTTTCTTTAAAGGTGATCTAGAATAGAATAACAGAGGTCTTCTAGTGAGTCCAACCACCTGCCTAGGCAGGAAACCCTACACTACTTCAGACAAATGGTTATCCAACATCTTTTTAAAAACTTCCAGCGTTGGAGCATTCAAAACTTTTGGAGGCAAGTTGTTCCACTGATTAATTGTTCTGTCAGGAAATTTCTTCTTCTTCTAAGTTGCTTCTCTCCTTGATTAGTTTCCATCCATTGCTCCTTGTCCTGCCTTCAGGTGCTTTGGGGAATAGATTGACTCCCTCTTCTTTGGGGTAACCCCTGAGATACTGGAACACTGCTATCATGTCTCCCCTAGTCCTTCTTTTCATTAGACCAGACATACCCAATTCTAGCAACCATTCTTCATGTTTTAGCCTCCAGTCCCCTAATCATCCCCTACTCAATTAAGTTGAAATGATGAACTTAAAACTGCAAAATGCAATTGCAAACATAAATATGTGAATTAAAAAACAAGCACTAAAGGCGTTAAGAATGCCAGTATAAAAGCTTGTAAGAACTGCTGAAATAATGTATGCTGCCTCTGAGTATTCAGATTGCGTGCTATAAATGCTCAGCATTATGATGGCTCATGTTATCATTAACATGCTGCTAACAGAAGGTTAAAAGGCAAAAGTGGGAGGATTGAACAAACTCACCACTTCCTGCTTTGCTGAGATAGAAATCCCAAGAGAAATGTTGGATAATTATGGCTTGATACAGCTGTGGTAATTCTGGACTCCTGCCAGGCTGGACATAAGTAATTACAAGCTTTTATTATGCTAATCACAGTCCTCTTCCTCTCACATGAATTCTGTCATTGGCAATTTGCCAATTTTTTTCAATCCCACCAGATGTTCCTGTAGAATAGCAGTTGCTGTCCTGCTGATGACCGGCCTTCATATTTTTGGCAAGCGTGCTATAAAAATAGATTAGGAAGGTAAAAGCACATCTGAAAATGCAATATCATAACAATTCATGTCAAGCTTCAGTTTGTTCAGCTTTGTAAATGCAATTTATTTGTTTCTTGATCACTTTGGATTCGTCTACTGCCTTTTAAAGTACATACATATATACATACTGATATACATCTATGATGATGGGGATTTAGCTTTCAGGCTGCTGCCTGGAGAATTTTAAAGCCTGAATTTACAGCACTTCTATTTTTAAAAACCATTTTGCTTCTGAAATATAAAAAAAAATGTAGATTATATTATGCATTTTAAGTTCCAAAGTTTAAGAACAACTAAATAATTATCTTAGCATTCGGCTCACCTTGCACAGAGCAATGTGTGATATAACTGAACGTTTTGTATCCTGATGTACATCTTCACACGCAGGAGATCAACTGAAAATCTTGCTTAATGAGACAGTTTACATAATGTGGAATATAGTGAATAAAAATGAAGCTGTAATCATGAAATTGCTTTGTAAATTGGAATACATGCTATTTGATGGAAGGGCATGATTGTGCCCTTCATGATTGTGCCCTGCATGATTGTAGGCACAGGATTAAGGCTGAGTTATATTTTGGCTCACTGAAGCTAGTTTTAAAGATTTGATTAAGATCTTTTCTATTTTATTTCACAGTCAAGTATCTACACAAAAAGCTGTATCCTCTGAAAGTTTTTTGATCTTCTATTTTAGTAACAAATAGAACAAAAATTGAGTGATTCTTCCCAACCCATTACTGAAACAGGTAGCTCTTTAAAGGGTTTTCTTTAGAATAACATTGACAGGATATTGAGATCTGCTTGTTTGGCAATAAAACACAAATCATCTGTAGAACTGATCAAGAGCTTCTTGATTATCTGGTTTTCAACTTCTGAAAACATTTTAGATTACTTGCGTGCTTATACAGAACGTTGCGTATGCAACATTTTCTCTGTGATGTTTTTCGGTTAAGCAGTTTACTTAACATTTAGAACTTTGCTGGAAGTTTAAACTTCAAAAGATGTAACTCTTACAGAATTTTTATTTGGATGAAGTCCAAGAAGAGACTTGAGATGCAACATGCTGCTTCATGAATGGATAGGTAAGAATTCAGAATGGCACATGTGTTGCTGTGCCAATGCAACAGGGAAACACTTGTGTATAGCAAATCTTGCAAGAATACCTACCACAAATATTTTAATACCATCACGCTCTATTTTGTGTCTTATTGGAACCACTATACTTTGAGTGGCAAGTTCTATATATAACAAAACAGGTCTTGAATTCTATCATCAAGGAGCTAAACTCAAAACAGGTTCAGAATTTGAGCTGATTCAAAATACACTGGTCAAGTTACTAACCAGAACAAGGGAAAGGGCATCACACAATGCCTGTACTGAAAAATCACCAAACCTACCAATTGTCTTCTGGGTGTTGCTGTTAACCTGTAAGATCCAGAGATCACTTAGAACATGATTATCTGAGGGATCTCTTCTCCTGGTATGAACTTGCACTTTCCAAATATTTAGGACACATTTCTTTTAACTCCTAAAGAAAAAAAAATCGAGCAGAATTTGTAGATAATAGGAGTTGAGAAGCCTGATTATATTTTCATGATGATCCCATCAAGGCTAGATGTATCATAATATGCAAACACAGAACTAAATAGTATTCACTCTCTCTTTTCTCTCTCACATGATCAAAACAGTATGGCTTTTTTTCTAGTTAATGGTAGAGTCCATGTGGAAAGCTTGCACTGAAGATAGAAATGTGGCTTTTAATTACCTTGAATCCCAACCTCTCTTTAAAATTAACCATTGACTTCAGATCACGCAACAGAAGTGCCTTTCATATTTAATATAATCTGAATATTCTATATGAGAATCTGGATTATTATTTCTAGAATCAGAATTTTTTCTGTCTTAATAGGATATTTGATGGTATCATTATTTTATTTTTTACAAAACAAGACAGGAATGCTAAAATGTCAATCTTTTAAACCCTGCCTTAAAAATCCCACAATACATGAGCTTTCTACAATTTTTAATACATATTGCTAATCTATTGTGATTTGAGTCACTAAATTAAGAATCATATCCACTAAGCAAACCATGCAGATGTAACTTTACCTCTGGGTATAAAAGCATTGCGGTTATTGTATATAAACTTCTACTGTAATAAAAATAACTTTAAGGTATAATATTACAGCTGTATTTTCTGTATTCTATTTAGTAATGAAAAAAAATCATCCAGATTGTTTATCATACCTGAAAGTATCAATCCTTGAAAATTTTACATTCTTGGTCTTTTAGTACAGTCTATGCTATATGGGAAACAACGTTGTTGGTGAGTTTGGCTTACCAAATTACAGTACAACTGGGTCATCAGATAAGCATGATAACTAATTGATATTGGGAAAGGAAGACATGGAAGAGGGCTTATAATAGGCTAAAATGACCTCTTTCTGATCATGCAAGAGAACAAAGCCAGGAATTAATCAATGAAGAGCTTTTGAAATGACTCCCCTGCCTGGAAACACGTAATTTGGCTTTATTTCAGACATGAGCCCAGGGAAAGAAATCTTAGGGGAAAGGGGCCTTTGGAAGTTATTCTTCCTGTTCTACATTTTTAGCTGCTATGTAGCCAGGGAACCATAGCAGGAGCTTTTCTCCGCATCACACAGAATTAGCCCAATGTGGCCGTTGTACCTAAGGCAGAACCAGCCTTTATGGTGCACAGCATGGCCAGTGATTTAGGCGCCTGACTGAAAATAAAAATCTTAAGGCAGTCTTTTCTTGAGAATCAAACCTCTGATAAATGAAGTAACTTGCTGTCTGCTTTACAAACTCAACTGCTAGAGGCTGTCTTCTCACGCTGCTTAAGGAGATGGTTGGTCACTAAGCCAAAATAATGGTACAAGTGATCGTACAGTTTCACTGGACAGTACAAAATATCTTGCACCGTGTGGGGAAGCTTCAGTGTCTGGAGGATGATGAAAGTGGACAATGATAAAAACAGCAAAGCTCCACCTCTTTGTACATACATTGTGACATCATATTCACAGAAAAGCGGGCAGTACTTGCACTATGACAGCACAGTCTTGACTACCTGTATGGGGAGGGCTTATAAATTCATGCACCTGCTAAGTTTCATGTACAGTAACTGATAAGGGGAAACTCTGCAAAGCCATTGAACTGCTCTATAGGGAAGCTGGATGCTGAAGATGCAAAGATAAGGAATAAGGTAAAGGAAACTTCTTAACATTCAGGGTATTTGTTAAAACAAATGCTCTTTAAAACTTAATGCTGTGAAGTTTACTCTATACACAGAACTTCTAGAGAAGGAATCAGACTTGTAGTAACAATGGGATAAAGAGCAGTTGTCTTAGTTATAAAACAACACAAATGTTTGCTGCATTTCTATGGCACATTGGATCAAAATGAGTCAGTTTCATTGTAATATAGCATATTTGGCTTATAGTTCAGGTCAGTCGAATAAACTGCTGTTCAATTAGACATAGAGATACATGTTGTGAGAATGCAGATTTGTAATCAATTGCAGGGCTTAAATCACAGAGTATTTGCTTCTGAGTTATAAATCACCCTTGCTAGGAATGAGCAAGCTTACTGCATTTTTCCATAGTTCTAAAGACATTGTGCCCACTGAATACTAAGCCTTTCCCCTCTAATTTCCCTGATGGTTTGAGATGCAGTATGTTTTTTGCATGGAGAAAAAAAGATCCAGTCAACAGAGATGCCTATAAAGTTTGCTTCGTGTCTTCTCCCCTCAAGTTACTCAGCTTGCCCTGTTTACTGCATTGTGAGTTGAGGGAGCAAACAATAACTTCAAAATGGAATAAAAATGAAATGAGTCACAGAAGATCACCTAGAATATTAGAGCATGACCAAAACCTACGGTTTCATCCAATCCTGTGGCTTTGGCATTGCAGCTCCATTACAAAGGCTTCAGTTAGGATGCTTCTATGTGTGGCAAGATTAATTCGTCTCAGATGCTGTGCTACACCAAAACAAAACAATGCTGTGATTTAACAAGACATGTCAATCTAGCTACCTTCTGGTCAGTATACCCCCCTCTGCCAAATGCCTGATATTGCTTCTACTTGGCAAACATGATTGCAAAGGAGGCCTGTAAGAATAGCACTGATCACAACAATTTAATGCTTTTTCCCTTAATGGGTGCCAGTGTACAGTACAATGAAAACCATCAACAAGCCAGTGCTAAAAGACAATAAAATAACTAACATTAAAACAATGTTCATATTTTAAAAAGTTCTGGAGCAATTGCTGTTGTTCTGGAACAATCATCCCCCAAAATATCTGGGTAAAGCTTTTATACCGATAGGTTGCTTTCAGTAGAACAAAAGAACTTTGCTGCTGGAGTTAAAGTAGCAACTCTGCCATCTCCTTCCATCACACAAGGAGTGCAGAAAACACAAAAAGTTATGTTATTTTAGGTCCTGACCAAAAAAATGGAATTTAAACTAGAACAATGAAATCTGAAGTTATCTTGTCTACATTCTGCATACAAGTAATGCTGGACCAACAAAGATCAGCCTATAACTGGAAGCCACATTCCTGTAAAATGCTGGGCAAGACTCAGTAATCAATCATATATTTAAAAGTGACAAAATATACTAAGAAATCCCTTCACTGAGGAAGAAGATACTAGCAAGCCATTTCTAAAGATGTTGCAAGAAAATGGTAGGACTTAACCAAGACTGGTGCAGACTGTTGACTAAACAGATTATAACAAAAGGAACGTGTTGTTGGCAAGACAATCTTTTCCAGTCCCTGCCCAATTCAGATGATTTTTTCTTCAAAGAATAGCCTCATGAAGAAGCACCGTTTGTACAATACGCTTGCCCTTGAACGCTAGAATTTCCTGAATTTTCCGGTCACACTTTGGGGATTCAGTACCACATGAATTCAAGCTTAGGATATTGAAAACAAGATGCTAACTTGCAAATGCAGCCTTTTGGTTAAAATGGAAAACCTCTGCTTGCTGATATATTTCTGGACTCTTATAAAAGGCAGAAATGGTTGAATTAAATAAACAAATATTCCAGGTGAAGGGATTTTTATCTAATAATCTAATTGACCCATCATAATATAGACAAATATTTGTTTAATATAGTATTTTTGTTAAATAGAGATGGGAAAGTTTACAATTATTTGTAGATCTGTTACATAAAGAAGAGGAGAATTTAATCTGTTTTCCACCCAACATCCCACCTGGGTGGATTCCATATGTTTAAAGTTAAATTTATTTGATACCTAGGTCATTTTTTTCTTTTTTGGATGTATGGATTTTTTTTTTCTGCTTTGTATTTCATTTTTGTTGATAAAACAAATATGTAATCAAAAAAAGAAATAGTTGAAATCTGGATGCAAAAGCAGCTGCTGAAATTTACCTTAGGAGTTTTCTGAATGGCTTTTGTTGGACTCTCAACTTTTCCCTTCAAGGTTTACCTTCAACCTACTTATTTTCAATTCCCATGAATGGAGGTCTCATAAATTTTATGTAAGATATTGGAACCTCCTCAGATCTTGAATTAAATCCAGGCAGGTGGGCCTGACATGCGTAAGTGAGAAATTAACTAAATATCTGTTAAGATGTTAAAGGACATGTGAACAAACTCCACAGGTACGCTCAGAAAAGATCAGAAAACAATGTTAATTAAATACATGGGGTGGAATTAAATCAAACTTCTTAATATTTTGGTTTCAGGCGAGTTTAAGAACAAATAAAAAATAAGAGTGTTATACATTCACATGATAAATCTCATCATAGGCTAAGAAAATCCAGTAAGCCAGAACAGCTGCTGGCTCTGAAGCTACAACTTGCAGACCACATTATTAAAAGGGATGTTTTAAATATTTAGATCAGTTTTGATCAAAATGATTGAAAGGAAGAAGATTAAAGTGTTTTCCAAAGGCCTTGGGCAGGGGCAGGGCACAACAAATGTCATCTAATGTAATCTTCAGGTGTGCTTGTTTTGATTTAGTAGAGCTCCATCTTTTCAGGTCCTACCACATCTGAGTATAAAAAAGGGATTATGCTGAATCAGATAAAAAGGCTGATTCCAGGTCCACATTCTGCCTCTTCATGACAATATCCATTTTGCTCTCAGAATTCAAGGCCTAAGCCTAAAGCTTCAGTAGATTTGACCCCAAATTGGATTTTCCCATGTATTTAACAAGGAAAGGAAAATAAAGGCAGGATCAAAAAGTTAGCACCCTGCTGAAAATACCAATGTCCTATGAATCCATTATTAATGTCCATTTTACTCACTGAATTAATGAAGATCTAACACTAACCCTAAGTGGATTTCCTCACAATGAGATTGTCCATGTATTTTACCAGGAAAGGTAGCTAAGACAGTCCTGAACCATCAGAGCCCTAGTAAACATACCGATTGGCTATGAATTTGATGGTGATAGCCATTTTGTTCTCTGAATACATGGAGACCCAATCCTATCCATAAGTAGATTTTCCCTCCAATAGAATTTGTCTATGTATTTTATCAGGAACATAGTTAAGCAGGCTCGAAAGGTCATCCTCCTCCTACACATACCAATGCCCTATGAATCACTTGGCAATGTCCATTTTGCTCCCTGAATTCATGGAGACCTAGCCCTAACCCGGTTTTTCACCCAATGGGACTTTCCCAGTTATTTTAACGGGAAATAGATATAAGGCAGTCTTGAAAAGTCATCTCCCTCCTAAACATTCCTCTGAGCTATGAATCCATTTTGCTCCATGAATTCATGGAGACCTAAGCCTAACCCTAAGTGGGATTTCCTACCAATGAGATTTTCCCAAATATTCCACCAGGAAATGTATATAAGGAAATATTCAAGTCACTGCCCTCCTAAGAATACCTCTGAGGAAACTTTCCTGGGAAGTCTGCAAGTAGGACATCAAAGCAATATTATGCTCAGCCTTTTTCCCCCCAGAGGAAATGGAGTCGATACCCTATTTTAAGCAATCAACAGGTCAAATTTATAGTGTAATCTTTGGCAAAGTAGTTATATTCCTTTAAAATTGCCATATTTATTAACATCTGATGAAGCAAACTCTTTGCTGAACTTTGTACTAGGTCAGGAGTGTCAACCTCCTGTTGTCATGGCGTCATCTCGAGACTTATGGGGACTTTGCCCCCCCTTCGCTAAACCGGGCAGGGGCGGGGTCAGTATGTGACTCATCTGGCCCGCGGGCCGTGAGTTTGACACCCCTGTACTAGATGAAGAAGACATTCCTTTTATTTGTCTTGACATCTCCCACTATTTACTTTCATTGAGTGTCTCTGGATTTTACTGTTTTCAAATAAGACAAAACTTAATTTTTTCCACGCCAGGCATAATTTGATGTAACCGGTGGAACAGCTTGCCTTCAGAAGTTGTGGGTGCTTCATCACTGGAAGTTTTTAAGAAGCAACTGGACAGTCACTTGTAGGGTCTCCTGCTTGAGCAGGGGGGTGGACTAGAAGACCTCCAAGGTCCCTTCCAGCTCTATTCTGATGGATTGATCATTTCATTTTTTTAATTTAAGAATGCCAGATGTTGATTTTTCACAAGGGCTGCACCATCAACAAACCATCAAATGTTTGTTTCAGCCTGGCTAACATATGGCTGATACGGCTTGTTCATACTTAGCCAGTGTGATTACTTTATGATCATGTCATGTGATTGGATTCAGTAAATAATGATTTGGTTAAGCAAAGCCATTGGTTCAGAAGCATTTTGGGATTGGCAGCTGCAATCACCCTAGCTGGTGCTTTACTTCATAGTGGAGAGCTCAGTGCTGCAAGCATGTTGCGTAAATGAGGATCCAAATTGTTGGGAGCAATAATGCAATATGCTGACTCTGTAAACTGCTTAGAGGGGTGTGTGAAGCACTATAAACTGTATATAAGTCTAAGTGCTATTGCTGTTACATCTGAATGTTTAAATGCTTTATGTTTAATGTCTAAATGTTTAAAGGTTCTACTAACAACTTCTTTCCAATTAGATATAAATTAAGATTTCATTGATTTTTAGAGTTCCCCTCCCTCCCTCCTCCGCCATATCGCCAGCCTCTAAAAGCAAACGTGCCGCTTTTTTAGCATCTGCAGAATTTTAGCTTAAATGTCATCTAAAGGTTCAAGAACGGACAATTCATGGGTATCCTGCAGTAAACGCGATTCCTCGTCCCCACGTCTCTACAGAGGATTATACTAGGGACGGCCTCTAGGGGTCACTATTCAAACGGACGGCGCTTTGACACAACCGCACTTGCACTGAGGATAACAACAGCGCCGGCTGCCAGATTGATTCTTCCTGTACAAAACAAAAATTCCTTAAAGAGGACGGCGCTTTGCCAATCCCTCTGTGCTTGCCTCCCGGTGCACTGTGGGAATCGTAGTCTTCAGAGGCTCCGGCTGGGCTTGACTCAAAGGAGCCAAGACTACAAGTCCCGTAATGCTGCGGGTTAATCGGTTGGCCGTTCCTTTTGAATGATTTCACTGCGGTTTACATTCCCAGGGAGTTTCGCAGCCGCAGTCAGAGACCGGGGAGGTGGGGTTGGGGGGCAGGAATCATGGTGTAAGCGCCGGGCGATCGAAGAGCCAAAGGAGCCTTCCCGGTTCATGGCACGCCGGGCAAGTGGCGCTGGAGAGGAGAGGACCATGGTGGCCGAGGGACTGGCGGGGTTCTGAAGGTGCTGAAGGGGGCGGAGGGTGCTGCGGCGTCCATCCTTCTGCTTGCTTTCCCTGCCGCATTTCCTTCCTTTTTTGCCGGTCTGTGGAAACCCCCCTCTCGGCCGCCTCCGCCTGCTGCAAAGATGTCTCTCGCCATGGAAGAGGAAGAATACGCCAAGCTGGTGATGGAGTCGGAGCCCGAGTGCCTGCGCGCCGAGATCAAGCGGCTCTTCCAGGAGCTGGGCGAAACCACCCGGGAGAAGATCCAGGCTGCCGAGTATGGGCTGGTCGTCTTGGAGGAGAAGCAGCAGCTCAAGCAGCAATACGAGGAGCTGGAGCTGGAGTACGAAACCATCCGCACCGAGATGGAGCAGCTGAAGGAGGTGAGGGCGCCCCTTGGGCACGGACTGCGCCAGCAGCTGGGCTCCCGTCTGCGGAGCGCGGGGGCGGCAGGAGCGGCTCCTTCTGCAGTAGGGACGGCAGGCATAGGAAGGGCCGATTGGGGAGCGGGAGTGCGGTGGGGTGGGAGGACGGGACGGACAGGCAGGAAGCCTGAGCCGGGCGCTTGGAGGATTTCGCCAGCCGAGCTTGGCCGATCGCACGCTTGGTTGGGGGCGGCCAGACTTTTGCCTTCGCGCAGGGATTTCTTGAGTTTGACCCTTTGCAGGGGAGGCCGTGAGGAATGGGGGCTGTGAACAGATGAGTTTGAGTGTCTGGAAAGCGGGGTGGGTTCATAAGTGAGGTTTGCAAATCCTCCCCCCTGCTTAGGATGTCCCTTAGATAGCCCTCACCGGAAAGCAGCTGCTGGCTTGGTTTTCGTTTGGTATATCCGGCAGGCAGACCCCAGGCATATCCACACATCCCCCTCCCCCATCCCTCCATGCAGTGTCACAGGAGCCACTAGGAGCTGGATTCTTGATCTTCCTCCAGCTCCTTTGCTCTGGCGTCATGCTGTGTAGTCCCCTTAAAGGGGCAGCTGAGCGTTCCCCTTCATGTCCCCTTCCCTTGGACATCTGCAGAATCTACTTGCAGAACTGGGAAATGGGCTGCTTGAAGGATCCTGAGCTTTAGTGATCATCTGCCCACCAGCAAAGGGCCTTCTCTTTCTTCCCTCTGCTGTAGAGTGCTCAGGCCTGTTGGCATTTCCGTTGCTATTTAAGGAGCACAAACCCCCACAGGATTTCTTTCTCAACCTGGCTCTCTAGAATTGCCAGAGGTTTATGTGCTTTTCTGTTTGTTTTGATGTTTGACATGTTGATGTTTGACATGGGGAACCTAGATTTTCTGGCCTGCATTTCCCACCTCT
This sequence comes from Pseudonaja textilis, assembly GCF_049901715.1. Classification (NCBI taxonomy): domain Eukaryota; kingdom Metazoa; phylum Chordata; class Lepidosauria; order Squamata; family Elapidae; genus Pseudonaja; species Pseudonaja textilis. The sequence continues at coordinate 52,151,192 of NC_141991.1, forward strand.
TAAGTGCACACACACACACACACACACACACACACACACACACACACACATGAAATTATCTATTTCGAAACAGATCATTTTTAAGGGTTCATTAGAGGAATGTTCTCTGTTCAGAATTGATACTTGTTTGGATAGTGAAAAAACTCATTGATCTGAAAATTATTCCCCTTTTAGAAATTGTACTGTCTTGATGGTTCATATCTTGATTTCAATACATACAGTTGGAATATTCAGCATTGTGCAAGGGTATTCCCAAAGAATTTGATTTTTGTTAAAACCTTAAAGGTTTGCATTCACATGTGCAAAATATCCTTTGGTTTCACTATTTGTTCAATGGTGAAAATCCTTTTTCAGTTTTCCTGAATTCTTCTATATTTTCATAACCCTACAGAAGTGATAAAACAGAAACTTACACTTGTCATTCTTTGTTTAGGTAATTTTCTATATATTTGATTTAATTCTGGTTTTCTGGATTTTCTATCCTAGAGCATCAGTTTTGACTTTGGGCGCCCAACATGTAGTTTTCCCCACACACCTTTTGGGGACAATATAGGGGAAAGAATAAAAATGTCTTTGTGTGGTTCTGCCTAGTCCAGCCCCCAGATAGGTAGGAGAAGGAAAAGAGCTGTAACAGAAGGCAGTGAGTGTGTAACGTAGCAGGTTTCATAAATGCTGGCTCCTTCCCTTATATATCAGTTGTAGTGAATTATGGATTAGAAATGAGAGCTTTGTTGTGGCTTGAAAAATGGTAATGATCACAAATGCTTAGAGGGAACATTTGGAGGGAGGTGAAGAGCAATCTTACCGCTATTGTTGCAGAACAACTAATAATTTGCCAGCAACAGGAGCATTACCATAGGCCCAAATTAAAAGGGAACAGTAAAAGTTAATGTAATTAAATAGCAGAAAAATCTCTGTACTGGCACAGTTTAATAATGACTTCTTTTTTTAGAATAAATTATTTAATATTACTCACTTTTAAACAATTTTTAAGCAGGACACGATTAACCAAAGCAAAGTAGGTTTTTTTTTCAGTCCTTATTAAATATATGTGTGCATTGGTATGTCCAACAGAAATACTGTTGTGAAGTAATGGGAAAAATTCCTGGAGGGCATATGGTTACCAGTACAGTATCACTAATGGCTTTCTCTTCCTCCCCCTCATGTCTATGCCATGTTTTAACATCTACACTGTCAGCAGAAGTGCAAATGTGTGGCCTTTCTGAGAAGGAGGTAGGTAGGACTCTTACCAGAGGGTGAGGATTTAATTTCCCTCCCAGAACTCGTAGCCCCTTCCTGTAACATCTATCAGAATTGAAATATGTCATGAGGGGTCGAGGGAAACAGTGTAAGCAGACATGCAATAGGATTTGAGTTGGGTATGAGTGAGCCCAGGTGGAAAACCAGAGAGTCCTTCCTCAGAGAACAGACTCTAATAGATTCTTAAGTGCATGGTGAAGGGCCTCAAGGTATAATTGCTGGTAATTTCTTTTTGAGGCTGTAATATCATGATGGACCAGGGAATTAATAAATATTGCCGCTGTTATTGCTACAGAGACCCATCTCCGTTTAGGACGGGCCCAGAAATCCCCTTGGTTTTCTGAGCTGCTCTAAGCAAGGAAGCCAAACTGTAAACTGCTAAAGTGCAAGTAGTGCAAATCTCATTAATCCTATGACTGAGCATAGGTCAAAAGGCCCAGTTGTGCCTGGTGTATTGTAGATTATCAATGGAGCATCAGATCAAATCATTTACCACAGCGAGAAGACCAGAGAACAGTGAGATAACACCCACAAAATGAAATTCTGTACTCAAGAAGTAAACTATGTTTCACAAGAAGTGAAACAAATAGCAAAGAACAAAAATAATATAATACAAGAGAAAGAGTGTCATAATAACATGACGTATAAGTAAATAGATAAGGTGTATAATAGTTTAGCTATGAGTAAAGTGAATAGATCAAATAGAGGCATCAAACAAGGCACAATCTGAGAGCATTAATTGGATTCTTATCCGACAAGACAAATAACAAATAGAAGTTGCGCTCTTTGCCTGGAAATTTCCTCAGGGTGGGGAAGGTCATTCAAGAATAAATTCCTATAAAGGGAGTAACAAAGGAGCATATGATAATGAAAGAGGGCATCTTCACTGCCTGGTTTTCTCAGTGATCTACCTAGCTGGACTTCTAGATGTTTGTCCATTGTAACTTGAATTTAGTAAGGAAGGTCTTATTAGTTGGATTTAGACAATAGTTAATAAAAATTTAGATGCCTTAAAGAAGGTGACAGTTTGGTCTACTCTGAACAATCCTTTCTTAGAGCCTGAGATTCTGGACAACTACTTTCCAATGGTAAAATGGGGCATAACTCACTTAACAAAGGTCTCATTTAACAACATAACAACATTGGGTTCAATTGTAGTCGTAAGTCAAAGACTACCTGTACTGGAGAAGATGATAGCCATCTAATTGCAAGCACATTTGGAATAAATTAGTTACCTAGTTTCATTTCACTGTAATGTCATGTCTGAATGTAGCATAGAATCAGCCTTGCTGGCCCGTTTGAGATCTCAGGTGTTTTAGTTTTTCTGAGATTTATTGTCAAGCATTGACACTACTGATCATAGCATGTTGCTAGAACAGCTTGTTCATTTGAGTATTGAAAGATCAATGAAATTGTTTCATTCATACCTGCAAGACTGATATCATTAATATATTGACACTGTCCAACACTTCCTGGAAAGTAATGATAGACTGAAGACCAAGAAATTGAAGTGAACTCCATAAAAGTTGCTGCAATATTCAGATGAATGTTTCTCAAGGCTGGGATTTAGGAAACTCACTTATATTGGATAAGGAACGTTTCCTCTGAAACAACAGCTGTGAACAGTAGTTTGGAATTCTAATTAGTTCCCAGAAACATAGGTTATTCCAGCAGCAAGAAACTTTAGCAAGTGTGACAAGTAGGATTTCAGCTGAATGGATGCCCTTCCTAATCTCTTGGTTGCATTCTTTATGTGGAGTCACCTTGAAGACTTCAGAAGCAGCAACCATTGTAGCATAATACTCAGCTTTTTTAAAATAAATTAACTAAAAAGAACCATATAACAAGGTTTGCTTCTGAGCTGCCAGAACCAGTTTAAGGTATTTTGTTTATAGAGCCCTAAGCAGCGTAGGATACATTCTTTGCTTAAAATTGTGTTTCTCTCAATACCATCTAGCCCAGGGGTATGAAACTCACATCATGGCAGAGTCACATGACATATCAGGACTGCCCCCCCCTTTGCTAAGCTGGGCATCGGCTTGGCCAGCACATGACGCATCTGGCCCATGGGCCGCGAGCTTGACAGCCTTGATCTAGCCTTTGCTTCAATATCAGCTGGGAAGATTAAATTCAAAGCATAGTGTGACTAGGCAAAGCATCTTAATGGCAACTTCCCAGTTACAAAATTTTCTTCTAAAGTGTGCTTGGCTGATCTCCTTGCCTGAATTGTGACGGGTATAGTGTTCACCAGCAATTTGTATGATAATAGGGTCAACCTGTATTTTAGATTTCCAGTAATTTTGCTTTTCTATTCCTTTTTAAATAAACATTTTAAATGTTCTGTGTAACATGTAAACATTTTGCTGTTTTTTGATTGTAAGATGATTTAAGACAGCTTTTATTGTGTTGTCCTCTTATAAATCTCTTTAGGTGGGATAAAACCTAAATGAAATCTATATTTTTCTTAGTTTATATAAGTAACAGAATTCTGTTTGTGTAGAATTTTAAGTTGATATTCATTGAAAGGAGTGGATTAAGGCTAGGCTATGGAAAATTATAGTTTTGGGACTTTTATGAAGTTGTGGAGTCTTTGCCTAATCATTAACAGATGTATGCTGAGCAATCAGCAGAAAAAAAAATGGATTTATGATGTGGTAGCTTTTTAAAAAAACAGACTTTTGTAAGCTTGCTTGGAACATTTTCAGTCCTCAGTGCATGTTTAGTTAGGAGTAGTTCATCTGATTTTATTTATATAGTATATGCAATGTAAAAGACATCTTGAAACCATGTGAGATGCGGCTTGTAACTTTTTGCTATATTTTCAGTTTGTACTAGAAGAATGTGAACATTATAAGCTGATATTCTACAACTAGAGTTATTTAGGTCATGGTGCAAAATGTTTTATTTATAGTTTTATTATTTGAGTTGTCTTGGAATTGGTGTTTAGATTCTTCATAACATACTGTTACATGATACAAAGAACAAATAATAATTCACTAGGTCTCATGAGGTTATATGGTAAGAGTTGAGCTCTGTATATAGTAATGAATTGAATTCAAAATGGATATATATGGAATTAGATATTTTTGTAGGGTCTGTCCACAATGAAATTTAAATTGGAATAGGGCAGTAAATAACAAATTTGCATCTTCAGCAGATATAGCTAATCTTGAAGAAGTGAAGTTTTCAACTTACTTTAATGTTGAAATGAGGGCATTAAAACGAATTCTTCAAACTTGGACATAACTGATAACATTTTCTTGATTGTTCAGTACATTACAATGAAAAACAGACAACAACAACATTTTCAATTTGCTTTTATCCATATCCTATTCTATAACATGGTTTCCCCAGTTTGATGTTCCTTGGATGTATGGACTTTTGTATGAACTAATCTAAGTAGGTTTTCCCAGTTGTTTATCAGAAGATTTTGGCCAGAAATTTTAGATTAGGAATGAAATATCACATGTTAATGTTGCATATAAATGTTGAACATTAATGCAGCCAACAAGATATACATAAACACAAATGAACATGTCACATTATTAATACTATACTGATTAAAAACTATAGCAAAACTTATGTCAATGTTTTATCCTCTCCACAGGATTATATTTATGTTCCCTTATTATAAATAGTCACAGACAAAAATAACCATAAATTGGCATGACTCATCCAGTCAGGGTCCCTTAATTGGGTGAAATGAACTCTGTCAGAGACTGAACATTAGCCTATCCAAAATGTGTGATAGCCTGGACTAAGAGAGAGACTGACTGGCCAGTGTGAGTTTCCATGGTGAAGGTAGACTCCACATTCCTGGGTTTCCACTCCTAATCCAACACCTTGCTATGGCAGTGACTATGATCCATTTTAGATGTGACAATAAGTGTGCTTAGCATTGTACATCCACAAGAAAAAGTGATTCTTGTTTCAAATGAACCAGAGTTGTGGACCAAAGAGGTTACTAGAAGCTTAAGCTTCCCAATTGGGTAATTATGGATTTTACTGGAAGAAAAAAAAACCAGGTGCACAAGAATATTTTAAAAATTATAAAGTAAATTCTAGAAGTTAGCAAAATTAATTAACAAAAAATAAAAAGTGCTATTGAAAACTATATATGATCATCCTTTGAAGTATAGAAGATAGCCTCATGGCCATATTTAATAAAATTCAAATAGAATTAAAATTTGAAACCCAATACAATCAGTGATTGGAATGGGCATGGAAAAACATGAAAGGTCAAAATTAGCACCTAGCCCAACTAAAGCATTTTTGGATCTAAGCTTTCACCTCAATGAAAAACTGCAGGTGCAACATTATCTCCATAAGTAAATCCATAAATGTAAAAGGCAGAAAAGAAACTGATAATATTGGATAAAAAGGGGAACTGTGGCTGTTAACATAGACAGTAGATATTAAGTTGGACTGAGAACCATATTCCAAGCAGCCTCACAGAATTGCAATTTGACTTGCAACATGGTCACCAAAAAATTGGGTGCATATAATTTAAAAAAGAGATTCATACATTTCATAGTTCCCAACTCGCATAGTCAAAAGGCCGCACTACCTGGTTAGGTGTATGTTTGAAACATTCCCCAATTTGAAGAGATTACTCTCTTCCCATAAGTGATCACCAGGTTCCTAAATCAAAGGTACTCCAGTGCAGGAGTACAGCGGCAATGTGACTTGTTACTGACCTTCCTGCTCCAGCTCACTTAATGTCTGATGTACTGAAGTGTTGTGCTATTTTCTTAATAGCTTTTTCCTTGTTTCAGTTGGTGAAAGATTGCTTCCAACAGAATGAATTAGAAAGAACTGTAGGAACCCAGCTATTATATGCTACTACATGTCAGTAGTTCTGTTTAGAGCAGGCTTCCATGGCTGGGGAGAGTTGGAATTAAAGTCCAGATTGACTGGAGACATGATGCGTTGGGAGGCTGGATTGACAAAGGAGAGCAATGTATTGATTGTATAAACATGTTCTTTGTTCTATTGCTCTAGTCTAGGCAAGCAGATTAAAAGTAAAATAGTTCTTATCAATTTTTCTACTGATATATTTGTAGTATTTGCATTATTAGTATTTGAAATCATCAACACCTATGGCTCTCTCTTGGTTCTCCTTCTGCTTTCTCTTCACTTTAATTTTGGGATTATTTGCTTAGTTAGTAGTGGAAGTTGAATCTCTGAAACAAAATTCTTTTCAAAGGCTTATCAGGCAACGCTGAGAAAATGTGTAATTTATTTTCTCTAATAACAACATAGCTGCAGCTTACATGGTTATCAGATTTGCCTTCTTTAACATTGTTTCTTGTCAATGTTCTTAGCTGAAGCAGACAGACAAATATTCCATGTCTGTTTTACCATTATGTTGGTATAGCAGTTAGCCACTAAAACAATGATAACTGAATGACACCCAGATCTGCCAATGTCTCCTTTGCAGGGAATGAGCATTTGATATATCTTGGTGAATGTGCAACAAGAACACAATACAACAACCAAAATATTCCAATATAAACATCTTCGTGTTCAGAATCATGTGTAGATCTCCTATCACTGCAGTTATGGTGTCCTAATATCCTTGTGGCCTATTTCCTTTTCTGTCCTTTGGACAGCCTAATTTTCTTTCCAGACTCTGATTTGTGAGAACATATTTGGTGCCTCCTCAATGAATCTGAGTATTCAAATAATTATTTTTATAGAGAAACTCTAAAGATAATTCTTCTGAAGGTATCTGAGAGTTTGTTAGCATTCTATATTTCTCTGCAATTACAGGAAGCTTTAATCTTTACATTGAAAAAAAAAAATTAATTTCCCTCTCATGTGTGCAAAGTTCCCTGCCTCTTAGGTAGTACAGTATGCTTTTTTCTTCCTTGTAAGGGTTCATTGTTCCCTTGGAAATCATCTAGTTCAATTACTTGCCCAAGTAGGAATCTGCGATAGCATCCGGTTGTGGAATCTCTACAGGTGGGGGAGGAATGAAGACGCAGGCAAGCTTTTAAGGCAAGCTGTCCTTGTGGGGACAGGAAGCAAAGAGGACCTGACCTCTCCCCTCAACTCCTTAAGGCCTTATCTAGCTGTTCCCAAGAGAATGGAGTTAGTCTGGTGAGGTTCTTGTAAATAGACTAGCAGCAATAAAGAAGTAACTCTGTTCATTCTAGGCTGCCATTTTGGTTCCTTCTGCCTGACACCTTTAGCAAATAAGAGTTCCCATCCTCCCAAGAAAATCTATGTTATTGTGAATAGCTCTTACTATTTAGAAGTGTATTTTGATGTCTAACCAAAACCTACTTCCTTGTAATTTAAACTGATTGAAACAACTCTAACAATTTAAACCCATCTTCTTAATTATAGAGTCTTTAAGATACAAGGAGACAACTAAAGTTTCCCTGTGGTATTTTCCCCCCTCCAGGCTGAACACATCATGAATCTTCAGTGTTTGTCCTGAATTCTTCCTTTTAGATCTTTTATTATCTTGATTGCTTTGCTTTGGGCGTGTTCTAATCTATCCATGTCTGTCCTTCCACATTTTAGGAAGGGCCATGAAGCATGATTCAATAATTGAGGTGTTATCTGATTTAGATAGCTTCAAAGCTGTCCTCCATAGTTTCTGGAATTCTTTGCCTATCCTAATCAGTCATTAGTGAAAATGAAACATTTGGATGACATAGAAAGTATTTTAGAATGGGCTTGGAAATGATAAGTTTGTGTCTATGGACACAAAGTGTGATCACTTAAAAGCTGATTACCAACTTCTGTGCCATGTCTTGTGGTTTGGATAGGTTGTGAAATGTTACGTCCGCCGAAGACCTGTAACAAAACCTTTCAGAACATGCCTGTCACAGAATAGCAGCAATCTCGTTTTCTGATACCGAAGTGAGAGATGTGTTTCCTGAAAGGATAAAATAATTCTTTTGTATCATTTATTTTTCTGCTCTGCACTGGAGTTTGGGATCTTCTTTCTGAAATTTTATGAAGCACATTTTCTACAACTCGGATGACATTCTGTTCTTTAATATAGTTGGTCAGCATCTCCTTTTGCCCCTGAATCCTCACTCTGCTTTTGATGCAGTTGATAGAATTGAGCTCAGAAGATGTGGAGGATATTAGCAGAAAGGCTGTTGTAGAAATATCATTGGGAAAGGAGCATTCTTATTATTATTGTAGTGGCCGTCTTATCTCTAGAGCAGGGGTCCCTAACCCCTGGTCCATGGACAGGCACGGATCCCAGCATGCCAGAAACTGGGCTGTGCAAACAAGCGAAGCCCCTTCCACAGGATGCAGGCAACACACGAAACCATGTCCCCTCCAGTCTCTAGAAAAAGCTCTCTCAAAAGGTTGAGGACCACTGCTCTGGAGTGTTGTATCTGGTACTCTTTCTCTTCTTCTCCCCTCCAAACCCCCATCTTTAACATTCTGTCATCCTAAAAGCCAATGAACTTACAGAAGACCTTGAATGGCTATCAAGAGTTGGGTTTTTTTTTCTTTTTAATCTATCCAAGTACCTAAAAAAGTCTCCCAGATATTTGAAACATTTTAAACGGAAGAATTTGGGCTATCAAGAATAGGCAAACTGGCTACACAAGTTCACCATTGGCAAGAATAATGATATAGTATAATCCTTTATGTTTGTGTTGTTACTTGGTCTGGACAAAGAAAGTATAGATATCAAGAAGAAAAGGAGAATGTTTCTGTGTGCGGGAATTGTAGTCAGCAGTGGCAAAGGAAATTGAGACCAATCTAAATGACAATAGCCGTTGTTTTCTTATTTCATCTTTCCCTTTCTTAATTTTGTCCCGCTTCTTATTTTTGATCTGGGGAGGAAATATGGGTGTTCAGGAAAGTAGTCTTTGGAAAGATATGCGTATCTTCTGTCCGTAGTGCTGTTAAAGATAGCAGTACTATTATAAACCAGGGATAGTTGAGGTTTTGCAAAGTCAACTTTAATTTGAAGACAGTGGTGGTTTGCAGAAGCTAATTACTTTTTGGCATTAGCGGGTGGGATGGATCGGGCCTTAAAATCTCTACTTCAAAAGAGGTTATCAGTTTTGCATGGTTCTTTGATGTGTATTGCGATGTCAGAACAGCTCTCCGCAAACTTCAAATGAGACTATGTGCTACTCCTTTTAGATTGGCTCAGAGGCAAATGGGTGCAATTTTTATGATTAAATTGTTTAGATCATACTGAATTGGTGATACTCTGGATTGATTTTTTTTAAATAATGTGCAAAATAAATTATAGTACTGGGCCCCAGATTCGGAAAGTGTTAATGTTTAATGTTTCAAGTATTGTAAACTCTATTTGTTTAAATCATATTTATAATTGATCTTTTCTACCTACATGAATTATATCAACTTTTAGGAAAAATTTCCTTGCTTACTATTAATTATTTAAATTAACTTTAATTGATTCAAAACTATCAGTTCATATAGCAGGAATCTTTCTTGGACTGGACTTTATTTGAATCTGCTTTAAAAAATAATAAAGACACAAGTCTCTGACTAAATGGCAGCTCTGGGAACTGGAGTTCCAAAAAGATGAAGAAACTACTTCAATTGAAATCATTTACAGAAATTCTAGTTTGGGTTATCTCCAGTGTTAGATAAGAGAAAGAAGGGATCTGGAGAAAATAGTAATATCCAATCTTGGATTACTGTTCAAAAGCTTCATTTGCCAAAGATCATCTTTGCGGTTTAGGTGTTAGGACAATGTTTTGTTCTATGTGCTTCTCAATCGAGCTGCTCCGAGCATCCAGAGAGTGGGAGGTGCTCTAGTCTTCACCAATTGCAGGCTGAGCTATAATTTGAGGAACGCTCCTCCCACCACGTGGCTTCTCCATGCATTCCCCAGTTTTTAGCTCAATCTCACAAGAGACAGGCAGCTATAGATCATTCTCCTTGGTCGTTTCAGGATTTCTGTTTCACTTTCAGGTTTGATCGTTTCGTTTTTGGCTTCTTTCCTTGATCCCTGCGCTTTTGAGTTTTAGTTGTGTGTAAAGGAGCGAAGTTTCGCCCCTCAGGGGGGAAATAGAGGGGTTTTAGAGTCTTTGCTCCCCCCCCTTCCCTCTTTCCTGTCTTTTCAAGCCATTCCTGCTTTTAAGCAGAGGCTTGCTATCGTGCTCTCCTAGTGCGCGTTGTGTCTTCCCCCCACAAATGCCTTTTCCTAGCCCTCATTTGTCCAGCTCAATCTTTTTAGCTGACTGCCTTTTTCTTAGGGCTATTCCGTCTCTGAGCCCTGCTTCCAGCCCGGTAGCCATGTTTAGGTGTGCCTCGTGGCGGGCGCCATTTTGCCCAGGCTCAAATTGCTGCGAAGTTGATAGAGCCCCATAACAGGCCTTACAGGCCTGTGGGAGCTTTTATTTCAGAAGGGGTGTTGTGGCTTTGTGCCCTGTTGCCCCATTTTAATTGTTGGCATTCCGCAGCCTGCTCAGAGGCGAAGACAGGCACCTACTTTCCAGGTTGTTGGGAGGCAGCCTCAGAGGCCTTTACAATTTCTTTCCTGGTATATTTTTTCGTGTTTTAAGTTTGGCCTCAGTGTTCATTTGGTTAAATTTGGTTGTTTAGAGATAGTTTTCTCATCTTAATTTTTCCCTATTTAAAAAAACAAAAAAACCCAAAACCAAACCATTTATATTTTATTAATAATTTAGTTCCTTTTTTTGGTCATTTGGTGCAGTTTTTTATTGTATACCCTTAGAGGTGTTTTTTTCCTTTTTCCAAAATAAATAAATAAATAAATAAAAAATAAAAAATCATAAATATCTAAAAATCTAAAAAATTTTCCAAAAGGGGGACGTGGCTCAACTGTAGGATACCCGGCTCCCATTGTGGACTACATTCCTAGGCGTGCCAATCGCCTTCATATTCAATATACCTTGTTTCTACCTTTTGGTTATAATGGCAGAGGAAAATCCCAGAGGGCCTTCCCTAAAGGCTAAGTCTAAAACTCACCATCTGCGCAAAAGGGCCAAGGAACCTACCACAGCCTCTGAAAGGGACGCCCTGAGGCGCCACAGAGCTCTGGAAAAGGAGTTTGATAGGCGCTCCAGGGACTCTCATTCTGTAATTCCAGCTTCTATTCCCTCTATCTCTAACCAACCTCCCCCTTTGCCAGAACAACCTTCTCTCTCCAGGCACAACACACCTGTCCAGAGCCCCTGGGCCACTCGAACTCCACAGGCGACCTTCACCCCAACCACTGCTGGCCTACGCTCAGAAGACCCTTCAACTAGCATCATCCCTGATAGCGTTAAGGAATGGATGCAGCTTGCCATCCGCCAGGGGATTGCAGAAGGTATGCAACAGTTGTCCAAGACAGCCTCTCAAGCAATGGCACCCGAGATTGATTCTGCCTCCGGAGAACCTCTACCCAGACTGGTGACTCTCCACAGACAGGTACCTTCCCAAGGGGACCCTCCTTTCACAGAAGGGGAGGAAGAGGAGGACGAGGAAGAGGAAATGGCCTTTGCACCCTACGGGGCAGAGGAAGGGTCAGAGAGGGGGTCCCTCCATTATTCTGAGCCCTTTTCCGAAGTGGAACAGCTGGAAGGGGACATGTTGGAGGATGAGGGCATCTCCCCCGACCAGCCCTCCCTTGTAGGCCTGTTCAAGCCTCATTTATTTAAGTCCTTGCTGTTCAAAGCAAAGAATATCTCAGGCCTAACTCCCCAGCCATCTTCTGATTCCTCGCCAGCAGCCTCTGGGGCTCCAGAGGATGCCATTTTCAGGCATCCAGCAGTGGAGGCCGAAGTTGTGCCAGTCCCTCCAATCTTCTCCGATCTAGTGGCGAAACAGTTAGCCTCTTCCGGTCTCTCTTCCGCCCCCTCAGGGCAGGACAAGAGATTTTTTAATCTCGACGCAGACTTCTCCACTATGCTAGACACCCCCGAGGTGGATGACCCTATTATCAGACTGGCATCCTCGTCTAACCCCACAGACGCTCTGGAAGCCTTAAGGCCGGAGGACAAGAAAGCGGAGATGGCGCTGCGACGGGCGCACCGGTTTGATGCTTGGGCCATTCGGTCTGCCACCACCTCATCCTTTTTTACTAGGTCGTCTATTAGGTGGCTTCGACAGCTGAAGCAGCATGTTCCTCCATCTAATACTAGGGCCCATCAAGATATTGCAAAACTAACAGCAGCAGCTGAGTTTGCGGCCGATGCAAATTTTCACTCGGTGAAGTTCTCCTCTCGGGCCATATCCTCTCATGTTACGGCCCGACGGCTGCTTTGGCTTAGGCATTGGCAGGCCGACATTAAAAACAAGTCAAAACTGGCCTCAGCTCCCATCTCCGGAAATAAATTATTTGGTCCAGCCCTGGAACCATTGTTGATGGAGAGCCGGAACAAAAAGAAATTTCTTCCGGCTCTTTTTCGTAGGCAAGAGTCCAGATCCTTTCAGCCCTTTCGAAGGGGCTCCTTCCGTAACCCCTTTCAAACTCCCTTCTCCCCCCGTTATCAGAGATCTCCAACCTTTCGCCCGGCCTATCGAGACCGGGGCGATTCGGGAGACAGATCCAGGGGGGGGGTAGTTACAGAAGACCCTTCCGGGGTTCGGCAGGTAAGACTCCCCGCCGTCCAAGATAGGTTTTCAGTCCCCTTACCCATTGGTGGTCGCCTTAAATTCTTTGCAAGCCGGTGGGAGGCATCTACGTCTGATGCTTGGGTTAAAGACACGGTCCAATTTGGTTTTTCCCTTCAGTTCCAAGTGCCTCCACCCGAACACTTCATGGTTTCTCCCATTTCCAGGGATCATACCAAGCGCGCTCTCCTAGAGACCGCTATTAAACATCTGTTGGATATTAAGGCCATACAGCCCGTGCTACCTTCTCAATGAGGAGAGGGATTCTATTCCCTCCTCTTTCTAGTCCCTAAGCACTCTGGGGGTTGGAGGCCCATTTTGGATTTAAAAAGGCTCAATCGTTATATTGTTCATCATAAATTCAAAATGCATACCCTTCAGTCCATCCTACAGGGCACCAGGGAAGGAGACTGGCTCACTTCCATTGACCTCTCTGAGGCATATCTTCATATACCCATTCGCCCTTCCTTTTCTAGATATCTGAGATTTTATTACAATGGCTGTCATTATCAATATGTAGCCCTTCCCTTTGGGTTAGCCTCAGCTCCCAGGACCTTCACCAAGGTTTTGGCAGCCTTAGCAGCTCACCTCAGACAACTCCCTGTCCGTATTTACTGCTATCTTGACGACATTCTCATTCTTTCTCCAACCCAAAGCCAAGCTGAGAGGGACACCAGAACCACTCTTTCAGTACTTCAGGATCATGGTTTCCTTGTAAATTGGGAAAAGAGCCAGCTTACCCCTTCACTCGAATGGTTCATTTAGGGGCGGTGATCGATTCAGTTGAGAGAAAGGTTTTCCTCTCCCCGGAAAGGTTTGCTAGCATTCAAAATTCGATTAAGGCCATCAGGCAGGCAAAGAAAGCTTCATTGCTGGACCTATCTAAATTGCTTGGGGAAATGATCTCATGTATATCCATTGTTCCCTGGGCCTGATTTCATTCCAGGTCCCTTCAATGGTTCCTGCTACCTTATCAACGCTCAAGAAGGAGCAATTCAAGATTCGTAGTAAGGATCCCTCCAAAGGTTCTCACCTCGCTACTCTGGTGGACCAGACCCACTACCAACAAAGGGCATCCGTTCAAAGAACCCCAGAGAGTCACCCTCACAACAGACACCAGCCTAACAGGTTGGGGGACCCACCTTCATTCGCTGTCAGCTCAAGGAACCTGGTCAGTAAACGAGCGCTCTTGCAGCATAAATTGGTTAGAGCTCCACGCAGTATATCTGGCATTACGCACCTTTCTTCCTCAAGTTCGAGGGCGTCACGCCTTGGTCTTGACGGACAACACTACGACCAAGGCCCACATCAACTGGCAGGGGGGCACTCACTTCATCAGACTCATGAAAGAGGCCGAACGGATCTGTCGATGGGTAGAGGCCAATCTGCTATCCATAAAGGCAGAGCACATCTCGGGGGTCTCCAATGTTCAGGCAGACTGGTTGAGCAGAACCGTCGCCGACCAGTCCGAATGACCAGTCCGGGAGGCCTCAGGGAGGTTCGGGTTTCCGCTAGTGGACCTGTTTGCGTCCCCATCCAATGCCCAGACACCGAGGTTTTTCTCCCGGTACCCCACCCAGGGGCCGAGAACCACGATGCCCTGCATTGCCCTTGGCCCGGGGCTCCTATACGTTTCCCCCCCCTACCGCTGCTGCCCAAGGTGATCCAAAAGGTAATCCTTGAGAAAGCGGAACTTCTTCTGGTGGCCCCATATTGCCCCAGGAGGCCCTGGTTTGCGGACCTTCGCAACCTGTCAGTGGCTCCTCCTTGGAGGATTCCACCGGACAAGATTTCGCTGTCCCAGGGACCTCTTCAGCATCCGAATCCACAATGGCTTCAGCTGACTGTTTGGAGGTTGAGCGGGACCGTTTAAGGAAGGAGGACATGTCCGATCTGGTCATCAACACTATTCTAGCAGCCAGGCGGCCTTCAACCATTCGCATATACAATGCCACCTGGAACATATTTTGTAAGTGGTGCCACAAGTTACACATTAATCCGATCTCTCCATCAATTGCACAAATTCTGGCCTTTTTACAAGAAGGATTGGGCAAAGGTCTTTCCCCCAACACTTTAAGAAGGCAGGTGGCGGCCCTATCTACGGTTATCTCTGGCAACCTGTCTGGCCCGCTTTCCCACCATCCTCGCATTAGAGCTTTTCTTAGAGGTGCCACTAATTTGCACCCTCCAGTAGTTCACAGATACCCGACCTGGGACCTCAACAAAGTTCTCTCGGCGCTAACTAAGCCCTCCTTTGAGCCTCTAAGAGAGACGTCACTCAAACTCCTCACACTCAAGGTGGTTTTTCTTGTGGCAATTACATTGGCTCGTCGGATATCTGAAATAACAGCCCTATCCATTAGAAAGGAGTTATGCGTTTTCCACGCTGATCGGGTGGTCCTGCGACCAGATCCCTCCTTCATGCCCAAGATAAACTCAGCCTTTCACAGATCACAGGAGCTTGTCCTTCCTAACTTTTGTCCAAGTCCTTCTCAAGAGAGAGAAAGGCAGTGGCATACTCTCGATGTTAGATGGGCGCTCCGTATCTATATCAGTTGCACTCAGCCTATCAGGAGGTCGGAGGCTTTGTTTTTATCTTTTCAACCAAAGACGCTGGGCTGCAAAGTTTCCCCGTCTACTGTTGGCCGTTGGATTAGAGCTACAATATCCAAGGCCTATTTGTCACAGGCGCTTCCTGTTCCCAGTGGAGTAACTGCTAAATCTACAAGGAGTGCTGCTACTTCTGCAGCCTGGGCTACTCAGGCTCCTATTCATAATATTTGCAGAGCGGCTACCTGGTTGTCTCCATCTCCATTTATTCGCCATTATAAAATTGATGTTTTTGCCTTGGCAGAAGCCTCCTTTGGCAGACGAGTCCTTCAGCAAGTGGTGAGAGATCCAGAACATGCTCCGAGCCAGACGGAGTCCCCCCCCGTAGGACAGGCCATGCTTTGGTATGTCCTACTCTCTGGATGCTCGGAGCAGCTCAATTGAGAATGGACGTTGGTACTTACCTGACACGCCATTTCTGGTCGAGCTGCGTAGAGCATCCAGCCCCACCCTATTTGGTCCGTCTGGTGGGGAATCCTGTTTCGGCCAACGATTCATATTGTTTTTTTGTGGTTAAGTGTTGTTTATAGTTAAGATGAGGGGATACTTGTTTGTCTTCTCGTCTTCGTAAAAACTGGGGAACGCATGGAGAAGCCACGTTGTGGGAGGAGCGTTCCTCAAATTATAGCTCAGCCTGCAATTGGTGAAGACTAGAGCACCTCCCACTCTCTGGATGCTCTACGCAGCTCGACCAGAAATGCCGTGTCAGGTAAGTACCAACGCCCATTTTGATCACTTGGATAGAGAACTTTGTTCCCCACAGAACATTTTGGATCAGCTGGTGGAAGCATTGGGCAAACCTTTTCCAAGGCCAGCCGTGGAAGCATTCTGCTCTTGGAGTGTTAGGGCTGGGGGGAAAAAGATGTGATCCAATGCAATAGGCAGTTACATTGATGCTGTGAACTTTGATCTTATATGATGCAGCTACTGATTGAGCTTTTTTTTAAAAAAGGATTTTATTTCCTGGGATTTTAGTTTAAATTGTGTATTTTAACTCTGTTGATTGCTGTCTAATGTTAATTGTAAGCCACATTGAAAGTACTTGAAATACAATGCACTTTATCAAACAAATCAATAATTAATATGAAACCACAGTGTCCTCATTATTGGTGAATGAAAATTTAAATAGTTTTTGCTACGTTATAAAATTATTGTTTTGTTTATGCATGGATATCTGTATCTTAGAATGCACCCATTTCAGTGAAACTGAGGCTTAAGACTGAAGCTTCTTTTATTTTAAAACACCTTAGCCACCCCTGTATTACAACCACAATTGAGTCCAAAATTTCTGTTGCTAAAAGAGACAATTGTTTAAGTGGGTTTTGCAACCTTGCTTGCCACAGTTGTTGAGTGAATCACTGCAGATGTTAAATTAACATTAAATTAACATTAATTGATTTAGGATTTATTGATTGATTTAGTATTTATTTAGTATTTGTTAATGGTTGTTAAGTGAATCTGGCCTCCCTATTGACTTGGCTTGTCAGAAAGTGACAAAAAGTGATCACATGATCCCAGGACACTGCAACTATCATAAATATAAGTCAGCTGTCAATCATCTGAATTTTGATCACCTGACTGTGGGGATGCTGCAGCAGCTGTGTGAAAAATGGTCATAAGTCATTTTTTCAGTGCCATTGTATTGGTTACTAAACTGTGGTAAATCAAGGACTATCTGTATTTATATCTTCCCAGTGATATTTATATAACTTGTCCTCATCACTGTTATTTTTAAATGGCCCATGGATAGCTAAAGATGGAAAGCCGAAAAAATACAATATACCTAAGGCTTTAAGATGGGCTTTTGAATCATGATAATGTAATTTTGCCACATTATATTCTGATACATTGTCTTTAAAGAATCACATTTACTTAGTAAAGCTTAAATTATTTGAAAATGGTCTTCTAACAATTGGGGTGGAAAAATAAAGTGGGTGGCCTCAAGTGAGTAGCTTCATTCTTCTTCTTTTCCATTCTACCATATGAGAAGCAATGACTAATCAGTGACATTGAGGGGGAAGAAGTTACTTCCAAGGAATGAGTCATTCTCCAAGTATTCATTTCTGCTTTCTCTCTCTACTTTTGGTGGAATCTAGAGATGCTTTTCTTCAGTGTTGGCAACTGAAGTATAGACAAATATAATTGGTTCTGAAATATAATTCATGGAAACCTTGACACAAAGTAGTGATACATATAATTCTTAACATTTAGTATGTAAACAGATTTTTCAAACACTTCGTGACATTTCTGTATTTGTGGATTTCCCACCACCACCACTTTTTATTTTTTTTCTGTTTTAGTACAATCTATAGCAGGAGTATCAAACTCGATTTCATTGAGGGCTGCATCAGGGTTATGTTTACCTTGAGAGGACAGGTTGGGCGTAGTTGGAGTGGGTGTGGCCAGTATGACATCACTTGTGTTGGGGGTGCTTATGGTGGCCTGAATACTCTGCCAGCGAAAACAGGCTCCCGAGCTCCGTTTTTGGCTGTGACTGCTTCCTGTAACCCTCTGTCAGTGAAAACGGAGCTCGTGAGGGCTCTGTTTTTGCTGGCAGAGACACTGTGGGCTGGTCCTTTACTGTTTTCAGGGCGGGCTCATGGGCCAGATCTAAGCACCCCACGGGTCGGCTTCAGCTCCCAGGCCTTGGGTTTGACACCTCTGACCTAAGGTATTGCAAACTTTGTTATCCAGCACCAAGGCTCTGTCAGGGGCTCCATAATTGGGTTTCAAATGAACCACAGCAAATGGTTTTTTATTTGCTAGCAAGCGGCTGTAATAAAATTGATCTTGTGAGATACAACTTCATATTTCTTACTTTTTGTTTATGACATGGTTCTGATTTACTTATTATTATGGGTTTTGCTTTCTTTTTGTTGTTCTTATGTGCTGCCTGGAGTCCTTTGGGTTTGGACTAGGTCAAAAGCCTTGTACATAGGCAAAGCAACAAATGGCTCTTGACAAATAATAAATGAATCATTTTTTAGAATTACTGTATATTATCTGTCTGCCTGCCTGCCCATCTACAGAATGTTATTAGTATTATTGATTCCAGTATTAGACACTAGCTGAAATCATACTTTTCATTAAACTAAAATAAATTAGTTTGGTTTGGCTCAGTGTAAACCTACCCAGCTGTAATTTATTCAGTAAACCATAGCATGGCATGATGTGTAAATAAGATTATAGACTTGGGATGTAGAATAGTAAGAGGCTTACTAAAGGGAGTGAGATGTAGTAACAGTGCAAGACTCTTAAATGCTTGGGCATCTGTTGGAAAATTAAATCAACTAAACTCCAGGGTGCCCAGAATTCCTCAGTGGTCCTGTTAATCATTTTCTAGAAGTTTGAAGAAGAGTCAAGGAGATCAAGCACCAAAAGGGAAATGTTGGCTGAAGAAAAGGAAGCACTGGGAACCATGAGAAGAAGGGTCCATTTCAGGGATCAAGATACTTCAGAAAGATAAATAAGAGCACAATATTACATGCAGAATGGGTTTCAGGAGAACCAGTTTCAATAAACTAAGAGAAATATTAAGCAAGAGATAGCAAGCAGATATTTTCAGATTAAAGAGAGCAAAGAAGAGTTGACAACTAAGAAATATAGTTATGGACCCCTTAAACAAAGAGAAAAATAGGGAGCCATTATTGAATGTTAGAGAAATTGGACAATGTAGAAAAGGTCATGTCTAGGAAGTGGAAGGGTCAGTATTAGTTGATATTAGCTGAAAGAAAGTTTGAAAGGGTTTGAGTTAGATTAAGACACTAAAGGAACTTTGACTTGCAAAGTAATCTAAAAATAACCAAAAGGGCTTTTTTTTCCTCACTGTGTCAGTAGTATAATGAAGAAAAAGAAGACCAGGACGGGTGGAGTGGGAATCACTAAGGGAAGATGGTAGGATAATCACAGGATGTATGGGGAGGATAGTGTTCTTCAACTTCTACTTTACCCAAAGGAGGAATGGGTTCATAGGGACATAAGCAGAACAATTCCCCAAAGTGTTGTTATTGTGTTTTTTAAAATAATGCTTTTAATATTTAAAAATATTTTCCCCTATGATCTTGGAAAAAATCATAGAGACTAGAAATAAGCATATTATATTTTTTCAAGGGCATATGTTTAAATATATAAATACCCATTTTCAAAAAAAATAGAGGGAGACTACATGGGTAACTACACACCAGTCATCTTTAAGTCAACAGGTTAGTAAGCAGTTGGTTTATAAGCAATTCAAAAATAATGTATTACTTAGGAGGACCTACATGGATTAATCAAAGATAAGTCATGTCAACCAATCTAATCGGTTTATTTGAGCAGGAGAATGTGATGGACATAGGATATTTTGATTTCATTCAACAAAGATAAGCTTCTAGTACAGAAGACAAGATAAAGTGGGCTGGACTAATCTACCATAGTGCTGGTTCAACCATTATACTAAAGCATGCTTCAGTGCTCTGCATTAGGCTGGAACAAGTATTGTACATATTGTAGGACTTTATTTTAGAGACCAGCTTATTTAATCAGAAAGTGCTTTTGTGTAATGCTTCTATGTGGTAGCTCCTACCTTCTGGAATTTACAGTGCCCTCCCTCCTGATATTTTTGAAAATGATGAAACTCAAATTTTTAAGTGTTTTTAATGGTAAGATCTTATCATTGGGAGATAAGATCTAATTTAATGATACTTGTATTGATATAATTCCATAATGTCAGATACTGTTGTACAGTTTTTTTTGTGTGTAGTTTACTATATATTTCAATGCTGAGCACCACCCAGAATCCATTACAAATGTGATGGTGTAACAATGAAGTAAATAAATAAAATTCTTTATGACAATAACCATAAAGAATAATGAATATTTTCAATTAGTAATGCAATCTGATGAATTTATAGTTTTAGATTATACAGAGCAAGTTATTTTGTCCCTGGCATTATAATTGCTTTTGTTTCTTAGATCTCGTTCCATAATACAGTTAACATTTTCAGAATAGTTGAATCTACAGAATATCAGAATTCACAAGCACCTTGGATTTCTCAGTATTCTCTCAAGACTGTGCTTAATAAAATCCTCCCTAATATTCTCTACCTTTTTAATCTCCCCCACAACGCTTTGGTTTTATTGAAGGACTGCTTTTTATTTACAGATTAAAGGTGTTGAGATTTTGTTCATGAGAACAAAACTTCTCTGAAAACAGAATGGAAGAGAACCAAATTTAATGTTAGGGAGGAGCCAGAAAGAGCAAGGTTGAAAACGTGCCAGGCTGCCAGACGTGGCTTAGGGCTGGGGATAGAAATCTAGGAAAAAGAGGCCTAGGCTGCAATTGCCCACTCTAAACCCTGTGACTTCAGGCAGAAGGATTATTAAGAGGCTAGAAATTATTCAACAAGACATATTCCACATGATGTCTAAATCTCCTTTACTTTATACATTGTACCCCCTTTTAAACCTTGGTTTTTAATTTGGAAACAACTGCAGTTTTGAAGAATTGAAAGCAGGGTTATTTTACCTATTGCAAAGATCTGTTTTTTTAAAAAGAAGAGATGCAGTGTAACTGTGCAATGATTTTCTGAGGGACAAAATCTTACAGATATATGTCTGGATGGGAAATGTATTTAAATTAGGTTCGAGTATGGACTAGGAGGTCTTATTTTGGGGGCATAAAATATTGTTAAATTATTTTTGAAAAGCAAAGGGAAAAAAAGCACCAAAACAGCTTGAAAAACAGACAAAATCTAAATTTGAAAAACAGTGATTTGCTGAGAACAACCGATGCACAGACTTTTTCATCTTGTCGTTTGCATATAGAGATGTGTTTCAACATAGTGCAGTGGGGGCAGGGCGGGGGAAATCAGTGCTGTTTGCCAAAACTTAAGATAAATGGATCCTTCTGCCTTCCAAGTCATTAGGTTTCAGACTTGGTCTCCCATTAAGTTTCTAATTTTGTGCGTAATTGGAGCACAATGGTTTTTTATTCTTTTTAGAAAAGCCTAAGAAACAAAGGCAGTTTGAATTCAGCAGGAGGTGAAACCACACTGTATGTATTGTAACTCCCATCCACACCAAAGATTTAGCCTAAAGTCCTATTCAACAGAATTGGACTCTTGAGAAAATATAATAATATAAGTTCACTCCAGAATATAAATTTGGGAAAGGTAGAGAAGTACATTTTCTTGTTTTTCTCATGCTAAGTGTGCATGAGAAAAACAAGCTTGTTTCTAGCAATTGCATTTTAAAGTTATTGGATTATTTGCTATGACTATTTTAAAAGATGCTAGTGGGAAAAAAATTCAAGGGAATGATTCAACTGATAAGTTATACAGTAGTTACAGAAAGACTAGGGGACTGTCTCTGAACCTTTGAACCTAAGAAGTTGGTAAAAGGCAATATGTCAAACTAAAATTCAGAGGATTTTGTTCTCAGTACTTCATTTATTTATTTAGGCACAAGAGTTCTGAAGGTAGGGTTTTTGTTTTTATTTGCAACTCTGAATTGCAAAAAGAGGAGGGAGAGAGGGCAGGAGAGAGGGAAGAGAAGGAAAAGGAAGGGGAGAGAGGGGGAGGGAGGGAGGGAGAGAGAGAGAGAGAGAGAGAGAGGTGGTGGTTAACATACCAAGTTAGAAAGTGGGAGACTGTGAGTTCTAGTCCACCTTAACCGTGATCTTGGCCCAGTCACTCTCTCTCAGCCCAACCCACCTCCACAAGTTGTTTTGAGGAAAATAAGGAAGACCGTGTTGGATATGCTCACTGCCTTGAGTAATTTGTAAAATAATAAAACAGGAAAGAAAATAAATAAATAAATAAATAAATAAACAAACAAACATGTTGATAAATACTACCTTATGTTCATCTATACAGAAGAGAAATTTCTTCAAGGAGCTCTATTTTGATTTTACGGGATGGTGAAAAACTACTTAGTTTTCCAGACTTTTTTTAACTTAATTCCATCATAGAATCCCAGTGGTGGAAGGGACCTTAGAGACCATCTTGCCCAACACACTACTCAGTGCCAGGATCCACTACACCAGTTCCCTGAACAGATTGTCCTTGACATACAACCAGAGGTGGGTGTTCAGCAGATCCTGACTAGTTCTGGGGAACTGGTAGCGGAAATTTTGAGTCGTTTGGAGAACCAGCAAATACCACCTCTGACTGGAGATTTTACAGTATCGTTCCCCTGCCATGCCCACCAAGCCATGCCCATAGAACTGGGAGTAAAAAAATTTTAAATCCCACCACTGCATACAACCATCCGTTTAGTGACTGTTTGAAGTTACCATGGCCCTGAAAAAAGTGACATGTCTAGTTTTCACACTTATGACTGTTGCAGCATCCCCACAGTCACACGATCAAAATTTGGGCACTTGGAACTGGCATGTATTTATGACTGTTGCACTGTCTTGGGTCATGTGATCACCATTTGCAATCTTCCCAGCCAGCTTCTAAAAAGTCAACGGGGAAGCCAAATTTGCTTAATGACCACATGATTCATTTAACAACTGCAGTAATTTGTTTAACAACTGTGGCAAAAAGGTTGTAAATGTAGCAAAACAACTGCCTGGCTGAGCAATGGAAACTTTGGACTCACTTGTCCATTTCCAACGGTAAAATATACCCTGATGATACTATTGCTTAATGGGTTCATTGTTGACTGAATGACTGCATTAAAATATGTTTGTTAAGTGCTCTGAAGATGAATAGTTTTAAGATTTATCCTAGGCCCTGACTTGTTCGGCATTTTTATAAATGACTTGGATGAGGGAGTAGAGGGGAAACTTAAAATTTTGCAGATGACACACATCTGGGAAAGGTGGCTAATACTTTAGAGAGGATTCAAAAATAGAGAGACAGACTTAAGCAGAGGGTGGCTTTTTGAATAGTCAGTTCTGGATAGCACTGTTCAAAAGTGACCGTGGCAAATTTGAGCAAGTGAAGAAGAGGGCCACAAAGATGGCAAGGAGACTTGATAGAAGGAATCAAGGAAGAAGGAATCTTTATATATTTAACCTATTAAAAACTTGATTGATATAAAAGACAATATGATAGCCATCTTCACATATCCAAAGGGCTGTCAGACAGAGAAAATAAACTTACCGGTAATCTTCGTTACCGCAAAAGAGTAGCGGGTAAAACTATGAGGAAGCAGGTTCAAGCCAGATGTCAAGAGAAACTACCTAACTGGGTATGAAGTGGAACAAATTGCCACATGACTAGTTGACTTTTCCTTTTGCTCCTCACAAAAGTTGGGTGGTCATTTGTAAGAGATTACAGTGTTGGACTAGATGGTTTTTAAGATCTCTTCCAATTCAACATTATGAATTGGCATCAGAGCAGCTCACAATGGTTGTTCTTGGATTTGTGTCATGTAATTTTATTCACATATTTTGTAAGAATGTTGCTGTGCATTTACTGATGATGTTCCCAGCTGGAATTAAATGTGAATGGTTACCTGCCTATTTCAATCTCACATTCTCGCCACTGTATTCAACTTTACCAAAGACTCAAACTGAATTATAGTCTTACTTGGGCATGGGTGAGTATCCTTTATTCCGGAACACCTCTAGTCAAAACTGTGTCGTCAAACTGGAACAATATTGTCCCTCCTTTAAGATTATTGTACAAGCAAATGGACTTTTAACTGAAGAAAAACATGTGGCCTGAATACTGACCATAGAAAACTAGACTCTTATTTTCCACATGGTCAAACAAAACTTTTTATATTACAGTTGAATACTGTACACATATTTCAGTGTCTGCAAAAAAACCCACAACACCTTCATATTACATTTCTAATTGTGTAAATTGTGGAATGTAGCTTTTGATGCTTATGGGTGCAGTACTGGGGTAGGAAGCTAGACCTCTGCTCATCCTTATACCAGGGTTGAGAGATTATAATATTTAAATTGATTGCACTCGGAAATATGCAATTGCATTGGCAGTTATAAAACCCGATATTTTAGAACAAAATCTCTGTGAAGTGAACCTTAAACTAAATTCTATTAAATCGGCTCTGTTTTATATATGTGGGGAGTTCCCACCCCCAACATCTGCTACAGAATGAAGGCAATTAAACTCTGGATGAGTAAGTTTAGCTAATTTAATATGACCTTGAAGTGAACCATATTAAGTATTCTATTTGAACATAATATGAAAACTAATCATTTTAAAAGCATCCGTCCTTGTGACACACAAATGGAAAAAAGTGTCATTTTAAAATCTGTTGGATGTCGGATTATATAAACTGTTGGAAATATTGCAACGAAGGATTTAACTTATTTCTGTGGAGTTTGTTTTTCATATTTTGACAATGTTCCTTCTGTGAACTTTAAGTTTGGATACAGTTTCAGATTGAATTTTCTTTTGTCTTTTTATATAATGTGCATTTAAATGGGAATTTATAATGCAAAACATACATTTATATTTAAGATTTTTGTTTTTGAATTTAAAAATAATCTCACATACACCCAGACAAAATTGAATTTAATAGATCTATCCATTCATTTTTAATGGCACATGAATGGCTAAACTTTCTTTGGGGAAGATATAACACAGTGGCAATAACTGTTTCTATATTTTGACAATTTTATCCAAATTGCTGGGGGGAAACTTATTAAACTGCAAGTAAATAATCTGACAATATTGCTGTCATATATATCATAGGAAGTAGACCAAACATATGTCAAGGCTAAAAATATACAATATTAAAAAGTTAAAAGGCATAAAGTATATTTATATGTCGAATTTCCTCACAAAAGCAAAGTTATTGAAATATCCAGAATCATGGGCTACATCAACTTCTGACTCGCTGTTTGATGAGCAAACATACCAACAGGTTAGAGGATCACCATTCTCAAGACTCATAGCAGAGATTGTAATGCAGTGTCTAGAAAAAAATATAGCACTCTCATGCATACAACTAAAAGTAGGGATCCAGTATGTAGAGAACATCTTTGTCATAAGAAAAAAGGAACAACTAGAACAGACATGTGAAACAATCAAAAACATCCTCAAAGGAATAAAATTCACAAGGGAAAAAGAAAACAACATACAATCTTTCCTGGACATCCTTATAAGAACATAGTCATGAGCAAAGAAATGACAGCAGGTTAGAAACACAAATCTTACCGAAAAGCCCACACTAACCAAGTGTTTTCCCTACTAATAACTCAACCTCCATGGAAAGAGTTGTTTCAGATGAGCACAAATGCATGGTAGCAATCCAGAACACCAGAAAAAGGAAATAGTCCACCAATATAAGTGGCAACTCTGCCAACAAAAAGCTATTAATGTGCCCGACCATTCAATCTCCACTACAGCGCAGCCAAACCAAGTTATGAAAAGGTAACACTACTATACATCAAAAATATATCTGAAACAACCAGCAGGCTATTGCAACCATATGCCATCACACTAACACACAAACCAAATAAAACTCCCCCAAACATTTTAAATTAACCAAAAGCCTAGGAAGAAAAAACAGGAGTTTTCTACAACAGCGATGCCCAACCTTTTGGGCACCAATGACTGGCTCCGAGGAGAGAGGGTTTTTTGAGGGCAGAAGGGGGTGTGGTTTTGCATGCCTGCATCCCACAGATGGGGCTTTCACCAGGTGTAGGTCCACGACCAGGGGTTGAGGACCCCCATTTTACAATATGTAGAATTGCCAGATGTATGTAGTATTGACAGATACAGAAGACTAACAGAACACATTCATGAATAGCAACTAGTTTTTAGAAGACACAAGGAAAACTTGTTAATTGCACAATACATGGACAAACTAGACTATAGTTTCAAATGGGAAACTGGGCATCCTAGACCAAGCTAAATCAAAAAGCACTAGGGAATTCCTAGAAGCTTGGCATTCAGACCGATCAACCATCAACAGGCAGATAGAGATAAACCACATTTGCACACATTGTACTTTGTATACACATTTTGTCTATCAAAACAGACAATAAAAAGCTGTGAAGGAGACAAAGATAAGAAATCCTATTTGCCCACAATCAACACCCAGATAAGTAGGGATTAACACCAGACAAAATGTCAAGCAGTAAACAACAGCCGATCAAGAAAAAACATACACTCCCACCAAATTGACAGGGCAACTCATTGTATATAAACAAGAGAGCAAATCCCACTCCTTTGTAGCATTGATGATGCTACCTACTTGGGTACTGAAATGTTTGCAAGAAAACAACCAAGCTCAGAAAGCACCAAGGACTCCACAGTTCAACCCTACAAATGCTTTCGTTTATTGATAAATGATGTATATCAGTGGATTACAGTGAATCAGTTTTTTTCCTTGCTCATTCTAATGAGTCGGTCAGCATAAAAATTGGTTAGGTATTCCTTTTGGTTTTCCTTTCGTTGGAATTTGCAAGGAGCATCTTAAGGCTTTCATTCCCCCACCCCCACCCCATCAGCTTGCTGAGCTGCAGTTGGCGTTTGCATCTTGCAGTCTCATGGTCCCAGTGCGTCTCGCAAAGGAGTTTCATTGCTGTACTTTCATTGAACTCAGACTTACTGACAGTGTGGGGGGCAGAGGGCATTTACTAAACCATATAATCCAGTCTGCTTATTTTGCACAAGGCTCTTGTATCTCATTATCCCGGTCATACTAATTTTCTTTCCCAGGAAAGCGTGAGTTACAGTTAAAATTCACATTACATTTTAAGAGTACCCCCTCAAACAATGTCCTTTTTTTTTTTCAGTTAGCTTTTGTTTTCTACTGCAGACGGACGGTATTGGGGCTCTTTTCTCATTCTTTTTGACTTAAGGCTTCAAGTCTCACTGAGTTGGAGCCATGCTGTCTTCGTTTTGTCATAGTTTTGTGGCTTGGTACATAATGTCAGCTTTTGTTTCCTAAGTATGTGCCTTGCACTTCAATAAATGCTGGAAACATCTAGCGTGTATGCCTATTTTTTCCCCATTATTGGACAGCTGAAAAAGAATTCTTAGCTATTGTTGCTTGCCTGGACTAGCATCTCTGACAGCTCATCTTCTTCACTGCTGAAAATAAGGAACGCATGTTAGTCAACATTCTGAAGGTTCCTCAGTGTTTTATTATTGTTTTGTCCATCAGTATGAGTATGAGATGTCTTGCAAAATATTTGAGATAGTAATTGTCAGCTAATTAATTGTATGTGGTTTGTTATTGTGAGCTGAGGAAGTACAGGTTGTCCTCAACTTGGAACCATTCATTTAGCTACAGTTTGAAGTTACAACAGCACTGGGAAAAAAAGGGAAAAAATTAGTCCTCGCACTTATGACCATTGCAACATGCCCATAGTGATCACAATTCAAGGACTTGGAAACTGGTATATATTAACCTTCTCATCAATTATCACTTATCCCCTCCCGCTTGTGACTGTATGACTGTGACTTTGTCGCTTGTATCCTTATGATTTCTGTTGACTGTTTCCGAGTATGATTTGAATGTTTATTGTACCCTATGACTATCATTAAGTGTTGTACCTGATGATTCTTGACTCTTGATGAATGTATCTTTTCTTTTATGTACACTGAGAGCATTTGCACCAAGACAAATTCCTTGTGTGTCCAAACACACTTGGACACGAAAGAATTCTATATCTATCTGTATTCTATACAATGGTTGCAATCGGGGGGGGGGATTCTACTAGTTTACACCTATTCTCTAGAACTGGTTGTTAACATTCTAAGCAGTTTGGAGAACAGGTTGTTAGAAGAAATTATTGGCCTAATCCTGTAAGGAAGGCAGGAAGGAAACATTCTGGTGTTGCTTACAGAAACTGCCTTTCCGTTAACCCTTATTACATTCTTGGCAGGACTAGACTTCCTGTCTCAGGAACCTCTCTGGAGTTTTCCCCCCCTCCTTTTCTGGTACTTTGCTTGTGTGGAGTGACCATTCAAAGTTACAATGGCACTGAAAAAAGTGACTTATGACCATTTTTCACACTTACGACTATTGCAGCATCCCCATTGTCACGAGAGGCCAGACAAGGAGATGTGTGCCTCGATGTGAGTGATGTTGAGTTGGCCACGCCCAGCCAGTCACATTACCACCAAGCCACGCCCACCAACTAAACCACGCCCATAGAACTCGTTGTTAAAAAAATTGAATCCCACCCCTGGTTGCAATGTTGTGCAGCGTTGCAACCTTCCCAGCTGGCTTCTGACAAGCAAAGTCAATGGGGGAAGCCAGATTTGCTTGACGACCACATAATTCACTAACCCCTGTAGTGATTTGCTTAACAGCCCTGGTAGAAAAAGTCATAAAATGAGCCATGATTTGGTTAACAACTGCCTTGCTTAGCAACATAAATTCTCTTCCCAATTGTGGTCATAAGTTGAGGATTGCCTGTGCACTGTATCTGTACAATGTTTTAATCAGTTTAATTTTATATTTTTAATGTGTGATTTTATTTTGGTTTTTTTACTTTTAAGCGGGAGCACTCGGAGTTTGTTGGAAGATGGGAGGCTATGGATATTTTAAATCAATCGATCAATAGAAATGCACCATCAATGTACTTCAGCATTCTTCATGATGACGAACTATTTGGAAGGCCCGTGGGAAAACCTACACAGGAAAATAGTTTTGCCTGCGAGGTGAAGTAGAATCTTGAGTGTGGTGAATGGGAAGTTTCTCTTTTTTCTGCCACCTTTCTTTAATGAGGGGTCTTGTCTTGTGTGGTGTGCAGAAAGCACGGCTCCCATTTTTTCTGTGATTGCAGCGATAACTTCTTGAAAAGACCTTCAGGGCTTTATCAGATTTCATCTCTCAATGCACATGCACAGACCAGTCTTTCCACATAACAGATTCTTTTTCCAATCCTGCCCTTGCATTTCTAACAGTTGGGTTTTGTTCTTTTTTGCGACTTAATACCTCCAACCTTAGCAGAGTGAATTAGTATATATTTGTTTACAAAACTGCATTCAAACAGAAAATGGCAGTACATGATTTGCTTCTCCTGATACCTGAGAAAAATATGTGCGTTAGAACCTTTATGTTGATCTTCAAAAACCTTGGCATAGTTTTGAACAAGATTTCCCCTCGCTCATTTCACCCAGATGACACACTGAGTAGGTATGCTGATCTTGAAATGAAATGTGTTAATAGGTATGTATTTGTTGGATTTGCAAAACCATTTCAAACTGAATGTTATAATGATAGTTTTGAGTTATTTTTTCTTGCTCGTTCTGATGAGTATATCTTATGTACCAACCACCTAAAATTTCTTAATACAGGTGGTCCGCATCTTATGACAATAATTGAGCCCAAAATTTATGTTGCTAAGTGAAAAAAATGGTTAAGTGAGTTTTACCCAATTTTATGATTTTTCTTGCCACATTTTTAAGCGAAATCACTGCAATAGGTAAATCAGTAACACCGTTGTTAAGTGAATCTGGTTTTCCCATTGACTTTACTTGTCAGGTCACAAAAGATGATCGCATAAGTCTGGGACATTGCAACCGTCATAATATGAACCAATTGCCAAGCGGCCAAATTTTGATCACATGACCATGGGGATGCTGCAGTAGTCATAAGTGGGAAAAATGGCCCAAAGTCATTTTTTTCAGTGCCACTGTAATTTTCAACAGTCACTAAATGAACTGTTGTACGTCAAGGATTACGTGTATTGCCTCTTCTAGAAAAGGTTGGAGCTGATCTATCTCACCCTACTGCACACTGCATGTGTTCAACTTCAACTGCAACTTGCATTGTGTCAGCCAACCTGGCCATAAGAAGAGTTGTAACTTTCTATATTGGGTGGATTCATTCCTCTGTGTTTCCACAGGCAAAGTATCTTTGTCAGCCTTGCTGCAAGAACTGCTTGATTGGAAATTCTTGACTTTCTGTGCTTTAATGTACTATAAATTATAATCCTGCCCATTTGAGTTTTTCTTTCTCCTCTTCTTTATACCATTCTTTTTATACTTTTATACCATAGTTGCCCTGAGTCACTTGGTGAATGTGCAGCATGTTAATTTTATAAATAAAATAAGCTAATGGGAGCATATCAGCATTCTTATTTCGAGGAATTTCCAGAAGACTTCACTGTGGGAATGTGGTTTGAGTGCATTTTCCAGTTTCTACTGACGGCCTTAGTTTCTAGATTCAGTCTTTCAGTCTCTAGAAGCTCATGCAGTTCATCTTAAGAATGCTTTTCACTTATTTTGCAATGAACATTTTCTGAAAGTAGTTCTTTTGCTCCTAAGGCCAAAACATTGCCCCAAATATCCCAGAAATAATGCCTTCCTCTATGCAACTCAAAGACAGCTACCACTGAGGATTTATTAATTGATTGGGTTTAGAGCAATTATTTATATACTGTAGTTAAGTGGCAGAACAACACCCTTTCCTATGAAGGCTATGGAAAATTCTTGCTATCTGTTGCTTGTTTTGTGGAAGAACAAAATCTTTCAGTTTTATTTGCAATAAAGCACTTCATTTGTTTTTACCTTGTCTCTTGTTTTAAAAAAACCCCTTCCCTTTACATCTCATGGCTTCAGGGATCCAGAATTGTTCCTGATGGGGTTTGACAACTTCTCTTGTCTTGCCTTCACTTGATTTGCATGCTGATGAATGAAGAGTTTGTGCCTAAAGTGAGATGGTGATATATATGCAAAACAGCCAGCAGCTGTTCCTAAAGAATGTAGGTTTATTTTTCTCCTTGTGATGTGTATATCCTTTGCCTGGCAGAGGATGGGAGAAGGAGAGGGTCTCATGCTGATACTGTAGCAGGTTTTTTTTTAAGTAATCCACCTGATTTGTCTTTCAACTGTAATATTTGATAACTCAGAAATATACTCTGCACATTAGCTCTATGTTCTTGTCCGGCCTGCAGTTTCTGATGCAATTAAGAAGAAATCTTTTTTAAATAGTGGTAAATTAAGCTTAAATTTCTTGTGCCACATAGGACCATGAATTCCTAGTTTTCTAAAAAAAAAGCTTTTTGCTTTAGGCTGACTAATCCAATAGTACAAGGGTGGTCTTCAGCAAATGGCTACATGGGTAGATTCCTTTTCTAAGTAAGATTATCTAAAAACTCTTCTAGTGCAAGCAAAAATCTGTGTCCTTACTAGATTTTTTTACTAGGTTTTTTTTTTGACAAATCTGTATTTTTTCACATTTAGAGGATGGAAGATTTGCACAATAATAATATTTATTAATTAAATTTTGATGCCACCCATCTCCCCTATAAAGTGACTCTAGGCAGGTTAGGTTAACTAGAGAAGTGCACACCTCTGCATGAACTGCTGCTGTCTGTATGGAACAATCAATATTAGATGGTCTATGTCTCCATCAAAACATGCATGTCTTGCTTGGGTATGGACTCAGAATGCATGCTGTATCTGGGCATGGAACCAAAATATGTGTTTGATCCATACAGAAGTGCTTTGGAGGAGAGAGAGAAGGAAAAATGGCAGTTAAGGAGAGACTAGAAGGAAAGGCACTGAGAATATTTGGAGAATGGGCGGGCAGGGCAATTGGATATGCTGCGTTTGAATTCCAGGGCAGCTGTAACTAAAGGGAAGTACAGAAAGGTGGGTATTGTGAAAATTAGGAAGGTTGGCTAGTAGGGTGGCAGCCATGTTGAAAAGGAGGATATGTTCTCCTTGTTTTATGACATATTTTTGGAAACGGTTTCAGCTTAATTCTTTTTCTTTTTTAACAAATTTTATTCAGTTTTTCACATTAAAAACAAAAATCTCTTTTTAGTGGACAACATATTTCTGGGTCATCACCTTTACATACAAATATGACAGCAATTATACATTCATATATGCATAATTAATTCTATTATTACCTTTTCCATTCCACATTTTCAGTAAGGAGAGAAACAAACACATTAATTCTAGCCTCTTTCATTAATCTCAATGGAAACATCTTTTTGTTTCATTTCAATTATTTCAAATATAATCCTTTAATATTTATTTTAAAAATAAAGATAAACAATGTGTTTGCCTAATAATAATAATAATGATAATAATACAAAAGTTACCAATGTCTCTCCTTGCTTTTAAGTCTATATTAACTTATTAATTTAGTTGGTTCTTTAGTTTGTCATATTCCCTTTCCATTACACATTCTTTTTATAAATTCTAGATTAATACAAATTTTAACACTAAAAAAAAGAACAAGTATACGTTTCCCCCCTTTTACTGTTTTGAGTGTGATACCTCAATGATTAAAATATACCTTTATTCCCTCATCTTGATTCCCAATAAACCATTATTTTTAAGAAGTTACAATAATAAGCATTACATCTTTTTATTTGGATTCTGCAGCATATTTTCCCCACTTGATTTTTAATAAGTTATCAGTATCTATATTACCCTATTTTCTAAATATTTTTAATTGCAGAAATATTCTTATTACCCCTTGTCACCCTGCAGAATCCCCTTTTTAATTCATCAACCATTATTTCTGAAAAAACAATTTTTCAATATTTTACTATTTCCGTATTTCTTTATTTCATGCACCTGTTTCTTACTGCTTCTCCTCCCCCTCTTTTCCCCATATCTTTTCTCATTCCAGTTTATATCCCTCTCTTAATATCTTCCTTTCCCCTTTTCTGCTGGGTCTTTCTGCCTTTCCTGACTTCACAGGTATTCCCCCTTTTGATTGCCTTCTTAAATTTCAACTTTTTAACCTTCTTTCTTTCCCCACTTCTTTGTAGTGTTCTTTGTGTTAATTGTCTATTTAAAATGTCTTCTCCTTGAATCGACTCCTCCTCCTCTGAAGCTCTTTCTTCTTGTTCTTCAATCGCCATTTCCGTTTTTTCTAACACAGAGCAAAGTGATTCACCTCTTTCCTGTAGTAATTCTCTCATATTTTTAAGTTCCATTTTTAATTCCCGAAGAGATATCATCATTACACACTCTTATATTTTATGATCATTAAAGCTCCACAAAAAAAAAACCACTTTTACTTTCCTTCTTTCTTCTTTCAATTTTCTAAAGTTCTTAGTTATTCCAGCTGAGGGTCTATACCAAAAACATCAATCAATCCTACAGTCAGTCTTTCCTTGCTTTTTTCTTTATTCTGGTTCTGCTTTCACTTTCTAAGATTCTAACTTTGTTTCAATATTTCTTTAATGGTATATCCACACAAGTTCATTCAGAAAGGGCATTGGTACTTACCTTATACGCCCATTCTCTGTGAGCTGTGAAGAGCATCCAGAAGTGGGAGGTGCTTCAGTCTCTTCTGGAAAGGCTGGGCTTAAAACTCCGGGACGCTCCTCCTCCCATGGGACACCTCCTCAGCGTCCCCCAGTTTTGCGAAGACTGAGTGCCAAAGTCCGGGTCTCATCACCTAATCTAGATCCCTGACTGGAATGGAACCCCACCAGATGGAAAGAAATGGGTGGGGCTGGATGCTCTTCACAGCTCATAGAGAATGGGCGTATCAGGTAAGTACCAACGCCCTTTCTCCCATGAGCAGTTCAGAGCATCCAGAAGTGGGACATACCAAAGCTTGGCCTGTCCTTAGGGAGGGACTCCGTCTGGATTGAAATCCACTCCTAAACTCTGTGGACCCTCTGCAAGACTCTTCTGACAAATGAAGCGTCCGCTGAGGCATAGACAACAATTTTATAATTTCTGACAAAGGGAGATGGTGAAGCCCAAGTTGCCGCTCTGCAAATTTCGTCTATGGAAGCCCCTGTGGCCCATGCTGCTGATGCTGCCACATTCCTTGTTGAGTGGGCTGCAATGCCCTTAGGAACTGAAATGGACTGGCATTTGTAACTCTTAGCTATGGTGGCTCTCAACCATCTACCGATGGTCGTCGATGACACCTTTTGCCCTAAAGTGGATGGGTTGAAGGATAGGAATAGAGCCTCAGATTTTCGAAAAGCTGCCGTGCGGTCTAGATAGATGCTTAAGGCCCTTCGAACGTCAAGTCGATGCCATTGATGCTCCAGTCTATGAGATGGTTTCGGACAAAAATTTGGAAGCACCAACTCCTGCGCTCTGTGGAAGGCTGAATTTACTTTAGGAGTGAACAATGGATCCAATCAGAGAATCACTCTGTCTGCATGAAACACGCACGGGTCCTTTCTCATTGACAATGCCACCAATTCGGAAATCCTCCTTGCTGATGTGATTGCAATTAGGAAGGCCACCTTATATGTCAGGAATTTAAGACTAGCGGTTCTTAAAGGCTCAAACGGGCCAGTTGTAAGTGCGGTTAACACCTTGTTGAGGTCCCAGGTGGGATAGCGGTGAATTACAGGAGGTTGTAAGTTTGTAGCACCCTTAAGAAAGCTGTGGACATGTGGATGGTGTGCTATGGAACAGAGGTCACTCCAGGCTATCACCGAGGCTAAAGCCGCCACCTGTCTGCATAAAATATTTGGAGATAGGCCCTTGGTCAACCCCTCCTGTAAAAAGTCCAATAATTGTCCTATTGATGGGGCAGTTGGGTCGATCTTAGACGCCTGGCACCAGTGACAGAAGGTGGACCACGTGGCCTCGTATATACGATTTGTTGAGGACTGTCTGGATGCTTGAATGGTGGCAATAGCATCCTCTGAAATCTGTTGGGCCCTTAAACGGTTCCGCTCAACCTCCATACGGCTAGACTGAGCCATTGTGGGTTCGGGTGAAGTATTGGCCCTTGGGAGAGGGAAACCTTTGATGGTGGAATTTTCCAAGGTTGTTCTCTCGACAGGTCCTGTAAGTCTGCGTTCGCCTGGGCCAGTAAGGGGCGACCAATATCAATTCCGCTTGTTCCTCCAATAACCTCTGGATCAACCTGGGTATTACCGGGAGTGAAGGAAACACATATAGAAGTCCGGGAGGCCACTGACATCGCAGGGCATTGACGGCCTCCACCCCCTGAGTTGGGTACCTTGAAATATACCGGGGCAATTGGGCGTTGAGAGGAGAGGCAAATAGATCGATCACCGGTTGCCCAAATCTCCGCACTGCTTTCTGGAAGACAGACGGGTGTAGGCGCCACTCTGCCTGATCTGTTGTGGCCCTGCTGAGCTAGTCCGCTTGTGTGTTTAAGGCCCCTGCTATGTGTTCTGCCTTGAGCGAAAACAGATTGGCTTCGGCCCACTTGAACAACTTGGCCGTCTCCAGCATCAGAAGTTTGGAATGGGTACACCCCTGTCTGTTTATGTGGGCCTTGGTTGTGATATTGTCTGTCAAGACCAGAACGTGGCGTGATTGGAAAAGGGGTAGAAAACTGCGTAAGGCCAGGTGAACTGCTCGCAGCTCCAACAGGTTGATGCTTTGTGATTGTTCGGAAATAGTCCAAATTCCTTGCGCAGTGTGGGATTGGAAGTGAGCTCTCCATCCTATCAGGCTGGCATCGGTTGTGATCGTTGCCCTGTAAGGTTCCTTGAAAGGACACCCCTTGTTTATCGTGTTTTCCAACCACCAACGGAGCGATTGGAGAACATTGTGTGGTACCTTTATCCGGATGTTGGAAGTGGCTCTGCCGGATTGCTGGAAAGGTAGCAGGAACCATTGCAGCTCTCTAGAATGGAATTGAGCCCAAGGCACAATGGAAATACAAGAAATCAGTTTCCCTAACAGTTGAGACAGCACTGCCAGGGAAACCCATCAATGGACTTGGGTCCTGATCAGATTGTTGTGTCATAACCATCTTGTCTGCCTCCCTGGCTCGTTTCTGCAATTGCCTTTCCAAAGCTAGGTGCCGTCTATGGGCATCCTTATCCGCCGCCTTAGAGACCTTTTTGGGGCCCACTGGCTTATCTCGGGACTTATTTGTCTTGGAGCAGAAAGCATTGTCACCTTTCATTGTGGATGACTGATTCTCTTGCCTCTGACTTTAATTTGTAATAATAATAATAATAATAATAATAATAATAATAATAATAATAATTATTATTATTATTATTATTATTATTATTATTATTATTTGTACTTTGGGGTGATGCCTTCCCCTGTGGTTGAAAGTAGAATGCTCCTCCAGGAGAGTAAGTCTATATATATATTTATCTATATATACCCACCCATATACATATATATGTGCCTATATCTATATGTAAAACTGTGCATATGGTAAACAGTATCTAAGGGTCCCCAACAAGGGAAACCAGCTATACAGGATCTGAGATGGATTCTTTCCTGTCAAAACAAAATGTCCCGCTGTTTAAAATGGCACTTGCGGCTTCACTCCAAAGAAATGATCCAAAGGCAGTTGCAAGGAAATTCCTGTTTAATGACTAGCCTGCTTATCCAACATTGGCCAGACAAGGGAAAGCTAAACCCAGGGAGAACGAAGTAGGAAGGTACTGCCCTGGTCCCCCAAAAGGGAAACCAGCGGGGAATGGCACCTGTGTTATTTAGGCGTGAACTTGAGCCAGCCGTTGAAAAAGGTGGGAAGCCAGAATCTCCGCTGCTAATGTCTGAGAAGTCTAACAAGCTGCTGCCGCTGAGGCTTTAACTTGCAAATTAAATGCTCCTGTCAGACGAAACGGCAAGGCAAAGTGAGCCGCGGCTGTGAGTGCTCCACTACAATCGCAGGGAAGACGATCGGAAAGTTAGATAAGGTAATTGCCTGAGGCGGTCACCTCAGGCTGCCCGCGGAGTGGCAGGCTCCGCTAGTTACAAAGAAACTGTTTTTAAACTGATCGAGGCAACCTAATAGAGGCACAAGCCTGAAAAAAGCCAAATTAAATGGGGAAGATTTTTACAAGCCGAAATAACCCATGAGCAAACCTGAAACAGAAAATCATTCTAGTCAGGGAGTGCACAACCTCTTACCATGAAGGCTGAGCTAAAACTGGGGGATGCTGAGGATGTGTCCCGTGGAGGAGGAGGAACGTCCCAGAGTTTTAAGCCCAGCCTTTCCAGAAGAGACTGAAGCACCTCCTACTTCTGGATGCTCTGAACAGCTCATGGGAGAAACAGGATGCTTTCTCTTTTGTTTGAGCTCAAGTTTTTTGTCAAAAGGTGGCACTCTCCACTCTTCACCTTTTCCCCCTATTTTTTTATTTAAGGTTTTTCGAACGTCAATATTCCAGCACCGTCCAGTCTCCAATTTGTAAACTTTATTATTATTATTATTTGACAATCTTAAGTCCAGCTTTATTTTATGCTTGTTTATTCCCAAAATATTTTAGTCCAATTTAGTTAGATCTTTAGTTCCAACTTCTTCCTTTCCCGGTTCGAAGCCCCGCTTAGCTGTCAAAAATATTTTCTTTTTTTTCCCATGTCCCTTTGTAATTTCGCCGCTCACTTTTCTTTTCTTAAAAATTTCATGTTACCTTAATCCCGGGGTACTTTTGTTTAGTTGTATTGCCCAGATGTCCCAGTTCAGATGTTATCCACCTCTTTCTTCCTTCCTGCACAAATCTTAATCCAGATGAGTCCTCCTCTTCGGGGTGGCCATTTTAAACCACCGCTGCGGTCATCTTCAGGGGGGAAAAAGACCAAGCCGGGGGGAGATGCAGCTCCCCTCAACCTGGCTTGCGGCTTCCCCTTACTCCACCACCCGTCCAAGGCAGCTTCAGCCCCTAATCGTAATGATCGGGGCTCTCCAACGAAAGAGCATGGACCATAGCCACAGAGAGTCGCAATCTAGGGTCTGTCAGCTAGGAGGCTCCCAGTTTCAGCTTAATTCTTGAACAACCAAAATGTTCTGGTTGTTGGTTTTGGTTTCAGCACCTCAAATAAATGTGAATTTTTATGTGATGGTATCTCAGTATTTTACATTTAATCACCCACGTTTTGCTTATCTGGTTTGATTTTTGTGAAAGGTGGTAGCTGGCCTTTATTTATGCTAGAACAGGGTGATCAACATTGGGGACTGAGGGTAGTGATGTGCGATATGACATTTTTACGTCACATTGCTGATTATGCAGTTTTCCTGATGCAAACTGATCAAAACTGATGCTGCGGTTTCAATAAAACCAACATTACTTCACATAATGACTTACATGTGCTATTGCAGGTCAAATACTTCAAACTTCCTGAAAAACCCACACAACTGAAAGCAGCCTTTTGCTTTTGAATGGCATGTTTGTTCTACTTAGCATCCAGAATTCCTGGCCATCATGGCACACATTCTTCAAAGGACACTATGGTGGATGGGATTAGATAATAAGGCTTTTGCACAATGTAACAACTATTTGGAAGAAACGCTTTAGGTCAGCACTATTCTGGAGGAAAAATACCATTGATTTAATTTTAAACATATTTTCTTGACAGTGGTCCAAAGCTCTCAGTTATTATGAAATCTTTAACAGAACTACTGAATAAAACCAATGAATAATACCCATGAACTCCTCCTGGACATTTCACTGATCTGAACATTCTTCTCTGCTACATGACTATACCGTGTTATTGGTGTACTTATTCCGTTAATAACTGGGCAAACAAGAATTCAGTAATTATAAAAGGTTTGTCTGTATTGTTTGTATTGTTGATAGTATTTTTAAATGTGTACATGCAGTGATACCATATAATCAGAACTATTAAACAGTAACATATAATTTCAGACACCATATTTCAACAGAATATTCCTATTAAACACTTAACAAGTCTCTAAAGTTGTGTTACTGAATAGGAAAATTAATCCAAAATGTTAAAGTGTTCATTTATTAAGTGTGATAAGAATGTTCAAATGAAATTAACTGTGGTTATGGGATAGAAGCATACTTTTCAATAAACTAGGCATACTTTTCAATAAACTTTCTAACAGTTGAAAAAAATGTATTAAAAAAGGAAGAGCACAATATAGTAGTAATAAAAGTGTCAGCTGTTTTGCTGTTCAAGGAAACAACTTTTCCTCCAGATTTGCTTTGTGGCCATAAAAACAATCTGATTGTCATTCTGATACTGCACGATTATTGAAGAAATTGCAATTGTTTTGCCATGAAGAACTTGTGAATTTGGAGCAAATGAGAAGCAATGTCATGCCAAGGCCCTCTTGATTTTGAGACTTCCTGCCAGAGAACAGATTGTGGGGCTTCTCTTCAAGATTTCTTTTGTGTGGAACGTGTTGAAGTGTGAAGATAGTTCCCAATGCAAAGGGACAGCCTGTTGATGCTGGGGAGGGCTGAGAAGCAGGGTTTTTTTTGAAGATACCTAGAAAGACGACAAGAGTTGCAAAACAAGCTTTAAAAAGAGTTAATTGCTTTAGCTGTAAGGATATCAGTTAGCAGTGGTGTTAGTTACTTAGACGGAGATGTTGAAAAGTCATCCAGAAGGAGGCATTGGATATCAGTGTTCATACGGTTGCCAAAAACCAGCACAGATGTGTCAAAATTTAACCAGCAGTCAAACTTGACTTGAAGGATGCTTTCGTTTTATAGTGACTGGTGCTTTAAAGCAGGGGTCTCCAACCTTAGCAACTTTAAGACTTGTGGACTTCAACTCCCAGAATTCCTCAGCCAGCAAAGCAAAGGGAGTTGAAGTCCAGAAGTCTTAAAAGTTGCCCAAGTTGGAGACCCCTGCTTTAAAGAGCTATACTGAAGAGATACATCTTTTGTTTTAAGTGCTGTGGATCAGATGGGTCGGTTGTACAAAAGCAATGTTATGCTGTCAGGCTGAAAGCTCCTCCCCTTTTGTATCTGTGTCATGAGATTAACCATCTGTCCAAAAGGAATGGAACTTGTGGGGTAACTGGACAATATAAATTTCATCCAAATGATGAAAGCATGCAGAAGCCTTCATACAACCCTATGTTCAGCCTTCAGGAATTATTTAGAAGGAGAGCTTTGAAGCGCAAACAAGCATAGCAAATCTCTGTGAGTCATTAAAGTTGCCTAACTTTTTAAAACACCTTTAAAAAGGGGCACTGTTAGTTTTAGAGCTAGATTTATTGTTAATATGTGGATTTTCTAAGTTAGGGTCATCTTTTTCCTGTTTGGTATGTGGTGGCAGCTACTTAATGAAATGTACTGAAGGGCTCTGCTTCTGAGAGATTTGAAGCACTTCTTCCAGGTGTTTTTGAAGTATACAAAGGCTCATTCTTTTTGTATAGTTGTACTCAAGTAACTAAATTCAGTTGGAGTACCCTTGTATGCTGAACATCCAGTTTTGGAATATATGGTAGTTTGCAGAGAGGTACTCTTGAGAATTATTTTCTCTTAGTACAAAGTAAAGCCCATTTTATTTTCTTAGATCTTTTCATTCCTGAAACTTAATTGCATTTTTATTTCTGTGCATTTTGTATATTCACAGTATTGTTTGTTTCATCATCAGTTTTCTAATGCTTTTATATGAGTTAGGGATTTGCTTTTCTAATTGTACATTACGTGTGAATCTATTTGTTATGGAATGACTGATCCATTTATAAATAAAATAACAGTACTAAATTTAATTATGACTCATTTTTTAAAATCCAGATTGTGAATAAAAAGGGAGTCATCAGATATGAGAAAATAACAATCTAGTCTTTGCCACAAGCAATTATTAGGGTTACTGTTCCACTTGGAAAATAGTATTATTTTGTTCTGGCATATTGTCAAGGACGCTTGAATCCATAACCTCAGACTGTCTGTGCCATTTTAATCTCTCCAGAACGCCCATGGTTAATTAAAATACAATTGTCCTGGATGTTTTATTAGTTGTGTACTCTATCAAGCAATAAGGTCTTGAGCTGAGAGTTGAGGGTCTTGGTTAAATTTAATTATTGTCAGTTTTCAATTAGTATCTGCTGCCTGTGGAAAAAAACAAGGAATTGGTGGAACTTGTACCTTGAATTAATATATCAACAATCTTTCAGAAGAGCAACAGAAAGCTATACATCAAACGGAGCTTACATTGATAATAGAGAGACATGCTTTTTATTATTTATTTAATGTAGTTATGGGCTCTTTCCCGTTCTCATAAATCTTAAAGCATTTTTGCTCTCAATCACCTTATCAATTCTGTAGAATAGAATAGTACAATATCAATGGTCATATTCTTTTTTTAAAAAAAAAAGGATAGTGGAAAGAAACCAAACTGAAAAACCACATGTAAGGTGTGGCTTGGGTGAAAAAAAATAGGTATTTTCCCACACCTGTTGAATGATTTGATCAGTTGCACTTATTGCAGGAGGGATGGCATTTCAGAATGAATGAGAAGGCATGGCACAACAGGGATTGATTGATTTAAAATGTTTAAATATTTCAAATATATAAATATGCCCATCTTATATCAAACTCTTGCCAGTTCCCAATCAGCAATTTAAAATGTATCAATAATAAAACAACATAATACATAAATACAAGGAGTTCTTGACTTACAACCATTCATTGTCGTGACCGTTCAAAATTACAATGGCATTGAAAAGAGTGACTCATGACTGGTTTTTCATACTTGCAACTATTGCAACATTCCCATAGTCACATGATCAAAATTTCAGCACTTGGCAACTGGCATGTATTTATGTCAGTTGCACTGTCCTGGGATCAAGTAATCATTATTTGTAACCTTCCCAATGACTACTTCTGACTTCTGACAAACAAAGTCAGTGGTGGAAGCCAGATTTGCTTAATGACCGCAGTGATTTACTTAACAACTATGGCAAAAAGTTCATAAAACGGGGCAAAACTCACTCAACCTTGCTTAGCAATAGAAATTTTGGACTCCATTCTGGTCCTAAGTTGAGGACTACCTGTTACTATTACAACTTTTACTGTTACTGTAACAACTATTTACAAAGTCTGCATTACTATTACTCTTAATCTTTTCATCACTCCTTATCGCCCATTCCCTCCAACTGTATGACTGTAACTTTGTTGCTTATATCCTAATGATTTTTATTGACTGTTTTCTAGTATGGTTTGATTGCTTATTGTACCTTATGACTATTATTAAGCATTGTACCTTATGATTCTTGCTTCTTGATGAATGTATCTTTTCTTTTATGTATACTGAAAGCATTTGCACCAAGACAAATTAAGTTCCTTGTGTGTCCAATCACACTTAGCCAACAATAATCTTTCTCTCTCTCTCTCTCTCTCTCTCTCTCTCTCTCTCTCTCTCTCTCTCTCTCTCTTCTCTCTCTCTCTCTCAGAAAATATCTGACAGGATGACCAGTTCTAAATAGTCCCATCTTTACCATTTTTATCTTATCTTGGTTAGAGCAAGTGTTGATTTTGTAAACAAAAAATACAAAATTGTACCTTAATTATGTTGGTTGGCAAGGATAGTATTTAATCAGCAAGCTTGTT
This sequence comes from Pseudonaja textilis, assembly GCF_049901715.1. Lineage (NCBI taxonomy): Eukaryota > Metazoa > Chordata > Lepidosauria > Squamata > Elapidae > Pseudonaja > Pseudonaja textilis. Next base: position 52,193,763 of record NC_141991.1, read on the forward strand.
GAATGATTACATGTGTGGTCTTTGTAACCATTTTTTTTAAAGCAACACCAGGATACCATTTTAATAGGAAACACTAGTTTGAAAATAAATTGATGATTTTACATGCTGCCCCACCCTCCAATTCTCAGTAGTTTCAGTATTCATATAGCATAGCCTTCTCCAGTCTGATGTCCTCTAAAGCAGCGGCCTCCAATCTTCTGGACTGGGACCAGAGGGGGTGTATTTTTGTGTGCTGCCTGCACCCCTGCAGATGGATGGGGCTTTGCTTCTTTGCATGACACTCCAGGCACCGGTGCCGTTTGGGGGTTGGGGACTCCTCCTCTAATGACATTATATTGAAGCTACCAGTAGTATCATAAAATAAATCTGAAGGACATTATTGGATTATTCCTATTAAACCTTTTTAATTATTTTTTTAATATTTGAAAATGATAATGATTTTAAATATTCTTTTTATTTTGTTGTATGTTGTCCGGTATCACTTGCTTGTGCAGTGGGAAGCTCTGTAAATTAGATGAATGAATGAATAACATAAGTAAGAACTCAAAACACTGATTTTAGAATAAAGTGCCTTTCTATATAAAGAAACCATTTGATATAAACATTGGATTTTGTAAAGATAAAATATTGTAGCATATTTTATATTATGCTATAGTATATTAAAAATATTATTGTGCTAAGACTCCAGTTCTCAGACAATCAGAACTGTGTGTTTCCCAAGCAGTTTAACACGTAATGTTGAACTGTGATAATTTTAAAATTGCATGCTAGACTTCTGACCTGAATTACTAGTCGAATAATGAGAAATCTTTTGGGCAGTGTCTCTAATTTAAATATAATTAACATCGCTTTTGATAATTAAGTGCTTTTTCTTTGTTTTTAAACTTTAATTTGATCCTTATTCAAAATCTTCTTCCTTCTATTTAAGTCATGGGGTGTGGTGGCATTTTACTGCAAATCAGGATCTGCTATGATCATGGTGCAGGCTAAATTCTGGTTTTGGATAAGTACCACTTTACAGGTGAAACTCGAAAAATTAGAATATCGTGCAAAAGTTCATTTATTTCAGTAATGCAACTTAAAAGGTGAAACTAATATATGAGATAGACTCATTACATGCAAAGCAAGATAATTCAAGCTGTGATTTGTCATAATTGTGATGAAAACCCCAAATCCACAATCTCAGAAAATTAGAATAGTACATACAATCAATAAAACAAGGATTGTAGATAGAACAATATCAGACCTCTGAAAAGTATAAGCATGCATATGTACTTAGTATTTGGTTTGGGCCCTTTATGCAGCAATTACTGCCTCAATGCGGCATGGTATGGAAGCTATCAGCCTGTGGCACTGCTGAGGTGTTATGGAAGACGCTTCAATTGAAGGATGCTTCAATAGCGGCCTTCAGTTCTTCTGCATCATTCGGTCTCATGTCTCTCATCTTTCTCTTGGCAATGCCCCATAGATACTCTATGAGGTTCAGGTCAGGCGAGTTTGCTGGCCAATCAAGCACAGTAATCCCACGGTCATTGAACCAGGTTTTGGTGCTTTTGGCAGTGTGGGCAGGTGCCAAGTCCTGCTGGAAAATGAAGTCAGCATCCCCATAAAGCTTCCTTCCATCTGTGGAAGGAAGCATGAAGTACTCCAAAATCTCCTAGTAGATGGCTGCTTTGACCCTGGACTTAATGCAGCACAGTGGACCAACACCAGCAGATGACATGGCTCCCCAAATCAACACAGACTGTGGAAACTTCACACTGGACTTCAAGCATCTTGCACTGTATGCCTCTCCATTCTTCCTCCAGACTCTGGGTCCTTGGTTTCCAAATGAGATGCAAAAGTTGCTCTCATCAGAAAAGAGGACTTTGGACCACTGAGCAACAGACCTGTTCTGTTTTTCTTTAGCCCAGGTAAGACGCTTCTGACAATGTTTGTTGTTCAAGAGCGGCTGGACAAGTGGAGTACAACATTTGAAGCCCATGTCCAGGATCCGTCTGTGTGTGGTGGCTCTTGATGCACTGACTATAGCCTCAGTCCACTCCTTGTGAAAGTCCCCAACACTTTTGAATGGCCTTTTCCTGACAATCCTCTCCAGGCTGTGGTCATCCCTGCTGCTTGTGCACCTTTTTCTTCCACACTTTTCCTTTCCACATAACTTTCTATTAATGTGCTTTGATATAGCACTTTGAGAACATCCAACTTCTTTTGCAATTACCTTTTGAAGCTTTCCCTCCTTATGGAGGGTATCAGTGATGGTTTTCTGCACAACTGACAGATTAGCAGTCTTTCCCATGATTGTGATTCCTACTAAACCACATTGAGAGATCATTTAAAGGCTCAGGAACTCTTTGCAGGTGTTATGGCTTAATTAACTGATTAGAGTGGGACACTTTGAGCCTAGAATATTTAACCTTTTCACAATATTCTAATTTTCTGAGATTGTGGATTTGGGGTTTTCGTGAGCTGTAAGCCATAATCATCTCAATTATGACACATCACAGCTTGAACTATCTTGCTTTGCATGTAATGAGTCTATCTCATGTATTAGTTTCACCTTTTAAGTTGCATTACTGAAATAAATGAACTTTTGCACGATATTCTAATTTTTTGAGTTTCACCTGTACAGTATAAAGGTTCTCAAATGATAAGACTGATCGACTGAGAGAGCTGAAGTTTCCAATGATATGGAAGTATCATATGTATGATGTTATGTTATAGTAAGGAGAGTTAGATAGAGTTGTCTTCCCAAACACGAATTAGGATCATTGGACTATTTTGTTAGCTGATTGCAACTTTCTTCTTCTTTCTTATCTTAGTTTATATTATGCTTCAATTTTCCCATATTTATCACCCACAAATGTTTATTTCCATACCTCTGAAAGGGATGTATTTGGGAAAGTGAACTTGTTGTAGTTGTAGAATAGAAACAAAGCTGGTAAAATGTCCAATTAAATCTTAATTGTTAATTTAGGTAGGAGCTTCCTTCTTTTTATAGTGAAGCCATCTATGAAAATGAGCATGATGAGAATAAATACTGTGTAAAAACTGAGTTAGGATACCCAAATTATTTTAATAAGCTGAGAATAGAGATAAGTTCTGCACAGTGTTTTTATTGAGGATTCTATTTTTTTTCTTGCTCACCGCACAACCATTTCTGACTTTCAAGTTCAACAATAGCAGTATGATATTACGTAAAGTCTTATAACCCTGCCATTTCCTGCATTTTATTTCTAAAAGTGCTATTTGACAAAATAAAGATGACATAAAGAAAGCAATTCCTTCCTGTTTTTCATTGTAAGCTATTGTTGGCACTGTTTATTCCTTTGAGACCTTTGACCAAATATATCTGTAGAGAGAATTTTCCATTTAGCATAGTAGACTTCTTTGTTCAGAATGGGCTTGAGTCATTGCTGACCAATGACATCACCAAGCCATGTGTACAACAAGCTACACGTTGTGTCATGCAGTTGCTTTAGATCACATTAGTATTCATTTGAACTTTTTAACATTATATTTTTCTAATTGTGTTAATAGAAGGATGAAATATCCATGGATTTTAGAGACTATATCTGAGATCAGCAGTGGCTGCTGGGTTGCTGTGAGAGTTACCTTGAAGGCTTTCCAAAAGAGGTGGGTAGGCTGGGATAATCTGGGTTTTTCATAACAGAAGCGGGAAAGTAAAGGGAAATGACAAATCCAGAAAAAAGTAAAGAAGGGAATAGGGAGGCGCTAAGTGTCTACCTGTGGTTTGGAGATTGGAAGGAAAAAAAACAAAAAGTAGAATGGAATAAGAGTTTTAAAAAGAGCATCAGAACCTCTCTGGAAAGATTGTTCTGTAATTGAGAAACCAGTATATTTTGTGACAATTTATTTTGTGAGGTGTAAATACTTGTTATAGAACTATTTACTAAGAGTTTAAGACAGGGCTGGAGAACTTACGGTGCCCACTATTTGCTTATCAGTTTCAACATGTGGATTTGTTTGTAAAAAATATAGCCCCTCTTCGATTCATTTGAGCCCTTAGCTATACATGATACTCCTGGAAGTCTTGTCCAATGTCAAAATTCAAAAACACTCATGTTTTTTCTGTATTCTGGCTCTTCCAACTCCAATTTTGCTTGCATGACTCTAATCATGGTAAATATATCACAGCATTTAAGAATCTTTTCCAAGATCTCCCTAGCTATCCTTCTGTACTCTGTGGCATAGTGCAATTGTTTTACTGTTTATCTTAAAAGGCTGTCTACTTCTTCAGTATCTTCACTGTCTGTTTTAAGGTTTATTATTGTTATCTGTTGTCATTAGTTTGGTTTTCTGTATGTTTAATGTTAGTCCCATTTTTCCTGTGCTCCTTGACTTTCATTACTAGAGCTTCCTGATTATTTCCTTTGAAACATGAAGGGCGTAATAATACCTGCTTTTTGGGCTGCAAAAATCCAGATAACCCTAGATAGCACCCCCCCCCCCCAAATATCCAAAAGATGTAAGTTTTGCTGCCATCTAGTGACATCAATATTTTTGCAGCCCAAATCTGGTAGCCCCACCCAACACATGATACTGATTCAAAATACTGGGTTATGGGAGGGAAGTTTTTTCTTTTTTCTTTTAACCTTAACACACAATTCAGAAGCCTTCAGAATTACTACTTAGTGGGTTTTCCCTTCTTTCTCTGCTTTTTCATTCTCTTTTAAATGAATACAAATGCTGTCATTATACTCAGCAAAATTATTCCAGGAACCTCTATTTTTTCCCCTTCTGCATCTCATTTCCTATTTTCTCTGAAGATCTCTGGATGGCTGCCAGGTTTAAGCCACTTAAATACATCTCAACCAGCTGTTGTCTACCAGTTTGCTCCCAGGCAATCTTTGTGCTCAGCAGGATAGCATTTTTTCTCTCCATAATAAAGATGATTGCAGGAAGGGAGTCACATTTTGTCATAGGACCTTCAATTAGATTGTCCCTCCCCCCCACCTCCTTATTCAGCTCTGTTTCCTTTCCCAAAATATGGGCCATGGGGAGGCATCTTTTCCACCTAAAAAGAGGAGTTGGTATTTCTTGTTTAATTTTCATATGTTAAAATTAGGGCATGAAGAATTCACTTGGCACACGTGTCAAGAGCATTTTTGTTTCTAAAGCCATGAATAATGATTACAGCCTTTGGTGTATGAAGCAAAGCCAGAGCACCTATGAATTCGGCAAAGGTGTCTCAATTTTCTGCTTTGTGGCCAAGAATTCACATTTATTTAAATTTGGAAGAAAAGACAAGGCTGACAGTGAGGGGCCTTCAGTGACTGTTGGCTGTTGATGCTTTGTAATTAATCATATAATTATCTGTTTCCTAACAGAATGTGATTAATATTGCAGTTAACTCAGTTTTTAAATCAAACCAAATGATTATGTGAATTTAGTTTTTCACAAATGCTATTTCTTTTACTCTAGATGATTTGACCTGATTTTTGCAATCATGGCTAATTGATTATTTTTGCATTCTCTGAGGAGCTTTTGTGACCTATATGGGCTGTATCTTCATTTTTATCTTCATAATAACCCCAGTTAGCTTTGTGTATCTGAATCAGTCCATGCATCTTAAAGTTGTTAAAGTGGAGAAACTCTGATTTACACCTTACATTGACTGCTTTTTGCTTTGTTTTCAGTGGTTTCTCTATTCTTATCAATGAACGTAAGATACCCATTCACGAGAAGAGTACTACACTCCTCTGCTCACAACAGAATACCCTATATCACCAGGCTTGAGATTTTGGGCTTGGACAACTTTGAACTACGCCGCCTATAGTTGGACTTAAGCATAGCACACAAAATTATCTGCTACAATGTTCTACCAGTCAATGATTACTTCAGCTTCAACCACAACAATATAAGAACACACAACAGATACAAACTCAATGTAAACTGCTTCAAACTTGATTGCAGAAAGTACGACTTCAGCAACAGAGTGGTTAATGCCTGGAATGCACTACCTGACCCTGTTGTTATATCCTCTAACCCCCACTCCTTTAACCTCAAACTGTCCACTATTGATCTTACCCCATTCCTAAGAGATCTGTAAGCAGTGTGCATAAATGTACCATTGTGCCTACTGTCCCTTTCTATTGTCCCCATTTATTCGTACCTATTTCCCGTATTCTTACGCATATTTATACTTATACCTATTATCTTGTAAGCAATTGACAAATCAAATCAAATCAATCAATAAATAAAAAATTTCCTTCCAAACAAAGCTGAATAGGGAAAATTATCCCATCAATAAACACAGAATTAAATTTCACCAAAAACCAGTTTTAGATCAGAAAGGGTATGTAAACTCACGTTTGAATGTCATTCTTTTTAGCTTGCCGAGAAGTCTTGCTGAATGTCACTCATCTTGGTTCCTTGTCATTAAAAAGCTTCTTTCATAGCTCTTTTTCGTTATTCAATTATTTCTTCAAAGTGCTGATCATTGCATGCCGGTTGGAAGTATTTCCTTCCAATAGCAGTGTAAAAAGCTTAAAACAACCCTTCCCCTTTAAGAAAGTACCAGGAGAAAAAAAACAAACCCTCCTTCGGAGACAGTAAGTCTAGGCATACTGCCCAGAATGTAATAAGGGTGGTAAAAAACAAAAGGAGATTTCTTCTAACAACTGGTTCTCTGAACTGCTTAGAAAGTAACAAGGGGTTCTATAGAACCAATCAGAACTGGTAGAATCCCACCCCTGGTATGTGCCCATTCATACAGGAGGAAATTTCTCAACTCAATGGGCCTCTGTGGAATATATATATGTCAATGCTGGCATGCAGGTAAGTATTATTAAGTTATTAACATACCTATTAAAATTTTATTATTCAGTATAAAGAAAGTTGAGACAGTTGTAAATATGTCTAGAATACTTGTTTCCTCAAACATACATTGGAATTGTTTAAACTTAGGTTGGATTTCTTCTATTCATTTTTCTGTTTAACATGTTTAAAATATTTAGTTAAATTTTTAAATCATGGCTTGATGGATTTTTTTACAGTTATTTTTTCAGAATATAATGTTTAATTTTAAATGTTTGTAAACTGAAAATTAAATGGCAAAAAAGAAAGAGAAACTATTTTAAAATGCTTGCTAGAAAGCAGGAAGCTCAAAGGATAACTGGAAAACTTTACTGTCCTGGAGTTCATCACCGAGAGAGGTGCCATCACTAAGAAATATTATTTATCTTTAGTTGTCTGTGATGTGGTAGTATTGGAGGAGCATTCAGCAGAGCATATTTGGATGCTCTTAACATTTATTTATTTTATTCCCATCAAAATACAGAAATGTATTTAATAAATCCACTCATAGAAGAAAGAGGATGGGATTTGCGTTCAAAATGATTTCATGATGGAACTCAAGACTGGCCTCTGAATTACAGGCATGACCATATGGAAACTACTCTAAATGATTTCATATGATAGCAGTTACAGCGGGACATGTCATTTGTCATCTGCAAAGCTCCTGGGATTGAGGTGGTTTTCTCTGTGCCAAGGATTTGGAATTTTGAGAGAGCAATTTGTGGGTTTGGAAAAGAAATCTGGAAACTGTTTACCAGAGCTAGCATGGGCAGTCACAAATTATGTTTACCGAAATAAAAATGGATGAAGTTTCTCCTTCTAGTATCCCTTAAAATGTTCTCTACAACCTTAGCCTAGACCTCTTTTTGGGCACATTTAAATAAGGCTCTCGTCTGCAGTCATCTATTTTTGTACTTAAAAGAATTATTTATGGGCTGTTTTGAATAGAGATCTTCTTATAAATCAAGATTAGGCTAAAGTCTGGCATCTTGTTTTGCAGCATGCCAGTTTCTGACAAATTGCTCAAGTTAAAGTCTCTTAATGAATTAAAATCTGGTGTGAGTAGATGCCAGCATGATAGCAATCCACAAGCCTGTAGATATTGTATTACCTACACCTGCTTTACATCTTTGCAGCTTGGTTGATTTCTGCTTTGAGGAAGAGGAAATTGTACAGCGGTGCACTGAGGCTTTGTACATGAATCAGTTAGATGGCATCAATGTCCATATGGAATAATTTAATGCTTCTTTTGGGCTGTTAACATTTAAATAAGCTATTAATCTTTTCTTCAGAAGCATCACATGTATGTTTGTTTATTTTTAAACTTAAGAAAAATTGACTGTTATAACATTGATGGCTGATTTCTTAATGGTTTTGGTGACTTCTTAAGTGCTGAGTTTTTATTTTGTGGTCCGACAGAATGTACAAACGCTGTGCAAATGAACATGTATTCAGAAGGGGAGAAATTAAAGGCCTCGTGTTTTGTGTTTTTGTTGTTTCTATGATTGTGTAAGTATTCCTGGTGTCAAAATATGAAACACTTCATTTAAAAATGCAATTTAGCCAGACAGCATTTTCTTTTTGCTTTTTAGAATAAGTTATTTTAATTACTAATTAGGAATATATTTTATTTTTCTTACTTTCTGACCAAGCTCCCATACTTGCTAGAGCAGTGATTTGAATCGAATGATAAAAACTTTTCATTTAGTGAGGGTGGGAGAGGGGAAAGAATCACATATACACATCTGTCAGCTTCCAAAGACAGTCTTATTGTGAACTGAGATGCTATACACAGTAATGTAAATGGGACAGTTGAAGGGACTGGCTTGTCCCCCATCTCTGAATGAGTGAAAGCAACAGTTAATGCCTCAAGTTGTCTCATCTGTTGAGTACAATTAGCTTCCATCTATCAGCCTTTCAGTTCAGAGAAAAAGACACTGTGGCGTTTATTAAAGGCTGCCTTGTTTTGCCTGACATTTCAGAGGTCCTTGTCACTGGGTGCCTGGGTCAGTGGGATGGCGTGAGGCTATGGCACTTGTGGGCTGCATTAATGCTGATGGTGTTGTGGAGACATAGAAACAAATGTAGTTTTGCTTTAGAGAGGATGGTTAATAGAGGACAGGAGGAGGCAAATACAGCAAACATGAATTCTTCTGTTCCCCCAGTCCACCGTTTGTCACACACAGAACTCTTTCTAGGAATAATTTGCCAGGCAGATTCTCCTCCCCTCCTTCTTGGCCTCTGGGCTGAGAGCCAGCATTCATCAAGGTCTCCTTGTCTCATACCTCCATCAGAACAGTTTAATTGGTGCCTGCTGGGAGGGGAGCATTGAGTCCAAGACACACACAGGGTTGCATCACTTCCCTTATTGTCTCTGTTCACATGGGGAGCTCTTAATGTTTTTATAACATGGGGAGCTCTTAATGTTTTCTTTTTTTGGGGGGGGGATGTGCATACATAGTCCTTATAAAAAAGTACCTTGCTTAAAACGAGTGAAGCTCTCTCTCTAAGCACACAATGAAGGAGGATGTACTGTAATTGGTTGTGTGGCTTTTCTGTGTAATAACAGCCTAAGTGATGCTGGGGTTTGCTAGCCTTTCCTGTCAATAATCTTCTAATTTAGCTATATTTGGATGCAGTAGTTAGAATTAGCAAGTGTGGTGATGCCACAATTCTGCTGCTTCCATTTTATTCCTTCTGCTATTGGAAGTAGATATGCAACCTAGGCAATTCAGTTCATGTTTTGTGCTAAGATGCAGCTGAATTAGAGTCCCATCTTTTTTATCTCATGTCAAATCATAATGATTAGGGTTTAGTTTATTATTCTGGCTTGTTAAAGAAAATAAGCAAGGAATTTTGGTTTACTACACCAATCACAGATAGATTCATCCTGGTTTATATAGCTGATCCAAATTAGCAAGTTCCTAAGATCACCTAAGAACCCTAGGTTTCCATGAAGCATAGCTTGAAAAATCCTACTCTAGAGTGCCATAGGTTCCTAATTATGGTTTGTGCCATAATATATTAGCTTTTGAAATGTATTAAAATACAATAAAGTAATGTACCTTCATTTTTGGGAATTGTTCCAAGGATCTGGAGTATCCTCCCTTTCTAGGGTTTCATGAGAGGCCATGATTGGGCGAGGGGGCAGATCATTAAAAAAAAAACTTCACATACTGCAAAATGCTAGCACATGCAGTCATGGGAATATTTACATGTTGCAGGTCAGTGTTCTGATTGTGCTAATGAATAGTGAACTGTAAATATAAGCTTTTTTATGAGTTCTCTGAGCACTGAAAATTATTTCAAGGTTTTTTCCTTGAAGAAACTTGATCTGGAGTGCCTGGATAATTCTGTGGGACAGCATGCCATAATATTCCATGTTATGAAGAACTAAGGGAGATTGAAAGGTTGATCAATTGTAACCCCTGTACAGATAACCATCTTGAACATTCCCAAAGCTGTAATCCATACCATAATGTACACCAAGTAAAAATAAAAGAAACCTGCAGGGAAAGAAAAACTCCATATGATTTAAATTTGTTGAGCCAAGTTTTAGGAAATAACCTACTTGTGTGGTAGACAATAAGATATTGGCCTTGAGTAAAACAATAAAATATGTATCAGATTTTCCCACAGAATTCATTTGATTTAATATACTGTGTTTCTCCGAAAATAAGACCCAGTCTTATTTTCTTTTGGGCCCCCAAATAAGCACTTGAGTATATTTTCAGAGGTATCTTAATTTTTTTGAGTGCCACTGCCATGAGGTGGGGTAGTGGTGGTACTTCCTGACATGCACACCGGCTTACCCCAGGGCCCCCGTGGCTCCACACCCCAATAGCTGCCTGGTGGCTGCAGCACCAGCAACCATGTGCAGCAGGAACTCACCTGGCCACTGGCTCACTTCTTCAGGCACCGGTGTGGCACTGGAGCAGGAATCTGAGCGACGCAAATCACTCTGTTCCCAAATACTTTTCCAGAAATGAGGGAGACTTGAAGCTTTATCTGCTTGCAAATGGGATGCTTTGAAACGGAGCATCCCATTTGTAAGCAGATGAAGCTTTGTCTCCCTCTGGGCGAAAAGTGCGTTGCAGAGCCAGGTAGAGACAGAGGCACATGGGGGAGGCAGGCGATCCCAACACTGTCCCACTGTCTCTTGGCTTGCTCATGGCTGCATCGTGCAGGTGTCCACATGGGGCATCGGGATCACCTGCCTCCCCTGCCTCTGCCTCCATGTTCAGACTTACAGGTATCTGCACTGCGTCAAGGGCCGGCAGGCCACAGCCATCCCCCAGGCTTATTTTTTGGGTAGAGCTTATCTTGGGCCCACCCCAAAAAATCAGACGAGGGCTTGTTTTGGGGGTGGGTCTTATTTTCTGGGAAATACAGGTAGTTTGATCTGGTTTTGCAAAAGATGATAAGTAAGGGTGCACAGCAGTTACACATGTCTTGAAAATAAAAATTAAGATTTGCAATCGTTTATACATCAAGTATTAATGGTTAATTGTTAATTGTTTTTTGTGGCTGTCCCAAGTTTTGGTACATAAGATGGACAGCAATATAAATCTTACAGAATAACAATTTCCTATACACTGCCTGCTGTACTATATAGGCAAAGCCATTTTTTTTTTACTGCAGCTACTGAACTTGGACCATTTGGAATTTTCTGCTGTGAAGCACTGCAATGCCTGGCTTCATCTTCACAAATCATGTGGTAGTTGCTGGAATGCATTATGCACGATAGCCTAGCCTTGTGTTGGCAGATATGTTTGGAGGGCAGGACACATCACATGCTCTCTCTTGGTCTGTGATGACAAATTAGGTCTCTAGCTTTGGAGGTGCTCAGAGCACTGCTTGACTTTGGTACATGACTGTTGTTTAGTCATTAAGGAATCATTGCTGCCATAGGGCAAAGGGAAACAAGAAAATAGTGGAAGTATTTATAGCAAGACATTTATAAAGCTTTCATACTGTGTTATGATCAACTGACATAATAACAATCAAACTTTTCCTCTTTTTTCAGCTTTACTACCAAACAAAGGAAACTACTTAGCTACTAGCTACTTATCATTTTTCAGAGACACAATAAAACCTAGGCTACTGCCAAATATTGAGGTTGCTAGCAGATTTATTTATTTATTTAATTTATATCCTCTGACAATATTATCTATTATAAATAATTCAAGATGGTGAACATAGGTAATATTCCTTTCTCCACAACAAAAATGAATTGGGCTGAGAGAGAATGGCTGACTCAAAGTCACCCAGCTTGCTTTCATATCTAAGGCAGGACTAGAACTCACAGTCTCCTGGTTTGTAGGCCAGCAGTAGACCGAACTGCCTCTTTCAATATAAAAAGAACAATATAGAAACAATACGAAGGGGAAATGCAGTGTGATAACTTTTAAATAAAAAAAGAGAGTTCTTAAATTTCAAGTTCTATTTGAAGCCAAAGCCAAATGATCCCTAACTCTGTTATGAGTATGAGAGGCAGACAAGGGGGAGAGGGGTGTTTTTTGACTTATATTGATTTTATGTTTCTGTTTTACACATTTTAGGAAAGACTAGTATCTTAGTGCTCAGGACCATGCAGGTCAGTGAGAAGAAAAGTGTCTTGTATATTGAAGTAGAGTGTTGTCATATTCTGTAAGATACTACTCACAAATGTAAAAAGTCTCATGGTATAGTCCAGCATATTTATTTATTTAAAATATTTATGTAGCCCAGCTATCTTCCGACCAACTCTGGGCAGCTCCCTATAAAATACTAAAAAAAACCTATACAAAATCATGTTAAAACTATGATTGATGTAATTTTACTTATATGGAGATGGGGAGTAATACATGCAAGTAAGTCAATATGCCAATATATCAGAATTACAGACTAAGAAAGAATTGCTATAGCTCTTGCTTCAATTATTTGAATATGTGTATCCTATTTTAATTGGCTCACTAATTTCATTGAGATGTTGATGTAACTTTTTTCTACTTAAAAGGAAATACAGCAATATTACTCTGCAAAACTGGGTCTCATACAGATTGTTGTAGACTGTTTGCAATGTAGCCTGATACGCGAGTTCAGTCATTATGGCTTAATCAATAAACATACCTAAGCATGATAAGTATATACAACCATTTTTAAAAACAGAAACATCTAAGCGTGTGAGCTTTGTGCAATAGAAAAATATTTAATTATTGCACTAGTAAGCAGGACAGGACACAATCAGAAGATGGATTGGTAAATTCTATCCAGGTCAGTTTGATTTTGGCCAGCAGAGATTCAAAGCAATTATAAGTTGATGGATGGCTCATGGCTTATACATGTGAAATAAATGGCTTGAGGGAAGTTACTTATGGACAGATGTCCAGACACAATTCAAGGGATTAAATTTAACAGCACTTTGACCATCTGGGGTCTGGGGATCACAGCCGAAAAAATACAGAAAGCCCAAGTGACCGAATGATATTGCTTCTTCCAAGTTGTACAATTAGTTGATCTGGATTTTTTTTTTAAAAAAATCTTGAATCCTCTAGAAACATGTTAAAATCAAGTTTGCCTTTCATCACTTCAGATCAGCTCTATTCTCCTACGAGCTGTTCAGAGCATCCAGTAGTGGGGGGTGCTTCAATCTCTGCATGTCTAGGCTGGGCTTAATTGCTGGAACGCTCCTCCTCCTCCACGGGACTCCTCCCCAGCGTTCACCAGTTTTTGCTCAGCCTCGTGAGGGATAGGCAGTGCTTGTGATTCTTCCTTGGCCGAAACAAGAAATTCATTTCTTTACTAGCAGGTTTGAAAATTGATCAGCTTGTCTTTAGAACTCTTTAGCCTTCTAATCGCATTACGATCTCTCGACGTTGGCCCTTTAACATCAGGCAGTCGGAGATAGCTCGCATTACAGGAAAGTGCTGATTTGCGCCCCAAAGCGGAGGGAGGCTTCGGCGCTGCTCCGCGCCCCCTCCCCACAACCGCTCTTTCTACCCCTGCCATTCCGACAGATAGCCACAGAGTTCCTTTCATCTGAACACCGGCGTGAGCTCTTTGCTCACAACGGAGTCATATCGCTTTCCTTCCCCCCTCTGAACACTGTCTGGGGGTGGAAGATTCAAATGCTTAGTGCCTTCCACCCTTCCCTGCCGTTTAGCCTTATAGGAAGAGCCCTTGGAGGCCACTCCTTCACACGGTGGGAATTTGCTGCTGGGGAGCGCGCCTAAAAGTTAACGGCTGGAGACCATTTTTTCTTACACAGACCTCGTGGCCACACTGACTATATTTCATTTCGTGCTGTGTGAGGTACTTTCTTTCCTGAGCAGAGGTTTCTTTTAGGAACACTTGGGATCATTATACCCTCGTCTTGTTTTTTCTACATTCGAGGCTATTCCTACATTTAAATTGTTGGCTTAACCCTCACAGCCCAATCAACCCAGCGGCACAACAGCGAGCACCTAGCCCTGTGTCCGCCTGTGCAGGGAAGCTGTTGAAGGCCTCTACCTTTATCAATTTGGGCCTTTAGGCGTTCTCAATTTGGCTGTCTGGTTTTCAACATTTTTGCTTTGTGCTATTTAATTGATACTCATATACATATAGCCATATATATTAGTGATTATATAACAACAGCAATAATAATAATATTACTGAGATACAACTCATTTTAGATAGGTATTAAAAAGAGAGAGAGAGAGAAAAGGGGGGAGTAAAAACATCAGCAGGGCAACTGGTCTGTCCTTAGATCAGGCCCCTGGGTGCCAATCGCCTTCACAGTATTGCATTGAATAACAAGCATACTGTAATTCCTTCAGTTGAAATAGCAGGCGGTAGCAGCTCTCAGACCTCATCCTTGAAGGTCAAAACCAAATCTCAGCACAAACCTAAGCAGGCTAAAGGGAATTTTAAAGCTTCAAAAAGGGATGCCAACAGGCGCCATAAAGCATTAGAAAAGCAGATAGATAAGTGCACACGAGAGGCACACAGGGCCTCACAGGACTTTCCCTCCTCCAGTCCATGTCCGTCTACCTCTTCCCACCCTCCTCCTCCCCTAGATCTCTCCCTCTCATCCAGGCGCAGCTTGGCTCCCCAAAGCCAACAGGCCCAGTTATCTGGAACACCGACCACGTGAAGGGCTCCTGAAGCTACATTCACTCCAACGGCTGCCAGTCTTCGACAGGACGACATTCTTCCAGAGGAAGTTCCAGAGAGGATGAAGGCCTGGATGGAGCTGGCAATCTGCCAGGGAATTGCAGCAGGTCTTCAACACACAGTTCTGACCAGGGAACATCCTATAACCACTGATTATGATTCCTAATAGCTGAGGTCATTGACCAGGTCGGAGCAACACTATACCCAGGTACATTTACAAGGGGAAGTGCCCCTCCAAGGGCCGACTGAGGAGGAGGAGGAGGAGGAAGAAGTGGATCAAATTGATCAAATGGAACAGATTGAATCAGGATCAATACATGACAGTGAGCAGACACAGAAGCAGACCCCTTAGAAAGGGGGATGTCTGAGGATGAGGGCCTTGTTCCCGATCAACCTGTATTTACAGGCTTATTCTGCCCACAACTTTTCAGATCTCTTTTGTTTAAGGCAAAAAACATTGCACGCCTGAACAAGTCGACCCCTTCTACCACTCCAGCTCCTTCAGAAGAGGGACCAGAAGATCTAATTTTCAACCAACCAGTAGTCGAGGCAGAGGTGATCCCAGTTCCTCCCATTTTTTCGGACCTGGTACAGAAACAGTGGGCGTCTGCAGCGGCGTACCCGGCCCCCACTGGATATGACAGGAAATATTTAAATTTGGCCCCTGATTTCTCAAAATTGTTGAATACTCCCGAGGTAGATGAACCTATAGTAGGATTAGCATCCTCCTCCATTCCCAGTGAAGCGCTAGAGGCATTAAAGCTGGAGGAAAAACGGGCCGAGCTAGCCCTATGCAGGGCCCATCAGTCTGACGTGTGGGCCATCAGAGCAGCCACGGCTGCCTCCTCCTTTATGCGTTCTACTCTCAGATGGCTCCGCCTCTTACGGGAACATGTCCCTAATTCCAACATTAGAACACACCAAGATATTGCTAAACTTATAGCAGCTGCTGAATTCTCAGCGGACGCAACTTATCATGCGGTCAAGTTTTCAGTCAGGGCCATTACTTCACATGTCACAGCACGACGCTTACTATGGTTAAAACATTGGCAAGCGGACTTTAAGCACAAATGCAAGCTGGCTTCATCTCCTATTGTTTGGCCCTTCCCTTGATCCGCTACTAATTGAAACCCGAAACAAAAAGAAAATTCTACCTTCCCTTTTTCGGAAGTCAGATTCTAGAAACCCTCAGTCCTTTTGGAGGGGATCCTTTTGGTCCTTTTACCAGGGACCCTTTTCACCCAGATACCAGAGACCCCCATCATTCAGACCAGGGCAGCAGCCAGATAGGTCTGACTTCGGGAATAGGAGTAGAAGGGGTGGTAACTCCAAGAGATCCTTACGAGGAGCAGGAAACAGGTCTTTTTGGCGTCCAAGATAACTCCCTGGACCCGACTCCCATTGGCGACTCCCATCATCCCATTGGATGATCTTCCAATCATCAAGCAATCAGAGATACTCAGAACACATTACAATCCGTACAACAACATGGGTTCTCAATAATTTGGAAGAGTCATTTAACACCATCGACTCGGTTAATCCATCTGGGAGCAGTTATAGATACGGTGGAAGGCAAAGTTTACCTGTCACCAGATAGACTAAATAGCATTCAGCAATTAGTTAAGGAGATCAGGGGTCTTAAGAGGGTGTCCCTAGCTGAACTATCAAAATTGTTAGGCAAGATGATGTCATGTATATCAATCATCCTTTGGGCCCGGCTCCACACTAGATCCCTCCAGTGGTTCCTGCTCCCGTACCAGAGCTCCGGCCGAAGCAACTCCAAATACAAGGTCAAGGTACCATCAAAGGTCCTCATATCTCTTCTCTGGTGGACCAGACCAGTCATCAACAGAGGCTGCCTTTTCAAAGAGCCACACAGACTTACCATCACCACCGATGCCAGCCTGTTTGGATGGGAAGCTCACGTTCAATCGCTCACAACCCAAGGCCGCTGTTCCGCCATAGAACAGTCGTGCAGCATAAACTGGCTGGAGCTTCGAGCAGTACACCTGGCTCTCCACAGCTTCCTTCCACAGGTACACAATCAACACATACTAATATTGACTGACAATGTCACAGCCAAAGCTCACATAAACAAACAGGGGGGCACACAGTCGAAACATCTCATGCAGGAAGCGGAGCGCTTGTGTCGTTGGGCAGAGAGCAACCTACTTTCCATCAGAGCAGAACACATTTCGGGCCTGTCGAATACACAGGCAGACTGGCTAAGCAGGGCCACAATCGATCAGTCGGAGTGGCGCCTCCATCCGACCCTGTTTCAAGAGGCAGTCAGGAGATTCAGGCAGCCGGTGGTAGACTTGTTCACTTCCCCCCTCAACTCTCAGCTCCCCAGTTTCATTTCCAGGTACCCCTCACAAGGAGCAGAGAACTTCAACGTGCTCTGCTGCCATTGGCCCCAGGGTCTGCTGTACACATTCCCTCCACTTCCTCTGATCCCCAATTTCATCCAGAAGCTGCTGGATGAGAGGGCGGAGCTGCTGCTAATAGCTCCTTACTGGCCCAGAAGGCCATGGTTTGCAGACCTCTACAATCTATCCTTAGCAACACCATGGAGAATTCCGTTGGACAGGGTTTTGCTAACCCAGGGACTCCTTCAACATCCGGACCCTCAATGGTTGCACCTGACTGTCTGGAGTTTGAGCGGAGATGTCTGAAGAGCAAAAAGTTTTCCGACAGAGTTACCGCCACCATCCAAGTTGCCAGACGCCCCTCAACAACTCGAATCTACAATGCCACGTGGTCCAGTTTCTGCAAATGGTGTACTGAGTCTCAAACTGGTCCCATCTATCCATCAGTGGCTCAAATCCTAGAGTTTCTACAAGAGGGGCTTGACAAGGGATTATCATCTAATACGTTGAAAAGGCAGGTGGCGGCTTTGGCATCAGTTGTCACTTCTGGGGGTCTACTGTCTCTTTCTGATCATCCACGCATACGGAGCTTCCTTCGAGGAGCCACAAATTTACACCCGCCAGCAGTTCACCGTTATCCCACTTGGGACCTTAACAAGGTCCTTGTTGCACTCACTAAGTATCCTTTCGAACCCTTGAAATCGTCAAGTCTCCAATTTCTGACATACAAAGTAGTTTTCCTTGTAGCGATCACTTCCGCTCGTCGTATTTCGGAACTGGCAGCTTTGTCGATCAGAAAAGACCTTTGTGTCTTCCATTCTGACCGGGTGGTCCTTCGTCCTGATCCTACATTTATACCCAAAATTAATTCAGTGTTTCACAGAGCACAAGAGCTGATACTTCCTAACTTTTGTCCCAGGCCATCTGAAAGGTTGGAACTACAATGGCATTGGCTTGATGTGAGTTGAGCATTGCGAATATATATTCATCGCACAGCGACTTTCCGGAAAACGGAAGCTTTATTTGTGTTGTTTCAGCCAAACACTCAGGGATGCAAGGTCTCTTCTTCCACAGTAGGCCATTGGCTATGGGCTGCGATAGCGAAAATGTATCAGACTCAATCACTACAGGTGCCCAGGGGCATAACAGCTCATTCAACAAGGAGCGCAGCAACATCGGCAGCATGGGCCATGCAGGCACCAATAACTGATATTTGTCGAGCCACAACCTGGGCCTCTCCATCGCCCTTCATTAGGCATTATAAAATAGATGTGTTTGCATCCGCTGAGGCCTCCTTTGGTAGATGAGTTCTGCAACGGGCCCATGGGGACCAGGAGGGAATTCCAAGCCAGACGGTCTCCCTCCCATAGGACAGGCCAAGCTTTGGTATGTCTCACTACTGCATGCTCTGAACAGCTCATGGGAAAAAGAGCATTGGTACTTACCTGATACACTTGTTCTCTTTGAGCTGTGAAGAGCATGCTGCCCCACCTCTTTTTCCATCTGGTGGGGTCCTGTTTTGGCCAACGAATTGTTAAGGCGTTCAGGGCGAGTTGGTGTTTATTCTCTCGTCTTCGCCAAAACTGGGGAACGCTGGGGAGGAGTCCCGTGGAGGAGGAGGAGCGTTCCAGAAATTAAGCCCAGCCTAGATGTGCAGACTGAAGCACCCCCCACTACTGGATGCTCTTCACAGCTCAAAGAGAATGGGCGTATCAGGTAAGTACCAACGCCCTTTCCAACCTTATCCCATGTTTGCTATGAGGAAGTGATTATAATTATGCTTTTAAATTATATTCATATCTGATTTCCCTCTATAAATCATACATGTGGAGCACATATTCTTTATGCAGAAGAAGAACAGGTTCAAACTTCGATTCTCCAGTTCATTCCCACTCTACACATATTAAGCGATACACTGGTTAGGATATTTATCAAACTTTTTAATTACCTATCTCCTTCACAGAAGGGCTGTGGGCAGTGAATTACAATTCATTACACCTAGAGAGTGCTAAGTTAAATATTAAGTAAGTATTAAGTATTTAAACAACATGTTAACTGCAAAATACAGTTTCTGAAACCAAATTAATAGTGTAATTGATTTTCCTTCTTAGTGTGGCTTTGTTGTTCGAGCCAGGGCTTCTTCTTTAGAAATGTTTAAAAAGGTACCTTAATAAGAAATACAGCAGTACTGAATTGGACTGGATCCATGTACAAAATTTACAACATTTATTTTATTTATTACATTTATTTGCCGCCCATCTCATCACATGTGACTCTGGGTGGCTTGCAACATTAAAAGCAATAAAACCATAAGAATAGGTATTTCTAATAATATTAAAAATAAAAATTAAAGATGGGGAGGGAGGGAGCAGGATGTGCAGGGTGGGAGGTGGGATCTTCTATTGTTTCATCAACCACTTCCAGTGTGATACTCCCACCCCTAACCAACAGGCAGAGCCAGGTCTTCAGGCTATTGCAGAAGACCATGAGGGTGGGAGCATGTCCCACCTCAAAGCATGATGTTCCAAAGGGCATGGCAGAGATGGCTCTTCTCCTGGACCCTGCGAGCTGAAATTCCTTGACAGATGGGGTCTGCAGTATGCCTCCTCTGCTGGCATGGGTGGGGCAGAGCAGTCCCATTGGGATGAGATGGTTTCTCAGGTAACTTGGACTCACCCTAGATGTTATTGTGTGCGAACAGCTGTAATTATGTTCTACAGCTATGCAGAAATATGAATAGCAACAGAAAAAACCCTGTTCTAGTTTACTCCCATTTTAACTTAATCCCATTAACCCTTTTATTTGTATTAAGCCTTTTATGTATTTATGACATTTGTATACACCTCATCTCAGAAAGAGTGACTGAGCAGCAGCATGATTAGCAGAATGATGAAACACCCTAATGGTTTCAAACTCTGAGCTAAAGAACTACAGTTACAGTGCTTAATGTATCTGAACCTAAAAGGCTATTCTCTAAATGACAGGCTAGATTTTATTTTTGGGGACGTTTTTTCTCTAATGAATGCTGAGCTGACATCAATCACATCACAGTTATTGTTGTTAATTCCTTCTCCCATTTATGCCATGTCTTTCTGTAAGTACAGTTACAGCTACACAATCGCTACAAACTCAAGGTTAACCGCACCAAACTTGATTGCAGGAAATACGACTTCAGCAAGAGTGGTCAATGTCTGGAATACTCTACCTGACTCTGTGGTTTCTTCCCCAAACCCCAAAAACTTTAACCTTAGACTGTCTACTATTGACCTCACCCCTTTCCTAAGAGGTCTGTAGGGGGCGTGCATGAGCACACCAATGTGCCTACCGTCCCTGTCCTGTTGTTTCTTTTATTCTTACATGTACCCATTTCATGTTTTCATAACTATGTATATATTTATACCTATTATATTGTAAGCGATTGACAAATCAAAATAAATCAAAATAAAATAATAAAATAAATAAATAAATAAATAAATTAAATAAATAATAAAATAAAACAAAATAAATAATAAAATAAAAAAATAAAATAAAATAAAATAAAATAAAATAATAAAATAAAAATTTCACTCTTCCTCAGTGGCATGCTTTAGATTTGTTGTTCTGTAGCTTTCAAAATTCCCAGCCAACAACATGATTGTCAGTCCCAACCTTTTGGAGAGGGTTGGGTTAAAGCTGAGTTTCACTGACATTACAATGCTAAGCTAACTGAATAATTTAATAACTGAACCTCAGGAGGTGAGAACAATGTAATAATGTTTCTGCTACAATGGGAATTAAATTTCTCATATTATGCTGCCTCTTTTGTAGTTTCCTTAAAGATTACATTAAAGTCCATGGCTGAATTCAGATTATATATCACAATTTAGCTCTGTGAGAATAAACTTTGATTCTCGCTATGTTTGTATATATCTTCCTTAGGCAGGAAGCAGGCTGCAAATATTTCTTTCCTAATTAACCACAACTTGCAAAGTCATCAACCAATGCAAAATAAACTATGGTTAATATTAAATAATGGGAACAAGCAATTCCTTAAAGTAGAGAGGACACAGATACTTCAAAACTGAGTACTGTTTTGAACATTTGTTTCTGTTCGCTTATTTCAGTATCGCTATCTATGTTCACTGTTTATTTATGAGCTCATTCTTTATGTGGGTATTATACAATGCTTGTATAATTGGTATCTTAGTGTCTTGTAAAGCACTGCTTCCTTTAATATGTAAATACAGTTTCTATTCATGCTTAATGCTTGGGTATTACTAGGTTTTAAATGAAGGGTGGCAAAGGAGCAAAGGGTTAAGAATGGAAAAGAAATGGAATATAAAATGCATGCTCAAGAGAGAATGAGAAATATTTTAATATTTAAAATATCTAATATTAATATTTATCAGCAACTTAGTGTGCTAAGAGTGAATGTAAACTCAAATGAGTTGTTTCCATGACACACAACATAAAGGAGAAAGACATTTACATATTGAGAGTTGCACCTGAATTCTACAAAATCATAGCAAAATGCATAAAGTCAGTAGTTAATTGCTGCGCTTGAAATCTTATTAAAATAAGCTAGTAAAAAACTAACAACCAGTTTTTAATAGATCAGTCATTCAACACAAACCTATTGAAAGATTTAAAATGATGTTTCATTGATCTGTTGTTAAGCTTGTTATAAGTACGTAACTGATTGATTCTTTGGTTAATAATAGGGGGTTAAGAAGTAACCTGAGAGTTGTCAAATAACTTGCTGAAAACTTCCTGTAGCATTTAAAATATTTTAAAATTGCATTATATTTTTGATTGAATGAACAAAACATTACAAGAATTAAAAAAAGATTAATAATGGATTACTATGTAGTACATATTGAGACACATCAGACATCCATGTTTAGAATGGTATATGAACACAATTTTTAAAAAGGGAAATGGTAAGCAGATTTGAATAAATTACAGGGCTCTTCAAAATACTTTGTTCTGTTAATTTTTAGCTAAATATATTTCCCAGAATATTAAATACTACTTGTTGTAATGACGAGGCAATCGAGTTGTTTGATCATGTACAACTGAATCATGATGATGATCTTTATTGGAGTATAGTCTTGCATTTATATACATTTTTAGTTATCCTCCATCATTGGTTAACTTTGGTTACTGCTTAACTTTCATTACTGTTTAGTACAGTAATCCATACAATTAGTTATCTCTAGTTAAAGTCTAACATATGTTTACTTCCCCTCTCTAATCCTCCTTTATCCATAGATTAGTGACTTTGTTTGCCTGAGTTGTATTTGCTTGGAAACATTCTTTATCTGAGGTTTGCCATCCGAGATTGGAACATTCCTGCAATTACAACTCTACAACTACTGTTCCAGATAAAGTTGCTTTAGGCTTCAAACCTACTTTGTGATGGCAAACCTTATGTTTAGTATTTGTAGTTGAATAAATTTATACTGCTATATCTATTTATATTGATAAAATGAAAATTATATGATTGCAGGGTTTATTACCATGTTATTGAAATATTTTTCTCAAAAACATTTGGCCAAAATAAATTATCTGTGGTTTTCACCAAATATACTACTACCTCCTGGAAAGCTAATTTTAACTGAGTGTAATGCTAGTTTGCATCATCTTCATAATCAGTTGTCAACTTGTTGAAATTATTTAAAAGGGGTTTGAAATGTAATGCAACCCATTTTAGTGGTATTCAATTTTTTTTAAAAGATTTTGATACTTTAATCTACATTTTGTTGAAATATAACTTTCTATCAGCCCTTCAAGGGTAGACCAGGCTACAGAATGAAAGTCATGTGTGCTAATATTACTTTTATTATAACATTATGGTAACAGAAACGTGAACTCTGAAAATCCTTCTCTCCTCTTTCCCTTTATCTTCATCACAGTTAAGGAGACTTTTGTCTGAGATGCTTTTTCAAGTTACAGTTTTTCAGATTTCTTTTATCTAACTGTTATCTTAGTGGTAGCTCTTCTTGTCCCTCAAATTTATTTATTTTGTCCATTATACTTTGTTGTAAAATGCAAGCAATTGGTATGCAGTTTATCCAGTGGAAAGCAAAATGCTTGTGCTTAAACATTTGTTGTTGATCTGAAAATCCATCAATAGAATTAGGAAAAAATAAAAATAAAAATTTACAATGCTTGCATTGACAGAATTGATGTTCTGTTATTATAGTTATCTAATTGTCTTAAGATACATCTTATTGTTTTTATCCTAGGCAGCCTTACCCTTTTCTAGATATGTTGTATAATGATTTGCTTTAGTTGTAGTCTTTTAGTTATACTCTTCACAGTTAGTGATTAAAGAAGACAAAATTGTAATAAAAAACATCTGATGAGGGTCATTTTGGAGGTCGGTATAACGTGTCCTTTGTTCTTGCTTAGTAATACATAACAAGACATACATTCCTTTAAAAAAGACCAAAAAACTCCCCTAAACTTGTATATATTTTATATTCATACGTGTTTATTAAGCATAAATTGATTTGAAATTTAAATTCATTTGCTATTAAAATCTTCCAAAATAAAAGATATAATTGAATTAACACTGCCCCTTATCAATTTATCTTCAGTTAATTAATTTTTACCCCAATTCTTGTAAAAGATGGAACACCCATTCCTTTTTAACATAATTACTAAGAATCATTATATATGCATGGGAGAAGTGTGTATGGATATATGACTATATACAAAATAATGGGTTGAGAGTAGTTTTTAAATTGGCAGTTCACAAAATAAACAATCAAATATTCGTGGAAGATGCTTGTATAGTATGGAACTGAAACTGACTGCACCAATGGATCCAAAAAGGATTGGATTGCCCTAAAATTTTGTTTTTAATAATAACAAGATAAAAGTGCATAAAATAAATAAATAAAAGGGCTCATTTCTTTTTCTGTACTGTTCTGATTCTTCAAGGTATGCCTGTGGTATAAGAGATCTAGTGGCCAACTGATAATTAATTACAATAATTGTTGGATTGTTCTGATGAGAGTGAGAGTAGCTCACCTTCCAATATGAGTTGATCTTGTCCTGCTTATGAATGTAAATTTAATTTTGGAGGCAGAATATAAAAAAATTAATCGCCTTTCCTTTATTGGGTTCTGATGAATTGATAATACATTCCATGGTAATGCAGTAGTCTGCATAAAGAAAAGTGAACACAGAGACATCAGGAATTCAGTAGTTCAGCCTTAAGCAACACACATTTTTTAGTATTGCCTCCCATGGACCATATTTAATCTTTCCTCTCATCTATGAGCAGCTCATCATTGGTGACTTTCCTGGGAGAATGAGCTCTGAGGGATATATATAGTTCATCACATAATGTGGATGCCCAAGCTGCCAGTACAAGGTAATGATCCATGAAGGAGGCCATCTATAATAATAGTAGATAAATATAGGAATTGGGAGACTGTCCTAGAAGTACTAAAATAGTATGGGAGAGAATACTTTGTCAGCAAAAACAAAGTGGTAATATGTGTAATACTGGGAGAACAGGATTTTGATTGATGGAATATTTAATTATATCTGAGTGGTGTTGACTCATAATTACAGAAATAAACCTCCTTCAATGAAAGAAAATATTTGTAGCTCAGAGTTGAAATGGTGCTCTCTGA
This sequence comes from Pseudonaja textilis, assembly GCF_049901715.1. Classification (NCBI taxonomy): domain Eukaryota; kingdom Metazoa; phylum Chordata; class Lepidosauria; order Squamata; family Elapidae; genus Pseudonaja; species Pseudonaja textilis. The sequence goes on from NC_141991.1 coordinate 52,218,712, forward strand.
GCTTGGTTTTTTTTTTTTTTTTTGCAGACATTTGATTACGCAAAGTGGGTAAAATTATTAGTGCTAGCACTGATATTATCTAGTTGGGGTAATGAAATTTCTGCAAGAAAATAGCCAAAATCAGTGAACACAAGGACCGCTCAGACCTTCTTCACAATAATCTGTCCCTTACCTGGCTGAAGCAACTGTTAATATTCTAGCCTAAGGTGTACTTTTATTTGCATAGGCGAAGCAGGAGCTTTTGTTCAGGGAAAATGGGAATTATATAGAGAAAGATTCATTTCATTAATTCATTTGTTTTATCCATATAACCCTCCTTGCACTAACTGTACTTATTGGCAGGAATATTTAACAGAAGAGTTACATTAACTTTCCAATATAGCCATAACTGTTATTTAAAAGACAGAAAATTGTTGAGTTAGTCATCAAAAATCAACAAAATTGATCTATTTGGTACATCTAAAGAGAAATTTTGGCTTGATGCTTCTGGTATGACTTAAAGGTGAATATAGAATGGGACCTTGTGGATTCTATTTATTGCTGTTAATGTTTGACTCTTATCTCAGTACTATATCCATAAATGAAAATCAAACTGATTTAATTGGAGAGCCTATTGTGAACATATAATAAAACTATTGACAGTAGTCCATGAGAACTGCTTATGAGACTTGCTTTTTTTAAGATACCAAAAATATGAGAATAAGTCTTTTGTCATCAGCTCAGATATTGCTTTTATATATGCTATTTTCTCTTAGCTAATCTCTCTTGAAAAGGACATTTTTATCTGTCTGCCTATCTTCATAAAATATATTGTTGCTTTTTCATGGATGAAGATATTGGCCTGCTTAAATTCTTTCCTATGGTACAATAAGCATGCATTCTGCAAAATGTTCTTCTAATTTTTATAAAAATAATAATCTGCTGTGATTTCTATTCCAGGCTTTTGGTCAGGCTCATACCAACCACAAGAAAGTAGCAGCAGATGGAGAGAGCAGAGAGGAGACTTTGATACAGGAATCTGCCACAAAAGAAGAATACTACATGAAAAAGGTTATGGAACTGCAGACGGAACTCAAGCAGCTGAAGAATGTCCTTGCCAACACCCAGTCTGAAAACGAACGCCTAAATTCAGTTGCCCAGGAACTGAGAGAGGTGAGCATTTTTAGGCAGTGATGCTTGAATGGAAAAGCTTTTGAATCTGAACAGTTGCATTCCCTTTAAGAGGTAGTTATGTGGCAAGGTTAGGGTAATTAGAAGTATTTTATCCAGTACTACCAATAGACAAGAATGTTTGTAAGTCAGGGTTCAACTTGAAGTCCTTGAAACTTTCTGACTTTGGTTGTTTTTGTGCAACAATGCCTGCCCAATGGAACAAGGATGGAACCCCCCCCTCCTCCTGATGCAGATACTCCCAAATTCACTGAGGGAGAATAAGATCCTTGCATCATTGCTCTTTTCATCTTTTACTTTTAATGTTTTAGAATGGAACAGAACAGAACAGAACAGAACAGAACAGAACAGAACAGAATAGAGTAGAATAGAATAGAATAGAATAGAATAGAATTCTTTATTGGCCAAGTGTGATTGGACACACAAGAAAGTTGTCTTGGTGCATATGCTCTCAGTGTACATAAAAGAAAAGATACATTCGTCATAAGGTACAACACTTAATAATAATCATATTAGAAAACAGTCAATAAAAATCATTAGGATGCAACCAACAAGGTTACAGTCATACAGTCATAAGTGGGAGGAGATGGGTGAAAGGAAGGATGGGAGGATTAATGGTAATAGTAATGCAGACTTAGTAAATAGTTTGACAGTGTTGAGGGAATTATTTTTTTAGCAGAGTGATGGCGTTCAGGAAAAAACTGTCCTTGTGTCTAGTTGTTCTGGTGTGCAGTGCTCTGTAGCATCGTTTTAAGGGTAGAAGTTGAAACAATTTAGTTCCAGGATGTCAGGGGTCTGTAAATATTTTTAGAGCCTTCTTTTGGATTCGTGCAGTATACAGGTACTCAGTGAAAGGCAGGTTGGTAGTAATTGTTTTTTCTGAAGTCCTAATTATTCTCTGAAGTCTGTGTCTGTCTTGTTGGGTTGCAGAACCAAACCAGACAGTTATAGAGGTACAGATGACAGACTCAGTAATTCTGTAGAACTGTATCAGCAGAAATGTCTAGGTCCTATCATATCACAAGACTTAAAATGACAACTAACATCAAAAATGTCATCAAAAAAGCACAACAAAGAATGTCCTTTCTGCACCAACTCAGAAAGCTCAAACTGTCCAAGGAGCTGCTTGTTATAATTAATACGTTTCTCTAATTTCTGGCCATTGAAATGCAAGAAATCTGAGAACTCGCCTTTTAGTAGAAGAAAATCAAGTAATTAAAAAAAGATGAAGGGGCTTTTCTGTTTTCAAGAATCCCTAATTCAAAAAAAATACTACCAACCTGCCTTCCACTGAGGACCTGTATATTGCCCAAGTCAAAAAGAGGACTGTGAAAATATTTACAGACCTCTCACATCCTGGACATAAACTGTTTCAACTCCTTCCCTCAAAATGACGCTATAGAGCGCTGCACACCAAAACAACTAGACACAAGGACAGTTTTCCCCCGAAAGCCATCACTCTGCTAAACAAATAATGCCCTCAATACTATCCAACTATTTACAAAGTCTGTACTACTATTACTATTAATCTTATCACTCCTTATCACCCATCCCCTCCCACTTGTGACTGTATGACTGTATCTTTGTCGCTTGTATCCTTACTATTTATATTGACTGTTTCCTAGTATGATTTGATTGCTTATTGTACCCTATGACTATTATTAAGTTCTGTACCTTATGATTCTTGACTCTTGATGAACGTATCTTTTCTTTTATGTACACCGAGAGCATTTGCACCAAGACAAATTCCTTGTGTACCAATCACACTTGACCAATAAAGAATTCTATAAAGAATTCTATGTTAAACTCACAAATGTCATTCAAATTCCATGTTCGTTTTGGAAACTTCCAATTTTAATTTAAAAAATGCTTAATGACTTCAGGAAACAAGTTTTCTATTTCTAACAGAAAATTTCTGTGGCTAAAATCCTCAATCACAGAAATTTAAGCAAATCCCAGAATAATGTCTGATATTAGCCATAGTCAGAATATAAGAAAACAAATTGCTGCTTAACTGAGGTACTCCTGCTCAGTCATAGGACAGATCAAAGGGTTGCTTATCATTCTGAATTCATTTGCAAATGAAAAAGTGAAATGTAATATACAATTTCCACACTTCCCTTAGTTATGGTCACTTGATCTAGTTCGAAGCCTACTTTTGCTTTCTGCTCTTTAGGTAATACACAAAAAATTTGGCTGTATTCACAATGCATGAAATTACTCTAAAAGGGGGAGGGAGGAAGAGATCTCATGCAGAAGGAAGGGGGAGTGAAATGTGGATCCTTGCTTAGCATTTGTGCACCCCAAAACTCCAATTCTTACTAAACTATATTTTTAGCTCAATCAACCTCACTACTATCACTGTACTTTCCTAAATTTCTCCTCCATCAAGACATTAAATAACAAAAGGAAACTTCTCTACAGAATTGCCATGGAGTAATTTTTTCACTCTACCCCACTGCCATGGACTTATTTTGCAGCAGTGGCATGACTATAACTATACATGCCCATCATTGTTAATCTCTTTGCAAGGTTTCAGGGAACAATTATTGACCTGCATTAGTAGGATAATTTAAAAACAAAAGTTTAGAAACTCAAAGATTAATGAGAAAGCGAGAACTTACAAGTTTTATATCTTTGAAGATCCAGTTTGTTGGGGGCAATATGCTGACTCTGTAAATCACTTAGAAAGGGCTGTAAAGTCTTAGACCATAAGTCTAAATTATATTGCTATTGCTATTTTATTTCAGAAATGAACTCCTTTTAAAAAGAAGGGAAGGAAGGAAGCTGGGGGTTTGGGGTTACCTCCTACCCATAACTTTCTCCTTGTTGTCTGTGAAGAAGATTGTAAACTACAACTAGTTAAATTAATTGAGCATCTACTTTTCTGTTACACCTATGTTTTCTTAATATATAGAACTGAAACTCCTTTTTGAAGATGTTTATTCTTCTGTTGTGTATAGGTATGAATGCATAAAAATAATTGGCCTATTTCCAAGGGTAATATATTTTTTAAATAGGTATGATACAACATGATTACCGGTACTTTTAAATAACAGTTGTTTCATTTTCTTTTGTTCCTGTTCAGACATGCTGATAGGGTGGTTTCTAATTATGAATGTAGCTCTTCATATTTGCTGGCTCAACAAATTCTGTCTCATGTGATCATTCTAAAAAATGCATAAGTCATTTTGTGTTTCATTATTCAGAGCAAGCTGTAATTCAGTGAGCAAAGTACACAATTTGCATGTAAGTAGTTCCAGGTGCAGTCCCCAGTATCTCTGGGTCCAGTTGCTGCTAGTCACTGTTGACTGAGGTATAATGGACCAATAATCTAATTTGATTTAAGGCAAGGGTTTTTTTTTAATATATATTTCTGTGTTTCATTTAAGTAAGAGTGAAATGCAGAAACTTAGGCTAATATGGTTGCTGCTCCCTAAAGCAGATATGTGGATTATTTTAGGTTCCAGAAAGAAGAGCTCTTTCATTTTAGATTACACTAAAAATATGATAGTTCTATACTTTATTCCATTTAGGAACACAAAATTATTGTAAAGGTGTTTGCTGTCAGACTTTCGGAAGAGACTATTGCCAATTGAAGACATAAGAAGTTTTGGGCACTAGTTACTCTTGTTTTCAGCAATCTAGATTGGCATAGTTGAGCTAGTGCTTGTAAACTCTTTCATTGGTTCCTGCTTTCATAAATTCGTGTTCTTCCCTCTCACGTGTTTATTAGGTCAGAAACAAAGAAATAACACAAATGTAGTAAGTTGGCCATCACCATTTCCAGAAGCACATCTGACTTTTGTTCATACTTGGTAAATAAGTGAGGGTATTAAGATGGGCATTTTTATTTGATACTATCTTTATAAAATTCTATTAAGATAGACTTGGTATGACTTTATGATTTGCTATAAAATAAATTAAGTAAACTATAGTTATCTCGTTAAAGTATGAACTAACAAAATTATAGTCAAATGATTGTTTAATAATGATATCAGGCTGTATAATTATTGATTGATAATATGAGCTATTATGTAATATAACTACAATGGAGACTATGAAGTGGATGCACAAAAAAAAGTGGTAAACCAACCGACACACTGTCTGTAAACTCATAAAGGAAAGGATGATGTTTTTATGTTTTATGTGTTTTGTTTGTTGTTAAAATTAATAAAACTGTTTTTTTTTAAAAAAAAAGATGGGCATGTACTAAATTTTCAGGCTTTGTTGTCTGCCCATTCTTCCCTCAGTTTATAATCAGAATCTCTAAACAGATATAGGGAAATTCTGCTTTTGTATAAAATGAAGGAAATATTTTTGCCCCGCTCCACAAAGTCCTGTAAGACTCTAGTCCAAGAGTATCCAACCTGCAGCCCATGAGGCTCATATGGCCCTGTACAGCTAGTAATGTGGCCCCATAAGATTGTAAACTTTTACCATTATTATGTGGTTCTGTATTATTAAAGCTATATATAGTGTATATGTAGTCCAAGACAATTCCTCTTTACTCAGGCAAGCCAAAGGTTGGACACCAATACTCTAGGCCAGGACTGTTAAACTTGTGGCTTGCAGGCCAGATGCGTCACATGCTGACCAAGCCAGTGCCCAGTTTAGCAAAGGGGGGAAAAGTCCCGATATATCATGTGACGCCGCCGATACACTGTGAGTTTGACTCCCCTACCTTAGGCTGTGATTTCTTCTCAATTAATCTCTCAGCATTTATTTGGCCTGGACACAAAAATAATTGCAAAAGAAATCTACAGCTAGGAATGGAAGTGGTGGGAGAAATGTGGATTCTGTTTAAGAAGATGGTGTTGGACTCTACGCAGCTTCTATTCCCCGCCTTCCCATTCAACCAATATTATTTCCAGCAATTGTTTATTTTTAGGTTCCAGTGCTGTCACCATAGTAGCCAGCTAAGCTTCTTGTTCATCTGCCTACATTGGCTGTCTGGAGCTTTTCTCTATATACACAGTAGCCTGATTGTTCCAGGTCTTCAAGTTCTCATAAGCACCTGCCTGAGTTTCATTACTAAGGAGATAACATTCCCAAAGTTTGAATCCCACTTAGGGTTTCAATAGGATTTGTAACTAAAATGCTTAAGAATCCTTTAACGTTTCATTAATTTCTTGTCTGTGCTCTCTCTCAGAAAGTTTCAGCCAACAAAACAAAAAACAAAAAACAAAGCACAAACTTATACATACACTACACACACAGAGAGGATAAAAATGTGGATCTTAATTTGCAATCAGAAAACCTACACTAAAAGCAGCATGTTCTGAAAGCATACAGTTACAGTTATTTAAGGATAATTAAATAATTGTTATTGTAAAAGATCAGACAAAGAAACAAGCTTCTTTCAATGTTGCTAATACAGAGAATGTGGCAGGCAATACTTTAGATGAATTAATTTGTGTGCTCTGAATGAAAAAGGAACACTATATTGTGGAATGGAGGATTAATTAATAATTTTAGTAATTTCTAATGATTTTTCTTAGACTTTTTTATAGACAAGATTTTGTCTCTAATATTAATAGAACATAAAATGTGACCAAAAGGATATGAAGATAACTCATTTCCTTTGACAGTTCAAAATAAAAGTCCAGACTTGCCTTAATTGCAACACAATGTGATGAAGTATATGAGGTATATGAATCAAATACCTAGGGAACATATCTAGAAATCATAGATCCACTTCTTCATGATAAGGAAAAGCGTGTGCCAGATGCAAGTAGCTCTTAAAACATGCAGTTCGACTTCAGTAAATTAAAAAACCAAAAATATTTGAAGAATCTGCCATAAAAATAGTCTTAGAAGGAAATGAATACATTTAAGATGTAGCTAAATTTAAACAGGATAATTATCTAGGCGTCAAGAGTTTATATGATATACTGTATCGTGTTTCTCACAAAATAAGGCTGGGCCTTATTTTTTTTTGACCCCTGAAAAAACGGCTAGGCCGTCTTTTTGGGGGCGACTTAATTTCCTCCCGCACCTAGAGTGGCCCACGTACCTCGCCAAAAGGCCGCTTCTATCGGCAGACGAAAGCTCCCTTGAAGGCAGAGTCCCCAGCCGCTTCAGGGCATGGCATGGATACATGTGTCCCCTCACCTTTGGGCAGTCTTTTGGGCGATGGAAGCTCCCCAAGTGCAGTCACCAGTCACTTCAATCGGCCGGTAGAAGCGGCCTCGGGGCGAGCACACACACACACACTCCCCTCACCGCGAGGCCGCTTCAATCGGCAGACGAAAGCTCCCTTGAAGGCAGACTCCCCAGCCGCTTCAGGGCGTGGCATGGCTGCCCGTGTCCCCTCACCTTTAGGCAGTCTCTTTTGGGCAATGGAAGCTCCCAAGTGCAGTCAACAGCCACTTTGATCGGCCGGTAGAAGTGGCCAAGGGGCGAGCGCACACACACACACTCGCGAGGCCGCTTCTATCGGCAGATGAAAGCTCCCTTGAAGGCAAGGGGAGTGTGTGTGCGCGCTCGCCCCGAGTCCGCTTCTACCAGCCGATTGAACTGCCCTGTGACTGCACTTGGGGAGCTTCCATCGCCCGAAAGAGACTGTCTAAAGGCGAGGGGACACGGGCAGCCATGCCTCGCCCCGAAGCAGCTGGGGACTCTGCCTTCGAGGGAGCTTTCGTCTGCCAATAGAAGCGGCCTCACGGCGAGGGGAGTGTGTGTGTGTGCGCTCACCCCGAGGCCGCTTCTACCGGCCGATCGAAGTGGCGAAGAGGCCGCTTCTACCAGCCGATTGAAGTGGCTGGTAACTGCACTTGGGGAGCTTCCATCGCCCAAAAGAGACTGCCCTAAAGGTGAGGGGACACGGGTTGCCATGCCACACCCTGAAGCGGCTGGGGACTCTGCCTTCAGGGAGCTTCTATCGGCTATCTAGGTATTCTAGCCTCAGCTACCTGCAGGGCACTCCTAAAGGCAAGTTATCTCCCCATCCCCCCCACCCTTCCCTCCCATTTCTCTTCACCTCATGTAGTTCTAATGAACGATGTGAAAAATGGCGGGGAAACGCATGGTTTAAATAGGCCTAAATTTTCGGGGTGGGGCTTTCACCTCATGCCCAGAAATCATGCTGGACCTTCCTATTGGTGGAGGCCGTATTGTTGGAGAAACACGGTAGATAGCTCTCAACTTTTGTAATTGAGCCTGAAATTACAAGTCATAAGTTATTGCAGTAATTAAGTAAGTCACCATATGATCGGATCCAATTAGGTATATTAGCTTGTGAAAGACCAGCTGCTTCTCACAACATAAGTACCACATATTTCTGTACTTCATTCGTTACTTAGTTTCTTCCAAATTTTTGTTACTCAGTGGCCATTATTTCCCTGGGATTGTCTATCATTTTTTAAACTTGTATTTAATTGATATTTGAGGGCCTTTTCCAATTTTATTTATTTTCAGTGAATATTTTTCACTGTGAAAAATTATTTATTTTCAGTGAATATTATTTTCTTGCCTTATGTATTCAAAATATTCAGGTTTAGGCTCAGTGGTTGCAGTAAGTAGCAGTAAAATGTGCGTTCTTTAGTGTCAAATAATTTATTGTACTTTCAGTTCAAGGCATTCCCAATAATTTATTCCACTACCAATCCAATGACATCTGTTTTTATGTTTATTCACCCTTTTTGATGATCTAGTACCCATCAATGGTGATATGAGTTGGTAGAGATTTTGCATTGGATTCTAAATTATACTGTGGAGGTGAATCAAGTCGCATCCCAGCTCCTGAATGTCAAATAATGTGGTTGTGGGACTATTTCTAGCAATAGTGTTAGCTAGCAGACCTTCTGCCTCCTGCTGGGAGCGGGGCACAGGGGAAATCCCTTTAACCATGCCCACTAAATCCAGAGTTTAAGGGAGGGTTCACGATCCATGGACTGGCACCAGGCCAGAAACCGGGCCGTGCAAACGAGCAAAGTCCCATCTGTGGGATGCAGGCATCATGCTAAACCTCAGCTCTTATGGTCTGTGGAAAATCCTCTTTCCATGGAACTGGTCCCTGGTGCCCAAAAGGCTTGGGGCTGCTGGTTTAAGGAGTTGTATTCTATTATTCCTAATTTTAAAATCCTTTTCAGTTCATAACGTTGGGAGGGACTGTTTGGTCCACAAGATCCATCCTCTATCCATTCTACTCTATCAGATCCATTTGTTCTTTTTTCCTCTCTCTCTCTCCCAAAAGGGCATTTTCACTTCCTAATTTGTCACAGTCCAATTTGGGAGATGCCTATGATCATATTTGCTTAAAGTCCTCTTGACCTAAAATGAACAATTAGGGAATCCCAGAAGCAATCAGGCCCATCCTTCCAGCTGATTAATAGGAAAATGGAAACAAGTAACTCTAAGCAGTGGCTCATCCCTGCTTACTTCAGGTCCTGAAAGCAATATAGGTGCACTATTGCACTTCGGTTGTGATGGAGGTCAAAATGGGGGAAAATCCTTCCATATACCTTGAGCTCCCAGATAAATACATACAATATTCCCTTGCTAGCAAAGATGGTGAAAGGACTGCATGCCAGCATTATTGCAACTGGGTGTGCTTCCCAGTAGCTGTAACCATGGATACATCCTACTGCACTGCCTGAAAAAGAAGAGATATATCAAAATAATGGCTGCAGACAAATGTCAAAACAGAAGGCCAAAGGCCGTCTTTGGACCAGGGAGATTAACCTGAAGTAAAAACAATATTCACTCAATCTGGCATACTCAAAAGGGATTTTTTTTTAAAAAAAAATAACTGACATAATTATCAAAAGAAGAAAGGAAAGGAAAAGAAAGGAAAAGAAAGAAAGAAAGAAATGTAGTTCTTGTCTTCTGTCTGAGTGAAAAGGAAACAGTCAAAATGCTTAGCCTGATTGCTGTGCATATAAGAACCTGTGCAACAGGAGTGTCAAACATAAGGCCCTGGCAGGGGCTGGATCCGACCCAGGGTGTCCTTAGATTTGGCCCGCAGGCCTGCTCTGGAAACAGGGAAGGACCAGCCTGTACAAGCTCCATTTTCTCTGGCAGAGGGCTACAGGAGGCCGTCGCAGCCAAAACAGAGCCCAAAAGGGCTGTCGTGGCCGAAAATGGAGCCTCGATGAGTGACTTCGAGCTGCCCCTGCCCTCCTGGCCACACACACCAACCCCTCCAAGGTCAAACACAACCCTGATGCAGCCCTCAATGAAATGGAGTTTGACACCCTTGCTGTACAAGAATCTACAAACAAGTCAAAGAAAATGGTCCAGATTCAACATATACTAACTGCATTTTGAAGTGGAATCCATAGCCTTGATTGGATTCTTTGGAAGAAAATCAGAGGTATTGCTACAAGAATAGAGTAGAATTCTTTTATTGGCCAGATGTGATTGGACACACAAGGAATTTGTCTTGGTGCAAATGCTCTCTGTATACATAAAAGAAAAGATATATTCATCGAGAGTCAAGAATCATAAGGTACAACACTTAATAATAGTCATAGAGTATAATAAACAATCAAATCATACTAGGAAACAGTCCATATAAATCGTAAGGATACAAGCGACAAAGAGGAACTGACAAAGCGTCGTTCCTTTTCAGGATCTGTGAAGACAATGTTAAATCAACTGAAATTTGGTTGAATCAAGAGTCTTTGCTAGTAGGAAAATAGGCCACCGAGAATATTTACAAAAACAGCTGTACTCTTAGAAATACTTTATGGGGCAGTCTCATTACTGCCATGTAATATCGCTGCTGTGGGAGTTACATTGATTACCAAGGTGTTTCTAAATGCAATTTATTATGTTAACTATAGAAAATGTCTGCTAAATATTCTCATCTATCCAGAATATCTTGATAGAACATCTATCAACAGGAAGAGTCGTGGAAGCAAGTGTTTTCCATTGGAACTATTTATCTGCTGGCCCCTGAAACAAGGGCGGACCTCCATTTGAATGGCTGTTTCAGAAGATCATGGGAGATTAGAGTTTACACTGAATGTGGTTTTTTATATAAAATTATTAATGTTTGTTGTATTAATATTTGTTTTAATTAATGTTTATTATTGTATTATTAGTTTTTAATTAGTGTTTTGCACTTAGAAATGCTCTGGAGTGATGTATAAATCATTAGCCATTAGCTTTTGACATATTGTCTACTGTCTAGCACTTTGATTTTTTTTTCAAAAGCTTGAGTGGACGGCTATTTTTAAATGAGAAAGGAACTAATTGAAAGCAAGCTTCTTACTACAACAGATTTTTTTGTTAATAGAAAATTGGAAAATACCACATACCAGAGTGACACTCAGTTTATGTTAGGATTAATACGTTTCTCTAATTTCTGGCTATTAAAATGCAAAAACTCTGAGAACTCTCTTTTCAGTAGAAGAAAATCAAGTGATTAAAAAAAGATGGAGGGGCTTTTCTGTTTTCAAGAATCCCTAATTTCAAAAAATTACTACCAACCTGCCTTCCACTAAGGACCTGTATATTGCCCAAGTCAAAAAGCGGACTGTGAAAATATTTACAGAACCCTCACATCCTGGACATAAACTGTTTCAATTCCTTCCCTCAAAACAACGCTATAGAGCACTGCACACCAGAACAACTAGACACAAGGACAGTTTTTTCCCACATGCCATCACTCTGCTAAACAAATAATTCCTTCAACACTGTCCAACTATTTACAAAGTCTGCATTAGTAATACAATTAATCTTCTCATCACTCCTTACCGCCCATCCCCTCCCACTTGTGACTGTTTGACTGTAACTTTGTTGCTTGTATCTTTACGATTTATTTTGATGGTTTCCTAGTATGATTTGATTGCCTATTTGTATCTTATGACTATATTAAGTGTTGTACCTTATGATTCTTTATAAATGTATCTTTTCTTTTTATGTACACGAAGAGCATTTGCACCAAGACAAATTTCTTGTGTGTCTAATTACATTTGGCCAATAAAGAATTCATTCATAAATACTGTCCTACACGCAAAATGCAATAAAAGAATGTATCAGTTATATACAGTACTTTGTGTAGGGTATGTATAGTAGTGAAGTGGCTCCTGAGGCCAGGTGGTCTTACTCTGGGATCTTACTCTGATTAAAGATCATCATGGAAGTCTCCATACATTGTTATATATGGATGGAAAAGAGTACCAGTAATTTCAGAATAAGAGTTAAGTTCTTATTTTAAAATTAATGCATCCTGTCTATCTTACAATATATACATTGTAAGATTGATAGGAGGCACTAACTTTAAAGCAAGAATTTAACTCTTATTCTGAAATTATTTTTTTTAGTCTGGTATGATAATATACAGTAAAAAGGACCAATTGCACAAGTTGTCCGTAATATAACTTCGAATCATGGCTATTACCAGTTTGCATTTTTGATCTGAATCAAGGCGAAATAACCTATGTATGCTCTATTAAAAAAAAATGAGTGAAGTAGCTGAAAGATACCACCATAATTATGATTTTATATTTGTAATTTGGAGAGGGCGGAAAGAGGCTTTCCTGTGCATTCATGAATCTAATTTTCACAAGATTATACCACATGATCTTATTCCTTCAGAGGCAAATTTTATTAGAACAAATATGCTAATTAATTGAGAAAGAAAGGAAATCTCTTGAAGAAAATATATCAAGGGACTGACAACCCCCAAGGTTTCCTGTCTCCACATTTGTATTTCTAAATTATACATCAGCTTGAATTATTTGTATCTCATGTCTGAGAAATTTGGGAGGTTTCATTGTAATGAATATTTAAATTGGCATAAATAGAAATGGGTTTTTATGGCATGAATGTGGCTCGTATTTTTTTCTACAAGGAAATTGTGATAGTAATACCTTTGTACTGAAAATTATTCATTATTTTATGTCTACAAATCTTTTCAACTTGGAAAAATGGGTGTGTTTGTTACCTGTGGAAAAGATAATTCCAATTTAGACCTGATTTGGTTGCTTAATTTAGACTAAACAAAACTAATTACAGTTATGATGCTGTTTCTGCTTCTTATTTGAAATAAAAGAGAGGCAATAAAAGTGACTAAGCATCCTTGAAAAGGCAGGGAAAATTATTGTTATTTTAGTCAATCATTTTTATTACTCCTCCCTTGTTTGTGTAGTGAAGACTCATCTGAGTGATAGATCTAGATTATCTACTTCATGGTTTCTCAATCTCAGCAACTTTAAGCTGTGTAGACTTCTGTCTAGAATTCCCAGCTAGCATTCTTAATATGCACACATTTGAAGTTGTTAAGGTTGAGAAACTAGTTGAATAATCTATGGCTCAGCCAACATTTCCAAGACTCAAGTTGGGAATCAAGGATTTTTCACCTCCTTTCTTCTTTGTCTATCTAATTTATATAATTTGTATGTGGCTGTTTTACTAACAAATTGCAAAATAAGTATAAACTGTCCCAGGGTGGTTATTGCTTCTGAATTCCACATAACAACTCTAGCCTTGATCGAACTGTGCACCTGAGTGTCAGAGGTTCCCTTAGAAATCAATCAACTAGAATTAAGTCCTTTGTCCCTGAGGTGCTGAGAATCTGCAGAGAACTCCAAGGCTAACAAGACTTATCTGACCACAACAACGGATCTATAGTATCCAGTTCATACCATCATTGTCCTCAGACAGAAATCAGGGTGGGGGGGTTGGACTAGATGACCTGCAAGGTCCCTTCCAACTCTGATTATCTCTTTCTGTATCTTAGCAGGTCTCTCTTTTTGTGAGTTTAGGGACATAAATAACTGGGTCAGGACCAGGGTTGCCAGAGAAGCCATGCGGAAGCAATTAAAATCTATCCATATATGATCAGTCTGGGAACATCCCCTGTCAATGCAGCTGCAGCATTGATTGGGTAGGGAAGCTGCTTTCCAGAAGGGAGGCTTGTACAATAACAGCAAACCCTTATAGTTCTATAAATAACTCTCAGAAATACTAAGCTAGGAAATAGTATACAGTGTGATGGGGAAAACCTTGAGAGACAGATGAAGAGACACTGCCTAGGAAATGATTAAAGCCTAGCCTGCAGCTGGAGAATGGGCAAAGCAAGAGGATCAAAAGGGACAAACCCCCCGCATCTCTGTAAAATTTGTACTTTCAGGTTTACAAGATTCTACTTTATTGTAGCCTTACAATAAAGTAGAACTAGCTCATCCAGTCATATTTCCTATGTAATCTACCTGGGGAGACTGACATATAGGCACTTCCCAATTTTTATGTAAGTAGGTATGTGAAAAAAATTAACATTGGAAATAATATATTGCCCGGAAGGTATAGGATTATTTAGGTACAGAAAATATCTCTGAACAGTAGTAAGGAAGGAATGCAACAGTTACCGGAAGCCACCTACCCAACTGGGTTTTCCCATCATACCACACGGCTCCTAGAAAGTTCTTTACTTTTAAATAACATTTATGGAATGTTTATTTCCCATTTCCCACTTTATTTTATTTTATTGTAATTTATAATTTTATGGGAGGAATGTTACCCTGAAAGGCAGGATGGACAGAAGGACGGGGACACACACACACTGTGTGTGTGTGTGTGTGTGTGTGTGTGTGTGTGTATCAAGTTAAAACAATATTTAAAACAAGTTAATATAATGTGTATATGTGTGTGCGTATGTGTATAAAACAAGTTAAAAATAATAATACTTATTACCTTATCTTGCCTCTCCTCTACATGATCACCAGTTGGAAGTCACCACCTTAGGTCATGTGCTCTCAAAGAAAAGGCAAAAAGTATTAAATGCTGATGCATGTCTTTCAGATAAATCAAAATGTTGAGATCCAGAGAGGTCGCTTACGAGATGACATCAAAGAGTATAAATTCCGGGAATCTCGCTTGCTGCAAGATTACACTGAACTCGAGGAAGAAAACATCTGCCTTCAGAAACAAGTGTCTATTCTGAAACAGAATCAAGTGAGTATTGTCAAGTTATTATCTGGCATGGTTGTGTATGAGGGAAGGATGTAGCTTTTGTTTAGCACCTCAGATTTCATAGCTTTGATGTTGTGAGGCAAGTAGTAAATAATGGCTGTGCCTAGATACTATTGCCAGATATTTCCCTTGATATCCACCAGGCTCTTTTAGTGAAGAAGCTGGAAAAGCAACAGCTGGCAAGTTGTGATGCCTTTTGCATCACAAAAATCTCTCTAGGTAGTAGAACACTTCCTAGGGGGCTATCTCACCATATTTTCCTGCAGTTGTAATTATTTAGGAAGTAGGCAGCCATGTATCAGTGAGGCCGCCAGAAGCTTTCAAAATTTCAGAAAGTGTCACAACTTCAGAATACAGTTGCCCCACACTATAAAACTTTACATGTTTTCACTTGCCTTTTGATTGCTTTTTTGCAACACATAGAATAAAAGAATTGGAAGGGACTTAGGAAGTCTTCAAGTCCAACCCCCTGCTTGAGCAGGAGATCCTATACTGGGTGTCAAAGTGGATTTCTTCAAGGGCTGGATTAGCATTACATTTTTCCACAAGCCAGCCTGGCGGGGTGGGTCGGGGAGGAGATGGAACGAACACCTCCTGTAACACCCTGCCAGCCAAAACAGGGTGTGGGGGGGCCATATGAGGTTCCCCCCTCACCCTGTTTTTGCCCTGGACGACCTTCTGCAGCAACCTGCCAGCCAAAACCAGGCATGGGGAGGTTGTGTGAGCCTCCTCTGTGCCCCATTTTCATCCTGGATTGCTTCGTGCAACATGCTTGTCGGCCAAAACCAGGCATGGGGAGTCTGTGTGTGCCTCCTCTATGCCCCATTTTCCTCCTGGACGGCCTCTTGGAGCACTCTGCCGGCCAAAACAGGGCGGAGGAGGCCTCACGCAGCTCCCATGCACCCTGTTTTTGGCCTGGATGGCCTCCTGCAGCACCTTGCCTGCCAAAAGGGCATTTGGCTGGCACAGGCATTGCGGGCCAGTCCTTTGCTATTTCCAGGCCAGCCTGGCAGGCCAGATATAGGGCAGGGGTGTCAAACTCAAGTCCCATGGGTCCCGTGGCAAATTGACCAACTATAGACAAATAGTTGTCCACAATAGAAAATACACATTGAAAGGAATGCCTTCATTCCTGCTCCCAAATGCTTAGGACACAATTGGCTAGGATCAACATCTTTTAGGGAAGGTAGTGAGGTGGGGTGGATAGCTTGCAGGCAGAGTTTGGAAAGTCCAAGTCTTAATGATATTGTTAGAAAAGAGAGGCTATTTCCCCACTTGTATACTGAAGAGAGCCAGCAAGAGAAAGTGTGCGTGCATGTGTGCGCACACATACACACACAAGTGTTCATGCATAGACACAAACACACTTGAGGAGAGAAATAATTAGGCCTCTGCAGATAAGCATACCTCATGGTTTACAGACAGACAAAATCCATTCACAATACACTTGGCTAAAACATACTTAAAATCCAAAATAAAACTTCCTTTTTAGAATGAGTTTAGAACATTCCCTCCTGATGAAACTTGGGCTGTTCTTAAAGGCACAGGGAGACAAAAAGGAATATACAAGCAACAGTGATATATTGGGTGGAAAAAACATTGTTTCAATCTGTTTTGGTAAAATTAACAATGAGCTTTGTGTCCTAAAAACTTACAAATTTGTCGCAGCATATGCGGTTATGATCTGGTATCCAATTCATTAAACACAAAGAGTACTATCCTCTATATTACCTGATGTTATTTCAAGGGAAGTTATCTCTAGGATGTATATTGGGTGTTAGATTCATGTCAGTTTTGTTCTTCATGTAATTTGCAGGATTTATTGAAATGAATAGAAACTGACCTGAGATTTCATATTATCTGATTTTCAAAAGTGACATGTTTTATACCATAGTATAAAATTATATTATATAAAATAATTCTGTTGTGGTTAGCCGGCAGCAGGTGCGGACGGCTGAGAAGAGCAAGGACTCAGATGAGGGGCCAGGACCATTAGGGATTCAGAGATTGTGGGGGCTGGCAGCAGCGATGAGGAGGTTCCCAAGGAGCCTATGCCCAGTGCGCAAGAGCAGCTGCAACACCACAGGCAACTTGGGAGTAAGGCTGCAAGGTAGTGGCCCCTCCTTCAAGAAGATAAAAACTAGCTGTGAAGCGAATGTTTTTTGCAGGAAACAAAGACGTTTTGAAACTCAGCCTCATGGACATTACAGTATCTTAAGTTGGTATTTGAAGACTCTTGTGTTGTGAAATATTTCTTATCTGTGATTCTTGGTAGTCTTGCACAATTTTGGCAAGGTTTGTGCTTATCAGAGTTAATTAGTTTGCAGCAACCTTTTAACCGGGGATTCATAAGTCTCATGAAAAAGGTTTCTGTTCCCTTTGGTTATTATTTGTTTTATTGGAAAAGGGTTTGGGTCAGAACAAATTCAGAGGAAAATCCATAGGTAAGGGAGAACAAATTAATAGCACACATTTATAATAACTTTCTTGTATTGGTAAAAGTGAGGAAGCATTACAAAAAGAGTTTGAAGCTCTACGTCATCCTTCTTTTTGTTCCTTGGTTTTTCTGTAGACCTTTAACTACTTCAAGGGGAACATTTTAAGATTCCTTCTTTCGTGCTTGCTATCAGATATTTTAGTGACACCTTTTTTGTAACAGGTGGAATTTGAAGGGCTGAAACATGAAATCAAAAGACTAGAAGAGGTTACAGAATTCCTGAACAGTCAGTTAGAAGATGCCATAAGATTGAAAGAGATATCTGAACGCCAGCTTGAAGAAGCCTTAGAGACCCTGAAGACCGAACGTGAACAGAAGAATAATCTTCGGAAAGAATTATCTCATTATATGAATATCAATGACTCCATGTATACCAGCCATTTGAACATCTCTTTGGATGGACTGAAGTTTAGCGATGAAACCACTGAGCCCAACAATGATGAGATTGTGAATGGCTTTGAACCAAATTGCCTGAGTAAAATCAACAATGGCAATAATAAAGCATCAACACCCAAAAAGACCGACAGCTTCCCTCCAGCCCCTAGTTTGGTGAATGATCTTCTGAGTGAGCTAAATATATCTGAAATCCAAAAATTGAAACAACAACTAATGCAAGTAAGTCTGTGCTGTACATATTCCTTAAATATGTGTATATCAATTTCTTAAAATTAAGCTTTTCCAAAAATGTGTACTGGTTGGAGATTCTGTTTCATTACACGAAGTTGCTAAAGTAGTGTTTAAGTTTGATATATCTTTGATATTGGCTCTATTTGAAATGGAAAACAGCCTGACTTTGAAAAAGTTCAGAATGTAGTAGTTCTTACTACTTTATACACTGTTTTGGAAAATGATGCTTTCAATTACTATAAAGTAGAAATCTGTTAAAATTTGAAGTCCATTGATAATAGATTTTATTTGGACTGCCCTGATATTTAATTTTGTAAAATTCTAGCATTACAGGAAATCGCATTTCACACTTGTAATTTATGTCAATGATACCAAGATTAATTTAAATAAATAATATATATATATATATATATATATATATATATATATATATATATATATATATATAAGCTGAAATCTCATAAGATGGATAAATATTCCAATTTTTTTCATAGAAATTACCGAACGTTTAAAGTTTTATTTTGGTTTTGTAATAAAGAAGGAATTTTTTAAGAGTTAAAGGTAGAAAAATATTAATTAAAAATCCAAAGCATGGATGCCCATGAGACCACATAAAACTTTATAATGTTGACTACATTTTTAAACATTGCTGTAGACTGTACAGTGTAGAGGCATTTTAAATGGTTTACTAAAATATGACCATTCACAATAGATTACTTTTCTAGATTGTCTTAATTTAAGTATTATTTTAAAGAGTAAAACATTTCATGCAAATTTCAAGTTTTGAAAGAGAAAACTATTGTTTGAAGACAAAACTATTTCATTTTGTACATCATTGCCCCAGGAAAAAGTATGAATGAACATTACATAAATATATGTTTATCATAATAGATAATATAATTTTCTTTGATCATCAGTTAAACTGATGTGGATTAACTTTACTTATATAATCAGTATATAATATTCAAGTAGTCTTCACTTAATGGCCATAATTGGGACCAGCAGCTCCTTTGATAAGTGATGCAATCATTAAGCAAGACATCATATGACCATGATGGACTTACATCCTCACTTTTGATGCAGTTGTTAAGCAAGTCACTTGTTGTCATTAAGAGAAACATCACATGACTGCAACTTTATTGTCTTCATTGACTGAGCTGGTGATCACGTGACTACAAGGACATTACAGTAGTCATAAATGCAATTTACAATTACCAATTATCAAGTTACATTTTCAGTGCTGTCATAACTTCAGCTAAAGAGGGAAATCATTAAGTGAGGATTACCTGTTATATTCTCTGTATAATAAAGAGAAATTTAAGAAGTTGTTAGATATTGATATTTATGTATTTGTTTATATTTTATGTTTCTAAACTGCCATCTCCATTGGGTGGTCTATAAATTATTATTATAATTTTTAGTATTACAACATATTATTTTCATTTAGCATAGTTACCTAAACTTCACTGTTATATAATTAGAGCCTCCAAAAGAACTTGAGGTTGCAATTTATTTGGGTGATCAATGATCAAAGGTCAGTTCAGTCTAAACTCTTACACTGAGCTGTATTCTTTATTGAGGCAGAGCAATAGTAATCCATCATGAATAACAAATATGTCTACCTGTGAGAATTAAACTGTGTTGTATAATATAGTTATCCTTAACATCTGAATGCATTTTCAATCCCGGTACTACAGAGGCCTGTAATTTGGTACAGATTTCATTATAAAACAAAAAAGAGCAAATAATGAATTAATGAAAGTATGAAAATAATGAAAGTAAAACTATAGGTTAACAATTCCAAATTCTGGAAATAATAGCTTAAAACATTTAGATTCAATAATCTTATAATAATATTCCTTGTGACATTTAACTGTAAGTGCCAGGTGCCAAATTTAAATTTTTCATTTATGTGAGGCTCCTATATAGGAACAGATATGAGTTCAGAAAATAATAGTTATATTTCATTATAGATGGAGAGGGAGAAAATGAATCTGTTGTCTACGCTCCAAGAATCACAAAAGCAACTGGAGAACACCCGGGGTGCACTTTCTGAGCAGCATGAAAAAGTTGGCAGGCTCACCGAGAACCTCAATGCCATGAAAAAACTCCAGGTCAGCAAGGAACGTCAGTCTGCTCTTGACAATGAGAAAGAACGAGATAGCCATGAAGATGGAGATTATTATGAGGTTGATATCAATGGCCCAGAGATCCTGGAATGCAAGTATAAAGTAGCTATGGCAGAAATCAGTGACTTGAAAGAGGAACTTAAAGCTCTCAAGACTAAATATGAGGAATGTGAATCTAAATATGAAGAGGATAAAAGCAGGTATGAGACAGAAAGTCAAGCCCTGACGGAAAAGATCAGTTCTTTGGACAAATCTAGTAGGCAAGATAGAGAGCAGGTCATCAGATTGGAGAAGGAACTCAGGAAAGTCACTGATGTTGCTGGGGAAACCCAGGGCAGCCTTAGTGTAGCTCAAGATGAACTGGTCACCTTCAGTGAGGAATTAGCCAACTTGTATCACCATGTATGTATGTGCAACAATGAAACCCCCAACAGAGTGATGTTAGATTACTACAAACAGGGCAAAGGAGGACATACCAGTCCAGAGGTCAAAGGCCACAGATCACCAATCCTGCTCTCTAAAGGTTTATTGTTGGTAGACTTAGGAAAAGCAGAAACCGGGAGTGGTGAAAGCAGTCCTTCACCAGTTTCATCCCTCCCTTCACCAGTATCTGAAGTATCCCGGAAGGAACCTATGAATGTTTACAACCTGATTGCCATAATCCGTGATCAGATCAAGCATTTGCAAGCAGCAGTAGATAGAACAACTGAGCTGTCACGGCAGCGGGTGACTACCCAGGAACTTGGGCCAGTAGTGGACAAAGATAAAGAGGCACTTATGGAAGAAATTCTGAAGCTGAAGTCTTTGCTAAGCACCAAGAGAGAACAGATTGCAACACTGAGGACAGTACTAAAGGCCAACAAACAGGTGAGATTTAAACTACATAGAGAAAAGATTCTACACACACACACACACACACACACAGATATACATCCAGAAATATAATTACAATAGCTCACTCATTGCTCTTTTTCTAAGAATCAATTGCTATTTTATCCCCCAGATAATTGTCAGCTCTTAATATAATTGACATTACATTACACATAATGTGGCTCAGTAATGGTACCATAGAAACCTATTCCCAGAAGGTCCATCATCCTCCCCTCTTGGAAGAAAGGTTCTTCTATAATCCACTGTTCTTAATTCTTATGACTTCTGGGTCAGGCTCACTGATTGCCTGCATAGCCATCATTATTTTATTTTTTGTATTTTGTTAGTCTGATTGAAGTAAACAAATATATCATGAAGCTACATTTGGATTATTATGTATAAGTCGAAACTGATCCATCTAAATTGAAAGTGACAAACTGGAAAAGATACAGAGAAGGGCAAATCTCTTTTGACAAATAATAACTAAAGAAAAAGTTACTAAGGAGAAGGCAAGACCAAAATATATAAATTTATGTATAATTAGGGTAAAGCAGTTATAAATAAATACTCTCTCCCCCCAGCCCCCAAAAAGTTTGGCAACTTGCATAGCTTAACCATTGCTTAGATGATTTTAAGGCAAAATTAGATATATCATAAAGGATGGATTTATCAGTGAGTAGTCTGAACAGCAATAAGAAAAGTTTGTCACTGAATAGAAGTTATCAGAAAGGAAGTAAAGAATATTGGTTTGCGTGCTTCTTGACAATGTTTTGTTATTATTGTTTATAAAGTAGGACATTGAGAAAGATTCACAGTTTCAGGATTCATTTTTCTTTCCTTGTTCCTTAATCCCATCAGTGTAGGTGGTAGAAGCAGCAATGTTGGAAGGAGTAGGCCTGGTGAAAATCAAAGCGGTAAGATGGTGGAAGAAGCATAACAGAAATCTTTTTGTTTGTGCTGTGTTTTTTTGACACTTCCATCGCAGACATCATTGGGAAGAAGGGTTTGGGTATAATGTTGCTATTAAAAGGCTATTCCCCAATGAACTCCTATCACAAACATTTTTGTTTCTTACTTAGATTTGCATATCAAAAATATCTTCAGAAATAACGAATTGTATTTTAATTGTTCATTGGATTAATGGCCTGCATTATCAAGTCTTTGTCTGGGTGCGTGAATACATTAACATTCTCTTTATCTGACTGTTTATAGAAGCTTACAATAATTATGAATCTTTTCTTTTGCTCATTTCGTGAAACAATCAGACAGCAGAAGTTGCCCTTGCAAACTTGAAAAGCAAATATGAAAATGAAAAGGCAATGGTTACAGAAACAATGATGAAGCTGCGCAATGAACTAAAAGCTTTAAAAGAAGACGCTGCTACTTTCTCTTCTCTGAGGGCCATGTTTGCTACTAGGTAAAATTTAGCAAAAGATGGTTACATCAAATGAAAATGTTGTGTATGGTTTGTAGTAGTTACCTTAAAAGTAGACAAAACTGAGTAATTGGGGGGTGGTTTGGGCCCTGGGAAAGATAGCTTGAACATGACACTCATTTTTTCTTCTTCAGATATTAATTTCAATTACATACATTATATATATCATATGCACGCACAAAAATCCATCTATGATGTCTGGAAAGGAAGGAAAGCAACCCCCATAACTTTTTAAAATTACATAGGAGAAAAGTTGTTGAATGCATTAGGTTTTCGTCACCATTATGGAACATTTTCAATAAAAAAGTGATGTTCTCTTGAGATAGTTCACAGGGCTGAAGTTTGTGATCTTGAATAAAAAGGCTGAGTGGTAATTCAAGAAAGGATGAGAATAGAATACTAAAAACCATAGCCTTGAATGAAAGGGAGACTGTCAAGAAAATTTTAAACATGAAGAGTTATTCACGCCCATGCAAAGCAAATTTACCTGGTTCATGTGTAACATGCAGGCATGGTACCTGTGTTTGCACATCATACTAAAGCAAATACAGGTTGTCCATGACTTATGACCACAATTGAGCCTACATAAGTTTTTTGTGGTCATTAGGTGAGTCATCCCCATGATTGCCTCATTCAATGTTTGCAATCCCAGCTCTGCTCTTCCATTGCAATTGTTAAGTGACCACACTGGAGTATCTTGGGTTGTGGGAAGCCTAGCACCCATTAGCTTGAGACTTCCCTCTGCTTCACCACTGCTAGTAAGTTTGCGTATTCTACCTGCCCAAACACAGGGGTCCTCTTACTTTCTGTGCAGCTGCTGACAAGTACACCCAGCCTATGTGAGGGACAGCTACGAAAGAAAGCTAGCCAATGTGATGTTTCCAAAAGGGGAAAGAGCCTTGGAATATTGCCCACCTCACAATATTTCTAAGGACTCTTTCTAGCTTCTAGCTATACAAATATATATATAAATAAAGCAGTTGTAATTTACCACAAGATTTGAGGGCAAAGGTTCATTCTCAGAGCTTGTGGGTTGGTTTCCAAACATTTCATTACTAGGCTAGGTAACATCTTCAGCAGAGTTTAGGGGATGTCGATGTCAGTATTCTTCTGTTTATAAGGGCTTTGTGTGGTAATAAATTAGTCAATACTTATTTAATAATTAAAAGGAATAGTTTGATTTTTATATGGAAAATCAGGATTCCCTGTTTAGATGGCAAGTCGTTGCCACACTAGTACAATACACTACAGTACAGTAACACCATTTAGTTAATATAAACCCTTTACGTGTTCATTCCCCTTCAGGCAGTTTAGCCACTGAATCTGATTTTCAGGAGGTTCTGTGGAGCTTGAGAGCACCAACATTGCACTTTTTTATAACACTCTGCACTCCACATATGTGAATAGACTATTCTTACAAGTTATAAATGCATTTAAAAGGCCCACCTGAATCAATTCTTGTAGGTTAGCCCTTAAAGGCTTTGCTTTTAAAAAGTGTACTTTTGCTGCAGGTGTGATGAATATGTCACTCAGCTGGATGAAATGCAACGCCAGCTTGCTGCAGCTGAAGATGAAAAGAAGACCCTCAACTCCCTGCTTCGCATGGCAATTCAGCAAAAGCTGGCTCTGACCCAGCGCCTTGAACATCTTGAGTTGGACCATGAGCAGTCCAAAAGGGTGCGCGCAAAATCTGCATCCAAAGCCAAGAGTAGTAACCCCAGTGTAAGTCACATTCGATCATGTGGAGACAAGTCGGAAGGCTCTGTGCTTAATAACCAAGTTTTTTGCAGTGATAAGTATAAGATCTGTTGTGATTAAAGAAGAAATTAGGAAGCCGTAAACACACGTCTGATGTTTGTGCATTTGAATGTCAGCATTAATCCCCACTATATTAATATTGCAATGACGAGTGGATTTATATTAGTACGTTGTTAAACCATGTAATACAAGGTGTATTATAGTGGTCTTAACTTGTAACTGAATCACAAGCATGGTTGGGGAAAAGGCTGTGAAGAAGTTAATGGTGGAAGAGGATTTGCTGTTTCTACAGTGAATGGCTTTGGTTTTGTGGATTATGGGTAAGTGCTAAAGGAGCATATCAGGTACAGTCTATATGCTGTTACTAACTGTAGCTTGTCTAGCACAAATGGGATGCTTTCCCCAGAGTTGTAAGTTTGTTTCCAGGGATGGAGACAGCAAAACTGTCTCCTTGGTTAGTAGTTTTGAGAAGTGAGGGTATCCAGCTTCTAAAATCAGAAGTACAATGAAAAGATGATTAAATCTGCTGCAGCGCTTAATTGCTGTCATTATCATTATCATTATCTAAAAATCAAAAATCTTTTCTCTAAATTTTAAATATGAATGCAAATTATGGGAAAGAAGGTAACCTTCTCAAGCCCTTTATTTTCTAGCCCTGCTTGGCTTCTTGGGCTTAAGCTATTAAAAAATTGCACATTAAAAAAAAATATGCAATGTAATATTGCCTGTTTGGGAGGAGAATTTAATGGTTAAGGAAAGCAAAACTAGAATACTACATCAGAGCAGGTGTGATGTAGGAAGAGTATACTATACTACAATGATAAAATATTATAGTTTCTGGCAATTAATATGCCAGAAGGAAGGGTGAATTACACATTGGACATTATCTAGTATTAAGCTTATTTAACTTCCCTTGATTTTAGTGGGACAATTGTATAATTGTTTTCTGCTACAATCAAAGAGATTACATATGCTTAGAGGATGTCCATTATTACTATCTATGTGTATAGAATTAATAGTATGTTCTGGTATTGTCAAATTGCAATGCAGTTTCTCCTTAACTGTCAGTATTAGAGCTTTATAGGATAGTATTAATGAGCTCTAAGTTTTGTTTAAATAAAACAAAATTGTATTTCTTATGCAACCACACACTTCACAGGGCTCTACATTCTAGGCACTGGAAACTAAATGATTAGTTTATTCTTGGTTATGCCCAATTGTGAGGTAGATTAGCAGAAATGTATTCATTGATTAAAAATACTTCGTCAAACTTTTAAGGGGCCTTTTCAGCCACTTAATTTCAATACACTAGATTTTTTTAAAAAGTGTACTTCATAATTGGTGCCTAAAGAAGGGGGGAAGAGGAGAAAATTATGTTTTGTTTTGTTTTTAAAATTGTGGTAAATCCAAGGAGCACAAAAAGGTACACTTAAAAACAAAATAATTCAGAAGTGCCTAGCCTCAAACATTATTTTAATGTAAAGCCCTGTTCATACGGTACTCTTTTCAAATAACTTTGTATGCTTAGAATATTACAAAGAAGTAATGCAGGACTGTGCAGCTATGTCTGCTAATGTAGAAATATCTCTTTCCTTCCTTCCTCTTCCCCCTTCAAGCCATGCTAATAATAATCTTGGTGTTGTATTGCCTCGTCTCACATTACTATCTCTTTTTAGATGATCTGCAGCTTCCTTCCTGTGTAGCGCTGCTCTGCCTATGAAGTAGTTAGGAGATATAGCAAAGTTACTGTAAAATAATAAAGAGAGGGCTTTCCTAGTAAAAGGACACCAAGAATTGCTTACATCTTTCTTGAAATTGGAAAGAAAACTGAACATATTTGCAACATGGGTTGTAAAGAAATTTTACAATAATAAAGAACGTAGAAATTAGGAGGTGAAATTAGTTCTGTTGAATTCAAACTAATTGTGAATTATTGACCGATTGGCAAACATATGAACAGTGTAAAATGGTAGGTCCTACATGCCTCACTTTATTATTGCTTTTGCAGGAAACATTCTATTCTCCTGAATTTGAGCTTTAATGTAGCTATTTGCCAGGTTTTGATATTTTTAGAACGCCTTTTAACAGTGGTGCACCCTGCTTTTCTCCTTCAATGCTCAATAATCCAGAAGGCCTTTTTAAGCTCTGTTTCCCTTCTTGCAAAACCCCTGCCTTGATAATAAATATTGAGCTATTTTGCTCTGTTAGAAGCAGCAATGTTTTGCTTCCAGGTTAAGAGGGATCTATGAAATACAGTTTTCAAGCGTCTCCATTTCTTGGGTTTAGGATGAGGAAATTTTAAGAAATTGATTGCATCAGTAAAAAAATTCAAGTAAATTGACATTAAATTGGAAGATTTAAGGATTCTGGAATTGCAACTGTGCATTGGGTTGCATTGTTTAATTTATATTTATAATTTTCAATAGGCTTGCTAATTGTTTACATTGTTGTTAATCTTCATTCTTCTGAGCCTTGAACCATTCTATGTCTTCAGAATTCACAGTAATTGCTTAGAGCAGTGCTTCCCAAGCTTCATTACCCAAAAGGGTTTATCAGAAAGTCCTCTGGATCTGGACCCAATGTAGGTAATACAGTTTAATTTGAATGTCCCTGTTGGGATTGGGTAATGAGTTTGTATGTCATTACCGGAAGAAAAAATATTTTTACCTAACTTTGGGTAATTTATCCAAGTTTGGGAAGCGCTGCTTAGAGAATGTCAGCCCAGCTGCATCCTTATGTTTGTTTAGTCGTACATTCAATTTTTAGAAACAGACTTGGGGAAAAACAGCTATGATTTGCTGTTATGTCTAAGCTTTGAGAGGGGCTTGTACTTACTTAGTTTAAATTTTTCAAAATTAACTTGATGCATCCAATGTTTCCTTTTGCTTTTATTGGGTTGGAATACAACGTGGAAAACTTACTAAGCCATCACCTACCTCTGCAAGTGGGACTTCTCTTCTGAGTGATTTTACTGCTCACTGTATTGGCTGGCATGATATACTGACTCACCTGCATGCTTGTGAAGAGGCAGCAGCTTCACTGATCAATTCCCTTGTGAATTTGCCATTGTTTATTTACGCTTGAGCAACTTGGCTTCAGGAATTGTAAGAAACTTTTCTTCCTGCACAGCTTTGGCTAACAGGTGACATATTAAAATATTAACTTTGGTGTTTGAAAAAGCACCCATGAGCTTTATTGGCTTTTAAAAGACTAACACATGCATCTCAACTAATTAATGTGTTATAGATGTCCTGCAGCACATTCTTTTCTATATCTTTATATGTTTCCTTTTTTAAACTGGGACAGTGAAACTTTTAAAAAAAAATCTAATGTTTTTGCTTTTTTCTTTTTTCTTTTTTTACTTTCCACCTTCCAGCTGTAGAGTAGTTCGTGGAGAAGGCCATTACAACAATACAACTTCATATCTTAGCCTGTGTCGCTATGCTTAGAAGTGATGGTTGCCTGTTGCACAAAGAATGGAAACTACTCTTAATGAATACTCCCTCCCCCCCATGCAAAATATGTTCTTTTCAATATGCAACCTGTGTTCTCATTTAGCCTTTTTTATTTTATTTTTTATTTTGGCATGTTATGTCTGGAAACAAACAAAAATAAAGCTTTATCTTTGAAGTGCTGCTGCAGGAAGAAAACTTACAAATGCTGAAGAAACATACTTTATAAAGTACATGTAATAATTGCCATGGTAGCTTATTATGCTCATAAGAAATATTCAAACGGTTTTTTTTTTAATTTCATTATAGAGCTTTCTTTTTTTAAAAAAAATCAGTTAATTCTTTAAACGTGCACTTTTACTATTTTGATATTTACTTTAATATCTTTTTATTCTTTTTTTGTAGAAGAGTTTATATTAATGGGGGGGGGGATCTAGTGACTTATGCTAATAGTCTGTCTATTTGGAGCTCCTGCTTGACCTTTCCTCATCCATTTGTGGCAGAGTTTTATACTACATTGTATTGTTCTATCCTGTATTTAGAAAGGAGCTTCAATACAAACTAGGACTTCTGCTGAAAGATCTACGTGCTGTGTTATCAGCATCTTTTTTTCTTTTTTAATATAAAATATTAAGCTTTATATGTTTTCAATTACTGATTTTTAACTGCCATGTTAATTGAGAAATCCAGGGTATTCAAATTCTGGGGTTTTTTCATATTGTATTATTATTCTTAGGAATAGTTCAATGTAACAAGAAGAAAACTTGACTTTGCTCTGGTGAAAACAGTTATAGGCACTTGAAAATAAATATTAGTGTTACCTATAAATTCCAGAACGTCTGGGTTTTAGGAAAACCTTACGGTGTATGATTGGTTAACAGAATTTTATACAACGATATCACTTAAATTCCAAATTGGAATTGTTTTTGTTACTACTTTGTTTGATTGTGCCAAATTGTGTTACATTTTAGAAATATGACGTCTG
The DNA here is from genome assembly GCF_049901715.1 of Pseudonaja textilis. NCBI lineage: Eukaryota > Metazoa > Chordata > Lepidosauria > Squamata > Elapidae > Pseudonaja > Pseudonaja textilis. Next base: position 52,247,558 of record NC_141991.1, read on the forward strand.
AAGTTGGGACTGCTAGGGGGTTTTACTTCAGCGCCTTTTTTTTTCTTCATTTAATTATTGCCAGTAGTGCCTTTCATAATTTTCAAGGGAGATCCCTAAGCTAGCTTAGTCCGTCCAAGAAATAAGGAACCATGGTTTTGAAAGCTAGTTATCAAGTGGAGCAATAAGGGCAATATAACCTCCCCTTCGCACATTGATTAATGAGTAGACCTACTGTAGAGTAGATCTACTACATTTGCTCAAATTGTAAAAAATTCTGTTAGTCAATGATACTTCATCATGCAAATTCAGGGGTATAGAAGAAAAAAAGTAAACAAAACACAAATATACTTTGTAAACCAAAAGTAATATTATTGAACAAAAGAAGCAAGGTGTATTAATGCATTTGTGGTTGCAGTACAGAGGATCTTTTGGGAGTTCTGTAGCTTTGTGTGGTGATGGATCCAGTTAACCATAGTATTGTTTGCAAATGTGAAGAAGAAAAGCAAGATATTTAATATTTTTCTCTTGCATGTTTTATCTAATTCATTTGTGATTTCAGGAAACAGAAACTGAGATGTGCATCAACAAGTTGTCCCTGCAGTGCTATTTGTTGAGGCTAACTTTGAATAATTAAATTTGGTAACCTTGTGAGGAGCAGAAATCAGTTTTTCTCTTTATATAAATTAATTTAAAAAAAATTGAAATCATAATCATGTCATGGGAAAAAGTTTTCTGTTTGCTGAAAAACGTTCTAGAAGGTGGGGACTTAAGTTTTTATCCTTTTGGTTACAGTATTGACTTATAAATGGTATGATTACATTTAAAATTACATCTCTGTGTGGGTATTTATTTGAATGTCAAAGTACTGTATTATGTTTTTATGTGCATTTCCTTTTAGTGGTGGATTGGTCTCCATTTTATTGTCATATGCATGAACTCTTGCCAAGTAACCTTTACACAGACCTGCAGCAAAGAACTTAATGGAAATTCTTAAAAGAAAAACGTGGAAGTTAAGGAACAACTGGTATTATTTTAATAATTTTAGGAGGTCTAGAGGGCAATGTTAATTCCAAAAAAGAATGCATGTTGTATAGGAAAGCAATCTATCTGCATAAAGGTAGTCACATTGGCAATATCAATAAAGGAAAAGGAAGAAATTCTGGCTGTTTTGGTTTTTTTTTAATAATACCACCTTGTTGGAGAACATGCTAATTTATAAAGTATGTTCCATTCTTTATATATTACAAGAATCTACATGTTACAAGAAAGATGCAGATGTGATGAGTTGCTGGTCCCAGTGCCGGGATGAGGAGTCAGCTGGTAGCCACCAGTTGATGAGTTGCTGGTCCCAGTGCCGGGATGAGGAGTCAGCTGGTAGCCACCAGTTGATGAGTTGCTGGTCCCACTGCAGGGATGAGGAGTCAGCTGGTAGCCCACGCCTGGACTGACTGCCCAGACGGGCTTCTCTCGCAGAGGCAATGAAGACAAGGACACAAAGGCATGTTCTTGGGGGAGGAAGCCCAGAGCAAACTTTGCCCCTCTCTTTTATTGTGCAAGTTTAGGGTGGGGTTTAGGGTGTGTGAGGAAACATTCCTTTTGGGTACATTTGACCATATAAGGCTATGTATTTGCATATTTGACCATATAAGGAAACTGACCATATAAGGCATACTGACCATATAAGGTAATACCTATGTTGACCAATCATAGCTTTACACGTGTTGTTGGTTGTTTTGTTACCTGCCTCACTATGTTGACCAATCATAGCTTTACACGTGTTACCTGGCAGGTATGGTATCATTGGATCATTGGGTGATATTGCAACATCTCCCTGTTTTTATTTTGTTTTGGGGCTATTTACTCACTATCCTCACTGTTATGTCCAGTCTAGGTCCTCCGACTCATCCTGTCATAGGTTCATGAGAATTCGTGGTTCCCTTTGGCAGCATCTTTGGTGAACTCGTTATCAGAGTCATCGGAATCTGAGGAGAATTGCAAGAGGGCCTTTTTCTCTATTAGCGCATTAATTTGTTTTTGTTTTGAGTATAAATCCGAATCAATTTGGCCAAATTTTCTTTTAAGGATTTCTAAGAATTTACCTATCACACATGGTCCAATGGTACATGCCAACAAGAGAAGGATAAGTGGACCAGCTATAGCAGATAATAATGTTGTTAACCATGGGGAAAGGTTAAATAGTCCTTGATACCAAGTATGTTGTGAAGCTCGTTCCCTTTCTCTTAATTTTAATCTGGTGTCTAGTTCTTTCATGGAATCTAGGACAACTCCTGAGCTATCAGCATAGAAACAACACTCTTCTTTAAGAGCAGCACATAGTCCCCCTTGTTTCAAAAACAAGAGGTCTAGGCCTCTGCGGTTTTGTAAGACCACCTCAGATAAAGAGGTAAGAGAAGTTTGAAAGGCAAGAATGGATTTTTCGACCCTTCTAAGATCTTCATCTATGGTGGCACTTAACTGGCGAAGATGCTGATCAGAAGTAACAAGGCCAGCTATACCTGTGGCCGTCCCAGAAGCCCCCATTCCCAGCAGTACAGCTAGCATCAAAGCAGTTGCTACTTCTCTTTTTGCCCTAAGGTTATATTGTCTAGGTTCTAGTAAAGAAACAAAATCTTCTGAGTTATATACATCAATTTTGGGAAACAATTGTACCTGAATACAAAATGATTTTTGTCAATAATACATAATCATTTCAGCAAAGTCAAAATGTAATTTGGGGAAATAGGAAGAAATCATGGTGTAATTAGTTGTAGAGTTGAGTATTTGCCCATAAGCGTCCTTGATGACCCATGTGATGTTGTGTGGTTTGTGGGCGTTAAGGCTGGTGGATGTCCCATCAGTCCAGCGAAACGAACAGCCAAGCAGGAAGAAGAGGAGTGCTGTCATCTTTTTCGGATGATGGCTTCGCTGGTTGTGGGCGGTGATATGGGCGGACACACCTTGCAGGAACCCAAAGAGTTCTGTCAGGAAGCTGGACTGCTGCGTAGCCTCGACCCCAGGTGATCAATTCAGCAGGTCCTTTCCACGCAGGATCAGGTAACTGTCTATAATAGACAGGTGGTCTCGAAGTGGGAACAGGTGGTTTAGTAAAGTGTCGAGATGCAGCAGACAGGGAGGGGTGCCAGTGAGATTGAGGAAGTTAGCGTATACAGACAAACATTTAACACATTTTGTAATACTGGGAGGCTAGGGGGCCTTTAAGGCCTTTTGACCCCATGTATCGTTGCAATGCCAATTTTAAGGTTTGATGGGCCCTTTCAACAATAGCTTGCCCTGGCTATTGTAGGCAATCCCAAACTTGTGGATAATGGACCAGTGATAGCAGAACTCAGAGAATTGAGAGCTGATATAGGCTGGTGCATTATCTGTTTTTAGATTTTTGGCGATCCCAGCACTACGAAGGTCCGAATACAATGATTAATAACATGCTTTGACGCCTCTCCCCTTTGAGGGGTGGCCATAATGAACCCTGAATAGGTGTCAACAGACACATGAAGGTATTTCCAAGGGCAAAGGTGTGAATTGAGTGACATCCATTTGCCATGTCTCACAAGCCTCTATGCCCCTGGGATTAATCCCTTGAGGAAGCGTTTTTGCTTGCAAACTGCAGAGAAATGCCAAATTGTTTAACCAGAGCCTTTTTGTTTTGATGAAAATAACTATGACTTTCCCCTGCTAATAGAGGGGAAGGTTGAGGCATCTTAATTGTCAGTTGCTTGTGCCAGTTCATACCAGACACAAGCACCATGAGTTTTAGAGCCATCAGTTAAAACTGTGATGGCTAGGAGTGTGAGGGAGGTGAAGCCATTCGATGATGTATAGCTTTTTGTTTTGGGGGCTGTTTGGAAGAGAATAGCTGGTGTGGGCAAGATAGCCAAAGATAGCAGACAGGGATGATGCGATCAAGCCCTTGAGGGCATGGAATAGAGGGGAAAAGGTTGCAATAACAAGAGTGGCTACTATAGTGTTAGCAGGCAATGAGAAAGGTCTATCACCTACTGCTGTAAGAGAGAGGCAATTAAGAGTGGATGAGTCATAAAGAAGGGGGCAGCGACCACCCCTTCCATGATCAAAGAGGAGTTTGGGGTGGTAGCAGTTGGAAGCAGAACAGGAAAAGCTGTTTGTGTGGAGCGGGCGGCAAGTTGGGAAGATGTTAAAAGCATTGAAGCCATCGTTTGCCATTCAGAAAAGAGAATATTATGGTTGTTAGAGATATTCTCCAGCATGGCACGCACATAGGGTGACTTTAGACCGTAGTTGGTGGTGGCAGATTTAAGATCTTTCATAAGATTCCATTCCATGGGGGCATACTGAGCAACTGGATTGCCTCCTGCTGCTGGGGCTTGAAGGATCATGGGGAAGCAAGAAAGATCTTCTGCATTAATCTTCCCATTAGCTAAAGCTTCCTGAAAGGTGTTACGAAGCAAGGGGGAGGGGTATTAGAGGGGAAGGAGTCAGGTTTGTAAAGGAAGATTTTGAGGCCGAAATGCTGTAGGGAGGGGAGGGGGAAGGGGGGGAGAGGAATGCGAGGAATGTAAGGCTTTTGTTGAAGGGGAAGAGGGAGGGGGGAGCGGGGGGCGTTTGGAGACAAAGAGTAGATGGGTGGAGTTTCTGTTGGAAGAGGAGATGGGGGATTAAGGGGGAGGGATGAGAGGAATGTAAGGCTTTTGTTGAAGGGGAGGAGGGAGGGGGAGCGGGGGTGTTTGAAGACAAAGAGGAGATGGGTGAAGTTTCTGCTGGAAGAGCAGGGGGAATTAGACAAAGGAGCTGCTGAAAGAGCAGGGGGAATTTGAAGAAGGAGGGAGGGAATCTTGTTGATTCAAAGTTGAATCAGGAGAAGGATAAAAATATCAATCGCAGCCATGAGCGCTCTCCAGGTACAGAGAATATGTGGCGCTGCCCGAGGAGGTTGATGGATCCATTTCCCAATTTTCTCCCATGTGGAGCGTTTAAGAGTGCCATCCTCGGAATAAGCTGGGCAATGTTTTTGAAGATAGAGGAGAAAAGATATTATAGCTTTCCTTGAAAGAGGAAAGACTGTCATGCCATTAGTTCTTTGCAGAGCATTGGCCTTCCTGACTAAAAAATGAAGTTCATCCACATGCTTGGACAGAACTTTGGAAAGTGGGAGCCCATACTTACGAATGCGCTTTGCTGTTGCCCAGTGGGTAGTACGGGAGTCAGGGCGGCGCCTCCTAGAAAAGGAGCACGTTGTGAAGGGGACGTGAAGGCGATCACGTCGGGGTCACCAGTTGATGAGTTGCTGGTCCCAGTGCCGGGATGAGGAGTCAGCTGGTAGCCACCAGTTGATGAGTTGCTGGTCCCAGTGCCGGGATGAGGAGTCAGCTGGTAGCCACCAGTTGATGAGTTGCTGGTCCCACTGCAGGGATGAGGAGTCAGCTGGTAGCCCACGCCTGGACTGACTGCCCAGACGGGCTTCTCTCGCAGAGGCAATGAAGACAAGGACACAAAGGCATGTTCTTGGGGAGGAAGCCCAGAGCAAACTTTGCCCCTCTCTTTTATTGTGCAAGTTTAGGGTGGGGTTTAGGGTGTGTGAGGAAACATTCCTTTTGGGTACATTTGACCATATAAGGCTATGTATTTGCATATTTGACCATATAAGGAAACTGACCATATAAGGCATACTGACCATATAAGGTAATACCTATGTTGACCAATCATAGCTTTACACGTGTTGTTGGTTGTTTTGTTACCTGCCTCACTATGTTGACCAATCATAGCTTTACACGTGTTACCTGGCAGGTATGGTATCATTGGATCATTGGGTGATATTGCAACACAGATGGATAGATCTGAAAAGAAATATTTTACTGAAATCAATAACAATTTACAAGTTGTTTATCTTTGGATAAATTTGTGTTCTGTATTCTTAAAAGAGCCTAAAAAGAGAAAAATAGGGAAGATGCGATAATCTAATAATAACTGGTACAAAATCTTTAGTCACAGGGGCTCTTGAAACAGAATGTCTCACATTTTAATCGCTACAGTTTATTGGCTTAAATAGAAATTTGATGTGAATTTTGAGAGCTGCAAAAATCAGTAACAAATATTACTAGGTTTACTATGTTTTTGAAATAACAGAAATAAGACTTAATGTATAAAGCACTTATTAAATTTCTATGCAAGTTTGTCTGTTCTCTGAACAAGTATAATAATATTTTATAGGGACACCTCAAATGCATAATGCTGGGAAATTAACAAAATTTAAACTAATAAAATCACAAACTGAGTATCACATAAGGTATGGCAGCCAAAGGGAAAAGATCTAAAAACTTCATTCAACACAAACAGAAAACAGGCTACATCACACAGGCACCACCCTCTGGAATATCATCTGTAAGGATTGATGGATGGATAATACAGCAGAACCTTTTCACCTGTTTTATTGGTGCCCACATTTTTAAAGTATATATTTGTATATTAGGTTTGATTCTTACAAAACAGGTAAGTCTAAAAAGAGATTCTGACCCTCCTGTTTCTAAACATGGCTGGAATGCTAATGAGAGTTTATCTCAGTAAGAGTCTTGGTGTGGATCCATATTTAAATGTGTTTAGTGTAAAATGAAATAAAATCAATGAAATGTAAATTAGTCTACTGAAAGTCTGACTAAAACTTGTTCCTGTCAGGCCCACATATTACACTGCTATGATTCAGTTTCCTGCATAGCTATACGCTTTGAAATATTATTTTCAAGCCACAGTTGTTGGGTTCTTTATACCAAAACCAGAAGTACATTATAATGGATGTGTGTAGAGAAACATAGTGAGGAACACACTTTTTCTATAAAGGTTAGCCACAGGTTCATGGAATCTTCATAAACATGACCTGAAGACAACATTTTCTCTGCTGCTGTTCTTAGGGACTGGCAGTCACAACAATGCTGCTCCTAGCCATTGACAGATTATGTGCCATCAAGTTACTGTCAGCTTTTAATGTTCTAAGTTGCTTCTCTCCTTGATTAATTTCCATCCATTGCTTCTTGTCCTGCCCTCAGGTTCCCTGGAGAATAGATTGGCACCCTAACCCTAACCTGAATCCTTTTATTAAACTAGATCAGTGATGGCTAACCTTTTTGGGCTCCTGTGCCAAAACTTGTGCGCACGCTCGCACTCGTGTGCCAGCACCCAGAAGGCAATGCACGCCCCCCCTGCCCCCTATGCATGCACATGTAATCCCCACCCACTCACCCCCACCGCTCCCTTACCTGCACTGCTCCTCACAGCTGATTTTTGGCCAGTTTGAGGCCTTTTTCAAAGGCTTTTGAGGAAGGCTTCTGCAGGCTTTGTAGGACGAAAACTAGCTCCTTCATCACTTCTGGTATTTTCAGAAAAACACAGTGACAAAATGGGGCTAGTTTTCGGCCTGCAAAACCTGCAGAAACCTTCCTCCAGCCTTTGGGAGGCCGATAAGAGGCCTCAAACCGGCCGAAAATCAGCTATGAGACACACACATGCCCAGTGAGGTAAGTTTGCCTGCAGCTCGCATGCCAGCACAAATGGCTCTGCATGCCACCTGTGGCACATGTGCCATAGGTTTGCCATCGTGGAACTAGATATACCCAATTCCAGCAACCGTTCTTTATATGTTTTAGCCTCCAGTTCCCTAATCATCTTTGTTGTTCTTCTCTGTACTTCTTCTAGAGTCTCAGCATCGTTTTTTACATTGTGGCGATCAAAACTGGATGCAGTATTCCAAGTGTGGCCTTACAGTTTGGAAGCTAAAACATATAAAGAATGGTTGCTGGAATTGGGTATATCTAGTTTAATGAAAGGACTTGGGGTGACATGATAGCAGTGTTCCAATATCTCAGTTGTTACCCCAAAGAAGAGGGGGGTCAATCTATTCTCCAAAGTACCTGAGGGCAGGACAAGAAGCAATCGATGGAAACTAATCAAGGAGAGAAGCAACCTAGAACTAAGGAGAATTTTCCTGACAGTTAGAACAATTAATCAGTGGAGTGACTTGCCTCCAGAAGTTGTGAATGCTCCAACACTGAAAGTTTTTAAGAAGAGATTGGACAACTATTTGAAATGATATAGGTTTTCCTGCCTAAGCCGGGGGTTGGACTTGAAGACCTCCAAGGTCCCTTCCAACTCTGTTATTCTATGCTATTTCTATTCTATTTCTATTCTAATGGTTCCACAGATAAAATTTTCTCTATGACAATCTGCCTCTGTCTTTCAGGTCTTCCAACAGCGCACCCATCACACTGTAACTGAGTTCATCCATCTTGGTGCTGATCATCCTCATCTCTTTCCTTCTGTTTTTTTCCCAGCATTAGAGTCTTCTCCAGGGAGTTAGGTTTTTGTATAATGTGTCCAAAGTAAGATAGTGTGAGCTTGCATTCGATATTGCTCCCTCACAGTTACTACTATTGAGCAGGTACCTCCTATTCTGTATCCGTGCCTTTGATTTTTCCTGCCTAAATTCAGCACCATAGTTTTCTCACCACTGAACTGCATTTCATTTGGATAAGGTCCAATGTTCAAGTCTCTCAATATCCTTTTGTTTAGAATTTTTAAAAACATTTTTCTTTAAATACACATAGGTACTTGATAAACAGTGAACTGTCTGAATCATTTTAGATTTACACAATATTAATAATTCTGAGATTAATAATAGTTAAAATAATAGTAATAATGATAAATTTACTTTATAGACAATACTAATAAAATTACTAATAACAATACTAGTATAATAATCTTTCAGCTGCTATCATTTGTGTCTACATCAGTGGTGGGATTCAAAAACTTTTACCACCGGTTCGGTGGGCGTGGCTTGGTGAGTACACTTTGTGCGTATGCATACACTTTGCGTGCAGGCGCATGCAAAATGCGCACTTTGCGCAGGCGCAGAGGCGTTCCAAGTCACCCGCAAGCCTGCACTCTCCTGGTTGCTTCAGCAGCTGCCTTGCGTGGCACTCTGCTGTGCCGCACAAAGCAGCTGTGCTTCAAAGGCAGAGGAAAAAGAGGAGTATTGGAGCCTGGGTAAATGGGTGGGCCCAACAGCAGAGCGGCCGAGAGAACCAGTTCGGTCTCCACTGCTTATCACCACTACCAGCTCGGCAGAACTGGGCTGAACTGGTAGAATACCACCACTGGTCTACATGGTAATTATATTGTATTTTCCCATTTCTAACTTCTATTTTCTAACTCTTTATCAAGGAAATCCTATATTAAGACCGTCATCTCAAGTCTCTCAACATCCTTCTGAATCTTGAGTCTGTCTTCCAAAGTGCTGGCAATGGCAATAGCACTTAGACTTATGTACCTCTTCACAGTGTTTTACAGCCCTCTCTAAATGGTTTACAGAGTCAGCATATTTTACCCACCTCGGAAGGATGGAAGGCTGAGTCAATCTTGAGCCTGGTGAAATTTGAACTGCCAAATTGCAGGCAGCGAGCAATCAGCAGAAGTAGCCTGCAGTACTGCATTCTAAGCATTGCACCACCATGGCTCTTCAATTCCCTCCAGCTTCATGTTGTCTGCAAATTTGATGAGTTCCACTTCCATACCTTCATCTAGATAATTTAGGAAGACGTTGAAGAGCACCAGGCCCAAGGCTTACTTCCACATAGATGTAGCTTCATTGAGGACTACATCCTGGGTGTGGTTGGTCAGCCAACTTCAAATCCATTGGGTAGTAGTACTATTCCACATTTTATTTTATTTTATATTTATTTATTTATTGTTAATTGCTTACAAGATAATAGGTATAAGTAAAAACATAGTTATGAATACATGGATACATATAAGAAAAAGAAAAAAAACACAATAGGACAGGGATGGTAGGCACGTTGGTGCGCTTATGCACGCCCCCTACAGACCTCTTAGGAAAGGGGTGAGGTCAATAGTAGACAGTCTAAGGTTCAAGTTTTGGGGGTTTGGGGAAGAAACCACAGAGTCAAGTAGAGTATTCCAGACATTGACCACTCTGTTGCTGAAGCCGTATTTCCTTCAATCAAATTTGATGCGGTTTACCTTGAGTTTGTATCTATTGTTTGCTCTTGTGCTGTTATGGTTGAAGCTGAAGTATTCATTGACAGGTAGGACATTGCAATGTATGATTTTATATACTATACTTAGATCGGACCGAAGGCAGCGTAGTTCTAGGTGTTCTAGAATTTTGAGTCTGGTGGCATAAGGTATTCTGCAACAAGTAAAGGAGTGGAGAACTCTTCTTGTGAAATATTTCTGGACTTTCTCAACTGTGCTAATATCAGATACGTAATGTGGGTTCCAGACTGATGAGCTGTATTCGAGTATTGGTCTAGCAAATGTTTTGTATGCTCTAGTTAGTAGTGTAATATTACCAGAGAAAAAGCTACGTAAGATTAGGTTAACAACTCTTAACGCCTTTTTGGCTATGTAGTTACAGTGGGCTCTAGCATTTAGATCATTAGAGATGAGTACTCCAAGATCCTTGACAGAGTTTGTATCATCAACAAGGTCTTGTCTATTCAGACTGTATTTTATTTTCTGATTTTTTTTGCCAATATGTAGGGCAGAGTATTTATTTGCTGAGATTTGAAGTTGCCATTTGTTTGACCATTCTGATAGGCCTTTTTGAAGGGTAGCAGTATTGTCTGTGGTGTTGAATAGCGTTACATCATCAGCGAAGAGAACTCAGTTGCTCTTGATATGATCACAGAGGTCATTTATGTAGAGTATGAAAAGAGTTGGTCCTAGAACACTGCCTTGGGGGACACCACTGTTGACAGGTACAGAATTTGATAGGACGGTCCCAATTCTGACCATTTGTTGTGTTTGACAGGAATGCTTCTATCCAATTATGCAGGTGTCCAGAGATACCATAAGATTTTAGTTTTAGGAGTAGTTTGTCGCGTACCACTGAATCAAAGGCTTTACAGAAGTTTATATAGATTGTGTCTATTGCTTTGCCCTAATCGAATTGTGTAGTCTATAAGTTTTTGCAGTGTAAGAGTTGCTGATTACAGGATAGTTTTTTTTCTGAAACCAAATTGTTTATTGGAGAGTAGGTTGTTTGTCTCTAAGTGGAGGATAATGGATTGATTAATAATTGAGTCCATGACCTTACAGGTGACACAGCATAAAGAGATTGATCTGTAATTTTCAACTAGGCTGGGGTCTCCCTTTTTGAAGATGGGGATGACTGTGGCTTGTGACCATACTTTTGGCAAGGAGCTGGTCCTGAAAGATTTTTCAAAGATTATGCTTAGAGGTTCTGCTATGGCAGTGGATAGCTTTTTAAAGTAGGCACATATTCCGTCCGGTCCAATAGATAGAGATGGTTTTAGATTGCGTAGTGCTTTTTCAACATTGTCTTCTGTAAAATCAATATGTATTAGATCATTGTAGTTGTCTGTGGTTCGGCTAGGAAATACTGGACATGATCCATTGCTGTTTACAAATACTGAGCCAAAGAATGTGTTAAAGAGGTTGGCTTTAATAGTGTCGTCATTGCAGTCTTTACCATTAGGTCCTTTCAGGGGTGAGATTTGTTACTGCATTGTAGAAGGTTGCGTGTGTGTGGGTTCAGTTGTACGTTCGTTAAGGGTCCAGTCAATATGAGGTAAATTGAATTTATCCATTGTTTTATCCCTCATGGTAGTCAGAAAATCTACCACATGTAATATAGGAAGCTGACAAAAAAACATGGCAAACATATGGTGTTTTTTTCCCCACACATACATTTGCAAAAGAAAAAAACTGATTCAAACAATTAGCATAGACACAAATATAAAAAAATAATGAGATTTGGAAATACTTTAAAGTGGCCACTAGATGGTAGTGCAGCAGCATGTACAGGTGTAATAACAGTATCCAAACCACAACCAATTAGCAGTACATAAAAGCTTTTAGATGCTATAAAGGTCAAATTTATTCTAAGAATTTGGCTCTTCACCTATATATTTTAAAGTGCTTTTCAATTTTATAAAAGTTTTATTTAAAAAATTTAACTCATACTTTTTCTATAATAGGACATTTAATTGGGCATTTCTTTAGTAATCTGATCATAACTTTTCTCAAGGTAAGAAATCTTATGCAACATGAAACTTAAAAGAATGCTTCATAAGAACAACTATTACATCAGCTTTGTGGCTCTAGAATTAGAGTTGCAAATATAAGCAGATGGGGGAAATGGCAGCAGTCGTTTGCCTTATTGAGAGTGCCTGGGGCTGGGAAGGACCAAGCCCAAAATAGGATGGTTACCCCCTTATTGACCCACAATTTTTGTTTAACAACATCAATAGGGAATGTCAGAATTACTACTGTAAGTCATTGCACTCATGTTACATGCCGCATTGCAACATCACCAATGTATAATGGCAAACCTAGTCCAAATTGTGGTTTTAAGTCAAGGACACCTACATAAATTTGAACTTATTTTCTAATAACTTTCATGTGAAGAATTCATTTTCCCCTGAAGTCTTTATTAACTTTGCTAAAGTATTATCTTAGGCAGAGTTGTTATTACAGATAAATACAGAAAAACTATAGGAAATAAGACATGATTATTTCCCATGAATGAGAAATCCAGCCTACTATCTACATAGTGGAGACATACATTTCAATGAATATTGCAAAATCTACTTCAGAAAACAGTACCCTCGTTTTAGTGACTACCTTATTTACAATTATGACACTGATGAAAATCTATCTTTGTGACCAATCCTTGCATTTATGACCTTCACAGGTCTGGAAAGCAAAAGAAAGCTGAATTAAAATTGTAAAATCATGTTTCATTTAGTGACTGCTTCACCTGACAGCCAAGTTGCCAGTCCCACTTATGGTCATTGCTTGCACTACAGATAAGTGGTTTACTCTCTTCGTATGCCAGCAGAAAATAAATTACTAACCATCTGAATTCAGCATTCACAGACATGTGCACCCACCTAACACAAATGCTCTCTATCATTTTAAGCTATTTATACAGCATATTGAGTCACCCACTTTTATCCCACATAGAAAATGCTTGTTTTGAGATTACAGTACTTCTGCAAGAACTGCAAATTTACATGAGAAGTAATTACATCTGGAATACCAGGCTGCCTCTGAATATATGCATTGTAATTCAACCATAACACAAAAGTGCTATCAAACAGCCTCTCTTGCAATGAGGAAATGCTGGATAGGATCAGAAGCTGAAGAAAACATGACAGGAGAGTCCTGGAGGAAAGCAAAAGCAGTGCCTATGTGCATGGATATGCTACTTATAGGGCAGTATTCAATAATATTTGTCCTATATATTGAATATTTTGGCATTTAACTTTTCATAGAAGAGGCGGCCATGAAATCACCTACATGTTCCAAGGGTAATTATCAATATATTATCTAATTATATATTAACTGAAAGGTGAAAGCTATGTGTAGCAGAGGTGGTATTCAGCAGGTTCTGATCAGTTCTGGAGAACCAGTAGCGGAAATTTTGAGTAGTTTGGAGAACCGGCAAATACCACCTTTGACGAGATTTTACAGTATCCTTCCCCTGCCATGCCCACCAAGCCATGCCCACAGAATCAGTTGTAAAAAAAAATTAACTCCCACCACTGATGCGTAGGTATGTGTGAACTTCAGTAACTGATTGAATTTAATTTGCAGTTATATGTGGAACATATCTCTAAACCAGTTCATAGTGAATTATGGATATCTTTAATATCAGAGAAACTGAATTACCCATTTTGAATTTACTTTGCATATCTATTTAAGGTGTATATGTTTATGATACTGTACATATTTGATTAAAGTCACACGTTGATCTAGGAGTATTAATATTTATGAACACTTTATTTGGCATGAGCATATCATAAAACTTTATGTCTTGAGCTTTATGGATAACCAACCATTTCTTGACAGACACTATTATGGAATGGTCACAGCTGCTCCTGGTCCACTATTTTTTTAACCTACCTGATGTGTGTATGTGTGTGTGGCCAGTGTATTTATACTTAAACAGAATTACAATAACCACCTTGTGTGGCTTGACAAATAGCAAAATGAAGTAGCAAACAATAACAATAAAGAGAAAGGAGATGAAAAGTTTTATTTGAAACACTATGGAACAATATTTCAAAATTAGGTAAACATCCTGATTTGCAAGATTCAAGTATCAAGACATTTTCATTCTGCATTTTATGAAACTGGTTTCATTTTGCCTTTCCTTTTTTATTACATTTTGCCTTTTATTAATTTAGTTAAGCTACCATTAACATTACCTTGTGTTAAAAATTAGTCTTTTGTCACAAATTATTCTATTCCTGCTCCTGATCAAGGAAACCACCCTTTTTATATACAGTTAATCAAATAAATGCACACAGACTTTTATCTAGACTTCTCTGATAAAGGGTCATAGTAATATTTCAGTTTCACAACAACTCCATGAATTTATCAAATTAATATGGTATCATCTCATATAAACTAACTCTTTGCAAGAAAAGCAGCAAGCTAAAAGTGATGTTGCAGTCCTAAATATTAGTTTCTGAGATCTAAATTCAGCAATGTTTTAGGCCACATCCTGATACCATGTAAGTATTGCTAGCTATATGTTCTGCCAAAACTTAACATTGTTATTCTTTCCCTCTCCTTCCAGTGTCCTGAAACTGCATCTCTATAGTTTCTAAACTGGAACCAGATGAATTAGGTTGGTACTAGTTTGCCTTAGGCAATGAAGCCTGTTTAAATTTTTCTATTTTTACCTCCTTGAAATTCCCATTTGTCTCTGTTGGGCTTTGCATTTGTTCTATTGTTCATTGCATTTATTTATGGAATTTAGCCTGTGCCTGTCCATTATTTACACTGCTCTATTTGTATGTATGGAGAGGAAAAACTAATCATGGTGTGTACATGGAACATTTCTTATCATCTCTCTTGCCCTCCCCCCAACAAAGCAAATATTTGGCCATCTGCTACAGCTCCCTCTGTTGCTCCTGGTGTTCCAACCAATGTGTTTTCCAGGGTCAAAGGCAGGTGGTCTAACAAATATAATTTGGTGCAGGGAGATGGCCAAGATGAGTAATAGCTGGTGGTGCTTTCCAGCTGAACTAGTGAGATCAAGAGGAAAGAAATCCAGATGGGATCTCATTATCTTTAGCACTATCCGCTATAACAGCAGCAGCAGCTCAGGCTTTGAGTTGCATATTTATATCCTAAGCCTCTTCCGTTGTCACTGAGAAGTGCACAGCAATTTTAACAAATAAATTACAGAGGCTGTTGCACTGAATTAAAAACCAAATATTTTTTTTAAATCCATTTAAATTAAAACAGCTCACTTTTGTTAATACTAAGCTACATAAAAGGATTTTTATGATTATGAACCACACAGAGATATCTTGTGATAAGATTTGCAGCCAATACATTTTCTAAATAAATTTGTAGAATACACTAAAAGCGTTATTTATATGTAACTACAATTGTTTAAATTCTCATTTTTGAATGTACATATTTATATAAATGCACAGAACCTTGTTTGGAACCTTCTAGATTACAGAATTTGAGGGGATCTATGCAAGAAAGATTGTAAAACTGGTACAAAACTCACTTAACTGTCTTATTGGCAATGGAAGTTTTGGGCTCAATTGTGGTTGTAAGTCAAGGACTACTTGTATATTTAAGGAACAATATGTAATTAATTCCTATAACTCAGATAGGTGGCAGGACCAAGCCAATCCTGGTTGATCTAAAAAAACTAAACAGTATATAAACTGGGAAAAACTTAGAATTGTCGGGAAATCCTAGGCTATAGGTTAAACTTAGAAATTAAAAAAAAACATTTTAGAGTGGTAAGATAATTTATATATTCTTGCAATATATCTCCTTCCTCCCTCTCCCCATAGATACATTATACACACACCCTTTTATTATATGAGATAGGTTTCATATAAGAATGCATCACTAGTTACTCAGATGAAATACATTTTAATTAGCAATTAAACAGTTAATTTCTCCTTAAAAATGGGTTTTTCTTCCAAGTGCTGGAATAAGATTAAGTGACTGCATATCAGAAGTTTGACTTGGTGTCAGGTTTTTGTGTAATGTTTCAATGTGTTCAGTTTGTTTTAATACAGATTTTATTATATTTTAACTTTTAATTTAGAGCTTCCCAGTGTTGGTTATAAAATAGACAGCTATATACTATCATTAAGTGTCCTATCTTATGATTATCGACTCCTGACGAATGTGTCTTTTTTAATGTATACTGAGAGTATTTATACCAAGACAAATTCCTTGTGTATTCAATCACACTTGGCCAATAAACTATTCTAATTCCAGTCTATTCTATTTTATTCTATTCTATAAATGTTTTAAATAAAAATAATCCAAAATGTTTGTTTAGAAGGAAGTTATCCTCAGTAGTGAATTCTACCTTTTTCTGTAGTTACAATCACCTTGCAAAATGCTACATGTTCCTGAATTTCTTTCATTCCACCATTGATTACCACAAGTGTTATGTAACTGAATTGAGCTTGGAAAACCATTGACAGTCAACTTAATTTCAATCAGAAATGAAATCTTATTTGTTGCACAAGCCACTGCATTCCAGATCAACTGCATGTACTTTAGTTCTTTAAGGGCTGCATATAAAGTGCATACGGCAATAATCCCTCCATGAGATTACAGTACTAGCAGTACTATCAATGAAGGTAGGTCACTCTTATAAAAGAAGATCCACAGAAGTTAAGGACTTGGCTTAACAACTTAACTTGCTCATTAACCTTTCTAATTTACGAAGATGCTGAACAAGTGGTACTTATAACTGGTTCTTGTACTTGCAGCTGTCAGATCCCCACTTTCGCATGAACAAAATTTGGGTACTTGCTTGCACTTAAGACATGGCAGCATCCAGCATTCATGTGATTACCTTTTGCAACCTTCATCGCTGGCTTCGGCCAATCAGTGGGGAAACTAGCAAGAGATCACAAATGGCACGGATGTGACATTGTGCTTAATGAAGTTGCAATTCCCTTAACGATGGCAACCTAATTGGTGTTGCTCAGCAACTGCTTTATGATTGCATGGCTTAGTGATGGAAATTCCAGTTCTAACCCTTGTAAGCAAGGGTTATTAGTTTGCAAGGTTGTACATCAGTTTAGAAACATTTTTTTTTCCTATCAGCACAGCTCCAAGGGATGTGTCTGGCTAGGACACAAGTAGAAACATTCAGAAAATGTATTTACTATGTCCTCCCCAATAAAGCTTACGTTCAAACCAGCTAACCCAAAACACTAAAATTTAGCAAAAGCCCAATTGCACGATTTTGTTAATTGGCCTATCAAAAAACACGTGGGAAAGCTTCTGATTTTGCTTCTTTTTCCAAAGAGAAATAAATTACATTGGGCTGGCTAGAAATTTCTTGCCAGGGCTTTGTGGTATCTTAAAGACTAAACATTTACCACAACAAAACCGTTTTCCCAGTCTTGTGCAGACATAAATATAAAAATACATTATACATAGTTTCTTGGCTCGGAAAGCCTAAGGAAAGGCTCTGTTTTTAGAGAGCGTTCAGACAGGTGGAAGTTCAGCCCCACTCCCCCATTTTTTTTTAACCCACAATGCCCGGCTCGAGAGGCCAGGAAAGTTGCTGGTTCTTGACGTTGTGCTACGAAGCCGAGCAGGAAGGCGAACAAACCCTAAGGCTGTGTCCCTCCCGGACCCAATTCTGCTGCCGGGGCTGCACCTGGTCCCTGAGCAGGCCAGGCACGTTTTCCCCTCGCGGAGTCTCTCTCTCTCTCTCTCTCTCTCTCTCACGCGCGCGCTCTTCGACAGGTTCCAGGCTGAAAAGCGCGTCCGCCTCGCTTGCTGCGGGGTGGTGGAAGTCGAGGGCATTGGGGAGGGGAGGCTGGGATGCTCATTGCCCCAAGTCCCCGCGAGCAGCGCTTTGCGGAGGCGCGGCGCTGGCCGCCTCCCCGCCGGCGCCTGAAGGCGCGAGATGCAGCTGCTGGAAAGCAAGCGCGCGGGGGAGAGGCTCCGACTCCTCCATCTACTAGGAGGGACGCTTTTGCCTTAGCGAGGCTCGACGCCATAGCACCCAGGCCAGGGGCAGCGAGACCTCGGCGGCCAGAGATGGATTCGGCGGGTGAGTGACAGGGACGGGGGTGGGACCATCGCTTGCTGCTCTGCGGAGGCGAGAAGTGGCGAGGCGGAAGTGCTGATCCCCACCAGCGTAGCAAAATCTTCGCTTCGCTTACCTGTTTCGGTGCCTATGTTTCGCATTCCTTCTGCCTCCAATGAACTTTTCCGTGCCAGATTGCCGTTGGAGCCGCCACAACGCACCAGCGGGAAAGGCGGTCTACCTTTTCGCCAGCAATTGTTGGGATTGTTTGGAACTGCTCAGGGATGGAAATTGCCAATGTGATTGGTTTCCTTTTAAAACTGCAGCGTACAAAGTTGACCTCTAATCCAGTTTTATCTTCTGAAGCCTTGAAATGGCGTGGCTGCTAATAAATTCAGTGGTGATTCCTGCTTAGTGAGGCAAAATGGTTGAGTCGGACTTTGCCTTGAAGGGAAACACTTGCATACAAATGCTGAAGTTTCCAAGAAAAGGAATATATTCAAAATCCTGAACTCTCTTCTGACTTTTATAATTAAAAACTGACTTTCTTAATCAGAGCAAAAATATTCTAGCTTGTACTTCTGTTTCTTAAAACCACCTACTGTATGTAAGGTTAGGGATTCTCATGGTTGTGTTTGATGGTTTTGAATCATTTGGTTCTGTATTGATTCTTCAAGCTTGGAGGTTTCTTTAAGAGGGGTTTTCAATTAGCTTGTAAACTCCCTTTTCAAAATTGGATTTAGTGTCCAGCAGAGCCTCTTGTATATTTGTATGTAGGTTGCTCTGTAGGATTGACTGTTTCCTATTCTCTGTCCAAAATCTGTTGTCCATTCTTCAGTGACTTCAGCATTTACCACAGTAAGGTGGAGATCTCAAACTGAAATTGTCCAAGTACCCCAGAACTGTTTATTAATCTGAAGGTTGCAACAGAAGCCTTTTCATAGATTGATACAACTATTTCTGGAAGCAATGAAGCTGCTTTCAAGACTCTAGTAGCCTGTGATAATGCAATATCACTGAAACTCCAATCTTATGGTAGCTGTAGCAAGTAAGGAAGATGATTTTGTTGAAAATAAGCAGGAACTAGGCAAAAGTGTTAGGATTAGCCTGAAATGTTTTTAAGGTCCAGAGCAAAGAATTAACACTTGGAAGTGGCTTAGGCCTTAGGCAGATCTCTCTGATTCACAGGGGTATAAGAAGGGAAAGAAGTAGAGCACAGACTCTAATAAAAGCATCTGAAGAGAATGGATGAAGAAACACTGCCAAGGGAATGGTCAGATAAGAGACAGCTTGGCCCATGGATGGGTAGGGCATAAAGTTCAGAAGATACCACCTGTCTTGGGTGGTAAGAGAGGCCTGTATTTCAGATTTTATAGAAATATAGGTTTACAATAAGAGTGGAATAAGCTCATCAGGTCTTGATTCCTACCTGGTTTACCTGGTGAGACCAACATCAGTCTTGCAAATCTGACCAGATCATAGAGTTCTAAATATTGCTGATAGCCTAATAGATTCATTAACTGGTGGATTTGGCTAACTGGAGCAGTTATTCAATTATTGGACATTGGGAAAATATACAAGCATATTCAGCATATACTAATTTCCATCTTTGAAACTAGAACCAGGTTCTAAAGATATCAGACAATGAACTTAAACTTTACCTTTAAAGACTACTTTTAATTCTCTAAGATATTAAAGTTCATATTGAAATTACAGTTTTACAGTTTCACATAAGAGTGAGTCTAAATTGTCTTCATAGGATTCATAAAAACAAATGAAACAAATGAAGTTATCCATGTTTTTTTTTTGCACATAAAATAAAAGCATTTGATATTGCTAAGAATAGGACATTCTACCTCAGCTTTGCTTTTTTGGCAGTTTTTCGATTTAAATCAAAATGGTGGAAAATACTTCAATATGCTTAACACATGCTGAACCAGAATTTAATTCTTAGAAGTGCACTCTGAATGGACTGTTTAGTCACTCATAAAATGGATGGGCTCACGGATGTTGATCTTATCCCCTTGATTTCCAGCATGTCTTTGTTGATTGTCAAGGTCCCAAGGAGGATTTTGCTGATATTCTGTTGAATGTTAGCAGAACTCTCTGTGTGATCTGGAGGACTCTGCTTGATCTCAGTGGAAAGTTGTAATTGCATGCAGGTGAACATGAGTCAAGAAGTAGGAAGGTATTGTCAGAGATATGGCTGATGTAAACATGTGCACAGCATCTGTCTTATTTAAATATCTTGTATGGTCTCAACATCCAACCAGGTTTTCTGTAACTTTGAAAGGACCATGTCGCACATAAACAATATGAACACTTTAAATATCAACATTTCAAGATATTCAAATTTACTTATTTAGTATATATTGTTATATACTATCTACATGGTGCAGTAAGACAGTGATGGCTCAGCAGGTAAGATGCTGGGTTTGTCAAGTGGAAAACTGACACCCCAGATTCGAGACCCAAGTTCAGGGTGAGTTCCCGTTACTTGTCCCAATTTCTGCCAACCTAGCAATTTGAAAGCATGCAAATGCAAGTAGATAATAAGCTACTGTTTGGCAGGAAGGTTAGTGTTCTGTATTTTTATTCTGGCTACATGGTGGAGAAAGCATCTCTCAGACAATGCAGGCTCCCTCCACTGAGAATCAGAGAAGAGCAGTGCCCTTGAGTCAGTCATGACTGAATAAGGGAAACATTTAAATCTTTATATATTACAGTATTTACTTGCTTAAATCAAATACTGCTTCAATGGCAACTTATTCTAAGAGGTTATAAATAATACCGAGCCATTAATACAGCTGTGACTCTAACTCTTCCCATTGACTACCTCTGGTCTTTGATGGTTTCTAGCCTAGGTTTCTAGCCTCTAGTCTAGTCTATTAAAAACTGGAGATTGGATGAGACAAGAAAAACGTTTTAGAATATTGGAAACTCATATTGGTCACTGTTTCCATTTTTCTTACCAAAAACTGAGTTGAGCACATGCTAACATTCAATATACCCATAGCAATGCTTTATCCAAAAAGTATTTGATTTTGTGAGCTTCGAAATAAATACAACAGCGCTGAAGGGGTTATATAATAGGTCTTCAGCTTTTCCAAATGCTTGCTCTTGTATTACCATTCAAAGAGCTTTTTGAACAGATGGAACACTAGAGCAACTTATGGCCTTCTCTACAATCTAACGATATATAGAAAAAAATCATAAGAACTTATTATATAAAATACTCTGTAGTTTCTACACTAATAGGTAATATTCTGTTAGTTCTAACTGGTCAAGGTATTGATTTATTTTAAAGCAAAGGTGTATATGTGACACATTTGGTCTGATTCTAAAACAGGCTGAAGTAGAAGATGTCTGAATTGCAATAGGGATCTTCTAAAACAACTCATATTTGAAGGCTAACATACCTGAGCTCCATTACGTTTCTGAAGGACAAGAGACTTACTATATGCAGCATACCTACAACATTGGATACATTTCTTCCCAAGCTGTTCCTATGTCTAGGATGTGAGAGGAAGAGAGTGACTTTGTACTTGGGTGCTCTAACTTCAAAATACAGTCAGTAGTTTTATTGAAGATCTCCAGCTAACATTATTCGGAAAAGGAAGGTTGAAGCTGTAAATTCAAAACAAAATATTCTGTTCTAATTGTCAATGCTTTCTGTCTTAAATATCAGGTAAGGCTCCCTCAAGTTGAACATAGATTTTTACACATCACGTATAGTTTTATTGGTAGTAGTACTGGTTTGCCATTGTTTCCTTCCAGAATGTCCTACCTACAGCCTTGGGATTTTTGTAGTCTTCCATCTGAGTAGATCTTAGTTCCAGCTTTGCCTAGCTTTTTTGAGATCATCTGAGGTATTTCTGCTGTGACCAGAAAATTTCAGAATTATAAACTAGACTGAGAGATAGATATGGGTACACATATATGTATACACAAACACACACACACACACACACACACATATGGATCTTTGGTTATTCGGGTTTTCTCCCACGTAAAATTGGAAGTATTTTGGCGACATTTCAACGAAATCTCATGCGTCATCTTCAGGCTTGTGTCTTCGGCTTTGTGCTTCTTGGAGTAATGTGAGCTTGCAGCTGTTTTTTCTTTTAACTGCCAGTGGGAGTGCGGCTTGACTGGGTGGGGGCTTGGCTGTGTTCTGATTGGGGGGGTTCTCATTGGTTGGGGGCCTGGCTGTGATCTGATTGGTTGGGGGTTGGCTGTGTTCTGATTGGCTGGAGGCGTGTTCTGTTCAGGTGGGGGCTTGGTTGTGCTCAGGTTAGTCTTAGTTGCTGGGGGATTTGAGTTGGTGAGCTGTGATCTTGCTGTTTGGCTTCGAGTTCGTGGTCGTGCTCCATCTTCATAGTGGGTGTCGGTTTGCTTCATGTATGGCTCGGAGGGGTTTGAAGTGGGTAGTGATGCAGCTGCAGTGCAGCTTCTGGTCCATGGTCGTGTCTCATCTTCTGAGTGGGTGTGTGTCTGTTTTCTACATGGAAGTGTGGTGATGGTATCTTGTGTGGCTCTCATGGGTGTGGGTCTGATGTCATTCTTCATGTTAGGTACTCGTCTGTTCATGAGGGCGGGTTTCCAAATGGCTGGAAGGCGGGAAGTGTCATCTCGTTTATTCATGCTGTGTGGGCGTTTTTCTATCTCTATGGCTTCTCTGATTATTCTGCTGTTGAAGTGTTCGGTTTTGGCGATAGTTCTGGTATTTTTAAAGTCAATCTCATGTCCTGTGGCTTTGAGATGTTGGACCAGGGAAGAGGTCGTTTCTTCTTTTTTGATTGAGTTCTTATGTTCTTCAAACCCCCTACCAATGAGAACACCCCCCCACCCAATCAGAACACAGCCAAGCCCCCACCCAATCAAGTCACACCCCCACTAGCAGTTAAAAGGAAGAAGCAGCTGCAATCTCACATCACTCTGAGAAGCACAGAGCCGAAGACAGAAGCCTGAAGATGATGAATGAGACTTCATCGAAACGTTGCCTAGATACTGCCAATCTTACGCGGGAGAAAACCCAAATAACCAAAGTTCCACATACAAATACACGCGAGAACCTCAGAAAACAAATATATATACACATACATACATACATACACACACACACACACACACACACACACACACATATATGTAGAAATAGGTGGTATGTGAAAAGGGTTTTGTTAACGCTTTTGTGACCTGGAAGATGTTCAATGGTTACCTGGAAAGTTCCCTTGCCTGTTCCACTATGCATTCCTCATTTGTCACCTATCTAATCCTGTACTTTCTGCAACTTCAATGCTAGTGTAAACAATCGAAACCAATAAAAACAAAATACACAAGGTGAAACCATTTGTGCTCCAAGTGTATGTAGTAATAAATCTGGAAAAAAAATCATATTTAAGCTACTTCCATGCTATATACAGGAAAGTATAATGTTTTAAGTCATTCATTTAATTAGTCTCTATCTACTTTTCAGGTTTATATGGAGAACAGGTCACATTTTAGGTCATATTTATGCAAAAATATTGAAAATTTAGAAAGGTTCACAAGCTTTTAAGCACCACTGTACTATCATCAAAACAACTGCTAACAAAAAAATTAAAAAAAAAATAGACAGAGAAAAAGGTTGATATGTAAAGTAAAGGGATTATCTGCAGCAGAAACTTAATATATTGATTTAGCTTTTTACTTTTTATTTGAGATATACAGAAAAATCACAATCCTGGATGAAATTGAGAGGCTCTAAGCTGGATACTCAGAGTTCTTGGGTGGTCCAGCCTTTGTATAATATTGCATTTATTTATTTGTTTGTTTGTTTGTTTGTTCATTCATTCATTCATTCATTGCCCATCTTGTATCCAATGACTCTGAATGTTTTTCAGCAATAAAACTTTAAAGTATTAAAACACATTAAAATCAATCTGAACACAGTGGATAAAATCATTAACAAATACAAACCATTAACACCAGATGGGAAAGGAGAGAGCCAGACACCAGATTGGGGGCGGGGAGGTGGAATTAAGGTTTAGTTAGTCAACCACTTCCAGTATAAAGCTCCCCCATTGGGTCCCCAAGCCATCTGGCAGAGCGAGGTCTTTAGGGTATCATGAAACCTCAGGAAGGTAAGAGCCAATCTCATCTCAGAGATAAGATGTTCCAGAGAGAAGGAGCTCTTTTACCTCATATCTGTGTTTTCTGGGCAATAAATTATTAGTAATATTTTCAGAGAGATGGTGGCTGCCACTTCGATAATCTTCCTATGAAAGCAGAAATTGTACAATTTGTGTTATATTAGAAACTAAAGAACAATCTCTCTTTCTGAGAAACAATTATAAGCCCATTATATTACCCACAACGTCCTGTTTTTTCTGGATGATTTGATACATCTTTGTATCTGACAGTTACTTTCCCTCACCAAAAATATGAAAAAGCTTCCTTTTGAAACTGATGAACTTATGAAAGACCATAAGTATGCACCTTACATTTTTAAATTGTATGATATTCCTGGCATACTTACTCTGGCTCCAGATATATATTTGTGGTTTATATGTTTTGTACAGTTGGTGGAATAACTATTATTACTCCCCATGCAGAGATGGTATTCAGCAGGTTCTGACCAGTTCTGGAGAACTGGTAGTGGAAATTTTGAGTAGTTCGGAGAACTGGCAAACACCATCTCTGACTGGCTCTGCCTCCCAAGTCCCAGCTGATTGACTGGGTCTTCTTTTGTTGCCCTGCATAGAAGAACGGAGCTGGAAACAGGTTAGTGGGGTGGGGTGGAAATTGAGATTTTACGGTATCCTTCCCCTGCCATGCTCATCAAGCCACACCCACCAAGCCACGTCCACAGAACAGGTAGTAAAATTTTTTTTAATCCCACCACTGTCCCCATGTACCGTTTTTAAAAAATACTAAATATGCTTAGAAATGCGTTCTTGTGATATATATTAATAAAAAAAACCTAAATATAAATTTGCATTAACCTGACTGGTTCTTTTGATGCAATTGAGTAAATGTTAAAATAAGCTTAAGTGAGTTATGGTTTATTCCTGATAATCTGACTACAGATCACAAATTGTGCTTCTTTTCCATTTGATAGGTTTTCAGAAAAATAAGTCCATTTGGGCAAAACAATTCCAGCAAATTGTCTTAGCTGCAGTATAGGAGGATGGAAAGGAACCTCAGTTGTTTTTAATGTCCCATTAAGCCAGTTTAGATATTTCTCCCAGACTGCATCAATGAGCTACACTAAATATTGGGGTGTATTCATGATGATTAAGAATCTTTAGAGCTTTTTGTATCCTCAACACCTTCTTTATGCCACTCAGCTGCTGGCACATCTCTTTGGGAGGTTTTTGAAGTGGTTTTTTGATCTCAGAAAGAACCTCTCATAGTTTCAGATCTGATGTTGAATCCCTTCTTTAGTCAACGGAGTCTTCTCTGTAGTCACAGAGGAGAAAGCAAATCAATCTGGTTCTAAGGCATGAAACTGTAACATCCTTTTGTAAATCATTGATAAGTAATGACACTTGTATAGAAGTGAAATTTTCTGGGTCAAACTCCCAAATTGATTTGAGTCAGCTTTCAAAAAAAAATTGCTAAAGGATGGAAATGGGCAGATAATTTCTGCTTGTGTAGCTAATGGCATTAATTCCGTAGGGGGATATAACATGCAGAAACTGGTTTCTTCAAATGCCTTTTCATGATAAATTGGAATTTGCATGTACAGTTTACAGATTGATGTACATCCTTTAATATGATCTGCATTTTTACTTGACATCTAGTCCATCCATCTTGTAGTACTGATGAGATCACATACAACATTTACTTCTTTTGAACACTAATGCTTTAGAGTTCACATGACTAGGTTGGAATTGTTTTAAGGTTCCCCAGTGAAAAATGTAGGCAAGTTGGAAGATACTTAAAGTATCAAGTTTTTAAATACAAACATAAGAACTGTATGTTTGAATGTTGCATGCAAGACTATATTATGTCCCAAGTAAGTACACATATCTATAATGTGCTACACCCAAATTGCAATACAGTGAATAGTACTACAAAATAAAAATAGAATTAGCAATCTTATAAAAGTTTGTAACATGTTTTCCATAATTTTACATTAACTAAATTTTTAATAAACTTATTCTTATTTATTGAACTTGTGTTTTGATTACTTTCCACAGAAAAACTATATTAATCAATGTTTCATTTGAGAGAATTGTAATGTTTTTACTTTATTATTAAACTTTGCTGTGCTCAAAGTATTTTTCATTATGAAAGTACTTAAGCATTTTAAAGAAAATATCACACAGAAGGGAAATAAATTTGAAATCCTCCTTTCTACACTTCATGAATAAATAAATATGAAATGAACTGCTTATTTTTAGGATAATGGTTGAAGATATGCTTAAAAGTACAGTATTGGATATTATTTTAGATGATTTTTTTAAAAAACACTAATTCCCCAATGTTTTTAATCACTATTTCTGCACCATTACTATTCATAACCTGAACGCTTCTTTTTTACCCAATAGAAACTGTACATATATGTATTTATAAGTATATATGTATACATATTTACAAGGGTTGAATGAAAAGTAGTTTCTTTACCTCTGTAACTAGTTAAAATATGGATGTTTTAGTACACGAAGCAAAATTATCTTTGAATTGAGGTCTTTTGTAATATGTACTTACTTTTTTTTTACATGGTTATTACCCTCATTCACTACACATTTCAGTCAACAATGGACAATTTTTAAAGCCATCACAAAAGAACCCACACTTTGTCTCTTCTGACAGATTAAGAGAATCATTTCCTCCTCTTCATATGAATCAAACAGATGCCCACAAAAGTAATCCTTCAGTTTTGGGAAAAGGTGCAAATTGTCTAATACCAAATCAAGACTGTTATGCAGATGGATTGAAATCATGATATCCAACTTTGCAATTGTCTCCTGGATAGCTTGTGAAATATGAAGCATCGCATGATGTTTCAATAACACATCCTTGTGCTTCTGAATTTCGAACACTGTTTCACAGTTTTGAATGTTCCAGTATAGTGCGCAGAGCTGATCGTGGTACCAAGTTCAAGGAAAGCTATGTGAATAACACCTCTTCAATGATGTTTTCATCTCTGCTGTCAGCATGCCAGGAACCCATCTTCTAATATGAAAAAACATCAATGTTATCCCACATTCTGTGAAATGGCAAGCCTTGCGGCAATTTTTCTTTGAGTGATCCCTCAATTATTCTTGATCAATTTATCAGGTTTTCTCGTGCAATTTGTTGATTGCTGCCACAAGTCATACAGTTCATTCTTGATCACAGAAATCAGTTCTCCCAATTCATCACTTTAACATATTTTGGCCTAGCAACAAACAGGAGTCATGTCAAAAAAGTCATCCACACAAACAAACTCATTTGGGCTGAATTTCAGTTGGAATTACTTATTTGGTAGCTAAATTCCAATTATGGCATGCTGCTTCAAATTTAGTGATGAGTAATGTAAAACATATTGATCCAAAGGGTTCTAATGGCTGAAAGCAATTAAGTAATATCCAAAAGTGATTGGAAAAGGAAGTATTTGAATCAGTGTCCCTTTAAAAATACCAACCGTGGTTTGAGCAAAATAACTCTTCCTTCATCGCCCAGAAGATGGGACTTCATCTTCATTTGGGACTGCTGCTCTTGCAATCTCCTCACAAGAAACAACCGTCTGGAGCACTTATGGGCAATTTCAACTTGTCTGGAAAGGAGTTCCAAAGAGCTGGTCTACTTGCTATCTCTTCATTTTGCTATGGTTGTCAGCTCTGCTACAGCTGAACTATCTTCAGTTCACAATTTCTTCCCAATGAATGTGTTGTTTTCTGAAGCAGAGACTGGCAACATGCTGTCCCTGGACCAGGCATAGTCCCCAACTTCTTCCGTATGGCCCACTGAGCACTTTTTGTTTATAATTCTGAAATATTTTATGGCAAAAATTTTAATCCTTTTAAGTTAGGAATGCATGGAAACTAATGTAAGCTCTATAAGGGATTTAATATGATGTAAAAACAAAACCCACCAACCCGTCTCCTCAACTCCCCACCCCAATTTTAGCCTCATTCTCTTTTCATCCTTGCCTACCCAGTACAAATTACATATTTTCCACATGTCAACTAGCATTGAAAGCATCTTCAATTCATAAATTGTTGCAGAATCTTTACAGAACTTCTAGTGAACCACTATTAATAATAGAGTATTTTGTGATTTTGTGGAATACATATTGATTGCATATTTGGGGCAAAACATAACCAGGAATTGGCTTATTGTGAAAATTAGACTGGATGATATGAATGGAAAAACAACAGAACCTACAATATTATTTGCATATTTGTGAATGCTGTTTAATATTTTGGTGTATAACATTACAATTGCTACATATTTACTTAGAAGAAAGTCCTGTCAATTTTTATGAGATTTTCTGCTAATTTTTGAGAACATAGTTTGCCTGTCTCTTGCTATGGAGTGTAGATGAAGAGGTAGATGAAAAAAAAAACATTTTGTCCAACTTGCATTTAGTTAGATGTATGAAAACATTTTTTCATGGCATAATCTGAAAGATACCAAAAACCTAGAACTAAAGATATCCAGGAAAAAATGGATTGGAGCAACTTAATTAAATAGAGTTTTGGGCATTGGGTATGCAATGTAAAAATGAGAAACTTTCAAGACTACATGTTTAAAAGACTTCATTGCACAGTACTGAATATTGCTTTGATAGCTGTCTCTTATTCCAATTAGCTATTCAGTTACAGAAAAGTATATCTGACTGACTGAATAAATCCCTTGTAATGCTGGTATCTCAGAGAGTTTTTCAACTAGGGCAGAACTAAATCATCCCTGTCTTACAATGACCTCTTGGACACGATGCAATTGAGGTTTCATGACCTCCTTTGAATCTCATTTGATAAATTGGGGGTATTTGATGCAGGAAAAACAGTTACCCTTGTGTAATGTTTGGTTAATTGTTTATTTATCATTCACATATTTGCTGAAAAAAGTCAGCAATGCTACCAGATGCCAAAGTAAAAAGGAAAGTCCTAGAAACGGAGGCACTTAACTACACTTGATGGTATTTATGTATAGAGAGAGGGCCTTGACATTGTGTCCTTTCTCCTTGAAGGTTTGTATATTTTTATCTTTCTAGGCTTTTTTGATCAGTTATGAAAAATTTTTATCAGTTGTCAGAGGAGAAGATGCTAGCATTTTTTTCTTCAAATTTTAGAAAAATCTAAACTTATAGACTGTTATTAGAAATAATCTAGAGGAAAAATAAGAGTCTACAGATAGACTTGTGCCAGATTCCTTCCCCTCTTGAAAAATACCTGATGGACTAAATTAAGTTCTGCACGGAACACTACAAACAAGCACTTTATTATGAGTTTTATTTTTATTGAATTATTGGTTGGTTCTTCTGAGTAAGGTCTTTTTTTCTTTTTATTCCTGAAATTGTGTAGAGAGAGAGAGTTATTACATTGAATGAATGAACTGAATGAAATAAATGATGTCTTCAGATATCTGAATAATCCTGTCCTATTCTACAATTTGACTTTTACCCTGCCATGTAGTACAATCTAAAAGATATGAATTATGTTAGCACAATTCAGAGAAGATGATAGAAGTATTTGTATTTTAAGACTATGGTGCTGCTTTGGAAATCAAGCCCTTACTATTTGTGCTTAGCCATGTTCACAATTAAGAATACTAGATTTCTACATGCGGTGGCCATATACTATGAAAAAATGAATTATGAAATTCATCATATATAAGCAGCATCAACAGTACACAGACGTCTTGTACCCTAATCCCCTTATTTGGGGTTTCTCGAATCAGTCACAGCGCCTAACTAATATTTATTTGTTTATTTGATTTTATGCCTCTGATTCCAAGTAACCCTAGGTGGCTCACCATATGTTAGAAATGTTAAAAAACAGTATAATAGGAAACAACAAAACCAAACTAAAACCAAAAAATACATGCTGGAGGTATGCCAGTAAGGCTTTGATAATGATAGTGCAGTTTGATTATGATGGATCAAGCCACCTGTTTCATCTATTATCCAGAATATGGGAGTAGGAAGAACTCCGCTTTATGCAACGTGATGAGCTAAATTATTTAAATTATAAGGGATTCATGCTGAAGAAGTGGCCTAATTCTTCTTAATAAACATGTGGCACGTTGTTTAGATCAGGGCTGTCAAGCTTTGTTAGGTATAACATTGGTCACCTAACTAGTTTGGGTAAGATAATATATATATAAGCTATGATTCTTAGTTTAAAGTGTGTGTTACTTTAAATGCAAAGCATGTATTTTGGGTGTGGTGTGAAACCACCATAAGAGGGAGCAAGAGATGCTGATGAGACGCTGACGAGACGCTGACGATTCCCTGACGTTTTGCTGGCAATTACTGGAGTTGCAGACGGAAGAGAGGAGTTTCTGAGTTTGTTGCATATCTCTCTCTACTGCGAGGAGATAAATTACTGGACTGTTATTTTGTAAGTGTACCGACCTCTCATTTTTGACATTGGAATTTTGCAACTGGATAATCCCTGGACGGACTGAAATAAGTGTATGATATATGGACTGTTTTTGACTATGCTTTAACTCTTGCTGGAATAAAACTACTTTAATTGGCAAAGTATCTGTTTTTACTGAGTGTAAGCTACACAACACTTATCTCACATATTTTGCCTGCCTGCCTGACTGCCCTGCAGATTCTTGCTAGGGTATATCCCTAACACTGGTTATGGGCCCAGCTGCACAGTCAGACTAACCAGGATATAACAGGCTTATATAAAGTGAGAGCTATTGTAGTTACACAATACTGTAAACAGACAGCTGTGTTTTATTAATTATAGTTTAATATCCAGAGAAAGATGGCACAAGTCAATTTACCAAGTTTGTCTCTAATATCCAAACTGGATGGAACAAACTATGTTTCATGGTCTATGAAATGCAGCCTACTTCTACGCAGAGAAGGTTTGTGGAATATAATACAAAACCCACCAGAGGTAGATGCTTGGGATCCAGAGGATGAAGATGATGCCCAGAAGTTACAAGAATGGAAACTGAAAAATGAGCAAGCTCTCTGTATAATAGGACTGACACTCAGTGACCAGCAGCTTGTCCATATTCGTGGAGAAGAAACAGCTGCTAAGTGCTGGGAGAATTTAAAGAAGATTTATGTTCGAGACAGTGTAGGAGCTCATATCAATCTTACACGGAAGCTGTTCAGAACACATCTTCAAAAGAATGGAGACATGTTGACTCATATAAACACTATGAAGAGGATTTTTCAGGAGCTGCATGAAAAAGAGCTTATCTTCACTGAACTGCATCAGGTTTATATAATTTTGTCTTCATTGGATCAGAGTTATGATGATTATGTAACTTCATTGGAAGTGCTGCCGAAGGACAACCTCACATTAACTGACATTACTGGCAGATTAATTGAAGAAGCCAGGAGAAGGCTCGAAAGGGATCAACTCAGAAGGGAACAGCCACAAGAAGAGGAATTATCTTTGTCAGCCTACACAATTAGAAAATGTTTTAATTGTGGAAGAAAAGGACATTTGGCTAGATTCTGCAAGAAAGAAAAAAGCCAAAATGCCAGCCAGAATGCAAAAAGGCATCAAAAGGATAAAAAATGCTTAGAGTTAGCCATGTATAGCAACCAAACTGTGAACAATAATAATTTTTGGGTTGTAGATAGTGGAGCATCGCACTGCATAACAAAAGATAAGAAAAGATTTATTAAGATGTCCACAAGTTCACAGCAGATATCATTAGCGAATGGCTGGAAACTGAAAGCAAAAGCTCAAGGTACTGCATATTGTTCTTGCATAAAAGAAAATGTAAAAATGTTATATGTACCACAACTTAAGTTTAATTTGCTTTCAGTTAGAGTTTTGATTAAACTAGGTTATGTAGTTACCTTTAGGGGAGAAAACTGCATAATAGAAAAGGAAGGTAAAAAAGTGATTGCAACTTTAAAAGGTGAATTGTATGTGTTAAATGATAATCAGTTAGAGGTAGCTAACACAGTGTATAATAATGTTAAACCTCATGATGAGTGCATACATTTGTTACACAGACGTTTAGGGCATATAAATTTTAAAATGCTCAAGCAAACAGTTGAACTGTCTAAAGGTATAAAACTGAAGCCTTGCAGTAAGTATTTGCACTGCAATGTTTGCAGTCAAGAAAAAAGCAAGGTAATACCAGCAAATAGAATTAATGGATTTAAAACTAAGGAGCCTCTAGAGGTCGTATTTGCTGATATTATAGGTCCTAAAAAACAAAGTGTGGGAGGTGCTCGTTATATATTAAGTATAATGGATCATTACTCTAGATATGGTTTCTGTTATTTAATGAAGAGTAAAATGGAAACATCAAAATTTCTTTAATTGGTTGAAGTTTGCAGAGAGAAAAACTAAAAGGAAACTAGTAACTCTTATAACTGATAATGGTACTGAATTTATAAATAATAAATTCCAAAATAGACTGAAGATGGCAGGTGTAGAACATAAAAAATCTGCACCATATAGGCCACAACATAATTCCTTTATAGAAAGGCGAGGCCAAACACTGCAGGCAATGGCTCGTACTATGTTGTCAGATTCAGGATTACCTGAGAATTTGTGGGGAGAAGCAACAATGTGTGGTAATCATATATTGAATAATGTTGTTAATTCAACAACAGGTGAATTACCATTCACACGGTGGCATGGTAGAAAACCTGACCTAAGCTACATGCACACATTTGGAGCACCAGCATGGGTGCATATTCCCACACAACTGAGACATAAGGGACAGCATAGGGCTAAAAGATTATATTTTGTAGGTTACGAATCTAACCATAGATCTTACAGGTTCTGGGAAGAGGGCACAACTAGAATTTATTGTAGTGCTAGTGCTCAATTCCTGGAACATGTGGGATGGCAAAAATTGGAACACGATTCGAATAGAAGTGTTATTATAGAAACCTACAAGGGCCCGAGCCACCATACTAGTAAAAGTCCAATTAAAGAGAAAGTAAAGGAAGAGAAAATAGCACCAATTAAGGAAGAAATAAGTGAAGAAGAAATAGATGACCAGGAACAGGTGATAGATAAGAGTCCACCTGTGAGTCCTGTTCTACCTAGAAGGTCAACAAGAGTGAGTAGACCACCTGATAGGTATCAGGCAAGTGTGTGCCAGATTAGTAAAATTCCAGCTACTGTAGAAGAATTAAAATTGTATCCTGCAAAGGATCAGGAGAACTGGCATACAGCAATGAAAAAGGAACTGAATTCA
Organism: Pseudonaja textilis; assembly: GCF_049901715.1. Taxonomy (NCBI): domain Eukaryota; kingdom Metazoa; phylum Chordata; class Lepidosauria; order Squamata; family Elapidae; genus Pseudonaja; species Pseudonaja textilis. The sequence continues at coordinate 52,280,949 of NC_141991.1, forward strand.
TTAAGACAGATGGGAGTCTATGAGAATGCTAGATTACCTCCAGGTGAAAAGTCCATTGGCTGTAAATGGATATTTAAATTAAAAACAGGTACAAATGGGACTGTTACCCATAAGGCTAGGTTGGTAGCTCAAGGATTTAATCAAACTGCATGTGATTATGATGAAGTGTTTGCACCAAGTTTAAAAGCAACAACCTTGAGAGCAGCTTTAGTGTGGGCAGCTAAGAAAAACTATATCATAAATCATTTAGATGTAGAAACTGCCTATCTGCATGCACCATTGCAGCACACTATATACCTAAAGAAACCTGTAGGGATTAAGGATGATAAAACTAATAATGACTGTTGGAAGCTTAAAAAGAGTCTCTATGGATTAAAACAATCTGGTTATGAATGGAACCAATATATTGTTAAGGAGTTAAACAATATAGGGTTTAAAGCAGGTTTAGCTGATCCATGTTTATTTAAAAGAGAGAAAAATGGAATAGTGTCATTATTATTGTTGTTTACAGATGATATTGCTTTAATTACAAAAACTAATAATGAAGCAACTGAAATAATATCATTATTAGGTAAGAGGATAAAATTAAAGCAATTAGGAGAGATAAAAAGGTATCTCGGATTGACAATAAATAAAACCAATAGTGGCTATAAGATATCTCAAGAGGATAAGATTTATCAATTACTAAAAACATATAAGATGGAACTTTGTAAACCAGCAAAAACTCCAATGAGTCAGGAATTTTGCCGGACTGATGTTCAGAGTTCAAAATTCGATAAGACTATCTATCAGTCGCTAATTGGTAGTCTATCATACATTAGTAATTGGTCAAGGCCAGATATTGCCTATAGCATTAATCAATTGGCTCGTTTCAACGCTGAACCCGATGAACGACACTGGCAAGCAGCAAAACGTATCTTAAGATATCTTAAAAGGACAATGCACTATGCATTGTATTTGGAGCCAAAAGATGATTTGATTTTAAGTGCATATGCTGATGCAAGTTTTGCAACAGATATAAACACTAGGAAATCAACTTCTGGAATGGCTATACTATTAGGAAAAGCATTAATTGGTTGGAGGTCAATTAGACAGCAACACATAAGTATGTCCACAATGGAAGCAGAATTTTCATGTCTATCCTTATTATGTACTGATTTAATTCTGTATAAACAGTTGTTGTTGGATATGGGATTAACTGTTAATGATTCCATTGTTGTGTATGAGGACAATCAAGCAGCCATACAGATGGCTACAAATATTGCTGTGAAAACGAGATCTAAGCATACAGATCTTAGATATCTGAATGTAAGACAATCTGTAAAAGATGGTTTAATAAGATTGGAGTATTGTATGACTGAGCAAAATATTGCTGATCAGTTTACAAAAGCCCAAGGTGCAGTGAAACACAAAGAGAGTTGTGATGACTATGGGTTAAGATTGTAAATAGCTATATATATTATTATATTACTCAAAAGGGGAGAATGTTAGGTATAACATTGGTCACCTAACTAGTTTGGGTAAGATAATATATATATAAGCTATGATTCTTAGTTTAAAGTGTGTGTTACTTTAAATGCAAAGCATGTATTTTGGGTGTGGTGTGAAACCACCATAAGAGGGAGCAAGAGATGCTGATGAGACGCTGACGAGACGCTGACGATTCCCTGACGTTTTGCTGGCAATTACTGGAGTTGCAGACGGAAGAGAGGAGTTTCTGAGTTTGTTGCATATCTCTCTCTACTGCGAGGAGATAAATTACTGGACTGTTATTTTGTAAGTGTACCGACCTCTCATTTTTGACATTGGAATTTTGCAACTGGATAATCCCTGGACGGACTGAAATAAGTGTATGATATATGGACTGTTTTTGACTATGCTTTAACTCTTGCTGGAATAAAACTACTTTAATTGGCACTGTATCTGTTTTTACTGAGTGTAAGCTACACAACACTTATCTCACATATTTTGCCTGCCTGCCTGACTGCCCTGCAGATTCTTGCTAGGGTATATCCCTAACAAGCTTCCAGCGTGGAGGCTGGATGCATCAAGCACAGGCCACACCCATGCCCGGTTTAATGAAGGAGGAAAAAGGCCTAATATGTCATGCGATACCACCATGACAATGCGAGTTTGACACCCCTGGTTTAGATGAATGTTTTGCACTTTGGTGGGGCATCTTCAATACAGTGATATCTGGTTCTACATTTCCCCCTAGGCTGAAAGCAGGATGTGGTAGCAGCTGTGACCCAGCACATTGGACTGTCAGGGCATGAATGGGAAGTACCCAATCCAATCAAGGGCTATTCATCCAGAAACCTAGTTCTGGTATAGTACCAACTTTGGCTCATGATGCAGTTAATATTACCCCTGAAATCCCAGAGCCAATTTAAGGGGTCTCCTGGACTCACAACTCCTCTGTAAGAGCAAAATCCACAGCCAGGAGGGCTTAACTCCAACTTCAGATAAGATACCAGCTGTGCTGTGGGATTCAAATTTTGTAACAACCAGTTCTGTGGACATGGCTAGGTGGGTGTGGCCATGTGACTGGGTGGGTGTGGCTCCCCATTTTTGGCACCAATGCTATGCCTCCACTTTTTGTCTTCCTGGGCCTCAGGGAAGCCTCCTGGGTGAAGCAGTAAGTAAGTGAAGGGAATCCCGGCACAGCTGATCATAGGAACAGCTGATCATCGGGAGAGGAAAAATACCTTAAGGAGTGAAGGGGAAGAACACAGTCAGCAACGTCGGGCATGCGCGCAATGTTGCACATATGCGATAAGGACGGACTGGGCAGAGAGGGGCAGGGCCAGTCAAGGGCAGAATTTGCCGGTTTTCCAAACTGTGCAGAATCATAACAACCGGTTCTGTAGAAGCTGTCCGAACTGGTAGAATCCCACCCCTGAGCTGTGCCCTTAACAGGATGCATAAGGGATAATCAATGATGTCCTGGTTAGACACTATTCAGTTGGAATCCTGTAATTTGCATTACTGGAGACTTTTCTTGAAACCACTTGGGAACGCCAGCTATAGTATAAAATAATGGCTGTATGCTGTATGCTTATTACACAGTCTTGATGCTGCATATAATATTACTGCTGTGGGAAATACATTGGTTATTGGATTATTTCTGAGTGTAATTCAGGGAGTTGGTGATCTGTAAAACCTTCCCAGGTTGATTCCTTGCCCAATCAACAAATAATGTCTTGCTGAAGGTTGCCACCATCAAGAGGTAATATTTGAAAAGGGAGACATTCTTTGTTGGGGTTCCCAGAACATCACACCTGAAATGATAGTGACTGTTCTGGTAAAAAAGGAGATTTATTTTAGAAAGACACACACACATACACACACAAGTCAATAGGAGTCCTTGCCTAATTCCTAGGTGTCTATTTAACAGACAGAATGGTAAGTGGATCAAGAGAAAGATGAAACCTGAGAAAATGATGTTTGGGAAGAGGTAATAAGATGATCAAAAAGAGTAAGGCAAGCATTTTAAGGAACAAAAGGGAATATATGAATTTGAGGACTAGTGTATTGAGGCAAGCTATCCATTGGTTTTGTAAACCTTGCTTTATATCTCAGTAAATATTATGAATCCAGTCAATTACATAACACTATCATTAAGCTAACAAAGATTTTACACAGTCATATAATTATATTTTTTTTTCAAGAGATCACAGTTTTGTTCTTAGGTTTCTTCTTTTATAGGTTAATCACCATTTATGAGGACTAACAAAAGCTTAGAGGTCAGTCTAAAAATAGCATTTACAGTTTAAGAGGTATCTGAAATTAAATCATTCTCAGTAACAAATCTCTTCTATCATAAATCTATAGAAGTCTAGCATTTCCTCTTAAGCATAAAGATACCATTCATATTGAAGATATTTTTCTTCCAAGTTGACATGTAAAGCTTGATATTTCCAGTGTGGTTTATATTTTACTAATCATTTTCAGGAAAGCGATTCGCACTCCTATTTCTTTCACTGATAGATGAGGGAAAATGTTCACTGAGTTCTGTTTCTTCTTAGTGTTTTTACACTTGCTGTCAAAACAGCTTTCCTGGTGTACTACTGTTTCCTGGAGTATTACTGTGATGCATTCAATCCTCCCTTCCTCCCAGCCATGCAAAATCTAGCTCAGCCTGGTCTGATGGTGCCAGACAGGGAGGAGAGGTCACACTTAAATAGATAAGCAGAGAACAGAGACAGATAAATCCTATTTTGAACTATTGGGATAAACAGTAGTTTCCATGAAGTGTCTGCTGAGAAGCTGTTAAAAGTATTGAGATATTGTTGAAAGATGCACAATATGGTAGCATAAATCCTTTTTTAAAAATCTCTCTATTACAGTAATTCAACACTAGTTGCTTAAGCAGATTAGCTAGAATATAAATTGTACTTGTTGAAGTATTTCTGATTTTAGGTAAGTTTATCCAATTGTTAGCCAGCTAGAAAAAGGTATACTTTATAAAAGGAATACAAAGTTGAATCTTGTCAAGCTTTCTTAAACAGTAAAGCCATACATGGCTTTGGACAGTGCTTTCTGTTAACTTGCAAATTGATTAGCATCTTTTTAAGAGGCCCATTTGGGGGAATTCTGTATGACAAGGGTGGGCATGTAGCAATTGTGGAAAAAGACTGTTGTGAGAATGAATCCTTCCCAGGTAAGATCCATAGCATGTCTTTATTATCAATCACATATCAATGCAAATCCATCAGATGCAGGATGACTGAAGGCTATAAATCGGATTGCTGCATACCACATTGATCCAGTACAGATTAATGGACAAATAATTTTAAATTTCCCACTCCAGGGCTGAGTAACTTACCCCAAGTAGTCACCCAGCCACTTCTGCGCCAAAAGGAATAGAACACGAGTCTTCCTGTTCCTGTCCAGCATCATCATTACATTAAACTAGCTGTGTAAATGAACTAACTTTTCAGTATTAAATATTCGGACTCATATGTGACCCACAGAACCTCTTCAAAGGGCTTTGCAAATTGCATTATGGGAAAGTTATTGCACTTATATTAATTTCATTAAATTTAGTTTTTGTCCTACCCATTTCTTTGTTCTGACCCTGCCCACTTTTGGAATGTTTCCCCTGGCCCACTGCTAAAATGCCAGATTGGAGCTTTGATTCAAGAAGATTGGCAGTTTGTTAATTGTCATGTTTTGATTGTTTGAAGGAATCTTAAATGTAATCTCTGGGAATGTTATATTTTGCTGATTTTTAAAAAATGTTATTATTCTCTTAATATTGAGAAAATATAAGGAATTTATAAAAGCAAAAAAGACATTTCTCCTTATATCATCAGTATATCCATAGTGAAATATAGCTTTTTCTATACCTGGCATACAGACTGCAGAAGAAAGCTGGAAAGATGCTGACGGCCACCAGTCTTGTCTGTGGAAGGAAGCAACCTGGTCTGGTTTGGAGATTAGCTCAGCTGCCCTCCCCAAACCACTCTTATCAGTTATAGAACAAATTAAAATTAAAATTGAACATAATTGATAACTTTGTGAAAAGAAAAGCATATTGTTCATTAATGAGAGCAAAACAAGGGCATGCCATGCAAGACAGAGGATAAGCAGAAGTGAAAGAGAAACTACACCAGAATTAGGAAAAAGAAGGATCACTGCCTTTTATGACTTGGATCAGAATTTGGCCTACATAATTTTTTGAAGCCTTTTCCTATTCAAGAGAATTCTTTTTCTGTTTGAAAAGGTGATTGTGCAGTTCGCTTTTGGGACCAAAACTTAAATGATGGCTACATAAATTGGACCTGAATATCTCTCAGGTATCGTAGCAGGTTCGGAATCCATTTACAGTTGTCTGTAAAAGTTTAGGACCTAATCCACTATGTTTCAATGAAACCCTAAGTAAATAGAAGAAGCTTCTGCATGGCATAAACACAAACACAACTTCATTCTACAGATTTGAATTTGTACTTATGTGCAGTGATTTGCAGATTCAGAATAAAACTACCATGAATATGGCAGATTTGAAAGTTGAATTCTCTTTCATTTGGTACTTTGCAATACCTCTTTTGGCAGAAATACAGCTTTCAAAAGTTTTCTGTGGGCAGCTACCAGAAAAATAACTAATACAGTAGCTTGTGTTTAGATATTCCCCACTCTTCTTTGCAGTATTTCTATTTCAGAAATAGTCTTAGATAACTTTTGTATGCCCTTTATGCTTGAAATCTCCCCAGAGACTTTCTTGCAGTCCATTCTTTCTTACACTTTTGGAAGCCCTTTCCAAAAACCTTGTTTCATAGTTGATTTGGAGGTATGTTTCAGATTGGTGTCTTTCTGAAATATCTATTGTATTATCTAATAAAGGAGAATATTTGTAGCTCAGGGGTCTTTGGTGCTCCGTGTGCTTGCATGTTTTCTTGCAGATGTCTCATTACCTAAACTAGATAACATCATCAGTGCTAGTAAGGAATGCTCTTTGCTGTAAGTTCATATTCTGAATTGTCTTTTCCAGCTTCCATTTTTTTCACTGTGTTAGTAGTATCAGTGCCCCATTGAAACGTGAAACATAGTTCAAAAGGCATCTTTTTAACTAAATAAAGAAACAATTATTTTTTCCTACTTAAATGTCAAAAGTTCGATTTGTTTTTCATATTATTTCTTTCCATTTACTCTTTAATTATAAGTTTTTTTCTGGATCTCAGTTTAGATGGTCAGGGGGGCTTTAACTCTCTCTCTATACTTTTCAAACAGGAAATGATAATGATTTAACTGTTGAGTCAATTTACACCCTTAATGTTCCACTTGGAAAAAAATGGCATTAGCTTCAAATTAAAATAAACTTTAATCCACATTTGAGGGGGAGATCATTAGTTTGTTATTCCTAAGAGCCAACTTAATAAGAGAAAGTAGTTTTGCTTTTGCTAATGAATAACAGTGTTGAGTCTGATGTTCAGAACCATGGAAATAAAAATCAGCTTTGGCTCCTAAGAGTCTGTGGATGGAGAACTACAATTCTAACATGTATTTTCTTAGTCTGGGCTGCAGATAACATGTTTCCTCTTGTGACAGCTGATCTTGCACTGGTAAGAATATGGTAGAAAAAGAATGGGAACAAAGTGATTCCTGCCAAGGCAATAAGCACGTTCCTGTTTCATTGTTATTTCTGTCTTTTATTTTATTTACTAATGTTGCTATTAATCAGTTTCATTTTGAAACCACAGTAACTCCTGCATTTTCTAGTCCTGGTTGCTGCAGCCTTTTGGGAAGTTCAGGTGGTTGTGAAATATGTTTTGCCGCTTGCAATGGTTAGATCAATAGATGAGATGAAAACGCTCTAGTCTATATCATTTTTGATAATTAATAATCTTTTGCCAGCTGGTACTCTGCAGGAAATTCCTAATTGCCAATTTTGTTAGGTTTCTCCCCCTCCCTCACACTGCCAATTTGACTTAGGGCAAGCAAGCATTGCCTTAAAACACTGTGAAATCCTATAACAAAGGATATCGCTGCACATAAGCAAAAAAGCAGTAAAAAAAATAACATACTGGACAAAAGCCAATTTTGTTTTAAAAGATGCCACAGAGATTTCATTTTATATTAATCATTCTTTTTTAAAATTTGCTAAAAGATTATACATTTCTTATGTCAGGCGGGGAAAGGTGCATTGACAAATGTCTAAAAGTTTACACTGCTGCTATGTGTATTGATCTTTAGCATTATTTCTGAAGTTTCTCACACAACAATAGCTTCTATTTTGTTGAAAGCATGTAGGTTTCTTTCGTAGTTCTGTGTTCAATAGAAAATTATGACCTCAGAGAGAGAATGTCCTCATTCTGAAAAAATAATCAGGTCACGCCATCTCATCTGTCGTCAACAATTGAGAAATATCTTACTGTATTGGGTTGCATTGTGCTGAACTCTTCACTAAATGGCTTTTTGTACTTTGAGCATTAAAATCAAGAACTTTCAAACTGCTTACTTGCTGTAACTCTTGCACACAAGATAATACATTGAGAGCAAAGTTTACTGAAATACACTTTTGAAATAATCAAATTTCATTGAACATAAAAATATGAAAACAAAAAGGTAAGAATAAATCCAGAGAGATGACATAATTCCACTTACTTAAACTTCATACGAAGATATGATTATTAGCAGAAGCACAGATGCTAATATTACCAGAGTGGAAACCTCCAAATATATGAAAGCAGAATGGTAGTTATGATTTACCATTAAAGGCTGTAATTGTAAAAAGTCGAACTATCAACAATCTACGGAGAAATAGGTGGTACACTTTCATTTTCATGTAGTAGTAGAATTTTCTAGGATAATAATATCCAAGGTGTGCAACTGTAACTTTTAGGCTGAGCTGGCATAACAGGATGTGACCAATAGAGAATAAAGAGAATTGTAAACTTATAAATAGGTCAGTTTGGTCAAGTAATACCTCCACAATTTTCATGCTGCAGTTCTGCAGTTAGAATGACTATGTTTAGGATACATTATTTTTTCATATTAGCAGTCTTTTTTTCCATGTTTTAATGGAGACCAGAATATTTTCTAGGTCAGTGGTTCTCAACCTTTTTCCACCACAGACCCACTTTAAATACCTTTTGTGGCCAGGGCCCATGGCCACGGACCCCTGAGACTTAACTCAAGATTTAAATCATAACGTTCCTTCAAGCGTTCATGCCCCCCCCGTGACAACATGCTGAGGCCACGAAAGGGCATTCTCTGAAACTGGTTGAAGAATGAGGGCCATGTGTGACCAGAGCCATCTCGAGTAGGCCCCAGGGGCCTATCAACAAAGAAAATACTGTGGGAACGTAAGTGGCATGTGGCAGATTCCGAGGATCAAACATATGATTGGATTATATTTTTAATAAATAAATAAATACGTAAAGGCTTGTTTCCCTTTTGTTGGTAGAAAGGTGTGGCATGCCAGCAAAGTTAGTCATTTTCCAAATTATTGACATGCTGAATCCAAATGTTTCATCACATTTTCTGAATTATTGGCACACTGAAGGTTCACCATCAAGAACAGCATATTTTAGCTCAGACTATTCTGAATGTGTACTGGCTATGAGTGATTGTCTAAACAGTTTCTGACTCAGGATATCTGGCATACCAGATGTACCAGATGTATCTATGAGCTCAAGATGTCAGACACAGATGCACACACACACACACACACACACAGAAAGAGAGAGAGAGAGAGATTGTTAATGCCTCATTGCTATTGTGCAAAAAATTGTAAGATTTTCACTATGTGGGATTATATGGTTAATACAGAGTTTAATTCAACAAGTTATATACAAGAAAATCCACATTTATCTAGTTCATTGCAATGACCTGAATTCTCATTAATCATGCATGGAAGCAATTGGTTGATTTCCTTAATATCTTATATTAAAGTCAAGAATGACGTCTTGCTTGCATAAAGATTTAAACTGTATGTAACTAGATAATCTCCACTGTGTGCTAAAAAGAAACCCTAATAAAATGTACAATTCACATCAGGGTAATTTAAATTCTGCATCAATAAAAATTTAATTACATAAACTCATATAAATTATTCACATTAAGAACATCCACATACATTCTCTAATTTATTCTAATCTTTTATTCATTACTATTGTTTTCCTAATGCTAGTAAGGGTCAAGAAGTTTTGCAATGAAATTAAACTCAAAGGCCTAAAGGCATCATTTAGAGGCTTAATTCTGCTGCCTTCCCCATCAGAGTTTTTGTTGGGAGCCAAAGATGGCATACTGTACAAATATAATAATAAATCCAACAACTATTATTTAGCAGAAATAATATATTATCATACTTTCTTGCAGCAAAGCTGTCAACTCATAAATGAGGCAAAACTTCCAAATATAGTCAACAGTAATCCATCTCATATTATTCAGCATAACAAGCAGAGGTTGTATGCAGCAGCAGGTTCTGACCAATTCTGAAGAACCGGTAGCAGAAATTTTGAGTAGTTCGGAGAACTGGCAAATACCACCTCTGACTGGAGATTTTACAGTATCCTTCCCCTGCCACGCCCACCAAGCCACGCCCACAGAACTGACAGTTAAAAAAAATTGAATCCTACCACTGATAACAACGTGACCTTTCTGTGAGTCTTAGTGGTGGCTGGCTACATCAGTCTCTTGCTCTATTTAAATTAGTATTTCAAGCATCTGAAAGAAATCCAGTTTGGTCTAGTGGTTAAAGCACCAGTCTAGAAACTAGGAGACTGAGTTTTAGTTTCACCTTATCTATAAAAAACAGCTGGGTGATTTTGGGCCAGTCACTTTCTCTTAGTCCAACCCACCTGACATGGTTGTTTTGGCAGGGAAAATAGAGAAAAAAGAAATATTAAATATGTTTGCCACCTTAAGTTTAGAAAAAATAGTAAAGGTGAGATATAAATAAAATAATAAATAAATCTGCACTAAGATCTAGGTGAATTACAGTTGTGTTGCTATCATTCCTGGAAATCAACATTCGAATACTATATTGTATTGGACCGTTGAGGAGTTCTTGTATGATTTTTACATTTTGTGACATGTTTTTATTGTAAGCTATCCAGTGATGACTTAAGTGAGATTGGCAGTGAAGAAATATGAAGAATGAAATGAAAATTAAAGAATTTTGATGGAAAAGTACTGGCAAATAGAAAAGAAGAGTAGGAGGGTTTTTCTATAGCTTTTTATTTATAAAAAGCTGTGACTTTTTGGTGAGCATACATTGAATGTGGAAAGCAATTTCTATACTCTTCACTTAAAATAAATAGAGAAAAATAAATGTTTAACTACAACCAAGCTTGAGAGTCAACCCAGTAATTACATTTTTTTCCTTTGCAGAAAATCTTCCCATTTGACAATAATTAACACAGTGTTGGTGGTGATTTTAAGTTTTAACAGGTTTTCAGATCATACTTGACTGACATAAAATAATGGTTAGATTCTTGTGGATTTGGAAGAATAAGAATTATGTATGCATTCAGGGCTAAAACCATGCTATAAACATACTTTTTGCAAATGCAATTCTGCATAAATCCACCAGATGTCATTTGATGATTAAGTCTTTGTCATAAATTTCCATGGATGGTAATATTTTTTCTCCCCATACATTTTCCATATTATCTTTTTATTCTAAACATCTGCACTATATAAAATTCAGATGTTTTACATTTTGATTTTTTTCTCTCTTCATGACAGTAACTTTAAGAGGAGAATCTGTTACATGTTTATTGCTATTTAATAAAAATGCTCAGTGGTCAAAGCTGAACAATGTCAAACTTTCTTTGTTGTAATTGGTAGGATATGATTTGCATTTGGGAGAGTACAAAAAATTGCTAACATCATGTCCCAAAGCAGATGTAGAAGACAACGTTGTTTGCTCCTCTCTTGTTAATTCATTCTTCCTTAGGACTCTGGTGAAAGATGCTGATTTGAAGTATGTTAAAATTGGTGAGATGCAAACATTATTTTGAGATATGATGTATGCTGATGTATGTTGATATTGGTGATTATAATGCTGTAATAATATTATTATAAGCTATTTCCAGTTCTATTTGTCAGATTCTGTTTGATCCAGTGAACGATTCTATGTATGGGTGGTTAAGATATTATTTTAGCTGATGTTGTCTTTCTCCTGTTTCCTCTGAACCTGCTCGAGTGATATTGGGAGAGCCATAGATGGGTTGGGGATGTAGAAAAAGATTAATCTGAGAAAATAGGTTTTGCTAGGACAAAGATCTTTTTTTAAAAAAAGGACAGGGCAATAGATTTCTTATGTTACTAAAATTCATGTTTTTATTTGGACTGTTGAGGGAAAAGAGAACAATCCATAAAAGTACTAATTTTACCCATAATTAAATGTAACAGAAGTTAGTTATTTTATACATTTGCTAATTTATTTCATGCATTTCTCAGACATGGTTTTTTAGAATGGAAAATGTAAATGATGGGCTTGGTGTATATGTAGTATTAAATGTGTCTTGAATTCCAGGACTTATCACAGGGTCAAATACCCAATTTTAAAAATAATTTTAAGGAAAAAAAAATAGGAAAAAAATGGAATTTTAAAAAAGATAGCTGATCATTAATCTCTTGTTTGGACTGATCAAACCTGGAGGCAGCAAGCTGTGGGGGGTTTGTTATGTGGAATAGTTTTTTATTCTAGAAATCGCTGGGCATAATCATTCTGACTTTGTGTTTTCTTTTCTGAAGAAAGGTTGAAAAAGTGGAAGTACTGAGTTTCAGTGAATTCAAACTGTAGTTGCCATTTTGGCAGAACTGTTGCATCACTGGGTCTAGGAATTACTTTCCAGTATATTTGAATCTGTGGTTTAAATATACCCCTAAGCACAATTAGTATTGCTGTCCTGTCCTACAGTTTTTCTATTGCATGTTTTTCTCTTCATTTTGGTACTGTTTTCAATAAACATGGACAAGAATGGTAGAATGGAAGATAAAATGCTGCTTTCTTGCTTTTACTATTAGATTCAAGAGAGGGTATGCAAGTATGAAGCCAGTGAGGCAACCTTGACTATTCTAGAAAGTTACACAAGGTCAGCCTTGTTTGATTCTTGTATTGGGGACCATCTGGAAAACATGGATGATTGTAAACTAAACTGAGGAGCAGAAATATATCCTGGGAGAGACTGTGGCAAACTATTTCAGTACTATTTCCAAGAAAACTGACAAGGTATGTCCATGACATCAACCACAGTCAAGCTTATTTAGTTATGTTTTACATTCTATTTTATATGTTGCAATTCCAATCCTTTTAGCGTCAATTGCCACTTCAACATATAAAGAGGAGCATTTGAAGGGTGTGGCACCACACACACAAACTCCAAATAGAGTTTCTGGAGTACAGGTAGTCCTCAACTTACAACAGTTCATTTAGTGACCGTTTTGAAATTACAATTGCACTGAAAAAAGGGACTTATGACCGTTTTTCACATGACCGTTGCAGCATCCCCATGGTCATGTGATCAAAATTTGGATGCTTGGGAAGTGACTCATATTTATGACAACTGCAGTGTCCCAGGGGTTTGATCATCTTTCACAACCTTTTGACAAGCAAAGTCAATGGGAAAACTGGGTTCACTCAATGACCCTGTTACTAATTTAACAACAGCTGTGATTCACTTAACGAATGTGGCAAAGAAGTCATAAAATGGGGCAAAACTCACTTAACAAATTTCTCAGTAACATAAATTTTGGCCTCAATTGTGGTCATAAGTTGAGGACTACCTCTACTATTGTAGCTACCATTTTGACTTTTTAATTATACAATGCAGGCAGTCCAGTATTCACTGGACAGTGAAGCTAATTATGTGCTAAAAGACCTTTCACAAGTGCTGTTTATTCACAACTTCTTTCCACTAATTTACTGCTAATACTGTAATATTATTTTCCATTAAACTAAAATACTTATTTCAAGTAATTTCATGTTTTACATACTGTAGCAACTGAATATTTAAGCTGTTGCATTTCCAAATTATAGGCACATAAAAACATGACACCCCTAGCAGTTTACTGCATTCACCACAGATACATTGCGAAGCATAGTATTTATAGCTAAATATTTATTAACTGAGGAATGAAATGTAAAATATATAATTATTTCTTCCTGTGGAATTTCAACCATAATTCATTTATATGCAACACTATGCATATTTAGTTGGGCACTAGGGCTTGTTAGGGAAAAATACGTTCTTAATTTTTTTTTTTAGGGAATGGCGGTATGAATGCCATTATATACATAGCTCAAAGTCTTCTTTCTTTTCCTGAGGATTGTTTGAGTTGTATTGTAATTTTTGTGAGTACAATGTAAATAGTAGGTAAAAGGAGACGGGTGGGCGAACAGCTCTGTATTCCTGCAAAACCAATCTTTGCATTTGGTTTGTACTAACACAGTATGTTGTCAGAAGTCGGGAGTCTTTAACAATGTTAGTCTAATAATGGATCTACTGGAACTTCCTGATAAAGAAGATTATTTGCTTATGTGGCAAAAAAAAAATCCTGGAGAAACCAGATATAAAGGTTAAGCTGTATTATATGGCAATAACGAGAGTGAATCTCCAACTGTTTCTGCAGGTTGTAGTGCTGGTAGTGATGGTGGGGTAAAAACAGTTTTTAAAACATTCCAGTTGGAAAAGGAATCTGATAATCAGAATCCGCAGTTGTTATTTGAGAAATCTGAAAATTACTGTGCATCAAAAAACATAAAAGGGGTTTTTTTTAAAGAAAGAAAGGGGGAAAGCATTGATACCTATACAATAGAGTTCAATAATAGCTTGCCAAGTGAGGTGGTGATAAAGAGTGATGTCACATCTCCTCAATCCTGCTTTCATAATAACCCCAAGATGCATGGGTCTTTTAAGCAAGAAGAGGTGAGAGTCCCAGGTAGGGAGTCTGGGAGTGCTGTGGAGGAGGCTGGGGGAGGGCTTGTTTAGGCCACGTGAGAATGTAGGGGAGACTGGGAAAGGCCAGGGGAGTGTTAGCACAGGCCATGCGTGAGTTGGTGGAAGCTGGGAGAGGGCTAATATGGGCTACACATGAACTGCGGGAAGCCAGTGCTGTGGATGGGAAGAAAAGCAGAAGTGGCTTAATGGAGCAACAGGCAACTTTCCCTGCTGGTTCACCATTGACTTTGCTTGTGGGAAGCTAGCAGGGAAGGTCACAATGGCAATCACATGACCTCAGCTCCCTGCAACAGCGTAATTGTGAATTGAATATTGAAGCACCTGGACAGCAGGTGGACATTGCAGAAGTGCTGCAATGACTGTAAATTTGAGGACTGGGCATTTTTTTCAGCACCACCATAACTTTGAACAAATGAATGCAACAAATGGATGTAAGCCAAGAACTTCCTGTGGTGACATCTCAGTTACAGAGACTCCTAGAGGAAACAAATTATCTGGATCCCCGCCAGACAGAATCCAGACTCAAACCTAGAACAGTGGCTGCTTTCAATCAGTGTTTCTCAGACTTTTCTTCACCACAGATCCCCTTTAAATACCCCTTGTGGCCACAGACCCCTAAGACTTAACTTAAGGTTTAAATTATAATATTTCTTCAAGCCTTTGTGGACCTC
Source organism: Pseudonaja textilis (assembly GCF_049901715.1). Classification (NCBI taxonomy): domain Eukaryota; kingdom Metazoa; phylum Chordata; class Lepidosauria; order Squamata; family Elapidae; genus Pseudonaja; species Pseudonaja textilis. The sequence continues at coordinate 52,296,034 of NC_141991.1, forward strand.
TTGTGATGACATTGTGCCCCCACCCCCGGGGTCCACGGACCACAGGTTGTGAACCACTGTTTTAGATGATTACATTTTTGAGGGAGAACAGCATTCTGCTGGTCCAATTAGGCAAGAATGATGCAGGATCCTTTTTAATTTTTAAATTTCTTGTCATCTTTAGTACCATGCATGATATTCTATTGCATTTCTATATGGATTGGTATCTATCTATCTATCTATCTATCTATCTATCTATCTATCTATCTATCTATCTATCTCCATCCAGCTATCTATCTAGCTACCATCTCCCACCTTTTTACAAATAATTTAAAGCAGCAAACATGTCCAACATACCTTTCTCTCCTATTGTCCCTACAATAACAACAACAACAATCCTGTGATATGAGTTTGGCTGACAGAAGGTAACTGGCCCAAGATGACCCAGTTGACTTTCATGGCTAAGGTGGGACTTGAACCCACAGTTTTTTGCTTTCCAGCCCAGTGCTTAACCACTAGACCACGGGTGGCAAACTCGTGGCATCACGTTGCCGTCACATGACATTTTGTGATGTTTTTCCCCTTTGGAGAGCTGGGAGTGGCCTGTGAGATGCATTTGGCCCATGGGCTGCCAGCTTGACCCTCCTGCATTAGACTTAATTATGAGTTAATAAAGAGTTAATGATACTGGTTTTCAGGAGTTCTGCTTCTACAAACCGGCTAGGAAGTAATGTTCTAGTATAGAATGAGATGTCATCAGTCTGCTGCTGGCACTAAGACCAAGTTGGGATGCTATCAAAGGTAGCATTAGGAGTCTGGATGGATCAATAAGCTCTCAGATTAAATCTTTCAAAAAATGAGTTGTATATCACTAAACAGCCAAGAACATTGGTCCTTTTGGTTACTTCAGATGGAACTGCATTCTAAATTATGGGAGGTTATTGCCCCATTATATTTTGTTTGATCTAAATATCATATTAAGAGGGAGTAAACCCTTAGATATTTGGGACATAATGTGAGTCATTATATAAGATTCAAACACTTGGAAAATGAAGCTTTTGAAAAAGAGGCTGACAGAAGACAAGGTGGTTAAATATTATCATTAATACAAGCCTGAACTTACATGAATTCAAAGACCAGAACAAAAAAAAGATTGATAGATTCTCTAGACAGAGACCCAGATATATAAGAGCAGCTGCATACTGGAAATTGCTTGTGCTACAACCTCAGTGCTTCCACTTCATCTGCACCTCCCCCGAGACATGCATGGAGATTATTTAAGATAAAAATGGAATCGGGGGAAGGATTATGATCATGCCACAGTACGTTTAATGGCTTGTGCTTTGCACACTTTATATAGGATTTTGAAAAATTTTGTTGTAAAGAAAGGAAAGTGCTGGGATGCTTTTCTGAGCAGAAAATCAGGCAATCTATACGTTACTGTTTTCAGGTAACTCTCTTATCCTTGCTTAGCCTAAAAGGTGGATGAATTTGTGGAAATATGCGGTTAGTGTTCTTGTAAAAAAATCTTTTTATTGCCCCCTGTTTACCACTGTAAGAGCAAAAGTTATTTAAGTAATGGAATAAATGGAAATGGTCATGTTTCTTTCAAGGAAAAAGATGCACAGAATTAAATTAAATTTGTTCCAAATTTTCCATTGAATTGAACAAAAGCTAGTTTAACTTGGACTAGATCTCTTGGTCTGGGATACATTGGGTATCAATTTACTCTTATAGTCTGGGAATAAGAAGCATACTGGTGGTGATTATGTGCCATCAACTCCTAGGGACCACATAGATAGATTTTCTCCAAGATGATCTATCTTTAACCTGTTCTTTCATGTCTCCCAATAATACACTCATCGCCTCTGTACCTGACTCTTTCTTTCCTTCTCTCTCTCACTCTCTCTTTCTTTTTTATTTCGCTTTCTTTTTTTCTTTTCTTTCCACCTTTTCCAGCATTAGAACCTTCTCCCAGAGAGCTGGATCTTCATATAATGTGTCCAAAGTAGAATAATTAGAGCCAGGGGTGGGACTCAACTGGTGTTACTACCGGTTTGGTGACTATGTTTTGCGCGTGTGTGTGCCTGACTCGTTCTGTGCACGCATATAAAAATCCTTAAGCTGTGCCACCAGGACAGCTGAAAAGCACTGTGTGCAGGTGCACAGCATTTGAAAAGCCACTTTTCCCTTGCTCTTTCAACCTCAACTGCCGCGCAAAGCAGCTGAGGTTGAAAAAGCAGGAAATAAAGGACAGGTAAGAGCCCAGGCAGGCGGGTAAGCCAAATAGCAGCAAACATAGGACCAGTTCAGTGTCTGCTGCTCTTCAGAGCTACCGGTTCTATAGAGCCGGGCAGAACCGGTAGCATCCCACCCCTGATTAGAGCCTGATCATTTGAGTGAGTTATGGATTGTAGTATAATTTTCTGGAATTTAGGTAAATGTATAGGTACAGGTAGTCATCAACTTACAACCACAATTGAGCCCAAATTTTATGACCTTTCTTGTCACAATTGTTAAGTGAATCACTTGAATTGTTAGCAATATGGTTGTTAAGTGAATCTGGCTTCCCCACTGATTTTGCTTGAAGAAAGTCACAAAGGATCATCACATGATCCCAGGACACTGCAACCATCATAATATGAGTCAGTTGTCAAGCGCCTGAATTTTAATCACATGATGGGGGGGGGCTACAGCGGCCATAAGTTTGAAAAATGGTCCTAACTAACTTTTTCGATGTCATTGTTACTTTGAATGGTACTTTGATGGAACAGTGATTAGAATGCAGCACTGCAGGCTACTTCTGCTGACTGCCAGCTGCCAGCAATTTGGCACTTTGGGTCTCTCCAGGCTCAAGGTTGATTCAGCCTTCTATCCTTCTGAGGTGGGTAAAATGAGGACCCAGATTGTTGGGGGCAATAGGCTGACTCTGTAAACCGCTTAGAGAAGGTTTGAGAACTACCTATACATGAAGAAAAAAAAATGTTATATTTTCCCTGGCTTCATGCTACTTTTAGTATTAGTTAAATATTCATTAGATTTCTGAACTGGTGCAATGATTTAACTTTCTGTGGTATACATAAATAATTACACATCTAAGCATAAAATATCCATGATATAATTGCAATAAAATAAAAAATTAAAACCAGTAATCTAATCTGAGCAATCTAAACACTCCTGTGGTGGTCTCTCAGTTAATTAAAAAAGCTCTCCAAAAGAATGTTTCACCTTGCTCCTAGAATATCAATATTGGAACTAATTTGGCTTCCTGGAGATTGGTTAAGAGAGGGATTTTAGGCTCAACAGCAAAGCACAGCACAGAATTACCTCCTTGAAAAGCAATACAGAGTTTTTCCTTGTAATGTTTTAAAGATAGAAAGAGTTTATTTTCTATTTAGGTTGTGCATGACTAAATATGCAAGCAGCATTTGATTAAAGCATGCAAACTGAACTTCCTCCCTCTTGTTCCTGACTTGTAATGCAGAAAATTGTTGTATGGGCTAATGGCTGTACCTTTCAGAGATTACCTGTCTCCCTGCTTGCTATATCAGTGTGCCAGTCTTAAGCTATTGCTAAGAGTATAGTTATTAAAATTTTCTCAATTTTCAAACCCTATTTCTCAAAGTCTTCCTTGAAATCTGCCTATAAACAGAACTTCAAACATGGGTCTTCATTTTCATTCATCATCTTCTTTTTTCTCTGGGGATCTGTGTTGGGTAAAGTGATCCCATGTTGCATTGTCTCCTTCCATGCATAGCAACCTCTATACTGACCCATCTTCAGTGACCTGGAGTCATCCAAGAACCTCCATTTTTCCAGCAGTATGACATAGCCTCCCCCCCAACCCACTTTTGCTTACTAGCCATTTTTTCCTCCTTTTTCTCTGAGACTAGCAACAATTACTACTCTCTTGTTGCCAGCTTCTCAGCCTATTTGAACCTTTTCTCCTCCCTGTAAGAAATTCTGATTGTTGCAAAAAGCACTTCCAGGCCAGATAAGGAATAATGAAGGGAAAATACACAGGGAGAGATTCAACCTGGAAATAAGACAATTTTTCTGACAGTGAGAGCAATCAACCAATGGAACAGCTTGCCTTCAGAAGTTGTGGTAGCTTCCTCACTGGAAGCTTTCAAGAAGAGACTGGACTGCCATCTGTCAGAAATGGTGTAGAGCAGGGGAGTTGGACTAGATGACCTACAAAGTCCCTTCCAACTCTGTTAATCTGTATCTGTAGCTCTTTCCTGTCCTCAATTTATCAGATGTAAGTATGGATTGTGTTTTGGGGGGATCATATAGCAGACGGGCAGATGGTGTTTATTCTCTCACAAGTCTATAATATTGGGAGCATTATAATAAAATATCTCCTCCTGACGATAGTCTCCATAATTTCATGATAATGAGCGGCTATAAGTAAAGTTTCCCAATATGTTCTTGTTGGGAAATCCATTCTAATTGAACCAGGTGAGTTACTTGGTACATCAGCACTAAGTAATGTCACTTTTCTAAAATATTGGTAAGTTAAGAGAAAGCTAACTAACAGAAGCTTCACCTCCAGATACAGAAAAAAATGAGTTTAAAAAAAAAAACCTCAGGAAGCACTTTTTCTACATATAATATAAGGAGCTTATTAATGGTATATACCTGTATTTTTCAAAATTGGAGTAATTAATTGGAGCAAACAACCAAAGAAGGGAAATCACGCTCTCTATTGATTATATATTGTAGGGCAGGGTTGTCAAACTCCCAGCCTACAGCCCGGAAGCATCACACGCTGGTCAGACCCGGTTTAGTGAAGAATAAAAAAGTCCCCATAAAGCACACATATACTCTGAGAACTATTAGAGTGGAGCTCTTTTAATCCTCTTTTTGACACACAAACTATCTGAACTGAGTTGTCATTTTGCTCCTTTGGAACGCATTCCTGCCCATCTGGTAATCCAGACTACATTCCATCACAATTACTGTATTACATTTTTATAATATTTTATAATTGAACTTGAGCATAATTATAATCTATAGTACAGTCTTTATGTGCTTATTTTAGGCATAAAAAGACATTTTCCAAGAAGAGATCTCTAGACTCTGTAATGGATCCATGACACAGAAATGAATCCCTGACGTATTGATAAACCACTTACACAAGCATGAGGCTCTACTGGGTTGGAATGGGACAACTTGCCATGGTCAACTTGCCATGGAATAATGTTATGTGGGACAATTGAACAATTCTATTTAATTATTTAAAATAAATTTTAAAATATTTTAATTTTTGCCATTCACATTTCATTCTTCCCCTCCTTTTGCATCCTTTCTTTAATGATTTTATTCCACAATTTCTTTGATATTAGTATAACTCTTGTCCTGCAGTGAGTTATCCTGTGGTGAGTTGGCCATGGCAAATTGTCATAGACCCCTACTGGAATGCCATATTCCTTCCAACTAGCAAATCTTTTTACTTTGTATAACTTATTCAAAATACAGTGTTTCTTGAGTATCTGTCTAGATTTATCCTGGAGCTCCATAGAAAAATAAAACATGCAAATAGAAGTTATATGATTTACAGATAGTGCCCAATTTACAATCACAATTGGGAGCAGAATTTCTGTTGCGAAGTTAGGCAGTTGTTTTATGATTGTTTTGTCACCGTTGTTAATCTACACTCTCTAAATTTAGTGCTTTTAAGTGACAGAGATAGTTTTAAAGACAAGTTATGATTATTCTTTGCAGCTTTTAATACTGCCAAAACATTCTTAACACTGTGAATCTGAAAATTTGCAGGAAGAAAAGGTTAGAGAGTTTTGTAAATGCAGAATGAAAACCTGTTGAATAATAGAGATGGGTCGAATATGCTTAAATTTTGGTTTAACATGTCAATCTTGGTTGGGTTTCAGAATAGTTTCTTATAAAGGTATAGTAGGCACTTACAGTGCTTTTTAATTCCTGAGCTCCAGTCCTCACTTTTACTCATCATGAGATAATTCTGCTATGCTGCTTCTGGAAGCTACTTGCGCTGCTCAAAAGATTGCAAAATCCTACAATATTAGCACATTAAAACTCAAAGTATATTCTGTAAGTAACAACAGTTCTTTACTGAACAGTGCCACCTGCAACTGTAAAAGTTATAGCGGATTCTTAGTGTTATAATGACAGTTTTAAGGAACAATGATACTGTCACTATTATCCTTTTATTGAAATAATCAATAATAAGTTCAGTCTTGTATGGTGATACTGATATAACCAGTTTGTCTATGGTATGAAAAAGGATATGAGAAAAACTTCCCCTTAGGGGGATGTTTAGGGCCCTAAGTCTGAGATATATTTCCACCACACAGTTGACTTTTAGCTCTGTATCGCAGACTTCTGCTTTACTATTTAATAAAAATCCTAAATGGATCTATGTTTTATATCATGTTCATCATAATTTAATTACCTTGAGTGAAGTTAATTAAAAGTGTTGGATGTTAGTTTATATGAAGCAAACAGGTGCTGAATAAGCTTTGGTGTAATATCAAATACTTTGTTTATTGGCAAGTATCTTAATGAGAGGACACACATATATTATTGTTAGCATTTTTTTTTCTAAAATTGCTGTAACACAAATGCTTTATGCTAGCTTTCTCCCATCTTGTGCCTTCCTCTCTAGTGGTAAAAGTGAAGTCTCTGTCATTCTTGTGAGTAGGTTTAAAATGATATAATTTTAATCCAAACCATCAAAAGACTTAAATTGTATGTATTTCCCCTCTCTTACATTCCTGAGTTTAATCCATGATTCCCTCCTCCCCCATAATGTGATTCAGAGAGACAGAGGGGAGGTTTGAATGCAAAGTTTCAGTGGGACATGAATGGGTTCAGCTGGCTTTTAATGAAACCAGAAGGAGGTCCAGTTTGGGCTCAAAATGTTGACTACACTGAGCAAAACTCCTGTGCAATAAGTGAATTGCTGTGTATTCCTAAAGTGATGTTTTTAGTTTCTTACACCCTTCCTCCTAATTCATTCATTTAGAGGAAAAAAAAGATGTTGTATCTACAATGCATATAAAAAAGCCCACCATAGCATTAAGTACTAGAACATGTTCTTCCTTATGCCTCAGTTAAAGTCTTTAATTATTTTTACCAAATACTGCGAAGCTTGCTTTCTCCAGTACTGTTATTTCCTATTGTAAAAATCAGCATAAAGATATCCCCTTGTCAGTGCAAATTCAGGTGGTCCCAGTTTTCTAGAAGTTGGGAAGCTGCTTTAAGCATTTTCCTCCTATTCTTCTGTGGTAAATCTAGGTGCATTTTAAAATATGACTTTGGTACAATTTCAGAGTGAAAGAACTGAAATCTTAAACCAGTGGCAGTCTGAGCCTGGTAGTAATAGTAAATTTTCTTCCTCTTTCACAGCTTCCATTCAGCCTTCCTTCAAGGCTTGTCCCTATTTAGAAGCAGCATTTGTCATCAGAGAGCCCCCTCCCCTTTCCACATTTATTTCCATGGTAACCCTTTTAAGGCATTCTGCAGACTGAAAACTACGTTTGCTTTTTCATCATGCAGACTGCCATTGTGAAGAGTTCACTGTATATCTACAGCTTCTGAATTAATATAAAAGAATATGTAGCAGTATGCATAGACAGCTTGTTTTTAAGACGAGTTACTTATAAAGGAACTACAGGGCAGCCTACATGCAACCTACTGTCAGCACCTTGTTTACTAAAGGAACCACAATCTAAATTGATTAATTAATTGATTAACTTTGGGATAGGTTTGATCAGAATGGACGTTCTATCCAGTCAGCTGGACAATTTCCTGAATTCACTTCAAGGAAAATCTGGCCAGATGGCTGGTTGGGTTTAAGCTGATAAATTGCTGGTAAGTGCTCATGCTGTGATGTATTGCAAATTTCTCTCTTTTATTGTACGTTTGTTAATGTCTATCCAAGAATCATTTGGAAACTGGTGTGTTAATGTCAGATTCTTTCATGTTTAGACATTTTATTTTAATGTTAACAAAGGTACAATTTGCTGTATTTGCTCTTTCAAATCTTGTGTGCACAAAATAACATTTGAGTGCTATATGTCTCTTGATGCTTTTCTTTAATGGCATGATTCAATTTATTATTCTGTTTTTTAAAAATGTCATATAGGTATTTATATTTTTCTTCAAAATTATAATTGGTTTAAGCTTATATTTTCAGAAGATGCAAAAATGGTAGACCATGACATTTATTTTTATAAATTGTGTATTACTAATACAGACATACATACACATTACTGCTTGTTGACATTCATTTATTACATTGTTTTCAAAATCTAATCTAAGATGTGTTAACAACTTTGAAAAAAAATCATGTATATTTGAATGTAAAAACTGATATTGATTCTGTAACTGGGGTTTTATATCCTTTTCATTTTTGTTTGTTTATAAAACTGGAAGAATGTGTGGTTAACTTGAACTATGGCAATATAAATCTAGTGCTTTTTTAAAATTCAGAAGCAAATCATAATTGGTGAATCACCATGACAACATATTTTCTGTTTCACCATTTTTTTTACAATTCTATGAAACCCTTGTTGTTCTCGCATTCATTTTATTATGAAAAAATAATAGAAGTAAACCATTTCATTGTGGTCTCAAAATCATTGACTCTTAAAGTACTATACGTTGTTAACTATATAATCTACCTTCTCAATTCTCTTTTGATAAGTGAATAGCACATTTGTTGGCAAATGCAAAAATAGTATGTGTATGTGTGATTTATACAAAGGGCAGTTCTCAATTTTTGTGTTTGTAAGAATCAAGGTGTTTTCATTAGATATGTAAATAAACATAATGTACAATAACTTTATGATCCAGGGTTCCTGCCAACTTAAGTGGTGTTGATGAATGAAATGCTATGGTGGTTGGATTTCCTGTTTTCTGCACCCCAGTGCCCTGAGGGTAACTCACAGCCCTATGGAATTGATGAAAATCATAGTAATTTAAAAAATAAAATGCTTGGAGCATTATCTCCTATGCCTCACCTTCTTCTGTTTAGCATGGATCTAGGGAATGGAATGAGACAATATTTTAAAATGTGCCTGTATGTTCATTTTTGCTTTCAGTAACATGTACTTGTTCCTCTAGAAATCTTATGTGGCACGTATTCAAGTATGCTTTAAAAAGACAAGGCTTGTGAAAATAACAAAAATGCTAGGGATAAAGATGTTTCAAGAGCTACACAAATGACAAGATATTAAAAAGCATCATGCCTACTGGTATCATACCAGAATTGATATAGTGGCTTGGAAGACTGTCAGGGTTGTCAGAAATATTTTCAGAGGTGAAGTGCGTTTTGTCACTGAATGTTGTATGCATTTGTATTAGTATCACAATATAAATTAAGATCCGGAAATTGTATCAGCTGAAAAGAAGAAAAGAAAAGAATTCTAAGATCTATAGTTCCAGGGCCCGAGATTTGGGGAAGGCTTCAGTAACAACTGAAAATTTAATTTTTCTTTGAATTCTTAAATAGGAACTCATGTTATTTTTGTTATTAGAAAGCAGAGGTGACCAACTATAAGTCTATACATACCATGCAAGTCTTAAGAGATTTATAATACAGCCTTCTATAAGTGCTTATATTTCCTTTCTAGGTCATAGTTAATAGGTAGAATTGTAGTACACCTCCATCAGGGAGATCCAGGTTAACCAGAGACTTCACAGTTTAGGTAGGACTCCATTGAAGGTATTTCACAGGATTGGGGTGGATATAATTTGGTGAGATCTCCATGCCTTAATTTATCAAAATAAATGGATAAATAAATCCCTGAATATTCTTTTTCACAAGATTGCCCCACTCTTGAGTCCCGAAAACATGGATAAACTGGGGGAAAAGTTCACAAGGTTAGCATTACTAGGTAAGACAAAAAGTAAACTAAAACGTAATCAGGATCAGAAAGAGCTTTTAGCCTATCTTCTACAGATTTCCTCTGAGTTTATACCCCTGCTTCTCGGTTCCCTTGAGCAATTGGGGAAACTAAAATATAGATCAAGATCACAGAAAAAGACAGGATACACATGCTCCCTGTACGGGAATTGCTGAATGGTTACATTGGTCTTCCATTCCCAGCAATCCTGTATATTTCTGTACATTGTATTAACAAACACATTATGTCATTACCCTCTAAGCAGCTTCACCCTCTTTAAAAAAAAAACCAAAGCAATTGAGAGAAGCTATTCTTGTGGTCCAGCTTAAAATGAGAAAATAGCGCAATACCGTTATAAAGGTTGTGAATTACAGGTAACATTTGGAGCTGGTCAGAGTCCTAATTTAGACACTGCCTTCCATGCAAAAATTCTATCTTGACCAATTCTCAGAAACTTGGATCCTGTCCAGGTCTGATTGTGCAGACAGCAGCCATCAACAATTTTATGTGACCTGCACAGCATGTCAGCAAGGGGTATCATCTATATCTAGGATGGGCCACAATAAGTTTTCCAGGAAGACCAATAGTCTTGGCAGTGGCCTTGCCTGACTCGCTGGGTATCTCAGCAGTGGTGTTTCTAACCAGTGTCTGCAGTTGCCTATTCCGTCTCACACCCCATTGTGTTGAATCCTTGTGGAAGGATGCTGATTTAGAGACACCAAATCAGCAGGGAGGTAAGCCATAGCAAAGGAAGACAGGTTGGAAGGCTGAAGCTGCATGAGAAGAGCTGGATCTGGCTTCCCTGCCCTGAAGGTTTCCCTGTAAGGTAAGGAATGGGACAACAGCAGGTGAGCAAACCAAATTCCCTGCTTGATGAAGAGGGAAAGAAGGATTCTACTAGCAAAGAGACCAGAGAAAAGAAATGAGACAACCACTAAAAAGTTTTTTCTGCTCGACAAGGAGAAAGAACAAAAAGAAGAGTAGGGTCTGAGCAGTTTTTAATGGGATGACCTTTCTAGTTATATTATCCTAAATATGATCTGGAAAAAAGATATCAGTTCAGTAATCTAATCTTGGAGTTCTAGTTCTTAAAAGAGCTGCTGTCTGAGTGGCTGTAGTAAAGTGACCTGTTTTTCAAGGAGCTGTGTTTCAGATTTTTTTTTTCATTTAGCAAGTTTAAATTTAATAGTATACTCTTCATTTTTTAATGCCTAGCTATTTTTGCAAAAAAAACCCTTCCAGGCCAACAAATTAATTTTCATATAGCATTTGCAACAATCTGGGGGTTGATCTATGTTAAATTGTTGGCTGAATTTCTTCTGCTATTCTGAGAATAATTTTTCACATTGGTATAATTCCAATAATTGTGGCCCTGTACTTTGGGACTGGAGAAGCCAATTTGTTCTTTTGATTTTATTAAATTAAACCACCGATTGCTTTGCAGATTGCCTGGACATTTTTGAGGACAGCTATGTCTATATTTGGATACTTCATCTGGCATGATTTTATAGAGTATTTCTTTTCAGTACATTAATGTTTATTCAGAGTTGTTTAAATGACAGTGTCTATTAACTGGTTGCTCAGATAAGTTTTAAAAAAATCACTATTTTTTAAAAAAGTAAAAAAAGTTATGTTGGTTGAATTAGGACATGGATGGCTAACCAGCAATATAAATGCCATTGTTGGGTAGGACAAGTGTTTTTTATGGACTGGAAAACCATTTATGGCCCGACCATGTCTTCTTATTTCTTTTATGTAATCATTGCTCAGTAAATGAGGGGAAAGGGGCAATTTGAAGGCTGAAGAACTAAATATACAGTGGCGTATGTTCAAGGTATTCTTTAGAGTTTATTGTAATACATACTTGCTAATGGGTTGGACCATGCTAGTGTGGGAGAAGCTGACATTTGTATTATTAAGTAAGCCAGGAAGTTAAAGATACCCACAGGTTTTAGCAATAGGAATTATTATTTGTCATTTTAACCATTCAGTCATGTCCAGCTGTTGGCAACTTTATAGGCAAGTGCTCTTCCATGCTACCCTGTCAAGCACAGCTTCTTTCAGTTCTTGGATGTTCATCTTTGTATCAGTTTTGATATTATCATGCTAGCATGTTCTTTGCTTGCTTCTTCTTGTTCCATTAACCATTCTAGCATCATTCTAGCATCATTGACTTCTCCAATGAATATACACACATGACATGGCCGAAGTAAATCAGATGTAGTTATGTGATTTTTGGCTTCTAGTAGTGTGTTTGGTTTGATAAGATTTAGCACCTCTCTCCTGGTCACTTTGGGCATCCATGGTATACGCAATAATTTACACCAGAGCCACACTTCACAGAGGTGTCAGTTCCTCAATCAGCTGTTCTTAGTGTCCACCTCCCACACTCATACATTATTATAGGGAAGACCATTGCTTGCTTTAACTAGCCTGCTTCTTGTATTTATAGCAATATCTCTGCTTTTCCAGATCTTATTCATGTTAACCATTGCAGTGCGGCCTAAGTTTATCCTACATTTAATTTTAGGATTAGAACTACCATCATGAACAATTTTTGATCCAAGGAAGATAAATTCTCAAACTAATTCAATTTCTTCCTTGTTGATTATAAACATCTCATGTTGATATGCAGCTTGTCGTTATCTCTGTTTTCCTGATGTTGTCCTTAATATCCAGAACATTTTTCCAGGTCTTTCTAATTTCTACTTGATTACTTCAGCATACAGATTGAACAAAAATGATGATAAAATACAGCCCCAGCTCCTTTACTAATCCTGTGTTACCATGGAGTGTTCTCACTGTTGCCTCCTGATCAGTGTACAGTGATCTGTTAAATCTAATCAGGTTTATGATCTTGGGATACCAAGATCATGCAAAGCCGACCATAGTTTATTGTTTTCTACCACGTCAAAAGCTTTTCTGTAATTGATAAAACTCTTATGTAGATCCTTTAGATATTCATGTGCCATTTCCATAATCCATCTATTATTGGCAATGTGATCTCAAGTGCCATGCCTCTTTCTAAAGCCAGCTTATACATCAGGTAACTCTTGACCTATGACATTATACTATTATTTATTCATGCATTCATGAAGGCTGCTCAACTCCAGAATGATTCTGGGAAGCTTACACAATTTAAAGGGAATAGAAAAACAGTCCAAAAATAGAAAGACATATGCGCCTAGGTAAAAGAATCAACCAATATCTAAAATTCTTATAAAATGTGTAATGGGCTTCATAAGGGGCCCAACCCCAAGCTGTTTTTAAAGACTTGCAGACAAAGCTATGTTTTTAAAGATTTGCAGAAGGCTTTCAGGATGGAACCCATGTGCATTTTTTTCTGGGAGGGATGCTGTTGTAGAAGAGAGGTGCCACAATAGAGAAAACCCATTTCATCAGGTTTATAAAACTGAAATGACATTTACTATGTCTATTATAAGGGATAGCAAACCAAACACCTGCCAGGTATTTGGACTGTGGTTACATTTTCTTATATTCCAGTAGTATAAAGCTATAGCTAAGCAGGTACAGTTTTGTGCCAACTAGCATGCATTTTAGATAGAAAGGAGTGGAAACGTGGAACCATATTAATTCTGAACCAGATTTAGAACTAATTCCGAGAAGGGTCAAGAAAGAGCCAATGAGGAAAATTGTGGGATTTGTTTTATAAATGAGTTGTAGACAGGGGTGGGATTCTAACGGTTCTATCTGGTTCTATAGAACCCCTTGTTAACTTTCTAAGCAGTTCAGAGAACCCTGTTTATTTTTTTCCACCCTTATTACATTCTTGGCAGACAGCTGTCTCCGGAACTTGGCTTTCTTAAAGGGGAAGGGTTGTTTTAAGACTTAAGGGGAAGAGATGTTTAACACTGCTGTTGGGAGGAAATACTTCCCTGGACAATCAGCACTTTGAAGAAATCATTGAATAATGAAGCAAAACTTTTAGTGACAGGGAACCAAGATGAGTGACATTCAGCAAGGCTTCTTGGCTAGCTAGAAGGATTGTCATTCAAACGTGGGTTTACATACCCTTTTTGAGTTTTGGTCTAAAGCTGGTTTTTGGTGAAGCTTAATTCTTGTGCTTGGTGAAGTTTAATCCTGTGTTTATTGATGGGATAATTTTCCCTATTCAGCTTCAACAAGCAACAGTTACTGTTGTGATTTAATTATTTGTATTGTGTTTGAATTTTTTCTTGCCTCATGATTTCTTTTTTCTATTTGGAGAAGGGGTCTTCCTTCACTTCTTTAATACTATCTGGCACTGTCCTTTTGAGGTATACTTCCAAGAGGCAGGATGCAAACTTGGCGCTGATTTTTTTTACTGCCTTTCTGGGGGGCATGTGACCTTTCCTTAAATCTGGGTGATTTCCTTAGGATATCTTGTGAGGTAAGTGAGACCAGCTGGTATTTTTAAATGGTGCAGATGGATCTTAGGATTATTTTTCCTGGGTCTGCTTTTTCTGGAGAGCTTAAATGACCTCTCTGCTAAAGGGTTTCACTTTTATGAGCAAGAGTTGGCTGTTTCATAGTTATCACTGCATTTTAAATATTTTCATTCCTCAAGGTGTTCTAGCACCCTGCCTGATTTGTAACTCCAGCTTGCAGGTATTTTTAATCTAATGATTGGTATTTAGGGCAGCTTTTTACAAGCAAAGAAGCTTTTTGTATTTTTGTACAGGTAATCCTTGACTTACAACAGTTCATTTAGTGGCCGTTCAAAGTTACAGTGGCACTGAAAAAAGTGACATGACCATTTTTCACACTTATGACCGTTGCAGCATAACTGCAATTGTTCTTGGTTCTGATCTGCTTCAATAGCTTGTGATCCATGTTGAGGAACAAAGAGTGAAAGGGTGCAAGTATTCATCCAGAATTGAGGGTTGGGCTCCTGGGGAGAAGGAGCATCTTTGGGACTGAAACTCATATACTGTAGATACAATAAGAAGCATCAGTTGGGTCTAGGAAGGGTCACCAATCTGAAACGTTAAAGGCGGCATGATTCTGCAGCCCTCAGTAAGGTGGTTCCTTCCTTCCTTCCTTCCTTCCTTCCTTCCTTCCTCCCTCCCTCCCTCCCTCCCTCCTATTGCCTTTCTTCTGGGCTGTTCTTATTCTATGATACTGTAGAACTGGGTTGCTCTGTGCATGTGTGTATGTGTGTGTTTCAGGTGGGCTTCCTAGCTTTAGAAAGAGAGAGGAAAGGAGGAAGGGACAGAGAGAGGGGGAGGGGGAGAGAGAAAGAGAGGGAAAGAGAGAGGGGAGAGAGAGAGAAAGTGAGAGAGAAAGAGAGAAGGAAGATACAAGAAAGGAAAGAAAGAAAAGGGAAAGAAAGAAAAAGGGAGAGAGAAAGGAAGTGAAAGGAAAAAAGAGGGATGGGAGGAAGGAGCAGAAAGAAAGGGAAAGAAAGAAAGAAAAGAAAGAAAGAAAGAGGGAGAGAGGAGAAGGTAAATGAGATACATGGATGGATAGATAAATACATGGAAGGAGGGAGGGGGAGGGAGAGAGTAAAAAAAAGGAGAGGAAGGAAGGACATAAACCCTGACTTCAGAAGACTTTGAAGCAGCACAGCAATCTAGGACTGGCCTGCAAGGGATCTTGGAGGTCATCTAGTCTAACCCCCTGCTCCAGCAGGAGATCCTTTCAGAATCAAAGAATAGCAGGGTGAGAAGGGTGTGTGTGTGTGGCTGTTAAAACACCAAAAACAGGCCAAGTAGCTCTATGGAGGTCAGTCGTAAATTAGAACACTTGCTAAGCAACTGGCCATTAAGCGATGACATGGTCATTAAGTGAGGACCACTTACATTTGGTTTGCCAGTCACATGGCCACCTGCCTGGGCCTTACCCTGCCCTTTCCAGGGCTCCCCAGGCCTTGGAAACTGGCAAAAAACACTTGCTAAGCAACTGGCCATTAAGTGAAGACCTGGTCATTAAGCAAGGACTATTTACCTTTGGTTTGCCAGTCACATGGGCACCTGGCCACACCCACCCAGTCACATGACCACCGAGCCACACCCACAAAATAGGCCACACCCACAGAACTGGTTGTTAAGAAATTTTGAATCCCACGCCTGGTTGTAGAGATAATGATTGTAAACTGTAAAGCTCACATATGAAGTGGATTTACTTTTGAAATTATTGCTGAACAGTTCAATTGTTTAAACTTTTGTGGAAAAAAAATTACAGCTTGGAAATTTTACAGCCAAACAACAATTTTCTGCTTCACACTCTCCCCATACCCTAAGAGGCTCTTCCTCTCTTCCCTTCCCTTCCCCCCAAAAATGTCTAGAGTCCCTTTGCTTGCTTTTATCTAGTTTCTCCAGCACCATTCCTTTTCCTTTTTGTGTTTCCAGAATATGCATATCAGTCTTTGACAGGCACTTTTTAAAAAGGCTTTGCAAAAAGAGACAACTATTTTGCTTCTGGCACATTAATTTCTGTAACATCATTAAGTACCAGGTAGTTGCAAAAGTTAAAATTTTATGAGGAAAAAAAAATGCACAAGAAAAAAAATGTTAACATTTTATGAGGAATTTCATAATGAATAGCACTTGGTGGCTTCTGAGATGCTTTTAAAAGTGAACTTCACTGCATTATATAGCATTGAAACAGCATCTTCCAATCTGCCCTTATTAATTCAGTGCTTATTTGAAGCAAATAATAATCTTGGTAGTTATGTTATGCTGAGAGAATGTATGGGTGTTTGCTCACTGTTTTATGGCATCAAAGTTATCTACCTAGTACTTTTTATTCATTTTATTGTAAGTTTTCTGAAAGGCAGCATACACGTTTCGTAACGGGCATTATATAGCATGAATTTGGCACAGACCTGGGTTGTCTCTCCAATCACGTCCATATCATCACTTCTGAGGCCTGCTGACTCTGGGCCCTGCTGGCTAGGGAGTGTTGCCTGGTGGAGCCCATAAAGAGAGCCTTTTCTATTGAGACAAAGGCAATTTGGAACATCATCCCCTCCAAGATCCGATTGGCCCTTACCCGGCTGGCTTTTTGAAAGACCTTGAAATAGTTATGTTGCCAATGGGCATGGGGAACCAGGAATGTGGCAGAGCCTGTACAATGCTCTACAGGTAGTAGTCAACCTATGACTGGGGGAGGATGTGCAGACGGAGAAGATTTACGCAGCAACTTGTGACCTTTTTCTGCTGCCTTTCCCCATTGACTTTAACATCGGCACAAAAGTGTTTCTTTAAAGTAATTTCTGATATAGACACAACAACCCTTTTCTTTTTGGCAGGAAAGAAGATTTGCTTTGAACTTGTAGCCATCTTTTATTTATAGTACTTGCATATGTGGTTGTTGGTGTAAGTATACACTGCCTACTTATCTACCTACCTTACCTACAGTACCTACCTACCTCTTGTCTACATCTTCTAATTTGTGATGTTCATTAGTTGTTTACAGAGAGCCAGTGTTATGTCAAGGATGTCCCTTTGCTACTAAGTTTTAGCTTGCTGAATAATTTGGGCACTTTAATAGACTTGTTGTAGCTTTTGAAGCAGATCATCTCATTTTTAGTCTTGCATGGAATCCTGAAAAATAGCAGGCTGCTTTAGTGAACAGAGGTGCTTTGCTCATGTGACATCTGAAGTACTTTTGAATCATTTTCAAAGCATGCATTGTCCTAAGAATTAGAGTAGGCTTATTAAATGCAATACTTGACTAATTACTTGGGACATTATTTATAGTCCAAAACATGACCCCCCAAAAATCTCCAAACAAATTTTATACTTGCTGAAAGCCATTAAGGAATTTCTTTTACAATAAAAGAATGAATTTAAAGCTGGCTTCTGGGTGGATTGACTTGCCTTCTTTCTTGTTCCCTAATCTTGTTCCCCATATTAGTGATTGTGGCAAGGAATCTTGCATGTAAGGATTAAGGCAACGGTCTTATACAGCTTCGCTTCACTTGTCCTTAAATACTTGCCATAACCGATTTCATCAAAGCAGTGTTGCTTTAACTTGGGGCTGTAAAGATAAGAGCAGCCTCATAGTCAAAGCAATACTGCTACAATAGATTGTGCTGCTGGTTGGTTGATCTGCAAAGGACAGGAAAGCGAAGTCTCAAGGAAAGAGTATAGAAATTATGCTTGGCTTCAACACGGTGAGGAGGAATTGTGGGAAGTAAACTGCAACACATCTCAGAGACACCACGCTCCAACACAGATTCATTTGACAGAAACAAGTATGTATCGCTGTAGCTAATTCTTTGTGTAAAAAGGGTTATTTGAACTGAAAGGAAATAAATACGCTATCTGTTGTGAGATTCCTAAGGCTAATACTTATTTGAAACATGTTATTTGATTGTAACGTGTCCTTTGATTCTAACAGAATAATGTGAATCCTAGCTTAATTAGTGTGCCAGTGGCTAAAATCTGCAATTGTTTTCTGCTGTTTATTGCCTGAACATGGCCATTTGTACGAAGCTAGTCTTTCTGTTGTAATGAATATTTATTGAATTTTGTAGCAAGGTCTCAT
Source organism: Pseudonaja textilis (assembly GCF_049901715.1). Classification (NCBI taxonomy): domain Eukaryota; kingdom Metazoa; phylum Chordata; class Lepidosauria; order Squamata; family Elapidae; genus Pseudonaja; species Pseudonaja textilis. The sequence continues at coordinate 52,314,393 of NC_141991.1, forward strand.
GCTGTTTGGTCTTGTGCTCCTCCTCCTACATTTCACGGCTTGGTGTCTCCCCTTTAACAACCTCCTTCAGCACAGAATCATATGGATACAGGCAGGTGTCTGTGAAGAAGGCGTCACGTCTGTCGGATTGTGTAAACTCTATGAATAGCATATTTAATAATAATTTAATACAATTTTTAACTGATTTTTAATGCCACATTAGGTTTTTTTTTATATTATAACAAAAATACTATGAACCAATTGCTTTACAAGGGCTGCTGATTTATAATTACTTGAGTATCTGTTACTATGGTGACTTTAGGAGCCTCTTAATTTATTTCAAGATATTTGTTTTGAAGTTTGGGTATCTTCTATGTGGATATATACCAGTGGTGGGATTCAAAATGTTTTACTACCAGTTCTGTGGGCATGGCTTGGTGGGCGTGGCAGGGGAAAGATACTGTAAAATCCCCATTCTCTCCCCACCCTACTAACCTGCTTTCCAGCTCCATTCTCCTGTGCAGGGCAACAAAAAAAGACCCAGCCGATCAGCTGGGACTTGGGAGGCAGAGAATAGATGGGGGCAGGGCCAGTCAGAGGTGGGTGGTATTCCGAACTACTCAGAATTTCTGTTACCGGTTCTCCAGACCAAGAATAGGACAGATAGTTTTGCATCTGAAATACATGGTATTCTAGCTGGCTAACACTGTACTATACTTTATTCATCAAGTTACTTCAGCTGCAAATTTCTTAGTATTCTTTCTAAATTGATTGTGAATGGAAGATGTGTATCTTTGTTTATATAGTATTTTTTTTCCTAGTAAAAGCTGCATTACAGGTAGAGCTTCCTGAATGACTACTATGTTTAGCAACCACTATGACAGTACTGAAATAGTGATCTTACAACCAGTCCTCCCACTTATGACTTTCAAGGCATCCTTACAATCATGTGATCAAGAATTGGGTGCTTCACAACCAGCAGGCATTTAAAACCATCACAACATCTCACAGTCACATGAATGCCATTTGCACTCTTCATAGCCAGCTTCTGAAAACCAGACTCAATGGAGAAGTTGGCAGTAAAATTGCAAGGCACAGTCAGGTGATGTTAACAACTATGTTGTTTAGTGATAGAATTGCCGATCCCAATTGTCATTAAGTGAGAACTACCTGTATTTAAAGAAGCATAATTGACATAAATCATTTTTCTCAAGCTGATATATGTTGTGATAATCTTTTCCTTTTGTTACTGAAAGCTACAAAAGTACAACTGTTTGCAAACTTACCATGGCATACTATCCACTGCTAAATAATCAAAATCTACAATAATTTATTTATGCATTGTTTAAATTTAGAAGACTGCTGAACACATTGCAACTCTGGGAGGCACACAAATGAAAAACAAAACTCAAATATATTAAGAACTAAAATACATAAATAAAAATTGCTATAAGGGGGAACAAACAAACCACAAGTGTAGTAAACATCTCATGCCATAGCAGTTACACCCATGTCTATCCCATAGTCTAGGAAAAAGGCAAGCGTTCAGGGCTGTTCAAACTTCTGGAATGATTTAGTATTTTTAATTTCAATTGATTTCCAAATATTATGATGAATATGCTGTGTTTTACTGTATTGACATGAGGTTATTTGAGATTTTGATGAATTTTACTTTGGTTTCATAATTGCACTATTCTGGAGGTTTAAATGTATCAGCATAAACAGCCTGCATTTAGCAGTGAATTCTGATTGGACTCCTTCAGCAGGCAAAAACACAATCACATTGTATTGTTCAAGGTGTGCTGATGAAGATTCACTGGAAGCTTCCAGTTCATTAATACTAGCAACATTAAGAATAACAACCTTTTCCTACAATACACTTTCTGCCAACTGAACTCAAATAACAAATGTTAGAAAACACACCAGAACTTCTAGAGAACATAATTCTTGCCCTTATAATGTTGAAGGCATTACTTTTCTTTCAACCTTCTTAACCCAGAACAATTAATGATGGTGCTTACAAGATTGGCAAATGAGAGCCAGTGCTATTAATACACTCATATAAGGAAATTATTATGGAGAATCTACAAAGGTGGATATTTATGAATTGTGCATCTAAATGGATAAAATGGGAGCAAGGAAAATACTGTTTAGATCCTGAAGGTTGTTATAAAAATGCATACTGATAGACATCTTTCTTAGTTGTCATAAGATGTGGAGAAATTGTGTGCCCTTAGCATGATTCTGCTTGAAGAGCAAGTTTGTCTCTTCAGATTTTTAATCTTTTGAACACCTGTCTAATCAGTTTCATGTAGAAAAAACATATCTACATACTTTTCCAAGTACAGAATTCCACTATGATATTAAGTATGTAGCCAAGAACATAAACAGCACCCAAAAATACTTTGAAATCAGCTCCATAGTTAATTGAACATTTAGACAACTCTTGTGTATCTCTTTAGATGTCTCAATTTTTTTTACTTTGAGTAAGAACTATTGGCAATGACACCTTCAGTGTATCTTTTTTATGGATTTCTCATCCTTCATGGACACTTTTCACTTTCAGGTGACCTACTTTCTATTTGAGCATCCAGTCCACTTTTCTGAAATTAGTATACAGCTCTTTTCTATTACTAATCCTATGATTTACATTATTAATATTAATATCCTGCATATTATAAACAGAATGATAACATGGTTGCTTTCTCCCAAGATTCAGGATTCAGGATTTCAGACCTCCTTGTTCCTTCACCCACTTCTAACCAATGGTGTCATCAAAAGAGGGCAAGAATTTGTTGGAACTGAAAGGAGTTAGAATTCCATCAGCTGTCTGAGTAGCTGAAATCTCTCATTATCACTGTCACAATGCTTCTTTGAGAGTTTGGTCAACTGACCTTGCTCCATCTGTATAATCTTTACACAGAGAGATTATTATAATATATAAAAACTGGAATTAGGAGGGAATGGACATGCATGGGCAACACTTTTGATGGAACTGGCCACAGAGTTAAGCAGAAGTGTACACACATGCAAACAGCTGGGGATAATCTCAAAAGCAGCCACAAAGGCTTTCTAAAGAACAAGGATGCTTGTGGAGAGTTACTTAACTAATGGTGACAAGCCTAATGAAGCCTGAAGTATTTGAATGCTTCAGGTAGTATGCAGTATCTACTCTCTCCCTCACACACCTACATTCTGAGGAGCTATGTGTCATGTGGTAAGTGAGAGATGTAACTCTGGGCTGAATATGACCAACTCTTTGGCCCACTCTGCATTCTACAGATTCAGCAGTACTTTAATAAGAAGTCAAAAATAATGCAGAACCTTGTGGATTTAATAAGAGTCTACTAATTTATGGAGATAATCTACCCAAATTAGGTAGATAGTCCTTGACTTAAAAGTGTTCAGAGTTATGATGGACCCCCAAAATGATACAACCAAGATTCAAAGTTCCAAAGGCTGTCCCTTCCCCCTCATGATTGCATTTTGCATACTTGACAACTGACATGCATTTATGGCTGTTTGTGGTATCCTGTGGTCATGTGACCACAATTTACCTTTTTTTGCTGGAAACTGAAACTACACAAACCACCCATGGTGGACTAGAGTACAGTATTTGCTTAACAACCACTAACAAAAATGTTGTAAAATCAGATTAATCACATATTGACCCACTTAAATGACCATGGATCTATGGCCATAATTTCAGGCTGAATTACAGTTGTAAGTCAATACTAAACTATATAACAAAGGAAAATTTGTAAACATTGTCCCATCCTTAAAGGCCATTTTCTTCATGTCCCATTAAGAAAAATGCATTTAAAGTGTAAATGGTTGTATATTTGGACTGATAACTTGATTAAACATGGTAAATATGGAAGGTCCCAATAACTCATCTTGTATAATCTTCTGTCCCAAGCCTAGAACTGCCTTTTTACTGATATTTTCAATTGACTTTGGTTTCTATTATTTAAATTTTAATGATGGTATGCTTATTTGGGGATGTGTTGGCTCAGTGGCTAAGATGTGGAGCTTGTAAAATATATTTAGAAACACAAAGTCCTGAAAAATCTTGATTTGCTGCATTCTCTTCTTATTACTCAAGGCTGTCTTATGAAATGTATCCCTAGCTATGTAGATATTTTAGAATAACTACAACTTCTGTTGGCACTGTTCTGAAGCAACTGAATCTGCATTTTGATAACTTAAAGATGCTTTAACTAAGGAACTTAATATCTCCCTTATTATAATCCGAATGTACCAACTTTTTGTGATGAGTGATGCTTCACGCCTTTCCTGCGGGGCATGGTGCCATCTTGCTACAGGCTTTGGAAGAAAGATCACAGAAGCCTGTTGAATATTGTATGTCAGCCATTCACTTTCTTTGGAGTAGAATTCTGCCTAGCAAGACTCTTTGCTCATAAAACTTTGACATGCTGTCCAATCCAATAAATGACCAGAAATAATTGTTCCCTGTGGCTGCTTAATCATGCAGCTGCCAAATTTCTGTCCACAATTATTAGGATGATTAGATTATTTTACCTGAACACAAAGTATGCCAGTTGTTAGAATTAACTCATAAGAAGTTTAAAGGAATATTGTGAATCAGAGATTTTGCCTGCTAAAGTTTTATATGCAAACTCAATCTTTCTATGATGGTCAGCTACAATGCTGTCTCCCACTCATTAGGCCAACTTGTCGGCCCTCTGAGGGACTCTAGATCAGTGGTCCCCAACCTTTTTTGTGCCGCGGCCCGGTACCGGCATCACAAAATCATCCACGGCCCGGTACCGGCATCAGCACGCATGGCAAGGCAAGCTGAGCGACCGGCCATCCATCCATCCTCCACTTCTCCCTGCCACCTTCAACTCCTCCTTTGTACCTGTGTCGATGGGCATCGTGACGGCTTCGAGACGGTCGCTCGGGTCGCCTTGCCATGCGTGCTGAAAGAATCCTCGTGCCGTGGTTTTGTTCGAAGCCGCCCCCCCCTCGATGAAACTAAGGTGTGAGGATTCTTTCAGCACCCAAACGCCGCTTTCTACCCGGAAAAGCTCACCGGGAGCACTTTTTCATCAAAACAAGATGGCAGCGCCCAGCAAACCGGCGGCCCGGTAGAAATTGTTCCACGGACCGGTACCGGTCCGGGGACCGGTGGTTGGGGACCCCTGCTCTAGATGATGAAGCACTAGAAGAAAATCCTAGAGCCACATTGAAAAAAGACAAAGAATGAAGCTGACTAAGCACAAATAAAAAGTTCATTTTAGGGATTATATTGTGGTGATAAGAGTGGCAAAACATAATTATTTTTCTACTCTTTCTACTCTTTATCACATCCATAGATAATCATCCAGGAGCCCTGTTTAATATGATTTAGATCTTGTTGAAGATGGACAAGCCACAGAATCATTTGCAAGGCTGCTGTAATGAATATTCTGGGTATCTGGTGGATAAAGTGGCTTGGATCGTCTCAGAATTGGGCTCCAATAGGCATGTTCCATCAAAGTGACTGAGGCAATATCTTGTGAGGTTAGCTAGGATGAGAATTAACCTGCTACTCCTAAGGAAATGGCCTTTGTGACTCTAAGCTTAATCACCCATCTATTAAATCAGTGGTTTTTCTGGCTAATGCTGCCTAGTAATATGTAACAATGGTAACCTCCTTAAGGAAGTGGCGGTTCTCCTTGCCTTGAAAGTGGCAGTGCTCTATATTTCAAGAAGCTGAACCCAACTGTCTAGATAATTTTTGACTGGTATTTAAACTTCCCTTTTTTAGGAGTGTTGTTGAGAAAGTCTTGAGCTGCTCTTCACAGGGACCCAGGGGAAACTTTATTTAGATCCTTTTCAGTTGGGTTTCAGAATGGGTCACAATACTGAGACATGTTTGTAGTTAACATGTTTGTTAATAATCTCTAGTGAGATTTTGACTGGGATGAGGCAAATGTCCTAGTTTTTAGTTGCTCAAAAGCTTCTGATACCATTGATCTTTACATCAAGTGGCTCCACTATTCTCTGCTTTGCATTTATTTTTGTTTTCAGTTTTTCATTATTACCTCACTGCTTTTTTTTCTTTTTTCTTTGCTCTATGCTGGTCATTGACTTAAATAAAGGAATTTGATTTGATTTCATCCATGTATCCTGCTGAACTGTCTATGAAGGTTAGAATGTAGAAGTACTTTTTGTGGTGGTTCGCCTCTTTTCTCTGTGTATTGCTCTAGGAATATTGGAATGGAAAGAAGGAGAGATCCAGCCAGAAGCATTTGCCATCGGGGATAACTGAAGTCTCCTGTCTTTCCATCTAGACGAGACTGCTAGATGATGTCCAGGATCCGGTATCATCAGTATACTGATGACTTGCCAAGTGTTGGAGACAAGGTCTTGACCCAGTCTCTGGATAGTAAAGACTGAATAAGGAGAGATAGAGTCAGAATCAACCATATGAAGACCACATTTCTTGTTCTAACCCAGGCTTCGTCAAACTTAATAAAACACAAAAAGTAAAATCTATTGTAATATGATGCTGAGAATTACTTGCATTCCCAGCCAAAACTAATTATACACAGTTCCTCCAGATAAGAGCATGCTTCTCAGTGCTGTAGAATACTTGCCAACAAACAGACGTCCAATTAAGGCTTAACATAAACCGATCAGAGTACAGAGCTTCAAGATGAATATGAAAATTACTGAACTGCTTTGCTTCCTGCAAAGCTCTTCGTCATTGAGGACTGACTTTTATCTCTTATGGGAGGGGCAATCACCTCCCAGCCTTATTCCCGAGTCATCCCTTCTGCTTCAACTGCTCTCGCCTTCTAGCAGCTCTGTGTGCATGTGCACTGGGAACAGGCTCCTTGGGGTCCTCTGCTTCGCTGCTGCCAGACTCTGAAAACTCTGAAGGCAGCACCCCACTCTCAGATGGTCCTGGTCCCATCCCTGCATTGGATGCAGGACCCTTGTCCAAGTCCTCACCAGACTCCCTGACTGGTTCTCTTTTGTCCTCATTGTGCAATACCTCTGCTGCCCTCACTGGCTGCCGGCGAACCACAACATTTCTGTTTCTATTTTGGTTACACCAGGCTTGTCCAACCCGTGGCCCATGGGCCGCATGCGGCCCAGGTCGCCTCGTAATGCGGCCCAGTGCCCACCCCAACCTTCATGCCAGAGCCAGCGAGGAGGAGGAGGAGAGGCAGGCGCGAGGCGGGGCGAGGCGAGCGCCAGGCCAAGCAGCAAGAGAAAAGGCGGGCACCGTCAGAGTGCCACCTCCTGCTGTTGCCCCCGCCGCCACCGCCACCGCTTCTGCCCCCACCACTGCTGCCCCCACAGCAGCCGCTTCTGCCCCCGCCACCGCTGCCGCTTCTTCCCCCGCCACCGCTGCTGCTTCTGCCCCCGCTGCCCCCGCAGCGGGGGCAGTAGCGGTGGCGGGGGAAGAAGCGGCGGTGGCGGTGGGGCAGCAGCGGTGGCGGGGGCAGCAGCGGTGGGGGCAGAAGCGGTGGCGGGGAAGAAGCGGTGGCGGTGGCGGCGGCGGGGGCAGAAGCCACGGCGGGGGCAGAAGCAGCAGCAGTGGCGGGGGAAGGCTTCTGCCCTCACCGCTGCTGCTGCTTCTGCCTTCCAGTCCTGCCTCATCCAGCCGGGCCATTTGCAGGAGGAGAGGTAGGCGCGAGGCGGGTGAGCTTTCTCCCGCCCCCAAAAAATTTGCCGGAAAATAAACCATGATAAAAATAAATAATTTTTAATAAATAATTAATAATAAATAAAAACATCTCACTAACTTCATTTCCAAATAAATTTAATATGTTAACTATGTTTTATATGGTTTTTTTGGATGATCAGGTATCGTTACTGTTATTTTATTTTATGTGCGGCCCAAACCAAATTTTCATCTTCTAATGTGGCCCAGGGAAGGTGAAAGGTTGGACACCCCTGGGTTACACAGTCTTGGAGAATTTTCTCTCTTAAGTCTTGGGATAGCACTTCCCCATTCAGTACTGCATGATCTGAAGGTGTTCTTAAATTACTCAAAGAGCAAGTAATAACTGTAGCTATAACATCCTTTGCATAGGTCCATCTTGAGCACCAGAAATACCCATTCCTGGATTGGGAAGCTTTCTTGATATCAGTTATGACTTGAGAACCAAACATGTGAACAATCACAATGCTGTTTATATGCGGTTGCCATTGAAGACATTTGGAAGTTGGAGCTGGTTCACAATACAGTGCCGTGAGAAGTAATGCCATCTTATGCCCATGGAACATGTCTGTGATGTGAGCTGCACTACTTGCCAGTTAGCTTCCTGGTGCAATTCAAGGCGCTGATTACCACCTATAAAACCATTCATGGCATAAGGCCTGCTACCTGATGGACTGACATTGTTTGCATAATCAGAAAAATTTCCAGGATCTTAGAATGTTGCAACTCAACTGGAATTCATTAAGGGGGTTGTCCTTTTAAATCGTTGCACATTGTGAGTTTAGAGGCAAAAATTCTTAATAGCAAAATTAATTTGAAAGTAGAACCTGTTACACCACATTTCAAACAAGGGTTAGACAGCCAACTCTCAAGAATACCTTACCTTGGTTGCCTGGCAGAGCTGAGATTTAGTGGCTTTAAAGGTTTGTTCTAAATCTGTGGTTCTGTTAGTAATCCAAACCAATACTGTAGTGTATTTCTGATTTGAATTGCCATAGTTTGGTAACTAACTGTTACATAGTTTGTGGTTGAAGTATACTGCTGTTTTAACTGACATTTGAATTTCTATTTTATGTTGTGTGCCTATTCGTTGCTGTCCACTCTTTTTATTATTAAGACTGCAAACCTATGGCAGAGATTTTCCTTATTTCTGTACTAAAACTTGTATGTTTTAAATACTATACCTTTGTAAATAAGTAACAAATAGCAATGTGTATGCAGAGAGTGCACAAAAATAGGTATAAGAGGAGGTTGATTTTTAAAAAATATAATGTTGCTTGCTTTTAGTTTTCACTTAAGATGTAGGTGGTGACTCTTGAAAAGGAAGTGGTTTAATATAAATAACTGGAACTTCAGTGAATTCTGCCTTACACATTTAAAGCAACATTGAAGCTGCTCATGAATAAATAAATTCAGTTTAATGTAACAAAACCTCTTATATAGAAGGCATATTCAACATAGTGCCTTCCCAACATGCTGAGTTAGGAAGGAAGGTTAATTTCATACTGTACAATATATACATAGTATACTGTTTGTTCTTACATTCCCACATCGATAGCACATACATTTAGAATTGTTTTGGACACCATAAGTTTCCCATATTTTAGAGATCATACTGGGAAAATAAGTACTCTTTGCACAGGCTTTCACTTCTGCAGCTTCTAATGAATAAATACTGCAACAAAATAGCAAGAATAAACATGGCATGGCTATTAATGAATTATATAGTAATTTAAGTATTCCACTTTTCTGAGTTTGTTAGTACACACTATATCAGTCTTAGATGCCAGCATGTGGCAATAGTATGCCACTTTGCTAATTATCCTATAGAATAACAATATTGACAAGGTATAATAGTGTTGAAATAAAATTGAAATAAATTGGCATTTGGTTGTGCTTATAGGATATTGATGAAAATATGTCAAAACAGGACAGTACTGTTCTGACCATCAGAATGTATTATTCTGTAAGGCATAGGGCCGGTACTACTACTTCTCTGTGTTATTAAAAAGTGACATAAGAAAGCCTGAAGGTGACCTATGATTGGTGGTAGAAATCAGGATTTTTACATCATTCTAATGGCTATGAAAAGTGTACAGTTGTGATTTGGGATGTAAGAGACATAAATAATAGTGTACATTAACTAACATAAATAAATAAAATGAAGAAAAATAGCTATGTTGTCCAGAGGTGGGAAATGACAGGGTTAACTACCAGTTCGGGATTTACGAGCTTCCCTGCACACTGTGAGCTGCGGCCTGTAAATTGTCATCATTATGCTGTGTGCAGAGATGCAGCCTTTAAAACAGCCCTGTTTTCCTGCTTTTTTAACTGCAGCTGTGCCTCGTTCAGCAGCTGAAGTTGAAAAATCAGGAAATAAAGATTAGGTAAGAGCCCGGGTGGGCGGGTAGGCAAAAACATCAGCAGACATAGAACCAGTTCTATGTCTGCTGCTCTTCAGAGCTACCGGTTCTACAGAGGTGGACAGAACCGGTAGAAACCTACCCTTGATGTTGTCTGTAATGCTAAGAGAGAGGGAAAGTATAAAATATCTGAATTAAGGTGGATTGATCTTATATACTTAAGTTTACACAAAAACTGATCTTGAAAATCAATAAAATATAACGTTGCCCTGATTTGACCTCCATATTAAGTGCCTAACTCAGTACTTAAAGTATCATTAACTAACAGCTGTGTGAAAAAGCACTGTTGAGATTACCTTCTAAAATACCAATAAGGATGGTATTTCTGAAATTAAATTCTTTCTCCAGGATAGAACTTACTTAAGCTGAAAAGCAAGATCTGATCCTTCTCAGATCTCATGTGTGGTACCTACTGTCAACATCATCATTCATGATGAAAACATATAATTTAGTGTTGGCTGAAGTAGGCAATCTTTGAACAATCAGCTCTTTCAACTGTATTCAGAAACCTATTAACTGCCTACAAACTAGGTTAAATGCTAGTGGATATTCTTATCTGCCATAGAATGGCTCTGCGTTGTACAAAAAAATGTAACTTCCATGCAATCTTTGAAAGAATCCTATATAGAGAAAGAGAAAGATGGAAATGAAGGTATAGGTGTAAGTATGAATGGAAGGGCTGAATTATACATGAGAAAGTATGAATTGGTTTCACATGAATTGACGTCATCTGTTGTTTGATGATAGCAATTCATAAATTGGTGAAAGTTACATATTACCTTTCAGTGAATGGTGAAATATTGAGCTTCCTAATAGAGTGAAAAAAAATTACGTTAAAGGGTGACTCAGAAGTATGTGGCCTTACAGTGATCGGAAACATGAAGAAAGATGCTAGGGGTGGAATGATGAAGTGGCAAAGTTTGTGACTAAGGGAAAAAAGTAGGAGAATGATAGAAATACATTGTGAATAGAATACATAAAATAGCAAATGTATAGGAATTTTATCATTCTGGGAAGGAAAGCAAAGTTTCTAAAATATTACAGAATACAAGCAAATGGACATTTGGGTGTTATCAAATAAATGATTACAATCTTACATTACCAAAGAGCCATTGTGGCGCAGTGGTTAGAATGCAGTATTGCAGGCAAACTTGCTCACAGCCAAGAGTTCAATCCTGAACCAGCCTTCCATCCTTTTGACTCAGCCTTCCATCCTTCTGAGGACCCAGATTGTTGGAGACAATATTGCTGACTCTGTAAATTGCCCAGAAGTGCTGTAAAGCACTATGGGATGGTGTCTAAATGCTATTGCTATTGCTATCTTCCCCATGAAACTAAGACTCAAAAAGAGAAGTTGTCTTAGCAACAATAAGACTACATTGCATGGTAGTCAATGATAAATAAGTCCGTCTCTGAAGAAATGGCAAAAACAAACAAGTAAATGAAGGTGCATATACCGAGTTTCTAATATTCTGTAACCTAACCTATGCAATAAAGCAAATTCTAGGACTGTCCAACACTCATGCAACACAAGTCAATTACTCCTTAAAAAAGTAGCACATTTTCCGAATATCATGCAACTGTTGTCATGAAGTCCTGGAAAGGAAATATGTGGCTTAAGAAATTACCAGCAGGTATATGACCATGCATATATGGAAAAAAATATTCAGTGTTTCCATTCAAAACTAAAATGCTGGACAACTTTAATCTATAGCCCTATCAATTATTATTTTAGTATCACTCTTAATATTGGCTCAACGGTTGAATCAAAATAAAATAAATAAAAATTAAACCATAGTTCATTATTTTATTCCAGATTGTCCTGATTTTCAAATCAATGGTCACATTAAGTCAAGAACAGTGCTGGAAACACGTGGTGAGTTGCAACACAGTGAAAGAAAATCCCAGTTGGCTAAGAAACATCTGTTAAGACCCCAAGGTTTGTATCTGTGTCCTTCTTTATGAATGTGATTTTTATGTCATGTTTAAAAATGGATACACTGAAAGATGCAGTTATAGTCACCCACCAGGTGTTTTATATAGTTGCATGAACAATATAGATGTATGAAATGAATACAACTAAAGTTCATTATAATTATATAGGGCGATTAGGTTTTGCTGGCTGTTTTGGCTCCTTTTAGGAAGTTAATTATAATCACTTTCTCCAATGCCCCCTTCCTATTGTTAGCTTAACTATGTAGGAGAAATTAATTCTGATTCATTAAAATCTGTAACTTCTAGGCATTCGCAAATGCACGTGAGCAATATGATCTCTGATCTAAGAGGTAAGTTAATAAAATAGAATAAATGATATGTTAGGCGTGAAAATCCTCTCCTTCTATAAGTTTACTTATTTAATTAATTTATGTTAGTGTCCAGATAAAAATGACTCTGTGCGGCCTAAAGAAGAGAAAAATCATCTCTGGCCCAAACTAAGTAACAACAGTTAGATCTTCAATACATTATAGAAGGCCGAAAGGATCTGGGCTGTTTGATTGGCCATTGCTTTGACAGATCTGATGTGGCCAGCAGAATTTATAGGAGATAGAAGAAATGCAGTACAGAAGATTTGCAAATAACACAACTCTATCCCCACGAAGGACTTCACAGATGATATCTAGCACCTTGAATTTCACTTGGAAGCCTATTAGGAAAAAATGCAGCTTGCAAAATAGCGGTGTACCCTATTTCTAAGACAAGCCAATAACTATCCATGCTGCTGTATTGTGGACCTGTGGCAACTTCTGAGGAGTCTTCAAGGGCAGACCCACATAAATCATATTACAATAATCCAAATGGGAGAGAAATATATTTATTATGTCTGGAATCTGGACAAAAGACAAAATTTTATGTAGAGAAATACAAACAATCTGTTGTAAGTAAATAACACCTTTGAACTTTAGGGAATGTGAACTGGGGAACTCTTGGAACTCTGAGAACCTAATAGAAGTTTCCTGCACTTGTCACAATGCTGGAAAAGATTGTTTCAGGAAGTGATTGGGCTAATTAAGGGCTAATTAACCTAAGGAGGTAACTCAACTTACAATAAAAGCTCTATTTAATGGACCTTGGCTTCAGGTGCAGAAGACAAACTATGCTTATACAAGTAGTCCTCAGTTAACAAGTTCAGGGATTGTTCAAAGTTACAACAGTGCTGAATGAGTGATACTTACAACTCGAAGTATCAAACAGTCCCAGTACTCCTATGGTCATTTGAAGGTTGCAAGCCACTCTGGTGAGCAGTTTATACTCTCAGCACTTTTTTCCTCCACCAGCTACAGGGCTCACTGTGGTCATTTGTATACCCTCCACCACCCAGCAACAACCATCTCCTGGTCTGTCACATTTCCATTGTGCCTTGATGGCCACCCACACATCCTCATGCACTCTTCCTCTCCTGATAGCAGCCAACCATCTCCATTGTACTTGTGCCAGCCATTTGTGCATCATCCTCCATCCAGCACCATCTATTTACCTGTGAGAAAGTTCTCATTTAACAACCTTCAATTGTTGCTTAATAATAACAGTGGGAAGTGCTGGGATTGCCATTGTTAAACAATCCGGTCATGTGACATCATACTTTATGACTACATTTTGCATTGTGAATGGTAACCTGAGGATTTTCTTCTGAGCGTGTGTAAAATTCCATTTCACACATTCATCAGATACCCATGTGTAAAATCTCATTCATATTTAATGGATGTTCTGTTTTAATGAATACCCACTCCCTCCTTTAAATTGAGGTAAACATTTTATTTCTTCCCATAATCCCTCTTTGAATAGGTATTCCTATAGAGCAGGGATGTCAAACTCACATCATCACGGCAGTGACACATGACATATTGGGACCTTCTTCCCCTTCGCTAAATCCGGGTGTAGGCATGGCCAGCACTTAACACATCCAGCCCTTGGGCTAGGAGTTTGACAGCCTTGGTGTAGAGTAGAAGAAAAGTCTTCCAGAAAAGTAGAATCTATTCCCCAAACAGCATAGCTTCCCAAATTAAATTAAAATTAGCAAAATCTCATGAGTTTTGGGATTATTTCCTGGGATGAGGAAATCAGCCATTGGGTGAGAAGTTTCTTTAAATCTGTGCATCTCTATTTTGATGCAAAAAAATGTTCTGCAAACCATATTTAGATCAAATATCAGAATTGTTTCAGTAAATGGCTAAATCAAATAAAATTTAGCAAAAACCAGGCTGTTCATCCTTTTAGCAATATGCATTTAGGTAAGGAGACAGAGAAAGACTCCACACCAGAGGTGGTATTCAGCAGGTTCTGACCAGTTTTGGAGAACTGGTAGCGGAAAGTTTGAGTAGCTTGGAGAACCGACAAATACCACCTGTAACTGGAGATTTTACAGTATTCTTCCCCTGCCACGCCCACCAAGCCAAGCCCACAGAACTGGTAGTAAAAAGAATGGAATCCCACCACTGGTCTACACAGATTATATCTGTCACTGTTTCTTTTAAATACTTACTGTTTTTTCATTCTTAGTTATTTTTGCCTCATGAAATTATGACTCTCTATGAATATTAGGGAATAGTAATGTGTTCTGAGAAGAGCGACAGGACACAAAAATACATAACAATGAGTAAGCATATTTTATTTTAATGAAATCATTTGGGTTCCCATGAAATCTCTGTATCTGACCTAAAGATCAATACATCTCAGCTTGGCCTTGAGAACCATCAGCCCATCAATCTGATTTTCAGTCCGAGCAACTTCTTTCATTAGTGGGAGACTTTGATGGGCTGAGCACTTTTTCAGTTTCTCCACACTGCTGGGAATTCAAACTGTTGATCCTAGTACAATTTGGTTCTCATATTTAGGCTTCAGCTCTAATTATCTAGTAATTGCTTTTTGCTTTTAGCCTTATTGAATGCCTAATAATCTGTTGGATTTCAAACTCTGATAATAATTTTTATTGACAGAGATTGCCATTTTTAACCATATATATTGTGAAGACCTTGATACTATGGCTGATGATTAATGAGAATTATTTTTCATTCTAATATTCTATTTTTGCTTTCTCACTAGCTTTTATTATTTTGTTTTGTTTTAAAAAAAAATCTGTCTTTTGTTCTTGCTCCTCCTTTTGTGTAAATATCTTTTTAAAATTCAAACCAAGTCTGTTGTTTTCTAAATTTAAATTCTGAATCCCGTTTAGTTCACTTATGTTGCCCTTGTGAAGTGAAATATACTTTGACCAGAGTACATAAAAGCAGGACATACTTTTTTAATGTCTCATTTGCACAGCATTCTAAAATTTTGAATGCTTAGCATTTTCCCCCACTAAGCAGGTCAAACCTGAATGTAACACAGGTATTGCAGAGACAAATAATTGCCATTAATTCTCCTAAGTCACTTTTTCTGTTTCTAGTTGAAGGATCAGTTAAAGTTGCTTTCAGCTGTAAAGAACAATGAAAACACATGACCTTGTTGCTAGGGGTTACTGCTTGGAGGCTTTTTAAAAAGCACTACTTACTTGCAAGGAGGGTGAGAATTTCACATGATTTGCTGTGTTTTGGAAAGAAAAAAAAAAGACCCACACAGTGGGACTGAAGTGCATGTGTGCTTCATTGTTCTCTTCTCCCCCTCACGAACAAGCAGCAGTGCTTTTGTCACAATAATGTGTTCAAGACTGCGACAAAAGAGGAAGGATATTTAGCATATTGTACTATAAAGAGTTGGGGGAAGGGAAAAGGAGAAATGATGGGCTGTTTTTAATTTGCATTTTGAGATTCCAGAAGAATAAGCATGGGAGGATTAAAAAAAAACTTTGAAGGATTCCATGGCTTTAATGTAATCAAAGTGTTGGGTCACCACTTCTTCAAATGTTCAGCCCTGCGTTAACAAGTATGCTAGAAGTTTTGCTAATTGCAATGTCTTTGCACACTGTGTATCCTGTTTAGCAACCAGGAAGTGGTCACACTTGTTCTGTCAGAGTTGAAAAGATACTAGCTTAACATGAACTCGTACCACTTCACTTAAAACCAGTGTGCTTATATTTGAAAGTAATCTAATGTTACATGGCTTCAACTGTTGAAAAAGAACAGTCTTTCCCGGAGCACTCGACTTTTATTCTGTATTAGCTTTAAAGATGAAAGAGACTTAACTTTTGGTTTTGGATTTTTAGTACCTCCAAAACCTGTTCATCTTCAGCCTGCTGGACAGGAGAAGATTCCTCCAGTACCACCTAGGCCTTTACCAGCAGATCCAAAGTCTTCAAGAACTCAAGTGCCTAAAGGAGAAGCCACACATGCCTCAGCAGATATAAGCAGGCTTATTGAAAAATTTGAAAGGATAAGGTAAGACTGTTTGGTTAATTTGGAATCTCTTTATTTAAAGATTTTTGTAAAAAAAAAAAAAGCTACAATGAAAGTGGAATAGCTGAGGCATACAGTCTCAAATACAGAAAATGGCAATGGTTTTGTTATAACAGTGATGGTTATTACAATAATTACTTAAACTGGGCCATTTTAAGCCTGGTGAGGTGATTGAAACCTATCTCACAATCAATGGAGGCTTTTTAACAAAATGTGGAATACTTGTTTTCATCTAAGTAAAAGTGTCTTAACACTTTTTAAGATTCTTAATATATAATGGATTGTAGTATTGATGAGTGGCCAGCCAAGAGTTTATGATAATATATTTCTTTATCCTAAAAGTTTGTTCCTGTTTGATCTTGTATTGATACAGTTTGCTTGAACTATATGGGTAGTCAGGAGTGTTTTATCCTATAAAGAACACTTACTTAAAAATTGACAAACTTTTCAGAAAGCTGAGAAGTCATGAATATATTCATATTATAAATGCCTAGGAAGTGGCGGTTTTTCATGATATCATAATCTGTAGATGCTGGGTTTTGTTTTTGGAAGCTAAAAATACACAGTCTAACATTCCACCGAATGCCTTGACTTCCTCAATATAGTTCTTAAAATTATAAAAAGCCAAATTTGTGGCTTTTATCTGTTCCTTATAAAAACTAAAAACTGAGTTTAAATATATTTTTATGAATATTCATGGCAAGTGTATATGATTATCCATTCAGATATTCTAAAAAAAGTATAATGCTTTTTAGTTATATTAATTCAAGGCGAAGAATGAGGCTTAGAAAGACAACAAAATATATTTTGGTGCTGAGGTAGAAAATTCAGATTCTGTCATTGCATTGGTTTAACCAAACCACCGAAAATGGTTTAGTTATACTTTAGTAATAAACCGCTTTCCACAATCCAAAATTAGAGGTGGCCCTGGAAACTTAAAAAATTGGTATCATAATCTGTGATAGATTAAAGATTACTTCAATTATTGCTTCTTCCCAGTCTATGAGTTCATATTGAGGTCCTAAAATCTGTCACATCAATAATCTTGAAACTTTATTTTTGCAGGCAACCCACACATGTTGGTCAACGAAATCAAATTAATTTAGCTTTTAAGATGGAACAAGAACCAGATTCTCCTAAACAGCATGGCGCAATGGTCTATGATTTGGTAGCTTCCAGCACTTCAACAAATGAAAATAAAGAGCTGGATGAGAGTGGGCCTAACATCTTGTGTAGTCCTGAAGTGTCTAATACAGATTTAATCAAAATCAAAGAACTAAACACCACAAACAATGAAGGTTCTACTAATGTGCCCATCAGCAAAGCATCTGTGGCAGTGCACAGCCATAAGGACACATCTGTTGAGATGAATAGCAATGGCAAAATCCCTAACAGGGATAGTGGAATAGACAGCCCTTCTTGTAATGTAGCAGGAGAGAATTTCCCAAACGAGGAAGCTACAGAACAGAAAAAAACAACAGGAACTGGGGATCTAGCTGAAATGGACAATGACAAAAAAACTGTCATGTTTTCTGCTGGGGAACAGAAGAGAGACTCTGCTCAGGATGAAGACAGTGATATAGACGAGGGAAGCAGTGAAGAGCCGGAAATAGCAGAAATCTCCAAGCTGGAATGTATAGATGTTAACAAGGTATTTGTTTTAACTTCTGCATTGCTGTTACACTACTACTTTCTGTGTGGGATTTTTACTTTCAGCACATTTTAGCATATATAAAGTTGCATTATACTGTCATACATAGTGTATGGACTTAGCTCAGTATTCCTTACTACTTGGCTACTTGTAGAGTTTGTCTTTTTTTATTCAAAGCATAGTTCCAATACCACATTATTAGCTTCACTTCTCATTCTTTACTAATTCCAGTCAGCATTTTTGGAACATTCTAAGTGACTTTTAGAAATAAAACATATAAGTATTATTGACCAGTCCATTTAAGAAATATACGTATAAGCAGACTGTTAATAAAATGCATTCTTGTGTATGTCCTGATAGTAATAATAGATTTTAAAATTTAAGAAAAAAAGACTTTAGCAAATTATTTGCTGGATGTCTTTTATTTTCTCTGCTATCTAATCTTTCTTTCATACCTAAATGATGGTGGGTCAATTTCCCTCCCCCCCGCCACTAAATAGTTCCAACTTCCTTTTTGATGTTTGGGTTGTTTTCTGACTGGTGTTTTAGGTGTCTTAAAGCTCCCTTAAAGGTTAAGAACTAATTTATTCAGAAATTGGCTACAAAGTAAGCTTGATAACCATTAGAAATCCAAATATCTAATAAAAAGAACAAAGTCAGATGGATGAAAATTGTACCTGACTTCAATATTCACAAAATAGTCCAGACAAATGGCTGCATTTACTATCATTTTAGCATGGGTATTAATTTATCCTTAAAGACGTGACATATTTCCAGTCAGAGATAGTATAAGTAATTCATTAGCATTAGTTTAGGAGGTAAGTGTTTCTGTATTCATATACACCATCTTTACACTCATCAGCTTATGAATATGACTCGGAAGGCCTATAAACATTGATTTTGATGTTATGGCAACCAAGGTAGTATAATAGTGGTAATTAAGGCAAAACATGGAAACTATTCTCAACATTACAGGCTCAGAATGTGTGTTCTTGCTTTGAAGCTCTAATGCATGGATGAAATAATGTATAATACAAAGAAAATTATGATGGAAAATCCTTAATTTGCGTTTACATCAGTCATGTCTTTTTAATAATAGCTTGTATTGCATTATCTAAATTATTCTTAAGGCGATACTGCCCTTAGCATCAGAGTTGTGTTATTATATTTAACTATAAATATATGTGGCAATGCACATAAAATGTTGACTGGTTTTATTTATTTCAATTTATATGGCTACCAATTTCAAATCCATGACTATAGGTAGCTAACAATAATTAAAAATACCAAACAATAAAAGATAACAAAACACATATAACCTGTAGCTGAGGCAAAAGCCAACACAGGTCAATACAGCCATTGTACAAAATTAGGTACACACCTTGATCTTAATGCCCCCAGAAAAAAAACATGGCTTTAAGATCCCATGGAACTCCAATAGAGTCAGGACCAATTTAATTTCTAAGGCAGGTTCACAACCTCAGCAACATTAAGATATGTGAACTCCCAGAATTCCCCGAGCTGCCACTCTCTAATAGTTGAGACCCAGAGCATATCTTTTTTGCTGGGTCTAATGGAACAGTTAGGCATAATCAGGGAGAGATAGGCCCTCAAATAACCAGTTCCATTCATGAAGCATTGACTACTACTACTCACAGCTATATACCAGCTCATTATTTACAATCTTATCTAGAAAAGATTTTAGTGTTGCAATGGTAGCAATAGGAAAAAAAATCTAACTCTTTCTTCTAGTACTCTTCTCCATTTAAAAAAAAACTAATTTGTTTCTGTTACTTGTCAATGAAGATTCTCAGTTATCCAGGTGATGATTGTCCCAAAGGTGCTTTTTCAAGAGGCAACTTCCTTGAAGAGGTTTCACTTCTCATCCAAGAAGTTTCCTCAGTTCTGAAGCTTCTTCACTCAGAACTGAAGAAGCTTCTTGTATAAGAAGCGAAACGTCTTCAAGGAAGAACTAAGCCCAGTTGCCTCTTGAAAAAAGCACCTTTGGGACTTCTTCATTTTTTTCTGCTTAGAATCCACCTGACCCTAAAGCATTGACAGAGAAGAACCCACACAAATATATCTGTTTTCCTAACTACTAGTTTTATATCCAATAGTTGGATTCTCTTCTTGAAAGCTTCCAGTGATGAAGTTCCCACCATTTCTGAAGACAAGGTTCCATTGGTATATTGCTCTCACAGTCAGAAAATTTCTTCTTATTTGTAGATTGAATCTCTCCTTGATCAGTTTTCATCCATTATTCCTTGTTATTCCTTCAGGTGCTTTGGGAAATAGGTTGACTCCTTCCTCTCTGTGATTGCCCCTCAAATTTTCATGCCCCTGGTGGAAACTGACTCTGAGGGAGAGGAGGAACAGCCAACAGGGAGTGGAAGTGTGGCTCCAGAGGTTGTGGAGGAGGCTGGGGAAGGGCAGAGGCCAGCTGAGCAGTCAGGCCCATCCCTTATCCATCCTAGGGCACGCAGGGAAGAGAGGATCAGGGAAAAACATCTACTCAGGAGAAGAGGGCCATGATCCTCTTCATGGGTTGCAGGTGTGAGATCTGCATAAGAGTTTGGACCTGCGTGCTAGCAAATGCTGGAGACAAGCGTGTTTTCTTGAGGTTTATCTTGGTTGGCGTTCTTCCAGTGGACTGTACTTGGTTATCTTCCTGAAGTGTGTAATTATCCTGGTCTGTCATGGAACTTTCTTCAGTGCAGTTTGTTTTTGTTTTTTGCTTCGTTATCTGCTATTTGAGTTTGAATTGTATTTCTTTCATTTGGAATGTTACTTTGAAGATGGTTTAATCTCCAACTGTGAACAATTGAACAGTGAAGCCAAGGTGAAGGCATCAAAGGACCTTTATTTACGTTTTGGTTTTTGTTATATCACACAAATATTAGAACACTGTTATCATGTCTCCCCTTCTCTTCATGAGACTAGCCTTGCCCAGTTCTGTAACTGTTCTTTGTATATTTTAGCCGCCAGTCACCCAGTTATCTCTGTTGCTTTTCTCTGTATTCTTTCTAGAGTCTCAACATCTTTTTTGTAGTCTGGTGACCAAAACTGGATGCAGTATTCTAGATTTTCTCCAAAACTTATCTGTCCCTAAACTGGTTGTTCAGGTCTTATAGCCATCACTACTGTCTACCTACCTTTTTCCTATTAGGCCTCTTCTCTTTTCTTCCAGCTTTTCCAGCATTAGAGCCTTCTCCAAAGAGCTAGATTTTCACATAATGTGTCTGAAGTAGACATTGAACCTCTTAATTTGTGCCTCAAGTGAGAGCTCTGTGTTGATTTCTTTTTCACTTGTTTTCAGGAGTGTTCTCCAACCTGCAATTGTATAGCTGTAAATGTAGAGTACTTGGCGCTCTCTGAATTTGATTGTGTGCTTGTAGACATTTCTGCAACTTCATTTCATCCTATTACTGTGATAATGTGTATGTGCATATGCGAGTGTTTAAATGGAAGGTCCAGACATCAGAGGATACTTCAAGGGTGGGAAGAGCAAAGAAAAAGCTTGCGTTTGTTTTTTTAAAAAATCCTGCAATAATATATCACTGTACTTGTTGTTTATATTATTTTTTCATTTATATGTACTAAAAGGAGGGAAAACATTCTAAGAATTTACACTTGAAAAGAATTAATCAAAATGATCTACTGCAGAAACAAGGTAAAACTCAAACTATAAGCAACTAGTTAGGAACGGGGAAACTTGTCCTTTCTCAGGTGAACTTTTACAAAGAGGAGAAGGGCAGCTCCATTTTGCCTTTGTTCCTTTGTCTTCCATCAGAGGACACCTCTTCCCAGTCTACCTCTCTCCAGATGAA
Source organism: Pseudonaja textilis (assembly GCF_049901715.1). Taxonomy (NCBI): domain Eukaryota; kingdom Metazoa; phylum Chordata; class Lepidosauria; order Squamata; family Elapidae; genus Pseudonaja; species Pseudonaja textilis. Next base: position 52,336,283 of record NC_141991.1, read on the forward strand.
AGGCACATCCTAACCTGGAGAAAGGTTGCAGGATTCAGAAGTAAATAGCCATCAAAAGAAATGCAGAGTTAGATACAAGTGAGGAATTGTAGTATTTATATTATGGACTGATCTAATCGGTTTATTTGCATGCTTAAGTCTTATTTCATTCTATCTGTGTAAGTGCAAGTGTTTCTTGATAAATATTCATGCCTGGAGTTGTCACTAAACCTGCAAGATTCATGAGAGCTTCCTTTTCCTTTTCACTCAATCCTCAATTAGCCCTTATCTTAATTGCCTAATCTACTTAATAAAACAACCTAATCTTCTGGTTATTAGCGGGCTCATCCTGACAAGGAATGTAGCCTGTTATGATTCCAGATCACTTTGCCATTTGGAGAAGTCAAGAGCACTTTCCCCACTTTCCCCACTTTCCTTATGTGAACAGGTGCCAAGAGGAATTTTCTTGGTAATGAGTGGAAATTGTCGGCAACTGAAAAGACTCTCCAAGAATTGTGACAGAAGGGTGGGAAACACTGTCTGAGAGAGCCAGTGTAGCCAGTTCACCACATACCTGTGTGTCCACATGCTGAACAAACCTGTATTAACTTACACCTTGCTGATTTAAATGACCTCTCATTTCTGTGGTGTGAGGATAGAGAGATCTTGGTTTTCTTCAGTGAAAATGGGGTTGATTCCTCCCTCCCTTTAAAGCAAGATCAGGAGCACTACTTAAACCTCTTGTGATGAAATGTTGACTGCCTTTGGTTAATCAGTCAGGCCAGTGGGACTACATTTGATTCAGGGAGGGAAATTCCACACTGAAATAAGTAACACATTGGAAGAATTGATATAATTCGCTAACATCAAAGATAATAAATACCTTACATGGTACTTTATTTGTTATAGGAATTTTTGCTGTACTAATTTGATTTTGGAATAACAGTGAAATGTGCTCCTTTAATAATCATATGCATGATTATTTTATCTAATTGTATACCAGCTAATTGTATACTTGATCAATGCAACAGAAAATAAGAGACTTTCTCACAGGGGAATACTTAAACAATTGGAAACAAACAGTACAAAATATCTTGATTTCTCTTGTAGTTGGAATATGTATTTAAAGTCGATTTTTCATATTTTTCATATTGTCACAGTATTCAGAGCCACAAAAGCTGTTTAATATTGCAAATGAACTTCTGCATACAGAAGAAGCATATGTTAACCGGCTTTATCTTCTTGATCAGGTAAATTTATTTTAACCAAATTTTATTTTTTGAGATACATTGTTGTTCTGTATTTCTACTTATTCCAAATATTGAACACATTCAAGTATTTTTGTGAGCAATGTGCCTGGCATTTTCCACTAGGGCAACCAGATCTTAGTGGTAGATACGGAGATGACCCATAGGTGGCAGCAAGGAATGAAGAGTTGTTATATCTGTGCTGCATCTAGCTTTCACCTGGATTTCTGCAGCCCAGTACTCTTCGTTTCTCTTATTTTAGTTAAGTTAAACACATCTGACTAGTAACCTACTTTTGTATGCATGGATCACATCATAAAAATACCTTGCTTAATGGCAGTACATTGCTGTATGCAATACCCAGTTTGATATGTGCACCTTAATTTCCAAATGATTCCTTGTCCCTAGATAGAATGTTGCAATCCATAAGAATGGAATGAATGAGTTTATACAAAACTGAACTAACTGAATGTTTTTTTCTGCTTCTATATAGTTTAATGTTTCAGTTTCAGAAAGACTGCTTCAAGAATGGAGACTAATTACTTGTCCCATTCTGATGAAATGTTTATGTTGTCTAATTTCATTGAGAGGATGCCTTATCAACCACACTATTCTCCAGTTAATCTTCCTTATTATCTTACTGTACTTCCCTTTTAATATAATATAGTAAATAATATATACAGTACAATAATGTCTATCTATCTAAACTATATGTATATATGTATGTGTGTGTGTGTGTGTGTGTGTGTGTGTGTGTGTGTATATATATATATATATATATATATATATATATATATATGGCATTCAGCTTTGCTCGGTATTTTCCCACGTCATAGTAGTTGTGCTTTTAAAGTTGTAGCGACGTTTCAGCAGAATCTCATCTGCCATCATCAGGCTTCTGTACATCAGGCTACAGAAGCCTGATGATGGCAGATGAGATTCTGCTGAAACGTCGCACAACTTTAAAAGCACAACTACTATGACGTGGAAAATACCCGAGCAAAGCCAATGCCATACACTTAAGAAAATATATATATATATATATATAAAACTTAATATAAATATATATATATTCGTGTTTCTCCAACAATACAACCTCCCCCAATAGGAAGTCCCAGCATGTTTTATAGGCATAAAATCAAATTAAGCCCCTCTCCCCAAATTAAGCCCTATATTGAACGTGCAAAATGGGGGGGAATGGCGGGGGGGGGCTTCGCCTGAGGCACCCAGCGCAGCAGACAGGCTGGCCCTCCTGCCCAGTGGCGGAGCTCTCGCCAAGACATTGAGCGCCTCCTCACCAGGCCCTCTGCTCATCCCGCCAGGGCCACAACAGAGCTGTGCCAGCTGGGCAGAGCCGGTAAAGCGAGCCGTGAGTGCACACCTGCCTGCCAAGTGAAAGAACCCTGCCCACCCGAGCTTGGCTTCCTTCCCAAGTCCCTCCAGCCCGAAGCTGAAGGGGCCACCGGGAGAGGCTGCCCGAGGCAGTGATAGTGCCCACCCGTCTGCAGACAGGGAGGCGAGGCGACGGCAGCACTGCTTCCCTGGCCGGCGAGTCCAGCGGAGAGAGCCCAAAGCAGCCTGTCCTTTCCACCCCTCGCCCAGCCCGTCCCCATCCCCACGCATCTCCAAATGCGCTGGCTGCTCCAAACACTGCAGTGGCATGGGCATCGGGCAGAGGTGCTCACTCGGCAGGGCTTAGCTCGCAGGAGGATGCGGCGCAGGCTGTCGCCTTGCCTCCCTGTCCACGGATGGGTAGGTGCTATCACTGCCTCGGGAGGCCTCTCCTGGTGGCCCCTTCGGGTTCGGGCTGGAGGGACTTGGGAAGGAAGCCAAGCTTGGGTTGGCCCAGCTCTTTCGCTTGGCAGGTGGGCACGCAACCGCGACTCACTTTCCTGGCTCTGCCCAGCCCGCACGGCTCTGGCGCGGCCCTGGTGGGATGAGCAGAGGGCCCAGCAGGGAGGTGCCCACTGCCTTGGCGAGAGCTCCGCTGCTGCGCAGGAGGGCCCACCTGTCAGCTGAGCTGGTGCCCGAGGCAAAACTCTTCACACTCTGCCCGCGCCTTGCAGGGATGGCGGCTGGGTACTTCTCCTGGGGTGGGCCAATCTTGCACTGCAGCCCTGAGAGATTCGCCTCCCCACATGGGTTTGGGCTTTGTCGTACCGGTAGTAGGGCGTCATTTTTAAAAGAATTGGCTTTGCCTTCAAAGGCGAAAGGAAGGCAGTGACAGGGGTGCCTGAAGCCAAGTGTCTCCGCCATGCTCCGCTTTCAGGGAGGAGCCCTGGCTGGCCACGCATGGCTGCACCAAACACCGTGGCATTGCTCTAAACGCTGCGGCAGCACGGGGAGAAGGGAAAGCAATGGTGGCGGAAGGTCTCCCGATATGAAGTGCCCCACCAACACCGAGGTCAACATCCAAGCTGTTGCCGCTCGCCCACCCAAGGATGCAAGGGGGGGGTAATTAAGTCACCCCTGAAAAGATGGCCTAGCCATTTTTTCGGGGGTCAAAAAAAAAATAAGGCCCGGCCTTATTTTGTGAGAAACACGGTATACGTGTGTGTATATACATATACATGTATGGCATTCAGCTTTGTTCGGGTATTTTCCCACGTCATTATAGTTGTGTTTTTAAAGTTGTAGCAATGTTTCAGCAGAATCTCATCTGCCATCATCAGGCTTCTGTATTGTGTTCATCTGTGAGTCAGACTTTCACAGCCGTTTCTGTTTCAAATTTGGTGCTAGCCTACTGCTGTGCCAGAATGGTTTTTTCTTCATCCTGATTGGCTGAGAGTCTTGGTCTGTGTTTATTGGTCTTGGGGTTTCTTAGTACATAAGAGGTACTACAGACAAAAACAGTACGATACCACACAGGCATCACATCAAGACTGCCTTCAAAACAGCAGCCATCCTAAGAAACCCCAAAGATAAAATTGACCTGGAAAACCAAGGCATATATGAAGTCCCCTGTGCATCACGCCCTGCCACATACATTGGACAGACCAATAGAAGAATAAGTACCCGCCTGGATGAACACAAAAATGCAGTAAGAAAACTGAAACACACTCCCTCAATAGTCCAAAACATGAAAGCCACAGGTCATAGCATCGACTTCAATGGCATCAAAACCCTAGCCACTATAGAAAACCCCAGCTACAGAATTATCAGAAAAGCCATAGAGATTGAAAAAGGACCTGAAAGCATGAATAGAAGAGATGACTCCACCAGACTGTCAATTATCTGGAAGCCTGCACTCACAAACAAAACAATCTCCACACCACAAGCCAGGCAAACACCTGGGCACAAACAGACCCCCCCTGATACCTCCAGCTCAAACACACCCCAACCAGGCACCCAGATGAAACAAACCTAGCTTCCTAATAAATGATAGCCATCCGTTTACTCGGAGCCAAGCCGCACTAAAAGCCTCTAATACAGGAAACACAATGTTGCCATCCAATCAAGACAAAAAAAATGCTACAAAACGGACAGAAGATATTAGAAACACCAATCAAGCAGAACACAGCAAACTCCAAGACCAGTAAACACAGACCATGACTCCCAACCAATCAGGATGAAGAAAAAACCATTCTGGCACAGCAATAGTCTAGCCCCAAATTTAAAACAGAAACGGCTGTGAAAGTCTGACTCACAGACGAACACTATACAGAAGCCTGATGATAGCAGATGTGATTCTGCCAAAATGTTGCTACAACTTTAAAAGCACAACTATGTATATGAGACATAGTATTTATTCAGAAAAGATATCTGAAAATATCTATAAATTGTATTTGGCTCTGCTTTATAGTTTGGGACTTCATTTTTGTTAAGTAAAGCTCAAAAGAAACAAGTTATTAATCACCTTACATGCTGAGTGACCTTGAAGGTGGGATATATCTGCTTAAAAGGAACCATCTTAACAACTTAACATCCTTTGAATATATAATAGAAGATTCCTTTAAAAAAAATAGAATCATCTTTCAAAATCCAGCTACATCAATATAAGTTATGTTCTATTTGGAAGTGATTTTGTGGAGGTTTTGTGTTCTTTTTTTGTGCAGGTTTTTTGCACTAAATTGTATGAGTCGGGAATTCCACCTGATGTGGTAACAGGAATATTTTCAAATATTTCTTCCATTTATCGCTTCCATGAACAGTTTCTCCTTCCTGAACTCAAAACAAGGATTACAGATGAGTGGTGGGTAAATGAAAAGTTACAAGCAAATATTTCCATATTAAGAAGTAAAAAAGTTATTTTTTTCTGTAATACACTATTGATATTTTAGTAGATTGGTATAATATATTTACATACACATAATATATACTTTATAATTAGAAACTCAACAAATTTCACATCACTTTATTGGTACCAGTAAAATAAAGGAAGACAGAAATAATGTTATAAGACTATTCAATAGTCTTCCCCCATTTCCCTAACATTAAAAGTTACGAGTGTCAGACCTAGTACAGAAGCACTGACCTTTCCCACTGTGTTCAGAGTTAGTAACTGCTACATGCCATGCTTGTATTCTCACTGGGTTAATTATGCTTGCATAATTAGTGAAGCCTACTTTTGCAAATTCTAGCACAAGCAGAGCCCTGGCCAGGATGTAGAACTGGGTCCATAAAGAGACAGTTGGGTGGATTCTTAAGTAATAAAACAGTAGGAAGAAATTATTCATGCAGATAATCAGTTTAGTGATGTGTAATAGCAGATTGCAGAAATTAAGATGGTTTAAACAGTATAAGGCCACATGTTGCTCTTTCTTTAAATGATAAATTGATTTGGTCAGTTAGACGTCATGTAAATACATACTGAAAAGTGCATCATTCAGTCATCACAAAGCTTATCTCCAAAGGCTCTTAATACAATATAGATGGCATCGGATAAGATAAAAGTTCCTCTGAAGGAACTGTTTTCTGGTTAGAAGACAGGAGGAAGAAATGGATTTAAATTATTTTTACAAGGAAGAAGTAGAAACAATGGATACCCATCAATATTTTGAAGTGCTATTTAAGTGGTTAATAAAATATTCAACAAATGGTATAAATGATCTTTTACATCATCTTAAAATTTTGTTAAATGCCCAGAATTTTGATTTATTGGGATAGTACATAAATAGATAAATTTTGCTGGTGTTTTATGATATTTCAAAATATTTTGAATATCATAAAACATCTCCAGTATTTCCAAGTGTTCCAGACATGGACATTCACAGTACAAATTGTTTCAACTTAATTTTATATAATACATTACAGAAACAAGTAGAATTAACTTTATGCAAATACAGGTGAATAAATAGAAAGTATTAGTACTGTACTTGACAGAAAAAGATATAGACATTTGGTGATTTTCATTTTTTAAACATCGTTTGCCTTCTTCAAATATTTGTCCAGGATTTCTGAGTATAGTGCTACCGTGTGAAAGGAGACAATCAAAAGTTGTTTTTATTTCTGGCTCCCATCATTTGCAGACAAAAATATGAATCAAACCCAGGGTATACCTATAATTATTGATGAATCCAAGTTTGTTTATATATATATATATATCTTCGGCTCTGTGCTTCTCAGAGTGATGTGAGCTTGCAGCTGCTTCTTCCTTTTAACTGCTAGTGGGGGTGTGACACAGCCAAACCCCCTACCAATGAGAACACACCCCCACCCAATCAGAACACAGCCAAGCCCCCACCCAATCAAGTAACACCCCCACTAGCAGTTAAAAGGAAGAAGCAGCTGCAAGCTCACATCACTCTGAGAAGCACAGAGCCGAAGACACACGCCTGAAGATGATGAATGAGACTTCATCGAAACGTTGCCTAGATACTTTCAATCTTACGCGGGAGAAAACCCGAATAACCAAAGATCCACATACTAATACCCGTGAGAACCTCAAAAAACTAATATATAGATATATAGATATATACACATACACACATATATATCTTTATATCTTTAAATGTGTGTTTTTAGGGATACAAACCCAAGGTTAGGAGACATCCTTCAAAAGCTTGCTCCATTTCTGAAGATGTATGGAGAATATGTAAAGAATTTTGACAGAGCAATGGATATGGTAAACACATGGATGCAGAGATCATCTCCTTTTAAGGATGTCATTCAAAACATACAGGTATGTTTCTAAGTTGCCACTTGGAATGTAAAGAGTATGTATTCGCTCTTTTTCTTTGTTATATGCCAACATATTTTCATATTGTTTTAGCCTTAACTACAGAAAATAAACCAGAATAATAACATAAAACCATAGAATTAAAACTGATCTAAAGTGAAGAGAGCAGATTTAAAACATGCAGTCTCAAAGAAACATTAAATACCTATTGTAATACAAAGATTTTTTTTAGCCAATCTAAAACTAATTGAGTATGAGATTGATCTGATATTGGGACTGAATTCTACAACTAGGGTGCCTCAAGTGACCTGGCCTTATGCTACTCTTACATCAGCCAGATATCAGAAGACAATGCAGTACAACTGCTTATATCTTGAAAGTCTATAACAGATGGAGTACAACTAGGGAGTAAAATATTTTCCAGTCCATTTGAAGTCACGGCATTAGATATTGATAAAGAGTTCCTCATATGTAAAAACTTAGAGAAGGAAATTTCATCTTGGATATTTGCAGCTGATATACATAGCTGAAGACGTTTTGTACTATTTTTTTCATAATTTAAAAAAAGCATCCTAGAGTCGTTAGGCAAATATTACTTTCAATTAAAACAAATAAGTGATATGTTTATTACTTTTTTCTTACTATGCAATGTAGTACTTGCTTATAACATTTTTCAGTACATGCTTCACCTTGTATACTATAAATGTATCAAAATAAGCTTAATTTTCTGGATAAGCATGCCAATTACCTTAATTGATTACTTTCATTTGAATTTGTTTGATAGATTTATAGAGGTTGTGTGTGTTAGAGAGGTAATATAACACTAAAAAGTATTTCAATAAAGAAATATGAACAGGGTAGAAAAGGGAGAGAAGAGCTTCTGTAATTTATTCTGTTTAGACTGAAATCCAACTATTAATCAGGATCTTTTCTCTATCTGACACACTTTCCTTCTTTTTCCTCTTTATTTCTGGTGATTTGCCATATGAAAACAGCTTTGTATAATGTTTTTTTTTTCTTTTGCATGCAATATTTGTCATGATCTTCATATGAATAATACTACAGTCTGTGACCCTTTGTATGATTTTTTATGGAATGACATGGAAAAATATTGCCAAAATCTTAAGATAGCTGCTAATACAGAAACACGTTGATATTCTGAATTTGATTTCTCATAAAATTAAACTATTTTTAAAATGGATGCTATGAAATGGTTGATGCATGGGAATATGACTGGCTGGCTGGCTGAATGAATGGATGAATGTGCGTGTGTGTGTGCATGTGTAGGTGTAGGTGTGCACACATATCTATTGATAGATGTTTTTGTTAATATTATCAATCATTCTGTCTTTTTGGCGCAAGCACTGGGTTTGAAGAAGAAAGTGTATGTTTGAGTAGTTCTTTCCTGTCTCTGAAGTTGGATCCAATTGGTGTTGGCTGCGGCTGGGTGGGTGGAGAGAATCGATTGAGCCCCTTCTGTGCTTTGACCACTTCATGTTTGGACTACTGCAATGTGATCTAAATTGATACAAGACCACACAGAAGCTATAGTTGATCAAGAATGCAGGACAGGCAATTGTGGGTTTGGTACATTATGCACATGAAACACCTTTGCTTAGTGAACTGCTGTATAGTTACCAATGGGTTTCTAGATGTAATTGAAACTTCTGATTATTATCTATAAAGCTCTTTATAGCATAGGAGTTAGTTATTTGAAATACTACCTGCCTCTCTAGTTTCTACCCATTCTGTATGAACTAGCAGAGTCAGCATGCACTTGGTCACAGAACCAGTGGTGGAATTCAAATTTTTTTACTACTGGTTCTGTCGGCGTGGCTTATTTGGTGGGCGTGGCTTGGTGGTCATGTGACTGGGTAGGCATGGCTTGGTCATGTGACTGGGTGGGCGTGGCCACCTCAATGTCACTCACATCAAGGGGTGCCTCACCTGGAACTGGCCTCACTCTGGGCAAGTCACAAAGAATAACAAAAACAAAATACAAAACAATAACCAGTTCATTTAATAATTTAAATACATGACCCATGGCTTTTTTTTTTTTTGCAATATATCAGTGAAATATATTTTTTGCATTTCAGAAACAAGAAATATGTGGAAACCTGACACTGCAACATCACATGCTTGAACCTGTTCAGAGAATTCCACGCTATGAGCTTCTCCTGAAGGATTATCTTAAAAAACTTCCTGGGGAATCACCAGATAGGAAAGATGCTGAAAGTAAGTGCAGTTTTCATCCATGCCATTGTAAATAAATTGCTGAACAGTAAAGATATATTTCAAGGATGAATGTTGATTATCCATAAAATACCTTTTATGTATTGTAACACTTAAAACTTGTTCTGTTGTTTCAATTTAACCACACATATAATACTAACTACATTGAGCTATCTATATATTACTAAAACTCTCATCATGACCTTTACCTGGAAAAATGGTTCATTATAGGGCAACTTTTTTTGAATCAAGATACCTCAAAAGGGCTAACTTATAGAATGTGTCCATGACTCAAGAGAATGAAATTTGAGGAAGTTGTGATTGCTTCATTGCTACTAGCTACTGGTGTGCTGCTACACTGCTGCTAAAATTACATACTAGTTTTCAACATTCTGTGACAGTTTCCCAGCCAGTCTCACAATCCCTTGCCCCCTCTCCACCTACCTTCCTGCTGAGAAAGGAAGGGGAGTGAAGTTGTGATGGATTGTGTCTATGAAGGGGGAGGTGGTAGGGGGAGGTGGTGGACTACAATGAAGCAGCACTTTCTCAAGAAAAGTAAAATTTCCCAGGGTATATCAGAGTTAAGAGTGGTATAGGTTTAGTCTGGCAAGATTTTGTGTATATGCTGTGAGCAAATAAAGAGCTGAACTTTGGCTGGATTGTTCTACACCATTCTTGGGCTTGCCCTGAAGGGAAGGGAGGAAGGAAGATTACTGATGCTCCTTCCCAGCTTTCCACAAAGAAACTCAGTAGGGAACCAGCATAATGTCAGACTCCTGCTCCCATTGCTTTTTTCTTGCCCTTCATCATTCTGTTTCTCTGTTTAGGTAAGGAAATGTCCCTGAAATGATGATCCAACAGAGCATCTAGTATAGTAAACCCATAAAATTCAGGAATTCAAACCTTTAATTTGTTATATACAGTATATAACATACATCTAGTAAGCACAGAAATCTGTTTTGGTCATTATATTCCATTATGTTTAAAGGAGTGAAGCCTTGAGTATGTATTAATTCGAATGGGTTGTTGACAAATAATATTTTCTGATATTTTAACAGCTGAAGAAGCAAATAATTCAGTAGCCAACTTTAAAAAAAAAGAAAGGTGAAAGAAGAAGAAAAAAACCTGCTGGCATAGAATTATGCCTGTGTGGTATGAGAGGCTGATTGAGGGTGACCAGTTCAAAGACACCTAGTGAGATATTATATCTGAGGGAGGAATTAAAGGCAGAGTCCCATGGTCCTACAACAGTATCCTATCTGCTACACTACATGGAGCCTATATAATGAACCCAGGTTTCCATGATACAATGCCACCTATTAAATCTGGGCAATTTCATTTAGGTTACTAAAATAACTGAAATGCTCTCTTACAGTTTTTTCTCCCTCAGAAAGGAAAGCTGGTAGTGCCTTCTGCTTATCGAACAAAAGATTCACATATCTGCACAGAATGCTAAATCATCGTTCAGGGTCACTCATCTAAAGTGTCAGGTTACACCCTCAAACATAAAGGTTTCTTTTTATTAAATAGAAATAAACTCAGTTAAACAATCCATGGGTCAAAATTGACTTTTTAAGGAACTGATCAATTTCTTTTAAGTCACATTTTCTGTTTCGGTATATAGGTTCACATGCAGTAGAATCCAGTAAGTATGTATCAATGAGGTATGCTTTTTTTTAGTGAAGTAGAAGAGAATGAGCTTATGTTTGCGTACTAAAGCTGTCCATTTTAATCCAAAGTAAGAGACAAATGTAAATGCCATGCTGTCCATTCAGCACAATTTACTGTGTTTTGACATTTGAGTAAATACAATTTTCTTTTGTTTAATAATATTGCACGTTGTACTATGTTTTTTAATCAGTGATGCTAACACTGGAAGAATTCAATTGATATTGATCCTAAAAAGTGTAGACATGGTGCAGGGAGAAGTGAGTTCACTAGCTTGCAGTTTTGGACTCCTATTGTGCATACCAGGGAAATAAAAACTGCATTATTAGCCAATAACAATCTTCAGAATGTACAATTTTACTGTCTACATTGCAGAATCATTGGAGCTCATTTCTACTGCAGCAAACCATTCAAACGCAGCCATCCGAAAGATGGTGAGTAGAAAGCATGTAAAACAAATGTCATTTGAGCCATTAACTGAGATGCTTGCTTGAAACACTGTTGTTGTTGTTTTATTAATGCTGAATATTGATGTTCATACTCATTGAACTCTCTAATATTTATCAGACTAATATATAACTACTGTTTTTATATTTAATATTACATGTATGCTTTTTAGGACTTTTTCCCCCTCACTACTTGTTATAGCAAGTAGCACTTAGACTTATAAATGCCTCACTGTGCTTTACAGCACTGTCTAAATGGTTTACAGTGTCAGCATATTTTCCCCAACAATCTGGATTCTCATTGTACCGACCATGGAAGGATGGAAGGCTGAGTCAACCTTGAGCCAGTCAGAATCGAACTGCTGAACTGCTGGCAGCCGCCAATCAGCAGAAGTAGCCTGACAGCATGTAGCATGTCAGAAGTAATACTGTACTGTATTATAACCACTGGACCACCATGGCTCTGCGCTACTTGTTATACATTATTTATAATACATAGTTAAAGGAAGGAGAAAGAGGGTTTTATCTAAGAAAATTAATCAGGTGGCCTAGTTTTCTCAGGTGCTAATGCTCAGCAGATTATCATAGAAGTTGAATTGCAACTTTAGGTTTTTATAGAAAACCACAATAACATTTTTAAAATAAGCCTGCAGAGTTAAATTTGTCAAAAAAAACCCCTAACCCTCAACCCTTAAAATCAAATCTAAAGTATAAGACTGAAATGGTTATTACTAGAAAATCTTCTAGTAAATAATCTAGACAATTATACCTTTATATTTGTAATTATTAGAAACAGACTCTATCTATATACATGCAAAACACTCTACTTTCTAAAAAATAAACAATAATATATTAAAACTATTTCCTTAGTTGGATGATTCTCAGATTATCATTTCAGTACCATATGTTATTTTATTTATTTTCTTTGAGACTTGTTTCTATTGCTTGGTACACAGGCAGATTTTGCAATAATTCTAAATATTTCTTATGTGATAAGCCACTGTAAAAGAATTGTGTTAAGTGGGTATTGATAGGTTTATTTTATGTTGCTACAAGGTAAATAGGAACCAATTTTAAAAATCAGATTATTATGACTTCATTTGATAATTATTAATGTGTGAAAATTGTCATCTGCGACTGCAAAATGAAAAGAAGTGAAAAAAGAAATAAAAAGAAATGTGTTGAGAACACGGAATTCATAAAAAACTCAAAAAGACAGATAGTAGAAATTATTCTTATTCACTATATAAAGTGGCTGAGACAGCTTTTATCTCTTTTTATTGAATGTAGAATGTAAAATGTCCCATGTGTCTGTATTATTGTAGGTATTTTACTACTGCAGATGGCATACGTGTTTAAGTTCTTTGCAAGGCATGTGGGTTTAATTGTTGATTTTTTAGAAGACATTGTGTGACATTAAAAGAAAATGTGTCCCCAGTGCTATGGTTGCCTGTGGAGTTTTTCTATTATTAAAAAAGCTGTTCTGATTACTTATTTGTACAAGAGTATAAAATTAAGGTTGAGAATAATAACTTCATGCCTAACATATTACTTTATTAAATGATGGAACTGCCTTCTCTTACAGAGTCTTTATAATAAATTAGCAAATACTAGAAATACCAGTATTGTGTATTTCTTTTGTTCTTGTAGGAAAAGATGCACAAGTTGTTAGAAGTATATGAACGCCTTGGTGGAGAAGAAGATATTGTTAACCCTGCCAATGAATTGATTAAAGAGGGTCACATTCAAAAATTGTCAGCAAAGAATGGCACAGCACAGGATAGGTATTTATTTCTGGTGAGTCACTTAGTTTCTTTGGTATAAAATCTTTTACTCTGTCCACATAAGCTTCTTTGACTAGGTTAATCAATCCTTGGCACATCTGCCCACACTCAGCAAACTCTGTCAGTAGCTTTTAAACAATATTTCCACCTCTCATAGATAGCTTTTATTCTTTCATGATCAGTCCACTTGGTGCTATCGGTATTCAAAGAGTATTCCAAACATTTTAGGAATAGTTGATGTTTGGTTTTTTTTTTTCTTTAGTCTTAGCAAAGGATTTTGTATGTCTCTGTGTGAATAAATTGTTGGGTTTTTTTGCTGATATGCTGATTGTGTTTTTTTATGTGTTTGAATGTGAATACTTCTAGTAAAGAGAATCCGGGTAGAACAATGTTATTTAGCAAAGGCTGTTTAGCATGCAAAGCTGTGTCTTCCTTCTTAGTTATGTTTATCTTACCTTTGATCAATTGGTGAGAATCTTGATAAGGGGACAAAAGCACATCAGGAATCAGCCAGAATTCTGAGTTCAGACATAACAATGGATAAAACGGTGTAAATTGTAGAACAACTTCAATCCATGTTATTAAGTTTCTAATTTATTGCCATAATATAAATTGTGGTTTGTGATCTGATATGTTTATAGGCAAAATCAATCCTTCTGCAACTTTAGCACAAAACTATAATTAGGAACCTACAAAAAAATCGGCAAGTTTTTACCTATTTTTATATCGAAAAACTCTTTTCATGTGCATTTTTTGTGCTGTTATATATGATACAGCAATATACTTTATTGTCCCTGAATCCTCTATTGTAAGGTTATACATATGTTCATAATGAAACTTAAATTTAGGCTTATTAAATATAATAAAGGAAATATGTAAGAGGAAATGTTGTCAATGAGAGATAATGAAGTAATTCTGGAGTTTAATTCTGGAGTTTGCTATCCTGCAATCCTATCTAAATACAGGTTGTCTTCAATTTACGACCACAATCGAGCCCAGAATTTATGTTGCTAAGTGAAATATTTGTTAAGTGAGTTTGCCCCATTTTACAACTTTTCTTCCTACAGTTGTTCAGTGAATCATTGCAGTTGTTAATTTAGTTACACAGTTGTTAAGTGAATCTGGCTTCCCCACTGACTTTGCTTTGTCAAAAGGTCGTAAAAGGGAATCGTGTGACCCTGGGACACTACAACGGTCATAAATATGAACCATATTTATTGCCAAGCATATTGCCAAACATCTGAATTTGGATCATGTGACAAGGGAGCTGCTGCAATGGTCATAAATGTGAAAAACAGTCATAAGTCACTTGTGTCAGTGCCATTATAACTTTTGAACAGTCACAAAATGAACTGTTGTAAGTCAAGGACTATCTGTATATCAAATTTTCTATATGGATAACGATGGAACAGAATAATGTTGGCACAGTTATCTGCTGTTACATCAAATGAATTCTTCTAAGAATTTACCTTTTTAAGGAACAGTTTAACGTAGGGTTGCAGTTTGGATCATATACATACCCCCATTCAACCACGAGGCTCACTGGGTGACTCTGGACTAATCTAGTAGTAAGACTACTTCCTAGATCTATCTAGTAATTATCAAAACAAATTAGGGAGACCTATGTATGTGGCCTTGAAGTCCTAGAGAATAAGAAAATACAAATACAATAAATAAAATACAAAACAATAACTCAGTACATGTGCAGACATGCCCTAAAGGGATTGTGCACATATTATTTGTGGTATTAAGGAAGGGTACAATTACAAGGAAGATAAAAGTCCCCTGAAAGTATACTATGTAGTACATCTAAATCTCCTGATTCTAGAATCTTCTGATACATAGCAGAATGTACAATGTCTATTTAATAAAGCTGTGTCTTATGATTCATTAAAAAGCTATGTAAGGAAGTATTTGGTTATAAGTATATATATGTTATTCTTATGAAAGAATTATGTAAAAAAATTACATAACAAATATTTCTTTTGTTATTTACAGTTTAACAGCATGGTGTTATACTGTGTTCCAAAACTGAGATTGATAGGCCAGAAATTCAGTGTTCGTGAAAAGATTGATATTGCGGGACTGCAGGTTTGTATCTGATTCTTTTGGTTTTAGTTTCTGATGTATGTATTTCTAGTCTTGTTTAAGATTTTTTTTTATTTTTAATAAGGAATTCTTTTTTCCTATTCTCTCCTATTGAGAGAAACATATTGGTTTGTCTGATCGTGATGAGAATTAAATACTAAAAAAAATGCCAAAATGTTGATTTGGTTTTCTAGGTCCAGGAAATAGTCAAGCAAAATGTGACCCATACTTTTTCAATAACAGGAAAGAAAAGATCCTTGGAGCTACAAGCCAGGTATAGATTATTTTTCTTCTCCTAAATATATCTTGAATTGGACCTTTCCCATCCTAAACTTCTAATGTAATGTTTAACAAATATTAAAAGGAAAAAAGTTGATGCATCTTGTTTGTATTATATTTGCTTACACTATTAACTGTCATAATCTTATGTTCAATCCCAGCAAAGAAGGATTGCTGTTCACTTATAGCAAAAGTGGAGCATCGTGTTGAGTCAGGATTAAATCCTTCTCACTGAGAATGTGTAGATCCTGAGGAGATCCCAGTGCAAGGAATATGAAATATTTGAGGCATCAACCCTCAGGGGGATGGCTTTGCCTTCCATCTTTCATAAATGTTCATGAGAGGGAAAGGGGAAGAAAGCACTGGAGAACTTCCCTTACCACCCCTCACTTTTCCTCTTGGAAAGTGCTTCAAGGGAGCCCTTTGACACAGTGTCTTGAGCTTTTTGTGTCCCTCTTTTGCAATTTCAACAAGACAGATCCAATGAAGCAACTAGGTGCTTCCAAATGCTTCTGCCTTGAAAGCTGGCCTCCCTCGGAGCCTGGTTTGTTTAGCTCATTGGAAAAGGTGAAGAGTAGAAGAAATCTGAGGAAGTGACAGTATAGTGTGCACAGAGCACTCTCAAGGTGGAGGCTACCTGGAGGGTAGCATTATTTCTGAGTGAAAAAACACAGTGGGACAGAAAGCCTCTGGAATTCTTTGTTCATGGTTCTCCAGAGACTTGCAACAGAAGTAGAAGAGCAGAAACAAACAGAGACTTTAGTTTAGCTGTCTGGAACGTGAGGTCTAGCAAGATGTGAAGTTTTGCTCCCTAGTTTATCTCTTTCAGATATTAAAACAATTCCACATATTAAATTCTTTACCTCTGGTTATCAAAGAATTGATATTATAAAAAGAAAGGCAAACATCCTTTGTTCTAATTTTATAGGACAGAAGAAGAAAAGAAAGATTGGATTCAGGTAATATCTATTTTATCAAGGTTTTCTCTTGCTCCGCTCTGTGCTGCTGGAGCAGCTGGATCTTCCCAGGCCACTGTGCATTTGCAGGCAATTGTGGCTTCCAAGGATGGCTGTGGGTTCACACTGTACTAGGCGGGTGGGAGGAGCAGGAGACAGTCCCTTACTTTACTGAGTCTAAGGGCTGGAAAGGAATAAGCCTGTAATGGCATGGATTGCAGTGGATCCTCAACCAACAACCAGTGGAATGATATGATGTGATATAACATGACATATGTATTATAATAGTTTATAATAATAGATTGCTTGTGTGTGTGTTATATTATTATATATGAGAGATCCTCTGTGATGGAGACGGATGATATAAAAAAATAAATAAAACAAATATACATAAACATCTCACATTAAAATATATATATCATTGTATTTATCCCATTTCTACACTCTCACCTAAGATTAGATTAGATTATAATTAAGGCAGATTTCCCCCTCTACCTTTGCATGGTCCCCACTGCTTTGAGCTATGTCTCTTTCATAACTTTTTCTTCCTTCACTTTTCTGGAGTCTTTCAGACATTGCATCTCAATTGAAGTCCACACTCTGGAAATTGAGATTGGTTTTTTGGGGTGTTTTTCAGAGCAGACAAAGATTCATTCACAATATTTGCTTTGAATTAAAATTCATGAGATCATATTTTGCACTAACTCCATTTTCATAAGTATATCCTCTATTTCAGTAATGCAATTTAACTTTTGAAAAATGGAAACAAACAGGTTTCTGTGTTACAATCTCATCTGTTTCCTTCTTTGAGATCCATTCTCTCTGTCATTCTTTTCACTAAACAATTCAGATAAAGCTTGCATTCAATTAGCAAAAAAGTCTTAGCCCTTCATTATCTGCAAGACACTCAGTTTTCAGAATAATTTTAATCTGTAATTTTTAGCCTTGAAAAGGTACAATTGTTGAACAGTTGAAATCAATGATAATTTAAGAAAAAATACTGTGTATTTTGCTGGTCTAAGACTTTGCTGAAAAATGTTTTTTACTTATTACTTTTCTTTGAAACTACCACAGGTTATTCAAGCAACAATTGAAAAACATAAGCAGAACAGTGAAACGTTTAGGGCTTTTAATAACTCTTTTTCTCAAGAAGATGAGCACTTCCTAGATTCATCAGTAAGTAATCTAAGCATTTAAGATATATTGTATGGCAGACACACATTTTCACACAGTTAACAAGATTGTCCGAAGAGTTTGGTTATGATGCCTATTTGGTGGTATTCAGTGGGATCTTTTGACAGGTCTGGATTTCCCCTGCAGGGCAGAAATAAAAGGCTAAAATGTAAGAAATGGGAATTCTAAATTAAATTTTGTTAGATTGATTGATTTGATTTAGCAGTTGCCTATTCCAAGTGACTTTAGACAAACTACACTTTAAAAAGTAAAGCACAATAAAATAGAAGAAAAGTACAAATATATAATACAACAAAGAAAACTTCTAGGGGTTTAACAAATACTCTACCCAAAGTACTTGGAAATATTTAGGGTATTAGGGAATACAAGCCTGGAAAAACAGCTAAGTTTTCAAAAAAAATTGAAATATCGGCGGAGAACCCTACATATCTTTGGCAAGATGCTGTTCCAAACTTATTCTGGGTTATTGTTAATATATACATACAGTAGTGCTTAGAAGTTTGACCTAAAATGTAATCAGTTCTCCATACAAACTCTAAAACTAGATGAAGAGCACCCAATTAAATAAAGAAGTCAAAATACATTTTATTTGTTCATTTATTTAGTTGCATTTATTGCTGCCCAAGAGTTACTGAAAGCAAAGGTTGACATACTTCTGTCACACCCAAATATTTAGCTTCAAATCATTTTTGTTAATAAATAAATGTGAAAAGCAACAAAATTTTATAATAGGTGAAATGCTTTTCACTTATTTTTATATCAGTCATTCATAAAATTTTAGGTATCCTCAAATACCTTTCTAACATACTGTTGTGCGGCCCTAATATTGCCAGTTGTTCATTCTAGGTCAATTGCAAATGTCAGGATAGCACCAGAAAGTACGATGTGCTGACACAGTAATTCTAATCTTTCTTAATGTACTTGGGCCAACACAAGGGATTATTGGGCTGATTTGTGATGGTTTATTTGTTTGTTTATTTGTATTCTGCCTTTATTATTTTTACAAATAACTGAAGACAATGAACATATCCAACACACTGCCCACCTCCTCCTTTTCCCTACAATACAATCCTGTGAAGTGGGTTGGGGTGAGAGAGAGTGACTGGCCCAGAATCACCCAGCTGGCTTTCATGGCTAAGGTGGGACTTCAATTCACACTCTACTGTTTTCTAGCCTTTAACTACTAGACCAGGAGTGTCCAACTGGATTTCTTGGAGGGCTGGATCACCATTGTAGTTGTCCTCCATGAGCTGACTGAGGGAATGGGTGGGGATGGGGCAGACAGCCTCTTGCAGTACCCTGCAAGCCAAAACCAGCACAGTCCCCCCCAGATGCCCTGTTTTGCCCAGCAGAGTGCTGCAGGAGGCCGTCCAGGCTGAAAACGAGGCACACCCCCCCTCATGCCCTGTTTTCACTAGCAGAGGCGCCACGGGCCAGTCCTTTGTTATTTCTATGGGCCAGATCTAAGCACCCTGCTGACTTTGAGTTTGACACCCCTGCACTAGACCAAACATTTTTATTAAAAAAAAATGTTATATGTTTTAAATGTTTATTTAGAATTATCTTTTTGTTAATTTCTTTACCTTTGGCTTTACCTTTGAGTCTAATTTCAGGATTCCCCAATTTTGTTTGTTTTTCAGATAGTTAGCACCAGTTCCATGGAATCTATGCCAGGAACAGACAGCAGTAGCAGCACATCTGCAGGGGTAAGCAGTTGTGAAACCGATGCCTCATTAAAGCAGATGTCAGAATGCTTTGTTTAATGGGGCTCTCTCTGTGTGAGTGCACGTGTGTGCATTTGTGCATGCACATGTGTAGGAAACAGAAACTGGTATAGATAAGTTGTAATTCCTCCTTCCATTTTACTTACAAAAGCATTTTTGCCATGATAAAGGTTATACTTTACCTTTTCTTATACAAAGCTTTAACATATATCTGACTTATGAAACCTATAAGCCCTAATTTTCTGTACTTTCTTTAAATGCAGTTTGCTCAGAGATGGTATTTAGCAGGTTCTGTCCAGTTCTGAGAACCAGTAGTGGAAATTTTGAGTAGTTCAGAGAACCAGCAAATACCATCTCTGACTGGAGATTTTACAGTATCCTTCCCCTGCCACACCCACAAAGCCTTGCCCACAGAACCGGTAGTAAAAAAATTTGAATCCCACCACTGAGTTTGCTGCATGTTCAAGCAGGCACTATAAACCATAGCAATGTACATACTATTTGACAGAGGCCTCACAGACTGCTTCAAATTTTCAGTTGCTCAAATACCAAACTGTATTTTTCATATGAAAATCCCCATTTAACTCTAGGCTTAACTGCTCTGCCTAATTCAGCTACACCAGACTTCCTTATAATTAGGGTTGCCATCTGATAATAGAAATGGTTGCTAGTTAATCAGTTGTGTTTCCGCCTAGTAACTGATCGCCTTATTAAGTCTGTGTAAATCTACATATGAATAGATAGTGCTACTAGGGAGGAAAATGCATCTTTCCCTTTATATTTGCACATGAATGTTATAGCAGGTGCCACCAGAAAAGAAAAGAGGCGTTTCCTAGAGATAAAAGAACGTCCATCCTACAATCAGGGCTGGCTGAAGATGCTGTGCTGCCTTGGGTGAAGACAGCTCCACTTAAAATGATATTTTTGGCCTTTGTGGTGTACAAGCATTGCTGTGAGAGAGAGAATGCGATGCTAAGAGGATAGGTTCCCCTCCCCAGTTGAACAAATATAGACAATACCAGCAGTAGAAGATCAAACAGAGATATTCCCTACCCCTCTGGATTACAGTGGTTTTACCACAACCGCATATAAAGAAAACTTGAATTTGTTTATTATTTTGATAAAAATAAGATTTTCTCTCTTCTAAGGCGTACACATTTTTCTTGCATTTAAATAATTTAAAAGAAAATAAGAATATAACTTTATTTAACCAAAGCAAACAAAGATTCAAGCAGTTCTCAACTTACAAGCATTTTGTTAGCAACTGTTACAATGGCCCTGAAAAAAAGTATAACTGGTCCTTGCTGTTAATAACCTTTGTAGCATTCCCACAACATCATCAAAATTTGATGCTTGCCAACTGGCAGGTATTTATAACAGATGCAGCATCTTGAGGTCCTGTGATCACTATTTGTGAATTTCTCAGCTGGCTTCTGACAAAGTCAGTGGAGGAATTCCAGATTCACTTAATGACTGTGTGATTCACTTAACAACTTGCAGTGATTCATTTAACAACCATGGCAAAAAAACAACAATTATAAAATTGACACGACCCACTTAATAACCACTTGCTTAGCAGGGAAAATTATGATCTTACATAATGCCAAAAACCCTATACTATCTCAGACAAACTTTTTAAAAGCCTCCAGTGTTGGAGCACCCACAACTTCTGGAGTCAAGTTGTTCCACTGATTAATTGTTCTAACTGCCAGGAAGTTTCTTCTTAGGTCTAAATTCTTTCCTTGATTAGTTTCCATCTATTGCTTTTTGTCCTGCCTTCTGGTGCTTTGGTAAATAGCTTGACCCCCTCTTCTTTGTGGCAGCCCCTTAAATATTGGACCACTGCTATCCCATCACCCCAGTCCTTCTTTTCACTAGACTAGACATATCCAATTCCTGCAACTATTCTTCATATGTTTTTATGATTTGAATAATGATTTGAATGAATGATTATTAAATCATTTATATTTATTCATATCACTTAAATAAATATGTTGCTAAGAGAAGTTACTGAAACCTTCTGGTTCTACTTTAAGAAACTTTGGCTTGAAGTGTAGGAGCAAAGTTGGCAGCTGTCTCTTCAATTTTTTCCATGATCTCAGTTGCTTTGGCTCATTTGTGGTAGAAATAGATACAAAATGTGTTACTGCCTTTCAGATGTGTCCAAAGGTAAAACGAAGTACAAATATCGTGAGTTATTTGAGCCACACAGATATTAACTTGATAAGTTTATAATGGGGGAACAGCATGCTGTCTGTTGCTAATGCATACATAAACCTGCCAGGTCCTTCTTAGGATTTGCACATATGCCCATCTCATCTGCAGTATCTGAATGTGGCTATGAAGTCCAGCCAGGCAGAAGGTTATGCTGCCTTCATTGGTCCTTGAAATGGGAGATGTCTCTCCTTCACCCAGAGGTTTGATGTGCCATATTAGAAGCCTCAGTTCCCAAAGACCAAGCTTTTAAATAAGTGGCTCCAGTTTCCCCTTTTTATCAAAATGGCCAAGCTAAAGAGCCTAATGGTAGCACAGAACCAACACTGGATTAAAAAGAACGCTATGAAGGGTTTTGATTAATAATCAAGGCAACAAAGTAAAATTTGAGAAAATAATCTATCTGCATGCATCAAGTTAGTTGAGGCTGAACTCTATGAAATCATTAGCTTTAAAACAAGACTGAAGGACATGGGAGAATGGAAGCGAATAGAAGAAAGCACACACAAAAAACCCTCATTCATCATTTAGCAGCCTAATTTCTCTTATTGGTTCCAGTTCTTTCAGGACTTTTTGAATATCGGGTTCAATCCTAGCCCGATACTCTTACAGTGTTTTGGGATGTACTGGTGCACTGGATTCCCTGGGGAAAAAGAAATGTCTATCTTTTTCTTCGTCTAAATCCCACCCATCTGCCACTCATTGAAAGGCAATAGTTACTTTAATTACAGATCACTTAAGAGTTGTCAGCTAGTCATCAGCCTTCTGGATCTGCTGCAATTTAGCAGTGCTTCTCTTTAGAATGTCACTTGTGTCAGTTACTTAATAATGATGTTATTTGAATAGACTATGTATGACCTTTGTTTTTAATAGAAAAGGAAATAATTCTGTTAAAATTAGTGCTCTTTAAAATACACAGGAGGGGTACAATGTTAAATTGAAGCATCATACTTTCACATGGTGATGTGAATGTAGTAATTCTTTTTTACTTGATCTTGTGCTTGATAAAAGATAATTAACCAGTACAGCAGAGGCGAAATCTGCCACTTGGTGGTGATAATAGTTAGCAGACGAGAAGCCACCTTGTTCGTACTGTTAAGCGTGCAAAAAAAAAAACAACCTTTGCACATTGAGATATGACCACAATTAGTTTGGAAAACTAAAGTGGTAAAGTTCAGGGAGAAAAATAGATAGGGTTATATATGTTAGTAAATGATCCTCAATAGTTTTTTTTTATTTATTTTTTTAATTCCAAAGCAATAGAGATTGTTACTATTGCTGCTGCTACTTTAAATTTGCAGGCTCTCCCTGCCTTAGTGGGAAAAAGTTCTCTCTTCCTTGAAATTTTTGTGTTGAATTTGTTGACGTATCTAAAATGAAAACTCCCAAAACGTTCAAAAGGCTGAAACAGTGTGTAGACTCAAATATATGAGACTTAATTATATTTTCATGTAATTTCATCAGCCATTTGAAATAGCTTTCTTTTCTTTTCTTTTTAATGTTGTAAGCTTTGTTGAAGAGACAAGGGGATTCCAAGTGGGTAATGACATGACATCAGCCAGGACAAGAACAAGCTTAATTTCCCATAAGCATACATGTAATCAACATTTAATTAAATGCAATTACATTCTTCGTGTATTTAATAATTTTTAATATCTTTCCCATTAGAAGTTCCAATTTAGTGGCAGTCTTTATAAAGACTCTGGCAGACCATACCCCAATAAATGATTTGAATTTGTATCTAGCATTAAAATATACTCTTGCAGGTGAAAAGAGAAAAACATGGGGATGGCCATCACTTATGACAATGTCCAAAATTATCCCTGATGGGACAGCATGTATATTTTTCTTTTGCTTTCCCCCCAGCAGGTGTTGTTTGCTAGCTGAGCCGTAAGGGGCACAAGCTTGTCCCTGGATTTCACATAAGGATATTTGTACCACGAATACACTTGGACATGATCAGATTCACATAAAATATTACAATCCCCTCTTGTTCTGGTGTTGAGGTTGATATACTGCCCAAATCCCTACTATAGGCTGATTGTCCAGTCAAGTTATGTTGATATATGAGAGGTCTGCCTGCTTTTCCAGCATAGGATCATTGTACATTGTCCATGAAGCAGAGATTTTCAAAATATATATTAATACAACAAGTTTTAATTCATATATTTATAGTGATGGATCTTATGGAATACTAAAGATTCAGAAGAACTTTTGTGCTTCTCTTAAGTGTCTGGTGCTATCTAGATTGCCCTGCAGTAATTTGAGTATCCTTGTATAAAGAAATGACACATCAACTGAAGACTTCCAGGAGTTCCCAATTTTTCTGCATCTTTTTTTCTATGGTACGAGGTCTAGATTCTGAAAGATGTAGTGGATCATATATTATAATTGAGAGACTACCAATATGTAAATAGACTGCCAAAAATCTGTAATGGTTACTATCTAGGTGTGCTTTAGAAACTTTAGGCTTTGTCAAAAGTTATTTAATGTTTATTTTAAAAGTGATCATATTAATGAACTTTGGATCTGGGTAATTTTAATGTATTTTTACTCTTTGCGTAGTTTAAATATGTCCCTTACTGATATTAGATAATACGATAGGAGTTGAGCTGCATTTTATTGATTTGTAGTGATCTTTCTAAATTTCATTTTTCATTCCAGCCTGAGTGCTGCAGAAAATCTTCAAAATCGAAAAGAGATAAAGAGAAACAAGCTTGCAAAAGTTGCAGTGAAAGCTTTAACTCCATTACAAAAAGACGACACCACTGCAAACAGTGTGGGGCAGTAAGTATTAGATAAAAGCCGCATTATTTCTGTTAATTTTGATCATGTATGTGTGACATGACATTCTTTGTCTTCAAGATTCTGCTAAGAAAATGCCATTTTACTATTATTTATTACAAATATTAACTTTCAATATTTTTTTCTATGACATAGCTATATAAATAGATTGATGAGGGGCTCAGTAAATATTCACGTGCTCTCACCCATCAAAAGAAAAGGCACCAGCACTTATATCTCCTATTTACATACTTCTTTTGGAATTCACACATCTTAAACACAAGTTTCTAGTAGCAAATTAAAATCAGTGGCATTTATTCGTTTTAGATTTTTTAACAATTTATGTTTTTTTTAAAGTATGAATTCAACCATTATGTTTTACCATTTCAAGTTGTACATGGTTTAACTCATCAGTGTATGCCTATCAGATAAAAGGCATAATACAAACCCAGTTAATTAATACATGAGAACATTGGCTTTTTAATGTTTTATATTTTATTTTTCAATTCTGCTAAGTTACATTCAATGATGCAGTGTCATGTTACTGTTCTAGACAAAAGATTCAGAATTGCCAACCTCCAGATGTTGCTAAACTGTAACACCCACTTTAGCCATGTTTCGCTGGGATTGCTGAAAATTCAGCAATATGAGAAAAGTGACTGATCATTGCTCTACTTTAGGCTTTTGGGCACAGTCGTTCCATCACTTGCAGTCCAGCTGTTTTAACTCTGCAGGCCAGATACCAGAATCTAGAACTCCATTGCTTCCCACAATAGATACCTTTCAGCTGTATCATGCATGGTGTTTACAAGCAGATTAAAACAGGGAAGAGTAGAAGTGTGATTTATTGCATTGAACTATGGAGAAGAGGGTGCAAAAGCAAGCTGATTCATGTGATCTTTTTAGATGTAAATGATTTAAGAACAACTTTGTTTCTCTTCTGTATTGGAGAGCTAGGATGCTATCTAGCACTTTAATTATATCCAGTGAACTACTTCATTACCCTGTAGTTGGCATTTCTGACAGAAAGTTTACAGTGACTGCTAAAGCTGACATCTGATCTCTTTGATACAGATATAAATATTCTATATACCATACAAAGAAAATTTTATTTTAACATGTAAACTACTGGTGCAACTTTTGTACTGAAATTATATTTGGACATTTTTCCTGCCATTTGTTTCAAAGGATCAATTTCTTGCTGGGTATTACTAAAAAATAAATGTTTAGAAAGTTTTCCCCAGCTCCCCCTTAAATATGAAATAGGATTAAATAGGAAACATAAAGGTGCCATCAGAGTCTAACATATTTAATGCATTATACATTTTTAAATTATTTAAATATTTTCCCACAAATAATGCACTCTTTGCTTGAATGTTGCATGCAGAGAGTATATCCTAACTTCAAACACATACAAAGTTTATATACTGATTTTAAGCTGTGGTTTTACCAAGTATTGTATTTTGGATCCAATTTCAAGGTTATATCCTAGATATGAAAGACTGTATTATTTTCAAATTGAGGGGGTTTTTTTGTTTTGTTTTTCCACGTGGGGCTGTTAAACATTTTGTTGAGGTTTCAGTCACATTGCCCAATAACTTCAGAGGGTATGATTCAATAAATTGCACCAATAGAGCTAAACACTGACTGCAAAAATACCAATCTGAGGTGCTTCCTGTTCCATATTCTACTTTATGCTTTATTTGATATTTATAAAAATTATGAAAAAGAACTTGCTAATTAGCCATCTGTTAGTGGATGCAAATACTTTTGTGTTCAGTTTATAGCATTGTTCCCTCTTTTTATTTGTTTCCTCAAATTAAAGTTGTTGTTATTGGCAACTGCTACATTGATCCTGAAAATATTCAGTAAATAATAATGATACATTTAATAAGATAAGTTGAATTTGGAAAGAATTAAATTGGGGGTCCCAATTGTTTTCTCTGTCTATCCTGCCCCTGGCTGAGCAAGAGACAGAGTTGATTAAGTGGCTTAATCTTGATTTTTAAGTGCTTACAGGCAAAGGTTTACAGACCACAGATGCATGTATGTGCATGCGTATACTAGCACTGCTTACAAATAGGAAGCTTCTGAGAGAGACCAAAGCAGAATCAGCAGATGGAAGCATAGTCAACAAACAGTAGTGGTTCAGGTGTCACTAAAGGATCCAAGGTGAAATTGCTGAACTTCAAGTGGCACGTGGTATCCAGAGAATCAGGAGCATGGATCCAAGGATGTAACAGTTGTTTCCAACAGACAGCCAAGAACAACTATGACAAGTTGCCAGATGTTAAGACTATTGTTGCTCTTATTTTTCAAGGATATGGTCACTACTCAGCCCTCTGAAGTTTGGGGTAGTTCTCAAGCTGGGTGGCTACTCAAAGTTGAGAATTCCAGCATGTGATTTGTCCAACACTGTTTCTGGTGTTTGTTGGTGAAGACAGCCTCGGATTTTTGGCTGTTCCCTGAGTCCTGAGGCTGACATTCATTCGGAGTAGGTTCCTCAGCACTGGAGACCATAACAGTTTGATATATTGAAATGAAGAGATTGCAAAGTGAATGTCCGATTTACAAAGCACCAATCAATACCCTTTCATAAGTGGTCTCTTTAAATTTTTTATTCTAATAAGCTTTCAGAAAACCTTTTAGAAATATCAAAAACAGCCAAATAGTTCTGTAAAACATTGAATAAAAAGGAAAATCTATATGTTTGCTTTTGTAGAGAAAATAACATAGAGTGTTATTATTCCTTAATGTTTTTCAAGTAGATGAAGAAGCAGGAGGTAGCTATATCTTAGATATTGGTACTGAAACCTTAGAGCAACAATTCAGTTTAATTGTTTTTAGGAACAGAAATCAATGTTGTTATCAGGAAACTTTATCCTAATACTGGTGTTGTTGTTTAATCCAGGTTATCTGTGCCAAATGTTCTGAATTTAAGACTCTTGCTGATAATAGTCGCCAAAACCGGGTATGCAAAGATTGCTTTCAACTGCCGTCAGCAAACCTGTGCATTTCAGGGACCGAGGGTGCAGGAGAACAAAGAAAAAAAGTAACCACAGAGGTATATTTATCATGTTTAATTGACTATAGACCGGCCGATTACCTCGACAAAAGCTTTGCTTTTTCCTAGTTTTATTTTATTTTTTATTAATTGAAAAAAAAACAAGAACAAAAAAGCAAAGTGAAGACAAGGGGGGAAAAGAATACATATACATGCATAAAATAAATTGAAACAAAAATGAAATGATAAAAAGTTTTTAAAAGACATAACAAACAAACAGAAAAAAGAAATGATTAGGAAGAAGCATTCTGGTAGCGCCTTTCTTCCTCTCCCCCCCGCTTCTAACTGCTACTTGAATATTTTTATACTTTATTTTATTATTATTCATTTCTCTCTGAATCATTTGAATGAGGTTAATGATTTTTAAAGCAGTTTCACTTTTTCTTCAAAAACCATATTTTGAGCATCTTAACTTGCCTTCCTTTGTGATATGTATAAAGGAACCATTACTGCTTAAACTTGCTTAGATTTTTGCTAAGAATATATACAGTCTTTTTTTCCTTTGCTGCATTTGTTCCCATTTTTAGTCTTGTAGTCCTGCATTGATGGCAACATTTCTGTTTTCCAATATATTGTGCTAAATTGATTCTTGCTGCTGTCAGCACATATTTAACAATTTGAGACACTTTTCATTTATATTCTGTGAGGTCCTAACCAACAAATATTACTGGTTTAAATTTGAATTTTATTTTTTAGAATGTTTTTAGAAGTTTCGGTATAGTAGTTTTGAATCTTTTGGCAAAAACGATATCTAATAGTAAAATAATCCTTGTGATATTTCCAAGGTTTATTATTGCATCCTTGGACTTAATTGATGGAGTTTCACAACCATTTATTTTAAACATAATTTCAAAGTGTTGCTTGCTGCAAATCATGTTAATGTTTTCCATAGTTCTTCCCATTGTCCTTTTGTTATTTCTCCTTTTGCATCCATTGTATCATATAATTTTAATTTGTTCTATGTTGTTATACTTGATTAATAATTTGTAATTATATCTTGATCATCTTGATTCTGTGTGTTTAAACTTCTGTCATTTTTCTCAGGGTCCCTCTTTTCTTTGAGATTGCTTTTTAGTTTTCCAGTTATTTGCACATTCATTAACCATGGTAGATTCCTCCCATTATTAAGCAATTCTTATTGTGTCTGATTTCTTAATAAGTTCAGATGTATCATATTGGCATATGTGATTAGATCTTGCTTACTATTATACTTGAAATAAAAAGCATTGGTCAGTGATATTAGAAGTAAAATAGAAAAAGTTTTTAACAGACTTTCTCTTATAATGTGTCCTTTTAGAGTCTTGTCTTCTTTTGTTTCTTTATATTATAGATATTTAGAAAGTTCATTGACTAAGCTTCCTCTTCAATAATTGATATTCTATTGTTAGGAAATTTCATAGCAGATTTGCTATTTACGTTACAAGCAGTGGTGGGATTCAATTTTTTTTATTACCGATTCTGTGGGCATGGCTTGGTGGGTCTGGCAGGGGAAGGATACTGTAAAATCTCCAGTCAGAGGTAATATTTGCCAGTTCTCCGAACTACTCAAAATTTCTGCTACCAGTTTTCCAGAACTGATCAGAACCTGCTGAATACCACCTCTGGTTACAACTTAAGGAACTTGGATGGAGAAGTTTATGGTTGGGAAAATAAGTCTATTTCTATAAAAACTTCAATTCTTCATATTTAGTGTTTATAAAAAAAAGGCACAGTCCATAGGTATAAGAGGGAAACCAGATTTGTTGGCATGTAAATAATAGAAGGAAAAGTAGGAAGAAAAAAATTGATAACCACAGAATCAATGCTCTATCTTTGATTTACGGAAACAAGCTTGGTGGTAAGGTTTTGTTGTTTTGTGTGTGTGTGTGTGTATATGTGTGTTTCAGACAATTTCATTATTCCTTTCTCTTCTTATATCTATACTTCTTAATTGATTTTTATATTGAAATGAAAATTTGTATATCATGAAACAAAACCCAATCTTTTTTGAGCAACACTGGGGGTATAGGGGAGAGTTATTTTATACTGGACTTAGCATAAGGATTATTTTAATACTAGCACATAAAAAGTCTAGGTCTCAATTCACAACTTTTTATTAATTTTCAACTTTCCCCAAGCTATTTTAAGCCTGAAAATACTTATCAGGTACTAATAATTGTTCTCAGTTTCTAAACTTCACTGTTTGCAGCAATAATCTAATTCAGATTATTTAAACTTCTGTATATTTAAAGTTTGGTTTACTGGTAAATTATTCTTCTGTGCCCATTTGCTATGTGTGAACCAATGTTTAAACCAGGATGTATTAGCATATATAATGAATAATAAATTCATGAGAATATAAATATATTTTTATTATTTTTACCAGAAACAAAGCTTATTGAGCTCTGAAAATAGTCTCTTCAGTAGCCACCTCCTGTTTCATGAGAAAGGAAAGGCTTGGTGTAAAGTGTGGGTCACCATTCCTAAGACAGAGCCTCTTGTCTTATATCTCCAAGGAGAAAACCAGGTAAATACCTCAGAATATTACAACTACTGAAAAATAAGTCAGACTGGTAATTCTCAAGCTCTCGGCTGGAATGTACTTTTTTGCTATTAGGAAACTGCTGGCATGCTGAGGTATGCACCAAATATATTTATACTTTGGAAGCCTACCTGTTTATCTCTGCATGATCTACTATACAGAATTTCCCTTTTCCAATCATCCTTCTTTTTAGGCCTTCCTGTATTTATATTGAGCCACAGTGGTGCAGTGGTTAGGGTGCAGTACTGCAGGCTACTTCTGCTGACTGCCGGCTGACTGCAATTTGGCAGTTCAGATCTCACCAGGCTCATGGTTGATTCAGCCTTCCATCCTTCCAAGGTGGGTAAAATGAAGACCCAGATTGTTGGGGGCAATAGGCTGACTCTGTAAGCCACTTAGAACTGTAAAGCACTGTGAAGTGTTATATAAGTCTAAGTGCTATTGTTATATCCAGTATGATCAGTGTCTTGTGGATCCACTGTTGTGGATGATCTGCCCTCAAAGAAGGTAGCCAATTGTCCTTGTACATTTTGCTTTTTCTTTCTTTCTGGAAGGTCAGAGATGCCTAGAGCAGAGACTCACCCAGAAACTTGGAATAGGCCAGATCGTCCTGAGGATAGTACTGTATAATAGATCCGTCCTGTAATTTTCAGGAGTCTACTGCCTTCTGCTTTAACTCAGACAAAAAGTGCCAAAGGCTAGGGAGTCCTAGGTGGAAGCATTTAGTTTAGTTGCTTTCAACCATAAAAACACTTTACTGAATTCAGTAAAAGTTCCTGGAATCTTTTTTCTTCTTTCATACCCTCTTATTTTCTCAACAGAGAGACACAATAATTATTTGTTTGCCTTAGTCTCAAGAAAAGTTTTTTTTTTTTCAAATAAATACTTCAGAGGATTTTTTTTTAATCTTGAAAAATATTTATCCTCTCCAAGATTAAGAGCGGGGAAAAAAATAACATGGTATTTTAAGACAGCGTGACTTTGAATCTTCACTGGATTTGTAAAGTTCAATGTTGGATCCATGCAATTGTGGAATTGCTGAGAATGTGTTTTGATCATGCATGAAAGAAGCAGATTTCCTCAGCTCAGGCATATTTAAAAGCTAAACCATATTTACTAGAAATACATGGGATTTATATAGCAGTAAAAGCTATTCTTAGATCATTCTATGGTGTCTACACTAGAATGATAAAGAGAAATATGTTGATTCATAAAATATGCAGAAAAAATGCTTTCCTTTCCTAGCAAACCATAAACCCATGGGTAGAAGGCCAACTCACCACAGTCTTAAGTATCAAATGGGAATAGCAGCATCTACCTCTTCTGTGTACCAGTTTTAATGGAAACCAACCTATGCAACTATTTTTGCAAAATGCTTTTTATTTCCTCAAGTGTGAAACGAATGGCTTCCTTCCCAAATTATTGGCCCTGTTCATCTGTTGCATGCCTGTGCTCAACCTTTTTATAATTTTCACACCTTTCTTTATTTCTGGATTGCACATAGGTTGGACGCATTCCACGCAGCATACCCCTGCTGGGATACGAAATTGACTTTCCACATTCTGGTGAAAAGTTTGAATCAAAATACGTGTTCAAACTTTGCCAGTCCCAGCAGACAACATATTTCAGTGCTGAAGATGAAGACTTGCAAATGAAATGGATGGATATTCTCACCAAAGCAGCTAAAGGGGACATTCATGATGAGAGTGAGGAAACCAGCAATCCCTAATGTCATTTCATGTGATCTTAATCATCATGGGGGATGGGGAAAAGCCACCTGAACTCTGTATATTCATGGCACTTTGAAAACATACATGGCTTTATATTTTGGTATGCCTATAGAGAAACCGCAGTCATTTCTTTCCCTGCCCCTCTCTTTCCTATTCATCTCATTTGGTACCAATTGTCCAACATCTATGTTGTTAGTGTGTATAAATCAACGTAGTTGCTATGAGTGTTTATATTGCTATTAAGGGGGGGAGGGGGGAAGCATCCATTTTATCTAAGATAATTAGGAAGACAATGGTTTCCTGTTTCCCTTGACTATTTCCTTTATTCCTTTCAATTGCTGTTTCAGTGAAGGATGTGTATAGTCTGTTACAGATGTGCTGCCTCTAAGTAAAATGTTGTACAAGGGCTTGTGGCTGGCCACTGATGTGCTATTATTCTCTGGTTTCTCTTGGATCTTTTTAAATGGTCTCTTCTCTGCCATATATGATCAAATATAAAGGGGCTATTTCTTTTGTTAACACTGACTTTTCTTGACAGGGTTTTTTTCACAAGACAAATACTGTTTTTAAAGCTATTGCAGAAGGCATCTTGAAAGCTGAAATATCAAGCATTTCTATATATTTATATATAAATATTTTTCTTTTTTTTAAACTTTTACACACTTCTTATTTCTTTATATCACCTCTTTTTTAATGTATGCAAACAAATGTTTTTATACTGCAACCTGGGATGTTACTCATCAATAAACATTTTTGTACACCCAGGAAAGTAAACAATTATCAATAAGGATTTTTATTTATATAATTTGTAAATATCATCTTAAACATCTTTTTTAAAAATATGTTCATATTACACTTGTATAAATTGAATTTGCTTCCTTGTCTTTTAGTCGGCAAATGTATTTATGTATGCAAATAAAGCCCAATTTCACTGATTCTTGTCCCAGCTACTCAAAATACAGGAAGACTTAAGAAAAACTTGAGTAAATTTTCGGTGCCTTACATTTTTTTTAAGTGGGGAGATGAAGACTATATTTGATGATGATGACGCTGATGATGACAATCATCAAAATTGTAGAGAATTTTCACATAGGATAAACTGAAACCTCTGAATTTGCAGTATTATTCATTTTACAGTACATTATACTATAATTTTTATGTCTTTCCTATCTCAAAATGACAGAAAACCCTACTATATATAAAAATATTTCAAAAGGGCTTCTGCGGGCCATGGGTTTAACAAAAGTCTATAGGCTACTCGGCTCCAATGGTTACAACCATCTCTTACTATTAAAAGCCAAGGCTACAGAATTTGCAACGTAAGTTAGAATCTGATTGACTTCTGGATGCAGGTATTACTACCTGAAATGAAGACTGAAGAGTAACCATCAATCTCTTTATATAAAACCAGCAAAATAAAAGAAGAGGAAGAATATAGGATTACAGGAAACTATAGAGTAATGTAACAAAGTGTTATACTGCAGATTGCTGCTAGAATTAATATTTTTTGTATTAATGTCAGATATAATCTTTAATAATTCAGTATAATATCAATATTCAGATATTTTCTTCTCCAGTTTTCCCCAAGCTGTATATTGTAGAATCCTGGCCAAGTTCACTGGGAATTCTGGCCTAACTATGTAAGACAGGGGGTGTCAAACTTAAGGCCCATGGGCCAAATTCATCCCACAGGAACAGCAAAGGAACAGCCTGTGGAACCTCTGCCAATGAGAACAGAGCTCACCATGCCCCCTGCCCCCCGAGCAAACAACCCTGATGCGGCCCTCAATAAAATCAGGTTTAACACCCCTGATATAAGGGATCATCTCTCCTGTTACAAATTTGTACATCTGTTAATATTTTCAGGATTATCTATGCACAAACAAAATCCTAACACCCCATAAACCACTCTAAAAACATTAAGTAACAAACTAGCTAGTCACCCACAAGTTTATGGTCACCCAAAAATTATCATTCCAAGCCAAAGGTCCTTAGGGGGAAAAAAAGTTCATCACGTTCCAAAATGACAGACGGATAGTGGCTAGTATACTCTGGGATATTTGTTCCTCAGTGTGAGGGCTATAGCAGAAAATACCAGCTCTCTCGCTGATGCTCTTTTGACTAAGGGTCTTCAAACTTGGCAAGTTTAAGACTTCTGGACTTCAACTCCCAGTATTCCTTCTCTGGTCATGTTAGCTCAGGAATTCTAGGAGTTGAAGTCCACAAGTCTTAAATCTGTCAAGTTTGTGCTTTTGACTCCTGTGATGGAACTCGATGCAAATCTCCTTATAATGTTTGGACTGAACATCCTTGAGGCATTCTGTCACCATATTATGCATGGACTTCTAAGTACTATAATAACTAACACTTTGAATTGGGTCTCAAAATCTGTTGGTAATCAGTACATCAACTTCAAAATGGTTGTGACACTCCATTTGAAAGTTTTCTATCCCAGCCATCCTTACCCAGTGCACATCGCCTTTGACATATGCAGATGGAATCTGGGCAGAGATCACTAGATGTTTTATCACCTCCATTGTCACCAAATAATTAAATTATGAGAATTCCCCAATAGTTAGCCATATTTACCACTGGTTTTATTCCCTCATTGCTCACTGCATCTTATCACTTACTACATGTCCTGAAGCCTCTCAGAAAAATATAAAGAAGCCAGCAGAGGAGATGGCAAATTTTGTTAATCCTAATTACTGAGGCAGGTAGTAAGTATTGTTACTATGGAAAAGATAAGCAGCTTTACTGAAATCCTATTTCAGTGTATTTACAAGAGTGTCTCATCTCCTTGATCATGGGACAGAAATGCTTCAGTTAGATTGATTAATAATTATTCTTTCAGTATCCAAAAACTGTGACATGGTAATGGAGAAAAGCGTAATGGAAAAATTGATTTAAA
The DNA here is from genome assembly GCF_049901715.1 of Pseudonaja textilis. NCBI lineage: Eukaryota > Metazoa > Chordata > Lepidosauria > Squamata > Elapidae > Pseudonaja > Pseudonaja textilis. Next base: position 52,371,222 of record NC_141991.1, read on the forward strand.
GATTAAACCAACTTCCTGTGAAGTTAATGTTTTTTATTTCTCTAAGACCAAAGAATGCTTCCAGTTATTAGCATCTTAGATCCATTAAGTCATAGTCATTCCTTCTGCTCTCATCTATCCTTACAAGGAATCCTTGCATTCATGATTGGATTGGTTCTTCAAACCTGAGAAATTCATGGGAAAAAACATATTTGATACCTAACTGGTAGGAGAAAATCTTTAACATCTGTCTGTGCCTTAAACTGAAATGGTGTAATCCAAGTTGAAATTAGATTCTATATGTAGGCGATGGGGAATGTTTTTATAATTGAAAGGTGAAAAAATATTGCTAATTGCTTGTAAATGGACCAGTACAAAACAAAAGATATCACTCTCATACTCTATGTTGTAGAATTAGTGGACAAAGGCAGCAACAGAATTATAAACTAAGTTTATGCACTACACAAAAACTGAATCCAAAGAAACCACATCATTCTGATTCTTAGTCTAGATGAAAGTCATAATATGAATTAAAGTGCAATTTAATTAAGTTTGGCCAACATTCAATTCACTTAAACTGATGGAACATAGGAAGCTTCCTTACACCATGTCAGCCCATTGTTCTGTTTCAGTATTATTTACCTGGCAAGGGTTCTCCAGGGATTTTGTAAAATCTGAAAATGCAGATTGAAAAAGCATGCATCTCTGAGTGACTGACATCCTTTACCAGTTTCAGTTTACATGATTATATACTGTGATTCCATCAATCAATAGGCTACATCCAATGATAAACTACAACATAACTTCTCTATAGGATGAATGGGATAATTTCAGAGAACTCTGCTTGTAGAAGCCTATAGGATGGTCAGATCTCGCAGAATATTTAAAAAAAAACTAGGGTTTGGATTTTGTTTGTGTGCAAATGTCCATGTGCATTATATAATTATAATTACATAGAAGAGACATATATAATGCATATATATCATTTTATTTTGTATTTTCAGATTTTCCAATTAACACCCTTTTATCACAGTTATTACAATTAACTTGGAATTCCAAATTGCTATTGAAACAATGAAATCAATTAGTGTGATTTAATTTACAATCTGTAAAGAAACAATTGCATCTTTTTTTGCTGGGGGTTTGGAACAAAATAACTGGAGAAAAGTATTTTAAGCTGCCTTTAAATTATCATTCCTTTTCACAACACAGTCTGATATATGCTAGACATCTGATGTCTACAACTATTATCTTTTCTCAGCTCTGAAGCTTAGTGATTAGCCCTGGGCAATTTGCAGCTTCTTTAGAGTGGCTGTAAAGCTAAAACACTCTTCCAAATGCCTTAAAGGAGGAAAAAGGTTCACGGGCAGGAGAGTTTAATAAACATCCACAATGGGATTGCTGTCTGTATGTGAATTACATATACTCTTTTTTAAAAATCCAAGAAAATAGTTTACAGATAGAGTGGCAGTGAATCATTATTATTTTAGAATAAGCATATCTTCCACAATCAAAAAGAAGCAAAAAGAGAAAGAAGAGAAAGGGGAAAAATATGAGTAAATGCTTATGCATGTCCTGATGGTTTATGGCCAAAAATAAAAAATTGGGTGGAAAAGTCAAAGGCTGGAATGAAAATCATTTTTAAGGGCAATACACATGATATAACTGATACCCGAGAATGGCTAACTGGTAAATATGCTTGAAAATTTGATTTAAATGGATTTTAAATCAGTTGGGAAAATCCATTTCAAGAGATAAGTATGTATTATGTAACTTATCAGATGCAAATGTGGGGTCCTGTTTACCTTATGACTTTCATCAAAAAAAAAAAAACTTGAAGATTACTTAGCCTACCTATATTTTTCAATATTTATATCAATATTACACAATAAAAACCTGGGTGGATAACAACGGTTAAACTCTACCTGTAGATGTACAAGCAATGATCAACTTTAAGTTAACATTCCTTCCTTGTTCTCTGAAATCTTCTAGAGTTATCTTTCCGTACAATGCAGCAGTTATAATATTTCCCCTGTGAACAGAAATCTACTAGTTTGAAACTAAGCGGACTAAGTTTTAATTACTGCTTTTTTTTCCACCAAGTTTCTACCTCACCCAGAGTATTTTTTTTTAAATGTCCACCAGTTATTGTTTCATAATTTCTCCAGTTATTTGAGGCAAAAGGATTTCAGAGATTAAAACCCTTCACCTCAAGGGACTAGAAAATGACATAACATTAGACTTGCTTACGCAGGCACTAAGGTACCTCAAGGAAAGAAAAAGAATTGTGAAAGAAACATCAAATCAAACAGATAACAACAAAAAATCCCAGAACTCCTAATCTACAAAAATGATAGCTATGGGTGGGTTTTTTTGTTTTACATATCCCTGGCTGTGTTCAAGAATGTGTGTGTGTTTGTGTGTCTGTGTATCTGTGCATGCATGTGTGTGCAGATATAGATACATAGAGATGTTATATATACAGTAGAGAGGGATAGAACTCCATCAAATTCTCATGGAGCCCTATACTTTTTCAGAAGGCAGCTCTTCAATAGCTGAAGGGGATCCCATTTCTAATGCTACAGATGAGGAAAACTAGCAATTACTTGCCTTCATCCTAAAGAAGAAATGGATTAGTTTATTGAGGAAATCTTTTTGTAGCCATGGGAGACTTAGGATTGCTATGGGTCATCATGTTGTAAACATTGACCTGGAATAAAATCCCATTGAACTCATTGGGGCTTTTTCTGAAGAGCTATGTGTAAGATCACAGCACAGTGTTCATCCACTGAATAAGTATCAACAACCTAATTGAGTGTGATGGATATTTTCTTTCCTCCTTTTGAAGTTGAAGACCTTAATATTTGATTCTGAACAACACTGAATATAGTATGTCATTTGATTTTCTTCCTGTTAACTGTGGATATAATCTAAAAGAATGATTTAATATGTTCCTCAATCCGACAGATTATTCATATCTTTTCTGCTAGTTGATAATAAATACAAGTAAAATTCCTAAGAACTGCCTTGGAAAGAAGTTTCACTAAGCTCGGTCTATGAAATCTACCTCAAAGAAGGAGGAATGAACAGGTAGCAAAGGGACTAATTCAAAATGACCATGGAGTTGTAGCTCACTGCCTTTTAAGTATGCTGTACAATACAACCCAAGCAGGAAATATTAAATAATCAAAACAAAGCTCCTAACAACTGCGTACTATCAAGCAGTTTAAAGAATCGCTACACATGAGTTCAAAACAAGCCAGGAAAAGAAAACCACAACGATGGGGCTAATTTAAACATTGGTTTTGGTTTCAGCTTATCTGTTGCTATTCAAACTCCATGTAGGGCACCCAACCACTTTTTCAAGAATGTGCACAAGGTAAGTTGGACTGAATTAAATAAAGTATTTGTACTCCACAATGCAAAGCCATCCAGGCTCTAATTGCAGCGCTTTTACAATTTTGGGGGGAGTTTTAGTGTATCCTACAAATAGTTCTCGTACTTAAGTTTTGGGGGTTTTATTTATTGACCTCTAAGGTTGGTACACTGAATTGCAAAAGCCTAGAAGAGGAAAAATATAAAATTAAATGCAACTAAAAATCACAATAGTTTAGTTCCAAATGATTTCATATTAAAAAATAGTGTAGTTACAGGCTATGTCTTTTGTAAATTTTATACAGTTTACTGTCACATTACAAAAAGGGCAGTAATACACACTTAGAACAACACTGAGGTTTTTTGACAAAAATTCACTCTTTGCAACAGATCATGTATCATCCACTACTTTTCTACCAGCAATTGCACATCCTAAATACCAGTATTCTCTTTTCATTCCCCCACCTTTGGTAAACATTCTATCAAAGGTAAGATAGCATAAGCTATTCTTGCTACCCAGAACACCAACCTTTTGGACCTCAGGGACCATCAAACTCATAATTTTAAATCCCACGGGCCAGAGATCATCCTGGGAAATTCCCCCCAAAAAGTCTGCAGGAAAATTCCCCACCCTGTTTTTCTACCAATCAATCATTCTTTATTTGGGATCACAGGATATTGTGTCCAGCTCCGTTCTCAGGGCGAGAGAAAGAGAGAGAGAGACAGACAGACAGACAGACAGACACACAGACAGACTTTTGGCTTCGTGCAAGGAAAGCAGCAGAAGCAGCAAGTCTTTCTTTCTCTTCCTCAAACTCCACCAGAAATGACTTTTTGCCAGCACAGCCTCTTGGAGCAGGATGCCTTGCAGGATCCCAAAGACTAATTTCTGGTGGAATTTGGGGAAGAGAAAGAAAGACTTTTGCTGCTTTCCTTACATGCAGCCAAAAGCAGAGGAAGAAAGAAGCTGAAAGAAGCAGCCCAATGGCCAGGCGAGTGGGGCGTGTGGGGCGAGTGGGGGCAAGTTTCCCCCTCTAGTCTTTCTCCCCTCCCCTCACTACCTCGTGCTGTTCACAATGCAAGTGACGCAATCCTTTTGTTCACTTGGACCTGGATTAATTGCTTTGGGGGTGCTTTGGGCGTGACATTTCTCTGTGGACCACCAAAATTTCTTGCGGACCACCAGTGGGCCAGTGACCACTGACCTAGAAGAAGAAGAAAGTGTATTTTACCTGTAGGGTTGTTTTGATTAATTAAAAAGCTATGCACCTCAGTTGTGAAGGAATTTGAAAGTCTGGAGTCGTTTCACTGTTCTCAAAGGTGCACATCCTGGAATATGTCTTCAGATGCTATCCAAGATGCTTCTTCCATGCATGAGAATTACATCAAATATACCTTTTGCAGTCAGAATTCCAGCCTGGTTATAGCACTGAGATACCATTGATTGCGTGTGTCAATGACCCATAAGGGGCTCAGGATGTGAATGGTGCATCTATCCTGATTTTCCTTGATATCTCAGTGGTTGTTTTTTTTTTAATATCATGGTATCATTCTGGCCTAGCTCAGATATGAATGCCTCCAAGTTCCAACCTTTTGCCAGTCATTAAAGATCTGACTGTTTCCCCAAATATTTGGATCAGATGGGTAGATGAACTCTGTTGTTATTGGTGTGGGTTTTTGGATAAGTGTGATTATTGATTACCCTTGGGTAATGTGGCTTGTATGTGGTGGGTTTTCTGTGTTTTAGTCCAAAGTCACTTGTGAGAAGTAGGCAGCTTTATAAATTATGAAATGAAATGAAAAGATTTCTGCAGTGTCATACTTCCTACCAGCTGGATGGTCAAATTCATTGGCCAGGTGATGGGGCCAAAAGCAGGTCCACATATATCATTTTTCATGTCTACATCTGTGTGTGAATACAATTCCTTTGCACAGCCTCCAATTTTGCAGCTCACATAGTTGTTTTGTTTTGTAACCCATGTGATGTTTTAACTTCCTGCCACTTGGGAAGAATATCTGCAGGTATATACTTTCTTCTAATTCTAGCAACACATTTTTATTTGCAGAATTCATCTACAAAGTCACATACTGTTTGACAGGTTTAGTGGAAACTTTGATGCATATCTTTTAATCCTGAAAGGCTGGCAAACTCAGGAAAAAAAGAATCAGTTGGATTTCTGAAAAGAACTTTATTGCTAGTAGGGTAATGTAACAAAATACTGAGGGCTACCAAAATAATTGTTCCCTGCAATTTCTATCTTGTGCAATTAAAGTGTGGTTATTCCAAGTTTCTCTTTCATGAGTTTCTCCTCCCTTGGGCTTTTAAATCTCTTTTTAACACCCCTCTTTCCTTCCTTAAATGTCTGGCTGCTTCCTTTGTGTTCTCAAGACCTGTTAGACATTCTATGCCAACATATCAGAAACGGGGATATATTATTATCATATGTCTTCAAAAGGCATCTGGGTCTTAATGTCATCTGTCTTCACTGGAAGGATATATATGAGGAGACAATGGACAGAACTTTCTTTATATTGCATAATCCAGATAATATTGTCCTGAGATATAGAGATAGCCACTTACAAATTTGGATTTGGAATTTACCAAGGACAAATTAAGGACCAGCTATTTTGGTTATGACCCCACCCAATGTCTATAAAGAAAATTGCTATGACTGCTTATTATTGCATGGAAGGGGTTCCCATAAAGATATAGTTGGGTCCCATCCTGTTGGTGTTTAGGAAAGCCTTGAAGATCTGGTTGTTTATTCAGCGGATGATTGAAGCCCTAATTCATGCGGGTATGTCTCTTCTTGTTGCCTCATTTAATCAAATTTTGTTCTTTTGGTTATATTATTTATTTTTCTTGGCAAACCACAGAACGTGCTGGGAGCTGGACAGCATACAAATTTAAAAATTAAATCAAACTAACAACAGGGCAGCCATCCCACACTACAATTCTTAGAAAGCCCAGACAGCATGAATATTTTGAACCTTAATAGAAATGTCCTATCAATTTTATAGTGTCCTGGTTTCTCTGGGAAAGCCTGAAACAAAGAACAAGTTGGCACTGCCATCTCCTTACTTCATCTATTGGAATAATCTGGATTGGCAATGGAATCTTATTTTAGCTTCTATTTCTACAAGGCATGCAGCATGCCCAGATAGATCTCCCATCAACTCAGCACCATTGCCCTGACATCTCTGCCTGGGCAGAGTGAGTCAGCTGACTCACTCACCTAATGGATCTCAGTTGGCTGGTGAAGGAAGCAGAATGGATGAGACAAAATAATGTAGCAAAGCAAACTTTACAACTCTGCCATCTTCTAGCTTTAGCCAGAATCAATGTTGATGCAATGCTGGGAAATAAGTTTCTTGATTTAATTTGTGAAACTGTGGGAAGTGGAAACAATGTTATTTGTTATTTTTGAGGAAAAATAAACATGTGAAATGCAGACGGGTCATGGAGCTCAATTAAGCAGAAAGCTCTATTACAGTATGGGTTGATCACTAGAGCTGATCACTTTTGTCAACTTTTAAAGAAACACTGTAGTCAAGAAAGGTCTCTTCTGAAAGTTTCCTCAGACCTTAGCTTTGCCAACAGTTGCAATGAGAAGGGCAAAGACTTCCCTGAGGAAATTCTGGTGTTCTTTGCAGAAATGTTTTGTCATTTCTTCTAGGAGTGTTTTATTCAACTTCCCCACCTAGCATGCACTAGGACCGTGATGGCAAACCTATGGCATGCATGCCAGAGGTGGCACGCAGAGACCTCTCTGTGGGCACGCGAGCAATCGCTCCAGCTCAGCTCCACCATGCATGTACGTGCGCCTCCCACTGGCCAACTGGTCTTCAGGTCTCTACCACACATGTGCGGGGGCAGAGCGAATGCGCGGGGCACATACATGGGGGCACTATAAGGGGGACACGCGTGCATTGCATTTTGCACACATGTGTTTGCTTCAGGCACTCGGTGCCGAAAAGGTTATCCATCCCTGACCTAGGACTTATTAACCCATTCCAGCCCTGATTCCCTTCTAGGGATCAGCCATGATTGGTTACGCACCGAAATGTGGAAAGTTCTAGATGCAGTTCAGCGGAAGGGCACAGCAGCTGTTTTGCATCCTCATCCTTTTAATATAATAACTGCTATTAAAATTTACAGATACAAAGATAAAAAAGTAATGTAAACTACAAATACAAAAAAAAACCTGCAGAGAAAAAAATAGTAAAGGAAAACAAGAAAAGAGATATGTGAAGAAATGACTTTCCCATTCATCAAATCAAGTGCAATTTCAGTGATTTATCACTATCTCCAATACTACAAGAAAAAAATCTCTTCTTCCCATAGTTCATCTCTAAACAAATTTTAAAGTCTGGTCTTTGCATCCCCTTCTGTATTCTAGTTTTTTTTAAAGGCATTCCTCCATCTTGGCAGTGCTCCTTTTATCAGAGTCTTTCTGTGAGCAGAATGGAACACAACACCCAAACCCAAAGTTCCTTTTGTTGGAAAAAGAACATCAAAGTTACTGAATCCTATCCCCCTGCTTGCTCCAGGAAACCAAATTAAAGCACACGCCTTAATTTGGATGGCTGCCCAACCACTGCTGAAGGGCATCCAAACACACAGAAAGTTCCCAGTGCTTCTAAATAACTGGTTCCACTATTGATTTTTTTTTATTATTCACATCCAACTAGAAGCTGCCTTCCTGTCACTTATGTCCCTTGTTCCATGTTCTGCCCAGTAGAGTGGTATAAGCTTTCATCCCACAAAGGTCACTTTGTCAGATGAATGAAGCTGGAGACAGGGAAATCTTTTTTTCCCACTGAAAAAAATAGATTCTTTCTGAAGCAAAGCCATAGTTAAACAAGGATTAGGTTACCTTTTCATATTTTTCAACTCCCTGCTTTCTTCTCCCTTCCCTCCTTTTCCCTCCACCATGCAGGGAACAGGGAAAGCTGTTGCCAATTGCATGCGCACAGAGAATTTTTGCAGTTAGACTCCAGATTGTTTGCCCCTGCAAAGTTCTCACCAAATCTGGATGAATTTCTAAGCTCAAAGTTAAGCTTAGAGGGTGGGAAGGCCCGTGAATGCTAGATGTGCAGTAGCACGCATGTATTTGACCTTGTAAAATGCAAATAGATACAAACCTAATTGTTATGTATCAACATACTCACCTGCAATTGGTCGGTCCGTGGCAGCAGGAAATTTGAAGAGCCGTCACTGGCCACAGCCACGAAAACCCGACTGTAAAAGGGCTTCCACGGTTTCTTTGGCACTCAGTCCTAGAATGAAGTAAAGACAACTGGTTACTACGCTGGTGTCTTGAGTCTCATTCCTGTGATCTAACACTGGCGACGAGGGTGGGATACTGAGACAAAGGGAACCAGTGAGCACATGGTGACCAACGAACACCGGCAACTCATCGAGATGAAATGGCCGGAAATAACATGCCACCCGCACAGTTCGATCCAGCAACCGAAGACTGGGAATCATACATCGACCGATTCCTCATGTTCCTTGAAGGGAGTGACCTTAATAACATATCTGAACACAGGAAGAGAGCCGTCTTCCTCACACATTGCAGTCCCGCTATATTCAAGATGGCCAAAGTGTTAGCGGCACCCGCTGACGTGAAAATGATGGCCTGGCCAGACCTGGAAAGAATACTGAGGGCTCACTACACACCAACCATTTCCTGCCTCATCAAACGACATGAATTTTATCGGTGTGACCAAAAAGAAGGTGAGAGCATCGGTGATTTTGTTGCAACTCTGAGGGATATCGCCGGAGCATGTGAATTCCAAAACATGGATGAAGCCATTAGAGTCCGAGTGGTCCTGGGACTGAAAGATCTTACACTACACGGTCAACTATTAACAAAACCCAAAATAACACTCCAGGAAGCAATAGAAAAGGCTACCACAGCAGAAGCAACGCAGAAATCGGTGGCCGCCATGCGGAAAATGAATAAAGTACCACTGGAAACCCCTAAAAAACACCACCACAACCCACCACAAGGACATCGAGTCCACATCAGAAGAAGATGAGGAAGGCAAAGGGGTAAATCAACTCCATTTGGAACAGGGCAGAAGGGATCAGAACGTAAAAAGGAAGAATTTCATTGCTCCGGCTGGTCACGGAACCATCTACGTTCCAAGTGCCATTTCCTTGATGCAATCTGCAAGCATTGTGAATGGTGGGGACATATTGCTAGGGCATGCTGAGCCAGAAAAAACTACAGCCCTAGACAAAGATGGAACACCCCCCACCAAGAGAGGGAGAAACAAACAGGGAGCCATTGGAACCAAGACAACCGAAACAGGTGAGGAAAACAGGCAAGCAGCAGAAGAGATGGAACACACCAGACGGTGACCATAGGACACTCCAACACAACAAACGCCAGGAAAGACTATGTTCAGGTAACCATAAAGGACCAACCCTGTCGGATGGAAGTGGATTCTGGCTCATATTTGTCAATGGTATCATGGGACACGATAAAAAGACTGCTCCCAAACATAAACCAGGAAGAAGTTGAAAGACAAACACTGACGCTGAAAGACTACCAGAAAAACAAAATACCCATAGTGGGCACCGGAAAATTCAAGGTAACATTCAAAAAATACAGCAGAGTCCTCCCACTAACCATAGTCGATAGGAATTGGCCAAGCCCACTGGTTTGCACCTTTGGGAATCGAAGTCACAGGAATAAACAGTATCACCAAGACAGAGTGGGAAGAGAACTTGATGGAAGAATTCCAAGGCGTGTTCAACAGAGAGCTGGGCAATACTGGAGGTCCCCAATTTCCTTTAATATGAACCCAACCATAGCCCCTATAAGGTTAAAGGCAAGGTGGGTTCCTTTCGCACTCAAACCAAAGATCAATGAGCAATTGAATAAACTCATCGCACAAGGGGTTCTAGAGCCAATTGTCCATGCAAAGTGGGAAACCCCAATTGTTACACCAATTAAACCAGATGGGTCTGTGCGCATCTGTGGAGACTACAAAGCAACCCTTAACGATGCACTCCAACAAAGCGCATACCCTGTCCCAGTGGTACAGCATCTGTTATATTCCCTTGTTGGGGGGAATCTTCACAAAACTAGACCTTGCACAGGCCTACCAACACTTAACCATCGACCACAAAACAGCAGAAGCCCAGATAATCGTAACGCACAGGAGGACATTCAAATGCAACAGATTACAGTTTGGTGTCAGCATCTCCCCAGGGGTGTTCCAGAGCTTAATGGAATGCCTATTGCAGAGAATAAAAGGGGTGGTGCCATACTTTGATGATGTCCTCATATCAGCCAAGGACAAAGAACAATTGCAGGACCGCCTAAGGGAAGTCCTAAGTAAATTCAAGGAGGCGGGACTAAAAGCAAAAAAGGAGAAGTGCCAATAAGCTGCCAGCAAAGTTGAATTCCTGGGATACTTTATAGACAGCGAAGGAATCCACAGTCAGAGCAATCAAAGAAGCCCCCAGACCCACAAATAAAACTGATCTGCAAGCTTTCTTAGGACTCATTAACTTTTATAATATATTCCTACCACAGAAAGCAACAATTGCACAACCACTACACAGGTTGCTTGACAAGAAAGCAACCTGGGCCTGAGGGTGACAGGAAGAAATGGCATTCCAGGAAATAAAAAACTTGATCACATCAGACCGCGTACTAATACAATACAGCAAAACACTCCCAATAACCCTAACCTGCGATGCATCACCTTTCGGTGTCAGCGCTATCCTCAGCCATATATTACCAGATGGGAAAGAAGCACCCATAGCATTCTATTCAAAAACCCTGTCAAAGCCGGAGCGGAAATACAGCCAACTAGACAAAGAGTCATTGGCCGCTGTCACTGGAATAAAGCATTTCCACGAATATATCTATGGGAGAATTTTTACCCTAGTCACAAATCACAAGCCACTCCTGGGCATCATCGCAGGAAACAAAGCTACACCTAATATACTGTCACCCCGAATGACACGGTGGTCGGAATTCTTTGCTGCCTACAACTACGAATTAACATACCCACCCAGAAAGGACATAAATCATGCTGACGCACTTAGCAGTTGCCCTCTACCTGACATAGAAGACAATCCAGCACCAACCACATTGACCTTTCAAATAGAGACATTAGAAAACCTACCCATAACAGCAGCAGACATTGCTGGGAAATGACTAGAGAAAAAACCCTGGCGCAAATTTTAAATTGGGTAGGAAAAGGATGGCCAGAGACTGAGATTGATGAGACCGCCAAACCGTTTCAGAATAGACAAACAGAACTCTCAATGCTGAAGGGGTGTGTACTATGGGGGGATCAGGTGGTCATACAGGACATTTTAAGGAAAAGCATACTAGAAATGCTACATGAGGGACACCCGGGTATTGTAAAAGTGAAATCCCTGGAAAGGAGTTATGTATGGTGGCTAGGGATGGATAAGGAAATAGGGGACTGGGTGGCAACGTGTAAACGCTGCCAGGAATCTAGGCCAACACCCCTCACAGCACCAAAATATGAATGGTAAACACCAAGGGGACCATGGTCAAGATTACACATTGATTTTGTGCGTCCAACCAAAGGATACACATTTCTAATAGTTGTAGACACTTACTCCAAATGGCTAGAGGTAAACATCATGCACTCCACCACAACAGAAGCCATCATTAGACAGCTCAGGAAACTTTTTGCAACACATGGATTGCCGGATGTAATTGTATCTGACAATGGGCTACAATTCACAGCAACAACATTCAAGGGATTTCTAGCACAACATGGAATAAGGCTGACAGCGCCGGGACACCTGTCGACGAACGGATGGGTGAAACGCATGATACGTTACACTAAGGAAACATTACAAAAGCTGGGGCCTGGGGACACACAAGAAAAGATAGATAAGCTACCAAGCATACAGCACATGTGTGTGCTGTGCAGCCCTGTGCCACAACAAATAAAAGTCCAGCAGAATTACTAATGGGGAGGAAACTAAGATCACACCTAGACAGACTGCACCCCACAGATAGCCCAGAAAAACCAGCAGACTCCTCCAGTAATAGCCGCACATTTCAAACAGGGGACCCAGAATACGCAAAAAACCTTACAGGGGAATTATTGTGGATACCGGAGAAGGTGACCCAGATAACCGGACCCTGTTCGTACATGGGAGACACCACGGATGGGAGGAGCTGGAAGAAACACATAGACCAGCTCAGATCTAGAGTTACAAAGGGCGACCCAAACCAAACCATGGAAGAGGGGGAAGAGCCCTCAAACAAATTCAGAGAAGAGGGGGGAGACCCCTCAAACATAACCATAGGGGAGGGGGGAGACCCCTTAAACACAAGGAGAGAGGGAGGGGGAGACCCTCCACGAGCAAAAAGAACAACAGAACAAACTCTGACAACTACAAACACACAACAACAACCACTAACATTAGCCCCAGTTGGAAAACGCAAGCACGTACCTGGGACCAGGGAAGAAGGAAGATTGGGGAGACAGGAACAGGTCAAGAAGGATAGTGGGAAAGCAGTCCCTGGCAGGAAACTCCTGGCGGGAGCGGCATGGCCGACTCAACCTTCCACGAGGTTCCAAGAAGAAGGATGGGAGGAACATCAGATCCATCTGAACGATCAAGAGGCCAAACCATGACTGAGTTGTGCAGGTCCAGTCAGACCCATAAAAGCCCTGCCTACCTACATGATTACGTACGGTAGGTGAGGCTCAGATTGGTTGGACCAGACCAGGTGGGGAGGGGTGTTATGTATTAACATACTTACCTGCCTGTCGGTCCGTGGCAGTGGGAAATTTGAAGAGCCATCACTGGCCACAGCTGTGAGCAGCCCGAATGTAAAAGGGCTGCCACAGTTTCTTTGGCGCTCAGTCCTAGAATGAAATAAAGACAACTGGTTACTACTCTGGTGTCCTGAGTCTCATTCCCACGATATAACACTAATCAAGAAGGTAAGTGGTAACTGGAAATCAGCACAATTAATTCATTTCTACTTTTCTACTTGTTTGTGGAAGTGACCACTTCACAAGGACAAAGAAAATGCTTGCTTAAGAATAGAATTGTTTAAGGTGCCTCGACAGCTTTGTTATTCAACAAGAACCATTTTATGTCTAGTGTGTCTAGCTGAATGTGTGCAACCCAGTCTCAGCTCAGAAGTTCAGTAGGTCAGGCCAGATCCACTAATGGAAAACCAGGAAACTCTCGTAGGCTGGGCTAGAAAATTATACAAAAGAAAAAAGAGGCAATGACAAAGCCCTCTTGATTTAAATGCCAGGAAAATTGCATAGATATGGAAAGTGGTCATTAGAAAAAAAATGGATTCAATTTCACCTTTAAACTATAACTAGAATAGCAATGAACGATTGAGGGCAATAGAAGAAGGGGATGACAGAGAATGAGTGGCTGGATGGAATCACTGAAGCAGTTGGCGTGAGCTTAAATGGACTCCAGAGGATGGTAGAGGACAGGAAGCCCTGGAGGAATGTTGTCCATTCGGTCACGATGGGTCGGACATGACTTTGCAGCTAACAACATAATAGCAATAGCACTTAGGCTTATATATAACTTCACAGTGTTTTACAACCCTTTCTAAGTGGTTACAGAGTCAGCATATTGCCCCCAACAATCTGGGTCTTCATTTTACCAACCTCAGAAAGATGGAAGGCTGAGTCAACCTTGAGCCTGATGAGATTTGAACTGCTGGTGTTAGAAATAAGAAAATTCAAAAATAAAATGTAGGTGAATAGAATAGTATTAAGAAGACAGTTGCTCTATGGACATTTACTATCTTGATGTAACCTGTAAATGTATTTTCTAATACATTTACTCATTGTTAAACATGTACCTGCAATCTATTACATCCTCCTGTATCAAGAAATGCCACCCCTATTTCCTCCAGGAATCGGTATGTATCTCAAACTGTCAAGGCAATTCACATACACATTTGACACAACAAAAGATCAATTAGGAAGATAATATGAGAAGAAATAAACCATTACCCTAACTTTCTTTAATCAATTGAAGTTAGATTTTGTTTTTCAAAACATCAGCTTACTTTTACTTTGCATAGATGTTAGAAATGCATATAAGAAGTGCTGAATGTAACATTAATATGTAACAAGTGTGGTATTAGGAATAGATATTTCTTTGTTCTCAGACCGTTAGAACAGGGATCCTGTTGAAGGGACATTCTTTAATGCCAAGAAAGATAAGATATGATGGGAGGTCATTGGGAGGTATCAAAGGAGATGATGTGGTCTACATAAGGTGTCTCGGATTAGCTGTTCTCAGTCACTGGGTCGATGTAGGAGGGGCGTGGGGGGGCATCAGGATAGAAAAACTTAAAAAAGTAATGTACTGAAATCTTAAGGTGTGGGTCTTGGCTCAGACTTCATGTTGAAGTCAGCTGAGATCCCCCGCTCTTTGCAAACAGCTTAACAAAATAAAATCTCTGTGTTTTCACCGATCCAAGTTTTTGTCATTTGGATTCATTTCCAACACTGGCAAACAACCCTACCTCAACCAATCCACCATCACCCAAGACTAGGCACGCACGCCCCTAACTACCTCAATTCCAACTACTGCTGGCCTTAAATGCAAGCTACTCAATGCAAGAAGCCTTGTAAATAAAATACCTGAATTTTTCCTCCTACTAAATATGGCTAAATTCGACATTATATTTGTCTGTGAAACATGGCTCAATGCATCTCTCCCCGACTCCATTACCACAGTAAGAGACTATCATGTTTACCGATCAGATCATGAAATTCGTAGAGGAGGTGGTATTGCTATCTTCTACAAAAAGTCCTTACATCTAAAAAATATCCAAGTTACCCAGGAGCTTGCTCTTCCTGAGACCATTATCTGTGAACTATCCTTAAATATCACAATTCGATTCTTACTATGTTACAGAGCACCTGATTATGACATCGAACATGTAAACAAGCTAAATACACTACTAACATGGGCAGCATCCTGCCCATCCCTTTTATCTTTCTTGGTGATTTCAATCTGCCTCATATTGACTGGACCCTAAATGAATGTACAACTGAAACCATACATGCAACCTTTTACAATGCTGTTACAAATCTGGGACTGGAACAACTAGTATCCAACAACACTAGACTAAACAACTGCCTCGATCTCATCTTCTGCAATAGTTTGAATTTAATTTACGGAATACAAACTAAAGAACCCTTTTCCAGCAGTGACCACAATATGATTGACTTTTGTCTCAACATACGTTCACACAAAAACCACCACAATGATGTGATCCCCAATTATAACTTCAAAAAAGGCAACTATGATCTTATAAACAACGATCTCTCATCCCTTGATTAGCAATCACTATTCACTGGATGCAATACTGTTGAAGACCATTACAACATATTTTTACTTGAAGTCAAAAGAGTCATCAAACTATATGTACCAACAACTACTCCCAAAACAAAACAAAAAAACAGATTGCCCATAACAATAAGGAAACTTCAATCCAAAAAGAGATCACTCTGGCGGAAAAACAAATCTGGTCACGTTGCCAATTTCAAAAGCCGATACAAAAATTTATGCCACCAAATAAAGACCGAATGCACCAATTATCACATTAAACAAGAGGAAAACCTTCTAAGCACCAATTCCACCAATGCTTTTTACAATTTTGTAAACAACAAACTAAAAGATTCAAGGTCCATCCCACCCCTGATAGGACCTAATGGTAAAGACTGCAACGACGACACCATTAAAGCCAACATCTTTAACACATTTTTTGGCTCAGTATTTGTAAACAGCAATGGATCATGCCCAGCATTTCCTAGCCGAACCACAGATAACTACAGTGATCTAATACATATCGATTTTACAGAAGACAATGTTGAAAAAGCACTACGCAATCTAAAACCATCCCTATCTATTGGACCGGATGGAATATGTGCCTATTTCTTAAAAAAGTTATCCACTGCCATAGCCAAACCTCTAAGCATATTCTTTGAAAAATCTTTCAGGATCAGTTCCTTGCCTAACCTATGGTCACAAGCCACAGTCATCCCCATCTTCAAAAAGGGAGACCCTTGCCTAGTTGAAAATTACAGACCAATCTCCTTATGCTGCATCACCTGTAAAGTCATGGAATCAATTATTAACCAATCCATCATCCTCCACTTAGAGACAAACAACCTACTCTCCAATAAACAATTTGGTTTCAGAAAAAAACTATCCTGTAATCTGCAACTCTTACACTGCAAAAACATATGGACTACACAACTTGATCAGGGCAAAACAATAGATGCAATCTACATAGACTTCTGTAAAGCCTTTGATTCAGTGGTACATGACAAACTACTACTAAAAATAAAATCCTATGGTATCTCTGGACAACTGCATAACTGGATAGAAGCATTCCTGTCAAACAGACAACAAATGGTCAAAATTGGGAGTGTCCTATCAAATTCTGTACCTGTCAATAGTGGTGTCCCCCAAGGCAGTGTTCTAGGACCAACTCTCTTCATACTCTACATAAATGACCTCTGTGATCATATTAAGAGCAACTGCGTTCTTTTCGCTGATGATGTAAAGCTGTTCAATACCACAGACAATACTGCTACCCTTCAAAAAGATCTTGACTGTGTATCAGAATGGTCAAACAAATGGCAACTTCAAATCTCAACAAATAAATGCTCTGTCTTACATATTGGCAAAAAAATCCGAAAATAAAATACAAGCTGAATAGTCAAGATCTTGTTGATGATCCAAGCTCTGTAAAGGACCTTGGAATACTCACCTCTAATGATCTAAGTGCTAGAGCCCACTGCAACTACATAGCCAAAAAGGCATTAAGAGTTGTTAACCTAATCTTACGTAGCTTTTTCTCTGGTAATATCACACTACTAACTAGAGCATACAAAACATTTGCTAGACCAATACTCGAATACAGCTCATCAGTCTGGAACCCACATTACGTATCTGATATTAGCACAATTGAGAAAGTCCAGAAATATTTCACAAGAAGAGTTCTCCACTCCTCTACTCGTTGTAGAATACCTTATGCCACCAGACTTGAAATTCTAGAACTAGAAAACCTTGAATTACGCCGTCTTCGGTCTGATTTAAGCATGGTATATAAAATCATACATTGCAATGTCCTACCTGTCAATGAATACTTCAGCTTCAACCATAACAACACAAAAACACACAACAGATACAAACTCAAGGTTAACCGCACCAAGCTTGATTGCAGGAAATACGACTTCAGCAACAGAGTGGTCAATGTCTGGAATACTCTACCCGACTCTGTAGTTTCTTCCCCAAACCCCAAAAACTTTAACCTTAGACTGTCTACTATTGACCTCACCCCTTTCCTAAGAGGTCTGTAGGGGGCGTGCATAAGCGCACCAACGTGCCTACCGTCCCTGTCCTATTGTTTCTTTTATTTTTCTTTCATTTTTCTTATATGTACTCATTTCATGTATTCATAATTATGTATACACTTTTACTTATTATCTCGTAAACAATTGACAAATAAATAAAATAAATAAATTGTCAGCCAACAGAATTAGCCTGCAATACTGCATTGTAACCACTGTGCCAACAGAGCTCATACTAGATCCATGCTTTTTATTAGCACTGTGTTTTGGATTTTTTAAAAAAGGTGCCATGGTGAGTATAGGCTCCATATTACACATCAGTGCTTCTGATGTTTAGACTATGAGTAAAAAGAAAAGTTTTTTTCAATTCTTTCTGTTGTGTCTTCATCTTAATGAAAAATGTTACTGCCCGCATCGATTTGCTCAGTAGGTTCTGTTTATTTGTTCATTTGTTGTTTTATTTTGACAGTAAGACAGAAGCAAAGATCTTTATAAGGAGTAGTTGGGTGCCAAGTGCAAAAAAGCTGCAAGGAAACACTACTGCTATCCTTGTCACTGTTCTTCTTCAACTCTTTTGTCCCTGTACTTGCTTTTGCAAGCAGCAAGACATGGACCTTCACAAGCAATTCAATAGAATGCTACAATTGCAGTCTGATTAAATGCATATTCCTTTGTAAACCACTTTGAAAAAAAGCAGAACCAATAAAGTATTTGCATGTGAAAATAAATAACTACTAAGAAAATACATTCAGCTCAAGAATGAACTATGGAATCCTTGGTACGATCTGAGCTTGGTTGTTTGCTTGCAGGAATTTTATTTATTTGTTTAAAACATTTATATAGCCAGATTAAAAAACATAAAATTATGTTAAAAGCTATAAAATACAACTAATTAAAACGTAAGATTAAAAATATTAGAAAAACTTTACCCAACTAAGTAAAATGATCACTGCTACGAGGGAGTGGGATTTGTTCTCTGTTTATATATAGTATCATGCTTATATTTGATAAATAATTATCATTTGACTGAATTATAAATAATAATGATCATTTGACTGAATTTATACCATTTTATTTAGCATAAAGCGGAGTGTTTAGTTTGTATTGTAAATCACATTAAGAACACGGAAGTGTGTGTTTACTAGGCATATAATTATGATTTTTTAAGGCATTGTAATAATGTGATACAGAATAACTTGTATGAGTTCTACATATTACAAATACTGCCAATATTCTGCCATTAAAGATGTTGTTCCAATTTCTGAATTTTCTCTAATAGCTCACAGTAGCAAAGAATTGAGCACTAGGTCTGGAAGACTGGGCAGCTGGCTTAGAGTCCCCAGTGTCATTAGAGCATAATGGCTAAAAAAAATCAATGTATCCATTACAATGAAGATTGGTACCATAATGCAAAATAATGCATTTATTCAATAGAACTTGCCAATGCAGCTGAAAAGACTTGCTAATTGTCCTGCATGCAGTGGCTGAAATCAACCTCTGTCAGTAAAATTGTACTTTGGATCCCTATGTTTAAGATTTTTAAGTAAGATTTATAGTATAAACTACTTCTGATTTAAGATCAAGCCTATGGGAGACTTTTTTTAAAAGAAACTACTTGAGCTAATTTGCACCCTCCTCCCTAAAATGCCATTATAATCTATAGTTGCACTGACATATCAGCAAATAGGTTTACCCTGTTTTTCTTAATAATTTTTTGCTTGGATGATCTATTCTTGGAAAAGCATCAGTAGAAATATGTCAAGTATATCAGGAAATGCTGCAGGAAGCTTGGCTCTCATTTGCTGCAACTTTATTAATCTGTCATTGAATGACTTGCTAAATCAAGAAAAATGTCACTAATCAAAAATAATGTTGGAAACTGATGGTATTGGGAATTACCATCAGTTTGGAAAGGCATCCAAAGTCTCTGTAACTTTCTTCTGTTACTATAATGAGACATGGAATCACTTCTCGCTTAGTTGAACTATGCCCAGCAATGTTGCACAAAATTGTGCAAGAATAGCTGCCAGGAACATAGATTTGCATTGAAATAGCACTGCCCACCCCCACCCCACCCCCATATGTGTGTGTCTAAATATGTCTAAATGTGATTTTGACCCAAATGGGCCTTTCCCACCCCCCTCTCATAATATAATGGTTGCATTAGTCCATGCACAGCATAAATCCAATTCCTGTGATGCTTCTTGACAGTCAGGACAATTCTGCACAGTAGCCTTAACCTGCTTGTCTCCTGTGCTGACATTGATTGGAAATAACACCATCTTAGGAAATTGCTGTCAAGATTTCAAGCTTTGGCAATAATGCTGGCCAGGTGTTCTTACTGGACAATAGTTATCCCACCCTCCCAACTGCTGAGTTTCCCTGCTTCATTTACTCTTTCCACCTGACCAGGAAAAATAAGTGCCAATAGCTTATCTTTCTCTAAAGAGGCAGGACACAAAGTTTCCATTTGTGAGTACAAACTATAATTATTCATGGATCAATCCTTCTGGAAGGGACTTTAGAGACAATGTAGTCTGATTCCTCTGCTCCATCAACCAGCTAAATAAAAGCCAGCAGTGTGCAGCAGCGGCCCAAAAAGCTAATGCAATCCTAATTTGCATTAACAGAGGGATACAATCAAGATCAAGTGAGGTACTAATACCACTCTATAAAGCCTTAGTAAGACCACACCTAGAGTACTGCATCCAGTTTTGGTCACCACACTATAAAAAGATGTTGAGACTAGAAAAAGTACAGAGAAGAACAACCAGGATGATTAAGGGACTGGAGACTAAAACATATGAAGAACGGTTACAGGAACTGGACATAGCTAGACTAGTGAAGAGAAGGACCAGGGGAGACATGATAGCAGTCTTCCAATATTTGAGGGACTGCCACAGAGTGGAAGGATCCAAGCTATTTTCTAAAGCTCCTGTAGGCCAGGCAAGGAATAATGGATGGAAACTGAAGGAAACATTTAACCTGGAAATAAGGAGAAACTTTCTGACAGTGAGAACAATCAACCAATGGAACAGCTCGCCCTCAGAAGTTTTGGGAGCATCATCACTTGAGACTTTCAAGAGGAGATTGGACTGCCATTTGTCAGAAATGATGTGGGGTCTCCTGCTTGGGTTGGGGGTTGGACTAGATAACCTACAAGATTCCTTCCGACTCTGATTATTTGTTATCATTGCTCTCAATGAGCACAATACAGATACTCTTCCATTTATGACCACAATTGGCAGCAAAATTTCTGTTAATGAGCAAGGCAGTTCTTAAGTGAGTTGTGAGTTTTTGCTGCCATGGTTGTTAAGTGAATCTCACAGTCATTGAGCAAATCTGGCTTTCCCTATTAATGTGGCATATCGGAAGCCAGAGGGGAAGATCACAAATGGAAATCACGTGATCCCAGTTTGCTGCAACCATTGTAAATACATGCCGGTTGCTAACCACCTAAATTTTGATCACATGACTGTGGGGAATGCTGCAAAGGTTTGCAAAGGTCCTAAGTTTGTGAACTGATCATAAGTAACATTTTTCAATACTACAGTATTATAACTTCAAACGGCCACTGGATGAATGGTTGTAAGCCAAGGGCTATCTACAGTATATTTGCCCACTGATGAGCAGAGGGGGAAAAAAATCATACAATTTCAAGAGAAACCTGGCAAACTCTGCTTCACCCCCAGCCCTTTAACTCAGTCCAAAAAGAGACATCTTCTTTCAGCAAGCCCTCTTTGGACAATTTCAACCACTCAGAATTGTGAATTCTAATTCAGGGGAACAGGGATGTACATCCATCCCGGGAGAGAAGGAGTGTGTGGTTTTTCCCCCCCTCTCTCTTCATTTTTTTTTTGTCAGAAATAAGTTTGGGGGCTACTTCAAAGGTGGGTATTCAGCAGGTTCTGACCAGTTCTAGAGAACTGGTAGCAGAAACTTTGAGTAGTTTGGAGAACCAGAAAATACTACCTCTGACTGGAGATTTTACAGAATCCGTTCCCTGCCACGCGCACCAAGCCACGCCCACAGATCCAGTAGTAAAAAATTTGAATCCCACCACTGTGCTGCTTACTGCATTGTACATACTTTTGCAATCACTTTTTCTCACACCAGACACACATAGAAAACATTTTTTAAAAAAACTGACAGCAGAAAAAGACCCAATGGCCCATAAAGTCTGCCCCTTGAATTTTTTGTTGGTTTTTGTTTTCTTTTTAGTTTGTTTATTTATTTGTTATTTTTAGGTATTAATTGTTATTGTATTATTTTTATTTTATTTTGTTATATTTTATTTTGTTATTTTGTTATATGTTATTTTGTTATATTTTATTTTATTTATTTTGTTTTTATTTATTTATTTTTCTATGCACATGATTGATTCCCCTTATGTTCATCTCCAATGGCTTCCCCTACATTTCTCTGCTTTGGGACGTCTCCAGATCTAAAAAGGAAAAAAGGTATATGAAAGAGTAGAAAAGAAAACTCCGCTGTTTTGACTGCTTAAAACACAAAAGGCCAGCCAATCCATCGGTTCACCTGTGTGGCCTGATGAAAACGTAACCAGAAGTTTCCAGCAGGCCAGGGCCAAATGGCCATGGAGGAGGAGAGGGGTGTGGCCTGCGCCAGCACCACCAAACTTGATTGCAGGAAATACGACTTCAGCAACAGAGCGGTCAATGTCTGGGACACTCTACCTGACTCTGTGGTTTCTTCCCCAAACTCCAAAACCTTTAACCTTAGACTTTCTACTATTGGCCTCACCCCTTTCCTAAGAGATCTTTAGGGGACGTGCATAAGTGCACCAATGTGCTTACCATCCCTGTCCTATTGTTTCTTTTTATTTTTCTTATATGTATTCATTTCATACTTATACCTATTATCTTGTAAGCGATTGACAAATCAAATAAATAAATAAAATAAACAAACCATGAGCCAATGGGAGTGGAGGCATTGCCTACAATGAAAGGGGGACAACTGATCGTTAGTTAGTGCTGCTTTTGATACAAAGCAAGAAAAACAGATGTTTCCTTTTTTAAAAGAAAAATAATATCACCCTATAGGCTGATTTACATGCTTTCTGGAATGGCATGGTCACCACTATGCTACTCCCCTCACATGCTGGCAGGTTTATCCCTGAAGTCTTATATAATGGAACCCTTAAATTGCCCATCTCCAGAGAATAAGCACCATAGATCCACGTGTTGCTTTTAACAATATAGAAGACAATAATGTGAACTCTTTATATGTGATGTTATAAAACTTTATATTAGTACAAAAAAACCCACAGAGACTATTTAAAGCATAGGTGTTTTTTTTCATATTACTCTAGAGCAATGGTTCCCAAAGTGGGTGGTACCACCCCCTGGGAGTGGTGGGATGCCTTGGGGGGGCACTGAGAGGCAAGGGGGCTGGCAGGGGGGCGCTAGGAGGCGGCAGGGGGTTGCTGAAGGTGAGCGGCAGAGCACAATTCAGGAATGAGAAAATCCCGCTGCCGCCGCGTTCAAGGCGAGGCCCCGTTCAAGGCAAGTCGCCCCATTGACTTGCACGCTCTGGTGATCCTGGGGGTGATCCTGGGGGCCTTGCCCCAAACGCAGCGTTGGGAAAGGAGAGCAAATCCAGAGTGGCTTTGCTCTCCTTTTCAAACATCCCCCCGCTGCCGCCATATTCAGGCTGGCGGAGCCTCGCCCCGAACAAGTGTTGGGAAAGGAGAGCAAAAAGCCAGAGTGTCATTGCTCTCCTTTTCAAACATCCCACTTGTGCTGTCATGTTCGGGGCAGTGGGGCTTCGCCGTGAATGCAGTGTTGGGAAAGGAGAGCAATCTAGTCCAATGACCTGCTCTAGCAGGGTTGGAAGGGAGTATGTGTATATGTGTGTGCATGGCTGTCAAAACTCCAAAAACAGGTCAAGTAGTTCTGGGAAGGCCAGTCATAAATTAGAACACTTGCTAAGCAACCAGCCATTAAGTGAGGACCACTTGTATTTGGTTTGCCAGTCACCAAACCACGCCCACCCAGTCACGTGACCAGCAAACCACACCCTCAAATTATGCCACACCCACAGAAATTTGAATCCTGCCCCTGGATGGGAGGCATTCAGGATGAGTTTGTAGCACCAAGAGGGCGGTGGACTGAAAAAGTTTGGGAACCACTGCTCTAGAGTAGAAATGCTTCCTGCAACGTTGTTATCCAGGTTCCCAGAAAAGAGGGAGGGTGCACTCCAGAAGAGGCGACTCAGTTCTGATAGTTCGTGTGACACTTTGTGAAGTCCTTCCTGTTATGCTGATTCTCCCCCCTCCCATTAAATTGGGGGAGGGGGGGAGAGTCTCTTAGCACTGTTTGTTTTTTAAAAATAATTTGATACAAAGGAACCTTGTGACCATGGAGGATGGGCAAGCAATGAATGCATAGAGAGGGGATTGGTTGCCCCTGTAGTGGTAAAAAGAGAAAAGATGCCCTGCCAGGAGCACAACTCCATCTTAGCCGAGGGATACTGGGCGGGGGGAAGTGCTGGAGGAAGACCTGAGGGTGGGTTGGTGCATGCGCTGCACTTAGTAGGATCATTTGCTCACTTCTAGTCTCCGGAGAGGTTCTCAGCAAGGAGACAATGAAAGAAATGGAATGCCTATAAAAACTTATCTCATGCCTTCTTGATGGCGGTGACTCAACAGCCCCGTGTGAATGAGTTGGCGTTATGACCACCGTTATACTATCACAAAAGTAAAAGTGCAGATTACATAGGGAGATAAAAATGCCTTTGCAGAGAAGAAGAAGAGGAAAGGACAGGTGATAAGAGTGCAGCTCTACACCCACTTGTTTGTAATGAGGTTGAGGAGAGCTTATACACCACAAGTAAGTGGATCTCAACGTAAAACTCAGACTGAAGAGGTAGGTGAAGCTGGGCACATGCAAAGTCAGGGAGAGTGAAAGGATAATTGTAACGTCAGAGGCAATAAAAGGAAATAAGAGATGCAGCCATATGGGAAGTTTTGTAGTCTGATACTCAAATTAGGGAATAAAGGAGGGAATGTTTGATTTCTTCTCCCAACAATGATTCAAAGTTTCTGCAAAAGATAAGACCCGGGGGCTGTGCATGGACTTTTTTTTAACTGATTGCCTAGACATTGATATTGAACCTTGTAGATCTTTTTAACATTCATATTTTATTATGTTTTATTAATCTTGGTGAAATGTTAAGATACATTGCAAGTTCATGTATGATATGTTGTACTCTAAATAAATAAACAAATGGAGGATATATGGCAGGTGACAATTTTTCATCATAATCCCACCTTCCATTTCCTGGTTAATCAGTGCCAATTCATATTCCAAAGGCACTCTCTCTTTTTGGCCCTGGTCTTCTACTTTCATGACATTCCTTCTTCTCTGTGAAGAAGATGCTATTAATATTGCATGACTGGGTTTATTTCTTTTGCAGGAATTGGAAGAATTTCAAATATGTGTCCCCTGGGGTGGTGGAGGGTGGGGCGGGTTGTGCTTACTTTCCAAAGCTTGCAAGGTGATCAAACGCTTCAGACTGAAAATCTCCCGTGTATACTGGTCCAAAAGGATCTTGTGGTTGACAGTATCGAAAGCCACTGAGAGATCAAGCAGCAGTTGATCCACCAAGAGTCACCAAGAGTCATAAACAAGTGGGACCCATGCTGTTTCCATAATGTACCCTGACTGAAACTGAACTGAAACAGGTACAGATAATCTGTTTCCTCCGAGATTCTCTGTAGATGTTCTTCAACCATCTTTTCCACAGCCTGCTGCCCAAAAGAAGATTGGAAACTGGCCAATAAAATATCCAGCAGGGAAGGGTCTAGTGATGACCTTTTGAGGACAGAGAGTATCACTGTCTCTTTCAAGGCTGATGGGACCATTCCCCTTGCTCAAAGAGGCTGAAACTTCGGCATGAATCTACCTGTGGTCATCATCTGGACTGCCTTAATCACCAAGAAGGACCAGAGTCTAATAAACAGATGGCCAAACTAACTGGCAAAATAGAATCAAACTCAATCCAGAAAAATACCACAAGATTGTGCCTCAGGCAACTTACTTGGACTTGCCCAATCAGAGTTCAACTCTGAGCAAATCTGAGCAACATTGTCTGGCAGATAGCATGAATATTTCTCAGTGTGGCTCTGAAAATGACCCTGTGGCTTAGCCCACTCAGTAGAGTAGATCACCCTAAATAGGGCTGCTGGGTGGCTACAGCCAGATAGAATATCTGTACAAATATTGTTTTCCATTCATTCATTCACTGGGAAGGATGTATTGCAAGATATATACTGTTCAGAGACACTTAGGTTTAAAAATGGTTTAATAAATTACATGGCTATTTAACAAGTTATTGCTTACAACATACTCATTCCATTCCTGGTCTTTTATTCACTGAACTATGCTCCCGTTCATTGGAGCTTATATTGTAATAAATCTAGTAGTCTTTAAAATGTCCCCAGGCTCTGCTCTTTTTGATGTTGTTTTAGATTAACATGAACTTGTAAAACAATTACCCTGGATTATTTTTTTCCTCTCTTTTGCCTTGTCCTCTTCATTTGTAGTTCATCAGTGTCTGACCTGTTCTATTCTGTTTTACTCTGTTCTACTCTATTATCTTCTGTTCCTCTGATGCACTTTGCTTTTTGTATTTGTTGGTTTTGATTTTCTTCTTAACTTTTATAGTATACTGGCCAGTCATACTGCCTTTGGACAGCCAAATAAATGCTTTAAATAAATAAATCCATCAGTGCAGAAACAGTTATTTTCACAAAGTAATAGTAGTCTCAGAAGAGTTTGCTCATTTGCCAGACATGTCCTAAATATTTCAGGGCATCTGCTTTAGAGTTTATGAGTTATGGAAATCTGCCTATTCCCCACCTCTGATCCTTCTTCCTCTGTAGAGCACTTGAATCGCTTGAACAACTGAAATCAATCAGATGACTGTATCACTGTCTAACATAGACAAATTTACTTGGAAAGTAATCGTGGAGCAGACTGAATAATTATTCTTATAAAACGTGAAGCTAATGTAGCATGTAAGACAGATATCCTTGCACAGGATTGTTTTGATCACTATGAGATGTAGTTTGCAATTCTGTCTCAGACTCAAGCAAGATCCATTTCAGGCATTCTACAGAACCATGGCAGAACCATTGGACAATGCCATTCAGGAAAATTAGTGGGAGTCTAATGGGACAGAATGTGAAGGAATTTAGAACTTACTTTTGGGGAATGGGCTTTTGCTCATGCCTCTCCAACACCTGGTAGAGTGTCCTCAGCTCCCATGGGAAAGAATGTTATTTTGGCTACACATCCCCAGCTATCTCTATCTCCCCCCCTCATGTTTCCACAGCTCCAACCGGCCTTGCTGTGGCAGCCCTGAAGCGGCTCCCAAAATGGATTCAGGATACTTAGATTTATATACTTCCTTACAGTGCTTTATAGCCCTCTCTAGGCAGTTTACAGAGTCAGCATATTGCCTCCAACAATCTGGGTCCTCATTTTACCCATCTCGGAAGGATAGAAGGCTGAGCCAACCTTGAGCCTGGTGAGATTTGAACTACCAAACTACTGGCAACCAGCAGTCAGCAGAAGTAGCCTACAGTACTGCACTCTAACCACTGCACCACCATGGCTCTAAAGAAGCTACCAAGGGGAAAAAAATGCTCTCACCAACATTGGCAAGGCAAACTAGTATATATAAACTGAAAGCAAACTTCACACTCACTAGCATGTTAACTGACGGTGATGAAATATCTGAAAGTAAACAAATCAGCCTTGGAGAACATCAAAAACTTTACAGTTCAATATTCTCTTCTATTAGAAGAAAGGTAATTTCAGATACAGATACAATATTAAAATGCTGATGCATCCTACTGGAAATCAAAATATGTATTGTCAAGATCACATTTTTTTTCCATTTGTAATGTATGGCTGTGAAGAAATAGAAATGGAGAGAAATGGCTGTAAAGCCAGCACCAATTTATTTACAGTGGTTGCTATCTGGGCGGCTTACAATGGCATGCTAGACTTACAGAGCAGTGCCCTTGGGTGTGGGTATCAAAATGATGAGCAGATCTTCATGATTCATTTTGAATGTGCCCTCTCACAAAATATCTATGGAGATCCTCAGGATTGTCCCCAAGGTGCTTTTTCAAACAGCAACTGGACTTTGTTTTTCCTTGAAGACCTTTTGCTTCTCATCCAAGAAGCTTCTTCAGTTCTGACTGAATAGCAGAGGATGGAAGGAATTATTTTCCTTGAAGTCATCTGGGCATTAGCATTCTTTCTGAGAGTCATTGAGGTCACAGGAGGTTTACCTGTGCCCTCAGGGTCACCCATAGTGCAAATGGGTGTGGAACCTTTTTGGAACTGATTTCAGGTAACCCTGAGGGCACAAATAAACCTCCCAGTGGCCTCAACGACTCTCAGAAAGAGTTCCAGATGACTGCAAGGAATATAAATCCTTCCATCTTCCATCATTTAGTCAGAACTGAAGACACGTTTGGATAAGAAGCGAGACATCTTCAAGAAAAAACAAAATCCAGTTGCCTTTTGAAAAAGCACCTTTGGGACATTCGTGCAAAAGAGCAAGGGTTTCACTATCATTTTATTGATTTTGACCTCACCCTTAACTCCCAAGCAGATGCTGCTGTTCAGATAGCCAGCAGTTTCCTTGAGTAATAGTAATAACAGAGCTTTGCTAGGAAATCAAACCAGCTAGGCATCTCTGCTTCCTTTGATAGGCATGGCTTGCCATGACACTGTCAACAGTGTCAGCTCTTCCAATGAAAGGAAGAATATAGGATCCAGCAAAAACTTTTAAAATCTCAATTTTTTCTCTCTCCTTTGGCTGCATTGGACCTCTGATGCCTTTTCCTTTGATGCTATGAACTCAATCTCATGCAGCATCATTAAACATGAAAATAAGAGACATTCTGTGGCCCATTTTTTGAAAGCCCCCGGTGTTTCTTGACACATCAAGTTAAATGCTTAATAAAGGGAAGGAACATTTTGTGATGCAGCAGATGCAACAAGATGAATGCATTCCTTAATTTCATTAACAGGAAATGAAAAAATTGAATTTCAGCAGGAAAGACTTCAGTAGGGTATGGTTGTGTACAAGGATGACTGCAGTTTGTTGCAGACATTGGTATTAAAACTAAATTCTGTTAACTCTATGTTAACAGAGAAGACAATGGGAAACATAGCTAAGTTCTTAATTAGGGTTCAGGCTTTTCCTACTGTTGGATTTGCAAAGCTATTATTGATCTCAGCTACAAAGATGAAAAAGAACATTAACTAAAGCTGCATTTGTATCTGTATCTGATGTTTTCAAGCTACTCATAGGAGCTGCTTTCTTTATAGCAAGCTACAGGATGGATTAATAGACCGATGGTTAATAATACAACAACAGCTCTTGTTAGGAGGACATTAAGGTAGCTACCCTTTTGTAGATGGTGTCTGGATGTTTACAGTCCAGGTCCAGTATTCTATTCTCTTTTTTAATCTACTATTTTGAAGCAAGCATGGTTTGCTATACTGATTTATATTAAAGACAGAAATAATTTTAGTTTGCTGTCAAGCTATCACTGAACTGTTGTAATGATAAATCACAGTCCTGCTTCAGATCTTTCTCTTCTCCAGAGGCTCCTGAAAGGCTACCTCACTTTAAATATTGATCACTTCTAAGTTACCTAGTCTGCCAAAATTCATAATAGTGAAGGCAATTTTTTCTCATGGTGGCGAAATTCTATGCAGCCCTTGCACTTGATCCAAAGGCAAAGTTTCCAGAACTTTCTCCAGATTTGGCATTTTTGTTCTGAGCTTGCAACGTTTCCCCTGGTGTGTGTGTGTGTGTGTTTGTGTGTATTTACATGAATTGAATCTGTTTGCAATGTAGGAAAGTCCTCTTCATTTTTAGATTGAATGTATTTCCTGGTCAGGATGGCCACAAATTTGCTTAAATTTCACTGTTTTGGCATATGGGATTGTTTAAAAAAAGAGAAGGTAGGGAGATAGAATGAGTGAAACAAAAGGAACGAATCAGCTACTGGGGCAAAACCCAACATGGGATTTTGAATATTGTTTAGTGAAAAAGGAAGGTGAATGAAGAAATTGAAACTGAGTTTAAAAGTGAATAAATTATTTTAAGGCTCTGGGGAGAAATGTGAGGACCTTTTTTTAATGAGACAAGACAGGGGCAGAGAAAGAATATGGTTGAGTCCAAATCAATTGACTAGAGAATTTTTCAGAGTTGCTTAAAACTGCTAAGGTTGAGAAACAGTGGCCTGCATGAACACAAAGGCAATTTTCCAGCTGTGCATAAATGTCCATTTTAAAAGTATTTTAGTGAACAATAGAAGTGGATAAAAATAACCTCAAACAGGGCTAAACAAAGTCATTATAAAGTCATTACATTACACTTTCCGTCTGTGGACAGATTTCAAGTTTTTAGTGAGAGATTAAAATACTCGCTCTGCTCTCAAACACAGCCTGCGGACAAGAAGGTTCCTTAAATCCTGGGAGAGATGGAATTTTTTAAAAATGAGACAATTACAGGAAAGAAGCCCTGTCAACAGTTAGAAGAACATCAGACAGCAAAATGGAAACTCAGTGCAGATCTATGATTGTAGATCAGATATCTCACATGGGAAAAAAGAGGAGAAATATTTAACAGCTACCATGTTGGAAAGAGGCACTGATGAAAAAAGAACAGCACTTGACTTTTCTAAAGATCCAATATTTAAATTGTGCTATACTAATTGTACTGTACTATCATTTAATGAAAGTTCTTAGAGGGTAAATATGATGTGAATCCTGAAACTGGATGACCCGAAAGTTGCAATACTTGTACAGTGATTGCATGTTGGGTGATATTGACACTCAGTGGATCAGGGGTATACTTGGCTGTAGTTAAAAAAAAAAAAGTAAAATGGAGACCACGAGTAAGTATAGCATATGTAAAAAAAATTGTGGAGTGTTTTTTTCCTGCCCAATCACACCCATGTGGAGACCCTACATTGAATCCTTCTAATAATAGCATCTTGATAAAGAAAGGAAGTCAGTGATGGTAGTAGAAGGAAGACAATTTAAGAAGGCAGCAATGAATACCATATGCAAATGCTACAGTCAATGGCTTAACATTCTTGGAACTTTCTTATTTTGTGTCGGCATTAGGTAAGCAGGCAGTTAACTGAACTAAGTGTTTTTAGTAAAAATACAAAAAAAAAAAAAAGAATTCCATTGCCAAGTCATCCCTTAGATGCATTTCCCCCCTAAAATCCTACAATAATAAATGTCACTGTGGAATACTACTGTATAAGTTGGATTTAAATTTGTCAGATCATTTCCCATCAAATTCCCTTTCTTCACATCCATCCCCAAACTAATCATCTCCTGAAATGAAATTGTAGTATGCATGGCTGCCTTGCTACTTTACTACTTTTTATTGATTTATTTTCTAAATCTATTACTTGATTATTTTTGGTGAGACATATGTTGTCACAAAGTATAATATAACATCATCCACTGATAACAGTGAAAGATAGTAGAAAAAGCAATAAGTAAGACTCCAGAAACCTTGTATAATAAAATACTTGATCCATATCTATTTACAGGAGGTACCTGAACTTCTTGGGAAGGTGGATGAAGAAAATGTTGAAAGCTACAGATTTGTAATGTCTCTCTGCCAGCTGAAAATTCTGCTCCTGTCTACCAACCACCACCAACCATCACCGCCAGAGGATTTCCCACAGGCAGTTTAGAATAACTTGAGATTCTGCCGCATTCTCCAACACTCAAGAAACAGTGTTTGGAATTTTCCAAATCTCAGCATTGGAAAACATATGAAAAACTGTTCTACCTCTGCTCTCCCCAGCCAGTGTGAGCTTCGTGGTGAACCTTTGACATGCACGTCAAAGTTAACATTTTGGGTGAAACACCAGCATTCACCAACACCAGACAGCAACCACCATCCTGGACTGAGTTAACAAAGAAACTGAACAAGCACAAGTACAAGAAATATGCGACTGCACTATTCAGAGCTTAAAATGGATTCTCACCAACTGTGTCAGCACATAATCTGTCATTTTCAGAATTGTGATTGGTGGTGACATGAAAGAGAGACAACTTGCAAAATGTGGTAGAATTGAAGCAGCCACACAGTTCAGTTGTCTTCCAACCACTGTACAGGGTGGATGCTTGGGTATCAAAGTTTATTTTCAAGGTGCAAGTCCAGAGGATACATGTGAACTCAGTCTCCAAAATCAGCATTTGTGTCCCAAAAGTGCTCTTCCAAAAGGCAACTAGACTTTCTTGGTTTTTTTTTTCCTTGAAAACATTTCATTTCTCATCCAAAAAGCTTCTTCAGTTTAGAATTGGAGGAGAAGCAAAACATTTTCAGTTGCCTTTTGGAAAAGAATCTTTGGGATAACAATGACCTGGATGATTGAGAATCTCCATAGACATATCAGCATTTGTCTGAAATCAGCTTTTGTATTTGCTGTTTGTTGTTAAGACAACAGTTGAAATCAATAGTTGTGAATATATGAGGCACTTTGCTCATAAACAAGCAAATGGAATACCTGACAAGTGAACTTCAGTTATTTGGCAATGCACCTGTAGAGGAAAAGTGTTATTTTAACATTCAGCCCCCATATGTTAAAGCAAAAACAACAGTCTTTGGCCATATAATCTACAATCTTAACCTAATGAAATTAAAATAATAAACTGCACCACTTTTTGAATGTAAACGTGACACTGTTTGCAAATAAGAATTTTAGCATTTGTTGAATAATTTGTAATTCCTCTGAAAATGTCATGAATCTCAAAACCTCTGGAGAAATGGATTCTGAAATTGTGAGAACTCTTTGAAAATGATAGAAGCTGTAAGTTAAACTTATTATATATGAATTATCCATTGGTTTCAATTTGACCTGTCTCAGCAGCTGGTTATTACAATAAATAATAATCAAATATTCATTTGAAGTTATTATGTAATTATTGCTTACATTAAGTATTGTTCATTTTTCAAAAAATTGATAGTTTATAAAAAATGCCATTCCTTTGATGTTCTAGCACTGTTATGCAGGAAATTCAAATTTAAAAATCCTGACTGAAGATAAAGGAAGTGGTCAAGGATTTCATGATAAATGGATTGAGAAGTATGGCAGAATTGATTAATCATTGTGCCCATTATACAATGAAACAGAAGCAGAACTGGAATATATAAAGACATTTTGAGACAAATCATCACTGGCCTTTGGGAAAAAAGTGAAGAAGAAAGAAAGGATTATGTTTCTCAGCAACTGCACCAAGAAGGTAACTAATAACTCGCTTAAATTCTTAAGAAGCCCAACAAATTTAATGTCAGCTGTTATGTCCTGAGGACTCAAGGAGTTCTCACTCAGGTCCACTCACTTTGTGTGGGCATTATTCCCCCATTCCCATTGGTTGGTTCTTCCCAGCAGCCAGCTATAAAAGCAGGCTGCGGGTCCAACTGGCTGCTGATTGCTGCGCAGCCAGTTCCAGGCTTGGCAAGCACGGTCAGCCCTTTATTTGTAAAAATAAAGTACTGTTGCACTCATGCTCTGGTTCAGCCTCTCATTGCTCAAACTTAACACTGGCGACGAGGATGGGATGGCTACCAGAAGCACCTTGCAACCGCTGAGTCACTCAGCCACCGATCCGCAGCCCAGAGAGAGCGATCGGCTGGCGACAAGGGAAACGCTGATCCGCAGCCAGAGAGAGCGGTCAGCTAGCGAAACGAAGCGATCAAAAAGAGCAAACGCAGATCCGCAGCCAGAGAAAGCGGTCTGAGTCAAATAGTTAGAAGCGCCTGTAGCCGCTTGTTAGCCTCGCTACGGGAAAGTGAAGCGCTGCGAGCCGCAGCCGCTCAGAGGTTTGGCGCACAAATTCAAACGGGTGTCATTTGAATTCTCGAGCCAGTAGGGAATCACAGCACAGCGCTGTAGAGAGTCACTAACGCCCACTTTTTTGCGCGAATCAAGACACCTCCAACGGCTAGCAGACAACGTGGTAACCCAGAGAGAGAGAAAGAGAGGGTAGCAAAAAAACCTCTCCAGAGCTGATATCACTAGTAACTCACGAGCCGCTCGTGAGTCCCAGAGAGATTTCTCCCGCAGGTAGCCCAGCCGTTCCAGCACCATGAGTTCCAATCCAGTATTCCCGGGCGTTTAAACCAGACGAAGAGAAGTGGGAATGGTATAAGAACCGCTTTCAATCATTACATCGATGCGGTCGGCCTGTCTGATGCGGGAGAGCATCGGAAAAAACCTATTTCCTAATCTACTGCGGAGCCACCGCTTACGATACCGCTGCAGCACTCGTGGCGCCGAGAGAATTAAAAACGCCCGTGGTCCGGAGTTGCTTGAGATCCTCACAAACCACTACGCCCCAGGTCTTCACAAATCGCCAGGAGGTTCACGTTCCAAATGAGGAAGCAATCAAGTAAGGAGACCATCAACCAATATATGGCCGCCTCAGAACAGCAGCCCTGCACTGCGGGTTTGGAACATACCTGGAGGACATGCTCCTCGATCAATTGGTTTGTGGGGTCAAGGATCTCAACCTACAGAGGCGACTGCTAGCTAAAAAGACCTCAACCTCGCGCAAGCGGTAGAGGAGGCCCTAGCAGCCGAGCTAGCAACGAACTCAGCCACCGAAATTCAGGGCCCAAGCGCCAAGCTAGCAGCGTTCCCAGTCCATTCCAAGAGGTGGAAGCGGAGGAAGGCCACAACGATGAGAACGATGTCCATCGCTCACCAATGACAGACGGTCGCAGGTAGGGGGCCAAACAAGAATACACCGGTCCACCCAAGCACATCACCCTGTGCCTAGCCTGTGGGGATCACATCAAAGGGCCACCTGCAAGTTTAAAGGAGCCGCTTGCAACAACTGCCATAAGAGGGGGCACATTGCGAGAGTCTGCCAAGCTCCCCAAAGCGCTGCACAAAGCCCCCCGTCCTCGCACTCGGGACCACAGAGGCAAGTATTAAACTGTGCACGCACCGCCTTGCCAGGCGTACTTGCCACTCTGTTAGTAAAATTTCTCTCTCCGTTTCCCTAGAAGGTAAACTGTGCCACATGGAGGTTGACACAGGGTCAGCGCTCTCAATAATCTCGTGGAACACCCTCAAGAGACTCCACCCCAGCCTATCTACTACCCGGCTTCAGAGATGCCAGTTCGGTCTGAAGGACTACCAGGGGAAGGCCATTCCGTGATCGGCAGAGGCAAGTTCTTTGTCAGTTTTAGAGCTTTTAAAGGCCACCTACCTCTAGTGGTAGTTAACGGCAATCTACCCACCTTATTGGGGCTCGATTGGTTTCCCCACCTCGGCCTAGGGTTAACAGGAGTCCATGCTGTCTCAACCTCAGACACTGACTCCTTATTCGCTGACTACGCAGATGTGTTCAGCGAGGAGGCAAAGGTGTTATAATGGAACCCCCATCTCGCTCACCGTTGACCCCAGGCAGTCCCAATCAGATTAAAACCACGTGAGAGTTCCATTTGCTATTCACCAAAACTAGACGCTGAATTGGATAAACTACTAAAACAAGGGGTCATTGAGCCAACAGATTTCGCCAAGTGGGAGACGCCCATTGTCACACCCTCAAAAAGATGGTAGCCTGAGAATTTGCTCGGACTACAAGACAACAATCAATAAATATTTACAAGTTAGCGCCTACCCGTGTCGTCATTCAGCACTTATTGCACACATTCGAACCGGGCAGTATTTTTGCTAAATTGGACATGTCTCAAGCATATCAACAGTTCCCTGTTGATAACCAAACAGCGGAACTTCAGACCATCGTCACTTACAGGGGTGCCTTCCGATGCAAGCGCCTCCAATTTGGCGTAAGTGTTGCCCCGGTATTTTTCAATCCCTCATGGAGCGGATTTTACAGGGCCTCCCTGGTGTAGTACCCTACTGACGACATCTTGGTCTCGGCCAGGGACAGACCCCAACTCTTCCAGAGAGTGCGAGCAGTGTTAGAGAGGTTCAGACAGCATGGCCTCAAGTTAAAAAAAAAAGAAAAATGCGCCATTGCCACTAGACAGGTGGACTTTCTGGGTTATAAAATTGACGCCTCTGGCATTCACCCCCTGGAGTCCAAGGTCAGGGCGATCCACGAAGCTCCCACACCGACCTCCAAAACGGAGCTACAAGCTTTCTTGGGACTCCTAAACTTTTATGCATCCTTTTGCCCCATAAAGCCTCAGTAGCCGAACCCTACACAGATTACTAGACAAAAAGTCACCGTGGCACTGGGGGCATAAAGAAGACCAGGTGTTTAACGCCATCAAATCACTACTTACGCCAGAGGCAGTTCTCATCCAATTCGACCCCAACCTTCCTTTAGTACTGGCAGCAGACGCATCCCCTTTTGGAATTGGGGCGGTCCTTAGTCACCGACTTCGCCAATGGCGCCGAGGCCCCCATCGCCTTTTTCTCCAGGACGCTCCTCGGCCACGGAGCGAAATTACAGCCAAATAGACAAGGAAGCCCTAGCAGTTGTTGCAGCCGTGAAAAAGTTTCACGACCTTTTGGCCACTTCTGAACTGGTCACCACCATAAGCCCCCCTCCTGGGCCTACTGGCCGGCGACAAACAGACACCTCAAGTCCTCTCCCTCGGATGACAAGGTGGACACTTTTCCTAGCGGCCTACTCATACAAACTTATCCACCGCCCGGGCAAAACTCTATCCCACGCTGACGCGCTCAGTCGCTGCCCCTTACCCGCTCCGGCTGAAGACCCAGCTCCTGTCAATGCCATTTTTGAAATCACCCAGTTGGACCTGCCCATCACCGCCCTTGACATCGCCGCCAAAACCAAGGCAGACCAAACGCCGCCCAGGTGCTCGACTGGGTGAGGAGGGGGTGGCAGGGAGGCAATGTTGATAACA
Organism: Pseudonaja textilis; assembly: GCF_049901715.1. Classification (NCBI taxonomy): domain Eukaryota; kingdom Metazoa; phylum Chordata; class Lepidosauria; order Squamata; family Elapidae; genus Pseudonaja; species Pseudonaja textilis. Next base: position 52,407,879 of record NC_141991.1, read on the forward strand.
AATTCGCACCCTTTAAGACTCGCATGCAGGAGCTGTCCAGTTTGCAGGGTTGTCTACTGTGGGGCACTCGAGTGGTCATCCCGACCTCGGGCCATGCACTCCGAGTCCTGGAAGCGCTGCACCAGGACACCCGGCATTGTGAGAATGAAGGCGTTGGCACGCAGCTACGTGTGGTGGCCGGTCTCAGATGAGGACATTGTCAATTGGGTAAGTTCCTGCAGCATTTGCCAGGAATCCCGTCCTGCTCCCCCATCGCCACCCCTACCAGATGGGAGAGCGCCAGCGCCCTTGGTCTAGAATCCATATCGATCTGGCCGGCCCCGTGCATGGAAAGATGTTCCTAGTGGTCGTGGGACGCTTATTCCAGTGGATAGACGTGGCGCAGCTATCCACCACCACCACACTAGCAATCACCAACGTGTTAATGCGCCTGTTCGTTCGCTACCCATGGACTACCCGACTCCTGGTCTCCGATAATGGCCCACAGTTCGCATCAGTAGAATTCAGCCGTTTTGCAGCCAACCTAGGCATTCGCCACATTTTCACAGCCCCATTTCACCTGCGGAGTAATGGGTTGGCTGAAAGGGCCGCCAGGACCACCAAAGAGGCTCTCGCTAGGTTTGGCAGAGATGACTGGCACCACAAACTCTCACGGTTCCTGATGAGCCAGCACTCAACCCCTGTGCAGTCACCAATAAGTCCCCAGCGGAACTTCTGATGGGCCGGCGCCTGAGGACTGTATTAGATAGACTGCACCCACATTACTGCCCTGACTCTCCCTCGCTTCCACTTCGGGGTTAGACATTTTATGTTACAGGAGCCGATATTCCGCAAGGAATTTCGCTGGGGACCCACTTTGGATTCCGGCGAGGTCATCGCCGTCACCGGCCGAGATCATATAGAGTCAGGCTGGAGGATGGTCGCGTCTGAGGAGACACATAGACCAACTCAGAAGGCACCTCAGCAACCTCGCAAACAAGAATCCAGAGTCTCCAGTCGAAGGGGAACCGTCCCATCCGCCACCCAGCCACACCGCACCCAGTGACCAGTCTGCGCCAGCGGTCGTTCCGGTCAGCCCAAACTCGGACAACAGCGCCCAGAGAGTTGATCAACTGGATCCAACCCACGAGAGTTTGACTCCAGAAACCAACCCGGTGGTTTCCGAGGATGTCCAGTCCAGAGAGAGTGTTGGCGGCACTATGCCAGCTCAACCGCCACAGACTGATACCGAACAGTCAGACAATGTTCCCGAGTTGCGCCGCTCCGGGCGCCAACACAAACCCCCCAACTACCTCAAGGACTATGCGTGTTCGCATCTGGGGGAAGGGGTGTTATGTCCTGAGGACTCAAGGAGTTCTCACCAGGTCCACTCACTTTGTGTGGGCGTTATTCCCCCATTCCCATTGGTTGGTTCTCCCCAGCAGCCAGCTATAAAAGCAGGCTGCGGGTCCAACTGGCTGCTGATTGCTGCGAGCCAGTTCCAGGCTTGGCAAGCACGGTCAGCCCTTTATTTGTAAAATAAAGTACTGTTGCACTCATGCTCTGGTTCAGCCTCTCATTGCTCAAACTTAACATCAGCATTGCTCATTCCATTGTTCAGCAAGAAAAGACCCTCAGTGAAAGAGATTTTATTAAAGAAACTCTTCTAAATTGTGCACATTTTTGTTTCAATATTCAAAATATGCTTAATAATAACATAAAATAAATATGTTATTGTTAAGCATATTTCTGATTTACGAAGCAGGAGAAATACCTTTAGAGATCTCTGACACACAACATTCAATTAAAAGGATTGTTAAAGAATAATTATTATTAAACAATTGTAAATGTTTTTCAAATTATCTTGACAAAAATACTGATGTCACCTCATGAACTTGGTTGGCCTTCATTGCTAGATTTTCTGATGGTCAGGCAATTAAAGAGCAATTGGTAAAATTAGCAACAGTGTCAATATGCTCCATTATATAAGCATTGATATGCCAAAAATGGTGTTCTTAGGCCATAGATGTAGGCACCCAATATATAGTGAAAAATGGGTTGGATTTGTGAAAACATTTATGGAAGCAATTAGACATCCAGTTTTGCCATTGCACTGCATAATTTACCAGGAGGTATTGTGTGCCAAGACAGAATTCACAGAACCCCATGATTTAATGACAGTTGCAACAAAAATAAGTGAATTTAATACCTGCTTGACCCTTTCACAACTAAGAATTTTCTGCAGCATTGCAGGAAGTTGAATCAATGTACAGTGGACTGCTGATGCACAACAATGTGAGGTAGTTGAACTGAGCAAAAGCCCTCAAAAGATTTGTGGGATGTTACAAGGAAATTAAATTATTACTGTATGTTAAGAGTAAAAATTCGGAATAGTTTCCTCAGCTCAGTGATTATACATGAGTCAGCACACTGGTGTTTTTTACAGACCTCTTGGTTCATATAAATGAAGGGAACTTAACACTTACAAGGTTTTGGCAAAGTATTGACATTATGTTTGGATACAAAAAGCTTTTGAAATGAAATATCAAATTTTCAAACAAGACGCAGAGACGAGAACGTATATTTTCCTTGACTAAAGAAGTATTTTGAGGAGGCTGGCTGGGATTTGCAAAATGAAGTGAAGCCTTGCATATAAAGTACCAGCACATTTTAAACTCAATAATTGATCGGTTTTCTGGAAGATTTAATCAATTCAGAAGTTTAGAGCAGACAATTGAAACAATTAAATGTCTGGATGTACATATTAGTTGACATGACTATGGAATTAAATGATTTCCAATGACTACAAGTTAGAGCTGTGGTTAGCAAGAGTTCCAGGTTTGTTTGTTTGTTTTCCTATGTTGTGCAGTCCATCTACATTTAAAAGATGAAGGCCAGTCTTTTGAAGACAGCAAAGTCCACATTTTGGAGAGAGAGGACTGCTGGTTTAAAAGAGGGGTCAAAGAGGCTATCCATGCACAGCCCTCTCTCAACGGGGGGGGGGGGGGTATGACATCATCTATCTCCAGTCTACAACACAGTCCTTTCAGCAATTCCAAGAATGCTCCACATCCATTTGCACTACTCAGGTGACCCTGAGGACACAGACAACTCTCCAAGTGGCCTCAATGACTCTCTAAAAGAATGTAAATGATCAGCTGTCTGCAAGGAATATAAATCCTTCTATTCCCCACCATCCAATCATTAAAAATATGAACCAGTAGTGTGCTGCAGCTGCCAAAATAGTCAACATAGTTATAGGCTGCATTAACAGAAGGATAGAATCAAGATCATAAGATGTGTTAATACCACTTTATAATGCCTTGGTGAAGCCATATTTAGAATACTGCATCCAGTTTTGGTGGCCATGATGTAAAAAAAGATATTGAGACTCTAGAAAGAGTGCAGAGAAGAGCAACAAAGATTATTAGGGGGACTGGGGGCTAAAACATATAGAGAATGGTTTCTGGAACTAGATATTTCTAGTTTAATGAAAAGAAGGACCAGGGGTGACATGATAGCAGTGTTCTAATATCTCAGGGGTTGCCACAAAGAAGAGGGGGGTCAATCTGTTCTCCAAAGTACCTGAGGAGAGGACAAGAAGCAATCGATGGAAACTAATCAAGGAGAGAAGCAATCTAGAACTAAGGAGAAAATTCTGACAGTTAGAACAATTAATCAATGAAACAACTTGCCTCCAGAAGTTGTGGATGCTCCAACACTGGAAGTTTTTAAGAAGAGATTGGACAACAATTTGTCTGAAATGATATAGGATTTCCTGCCTAAGCAGGGGGTTGGACCAGAAGACCTGCAAGGTCCCTTCTAACTCTGTTATTATATTCTATTCTATTCTATTCTATTCTATTCTATTCTATTCTATTCTATTCTATTCTATTCTATTCTATCAGAGCTGAAGAAGCTTCTTGGATGAGTAGTGAAACATCTTCAAAAAAAAAAAAAACCCAAGAAAGTCCAATTGCCTCTTGAAAAAGCACATTTGCAACAACCATGACCTGGATGACTGAGAATCTCCATAGACATTTTTTTTTAAGTTCAGTTCAGAATTACTATTAAAAGTAGGGTATTTTGGATGCATTATTGTAAGCCCAATTATCAGTAAGCATATCATTATTTGTATTGAAGTCACTGAATTTTCTTTTACATTTTCTCACCGGATACTTTTGCATAATTGTGATTTTCCTCCTATTTAATTTGCTGTATGAAGCTGGTTTTAATATTGAAACTGGTTTAATAATGAATCTACTTTTCCATTATTATTATTTTACATGTGTCTGAATTTGTTTTTCATTTTCATAATTATTTGACATTTCTTTGCATAATACATAACGCTACACATGGTTAGATTGTATTTTTTTTAAAAAAATACTGACTATGTATTGTTTTTCTTTTGTTTGGTTGTGTGTATGACAAATTTACAGAGTCAACTTGGGCATTTTCTGAATTTTTGACATGCCAAGCCCAAAAGATTTGTCATTACTGGCTTAGCAGGACTCTGGATATGTCAGTGACTCTGTGCTTCAGATAATTTAGAGATGCTTTGGAAAAAAAGAAAGGAAAAAAGAAAAAAGAGAAAGAAAGAAAGAAGGAAGGGAAAGGGTTAGGGTTAGAGAGGAGAGAAGAGAGGAAAAGAAAGGAAAAAAGAGGAAAAGAAAAGAAGTCAATAAAACCAGTACTATAAAGTCTTTTCCTGAAGCTTGTGAACAAGAGTTTATGGCACCTTCTTTCAAGTTATTGGCTGTGTTTGCATGAAACAATAGCCATAAACCATGGATTAGTGTACAGTATACTATGGGTACACTCATAAGGAGGGATAGCTCCTGCATTGTCTCCCTGTGGTATGTCTACATTGAGATATGTTGTTAAATCCCAAGATACTTTAGGAATCTTCAGCAAACCAAGCTACTTGTTCTTGTAGCTGAATCAAGGCAAAACAAGTATGAATGTTGCATTCTGAGATGGACCACATGGTTGGAGGGTTCAGGAGTTGCATCACACAGATGATGCCTTGTGGTCTTCCATGTCACTGGGCCCTGGCTGTTACAGCAAGTCGCAGCTCCAATAACAACAATAATGTATTGATAGCAAATCTATATCGAATGCTTTGAAGTTCATTTGCATTCTTTCTAAGGACTCAGGTTTTGAAACAGTGGCAAATGGGAAGATGTGTTGTTGGCATTATTATTATCAGCCCCAACCCAAATGCTATTTTATTCTGTACCTTAATCACTGTGAAGATACTGGGGCCAGGCTAGAAGTAGCTGCTTTCCACAAGGCAAAATATCTATAATTGCTGGCACAACTGATAAGGTAATGAGGTTTTGAAAGATTACCAAACTCCTCAGTCGAGTGCCTTAATGTCCAATATAAATCAGGCCCTTGCTGAGAAGACTCAGCCATCCTTAAAGGGGAGAGAATGAACAGCCGCGGGCTTCATTGGGGATTTAGAGGAATCTGGAAAGGTTGAAGTCTTACACTGAGCTAATTGTCTCTGATCTCTTTCTTCTTCACCTGGACCCTGGAAACCTCAGCTGCTTTGGAATACAAATTGCTTTCTAAAAATATTTTAGATGATATTCCCAACCACAATGCAGACTGTGTTCTGTAATGCTGGCTGCGCTTCTATGCTATTTCTTTAAAATGTAATATGAATTACAGTATTATATTTCTACATTTTATTCTTTGGTACTTCCCAGGGTGTCGGATGGCATTTTTTGTTTCTCCTCAAGTAGTCAAAAAGGAGAGAGGAGGGAGAAGAAAAAAACAAGAGGGGGAACCTGCAGCTGGAAGGAAGAAATAAGAACAAAGAGATATAGAAGGAGAGAGAAAGATGACAAATGGATGAGAGTTAAAAGATGGGCTCTGCCCTTGACTCCATTCTTATGCAGTTTGGGGATGTGCTCCTCTGAGTGACCACTCCTTAAGGAATGTAACTGAGGCTTAAGAGTCCCCTCTCCTGAAAAGATTTGTGAGAGTGATGGGATGGGAGTCCAAGAAAGCCTTGAAAAGCCAAGTACAGGGGTGAGCTGCTGGGGGTTCGCAGGGGTTTACAGGGGTTCAGGCTAAGAGTCTGTGCAGTTTGGAGAACCCCCAAATCCCACTTCTGGCTGGCCCCACCCACCCCAGCCCTCCAAGAAGTCTCCACGTGGCCCATTTTGGATGCAGGTAAGTGCAGTGCTTGCACGGAAGCTCAGCTGGATGAAAAACGGGCCTCCTGGAAGTTTAGGAGGGCTGGAAATGGCCTCATATCTGGCTTCCAGAGAACTTCCAGAGCCCAGGAAGGTTGTTTTCACCCTCCTGGAAGCTTCAGGAAAGCCTCCGGAGCCCAGGAGGGCAAAAATGCCCCCCTCCCTGTGGTGCAGGAGGCTGACTAGGCCACACCCACCATGGCCATGACTACTCAGCACCCGGGCAGAGAACCCTTTGCTAAAATGTTTGAAGTCCACCCCTGGCCAAGTGCTAGGGAGGGCAAAAGGCAAAATATGACTTTTTTTTAAAGAAGAGAAAGGGGGTTGTATGTTGAAGCAACAAAACAAATGGCAGAATAGAAGGAACAGAATAGAATACAAAATACAAAATGACAAGAGTTGAAAGGGATATTGGAAGTCTTCTATTCCAAGCCACTCACTGCCCAAGCACAAGACTCTATACCATTCTGATCTAATGGCTGTCCAATCTCTTCTTGGAACCCTCCAGTGATGGAGTATCCACAGGTTCTAAAGGCAAGCCTTTCCATTGATTAATGTTCTCCATGTCAGGAAATGTCTCCTTAATGCCATATCCACTGCTGCTGAATTGGGAAAAGTGAAATGTAATAGCAATAAGTATCATGTATAGAAAAAAAATGTATTATTTCCCTGTTTATCTCTTCTTTATTCTCTTCCGGGATTGTGGGTAGACCTTTCCCTTCTAAAGATTGTTGGATATTTTCCTCTGGTACATCTTCCCTACTATATAGTTCCTCAAAGAAACTTTTAACAATATGTTTTTTCTTTTCAATTTGATGTTGTAACGTACCATCAGCATCCTTCAATTGTTGGATTGACCTTTTTTTCCTTTTCTTTCTTAAGTCTGTGTAGGCCAGCCACCTTCCCAGCTTGTTTGCATGCTCAAAATAATTCTGTTTGATCATTTTCATGTCCTGTAACCATTCATCTTGTGTTAAGATATTCAATTTGTGTCTAATCATTATCCTTTCCGTATTTGCTGTCTTGTTATGTGGTGTTTTTTTTAATGTTTTTCTAACTCCTTAAGGGTATCTAATAGTTTAGATTGTTCTCCTTTTATTCCCTTGTGTCTACATGTTATATGAAATTGCTAAGCCCCTGATGTGCGCTTTAGTCGTGTCCCATAGGTTTGGAATTGATGTTTGTTGTTTTTTATTTTCTTTCAAAAAGAACTCCAATTCTTTTTCCATCATCTTGACACATTCTTTCTCTTTTAGGATCTCCTTATTTAGCATCCATCTTCTGTTCTTTTTCAATCCTTTCCAAGTTATTTTAATAGGATTATGGTCAGCCCGTGTGTTAGTTTCAATTTCTATTTCTTTTATATTATGCTCAATTTCCACATTTGTCCATAACATATCCAATCTTGACCATGATGTGTGTGGTGCTGAATAATAGCTATATTGTTTTTTGTCTGGATTTCTTTCTCTCCATATATCTTTTAATCCTAATTCTTCCGCCATTTGATAAAATACTTTTGGTAATGTTCCCCCCCCCACCCCCCGGATTTTCATTATTATAATCTTTTCTTAAACTTGCTATTGCATTGAAATCACCTAGCAGGCATATGTTCTCATATTCCTGTTCTACTAATTTTCTGTATAATTTAGTATAAAAAATTTCTTGTTTCTCATTTGGTGCATATATCACTGTCAATAACATTTTCTTATAATTTATATAAACTTCTAACATCAAGATCCTACCTCCTCGTATGCATATATCTGTTTTGCTTGTAAATGCTTCGTAATATATATTGCTACCCCCCTTTTTTGTTGGTCTAGAGATACATATAAATCTCCTAATTTTGCTGCTTCTAACAGTTTACTTTGATGCTTCTGGATATGTGTTTCTTGAAGGCATATAATGTCTAAGTTCAATTTCTGTATTTTAGTTATCGTTTTTTTCCTCTTAATTTGTGAATTTAAACAGTTGATGTTAATAGAAATCAATTTGATTTCTTCCGCCATCTTACTCTGTAGTTGTTACTTGTTGAAGCTTGTTTGCTCTTGTTTGGTGTCTCGTTCTTATGCCTTCTCTTTCCTCATCTTCCTGTTCTCTTTGTTCTTGTTCTATTTCTCTTTCCTCCACCCGACCTTCTTCTTGGCTCCTAGTTTCCACTTCCTCATTGCTGTTCTGGTCTTCTCCTGATACCACATACAGTTAAAAAAATCCCCTTGCTTTTTCTATACTGTCTATTTTAAATATTTTATTCTGCCATGATATTAACATTCCCTCTGGGATGAGCCATTTGAACAGGATGTCATTCTTATTCAGTTGGGCAGTCAGGAATCTATTTTTCTTTCTGTGTTCCCTTATTCTTCTTGGAATTTGTTTCAACGTTACAATTTCTGTTCCCTTAAATATCAGCTGTTCGTCTCTCGTCACTTTGTATATCTCATCTCTCAGTTGTTTCTTTGAGAATCATATATGAACCTCTCTTGGAAGTTTAAAATGTCTTGTATAGTTGGTATATATTCTATATACCTTGTCCATTTTTCTTTGAACCTCTTGGCCTTCTTTTTGTAATGCTTCTGCTATGAGATCTGCCATTAATTTGGGCAAGTCCTCCCCCTTTCTTCTGTTACATTCTGAAATCTGAGAAAGAAATCAGCCTTTTCCATCTCCAAATATGCAATTGCCTCTTCTAATTTCCTGTTCTCTCCCATTAAGTTCTGTTCTATTGATTGTACTTTCTTGTCTGTTTGTTCAACCTTTACCTCCATTGCTTTCATCTTATGTTCCGTCTTTGCTACTGTTTGTTGGATTGTACTTATCTTGTCATCTAGTTTCCATATTTTACCTTTCATTTTCCCCATGTCAATTTTAAAGTCTGCGTGGTTTCTCACCATCGTTTCTTGTATTGTTGTTAATACCATTTGAATTGTTTGCATATTTGATACCTGACTTGACTTCTCAGAATTCAGCATGCCCTCTATCGAACGTTGTTCTGCTGGTGATGCAATCATTAATGTTGGTTTGGATGTTGTTTTCTTCCCAATCTTAGCAGTGGTTGTCATGGTGGACATCTTAGGCTTCCCAAATCTACCTATTTTCTTAAGAAAAACTTTCAATATTATCATCCGTTGTATCAACTCCCTTCTGCGTTTTCTGTGTTTATCTCTTCCCTTTTCTAATCCCTTCAGTTTATCACTACAAGGTCTAATATGCTTAGTAATGTCTCTCCTTAATTTTATGTACACCATATATATAGATATATAAGACTAACATGAGCACAACCAAGCCCCCATCAGAACAGAACACACCCCCAGCCAATCAGAACACAGCCAAGCCCCCACACAATCAAGTCACACCCCCACTAGCAGTTAAAAGGAAGAAGCAGCTGCAAGCTCACATTACTCTGAGAAGCACAAAGCCGAAGACACAAGCCTGAAGATAACAAATGAGACTTCGTCAAAACGTTGCCTAGGTACTTCCAATTTTACATGGGAGAAAACCTGAATAACCAAAGATCCACATATTCAGTTTCATTCAGGCATTTTACCACGTCATTATAGTTGTGCTTTTAAAGTTGTAGCAACGTTTCAGCAGAATCTCATCTGCCATCATCAGGCTTCTGTATAGTGTTGAATCTTTTAGTTAGGACATCTGTTTCTGTTTTGGTGAGTTCTCTGTTGGAAACGTTGTATACTAATTGTTTCAGGTGTTGTTGTGAGTTGTTGGGGACTTTCTTGTCATGTTCTAATTTCTCTAGTTTCTTCAGGAGTTTGTCATTTTTGTAAGTGGTTTCAGTTTCAGCTCTCCAAGTTGTAAGTTGTTTTATCTTGTCCCAAAGTAGAGGGTGGATTTTGTTGCTCAATTTCAGGTGTAGAATTAGGAAATCTTTGTTTAACTGATCAAGTTGGAATCTCTTTCTGTGGAGCTCGTTCCTGAGTAGAGCCATTTCAGTTCTTTTCAGGATACATTTAGTAGCTACTGTGCTATGATGAAATTTAATTTGAACCAGGTCGGTGTTGCATTGTTGTCTTTGCAGCTGCATAGGAATTTGAGGTCTCATAGTATTCCTGCTCTTTTAACTTCCAGCTTCTCGTAAGTTTTGGTCTGGCTGTTTATTTCCTCCCCGTAGATGTCTGATATTTGTTTTCTTAAGTTTTCACGGCTATTTATATGTATGGTATTCAGTTTTGTTCGGGTATTTTCCAACGTCATTATAGTTGTGCTTTTAAAGTTGTAGCAACATTTTGGCAGAATCTCATCTGCCATCATCAGGCTTCTGTATAGTGTTCGTCTGTGAGTCAGACTTTCACAGCTGTTTCTGTTTTAAATTTGGTGCTACCTCTGCTGTGCCAGAATGGTTTTTTCTTTATCCTGATTGGTTGGGAGTTTCCCCTCTTGGTCTGTATTTATTGGTCTTGGAGTTTGCTGTGTTCTGCTTGATTGGTGTTTCTAATATCATCTGTCTGTTATGTAGCTTTTTTTGTCTTGATTGGCTGGCAACATTGTGTTTCCTGTATTGGAGGCTTTTAGTGTGGCTTGGCTCCGAGTAAATGGATGGCTATCATTTGTTAGGAAGCTAAGTTTCATCTGGGTGCCTGGTTGGGGTGTGTTTGAGCTGGAGGTATCAGGGGGGATCTGTTTGTGCCCAGGTGTTTGCCTGGCTAGTGGTGTGGAGATTTTTTTGTTTGTGAGTGCAGGCTTCCAAATAATTGACAGTCTGGTGGAATCATCTCTTCTATTCATGCTTTCAGGTCTTTTTTCAATCTCTATGGCTTCTGTGATAATTCTGTGGCTGGGGTTTTCTGTAGTGGCTAGGGTTTTGGTGCCATTGAAGTTGATGCTATGACCTGTGGCCTTCATGTGTTGGACTAGTGAGGAAGTGTGTTCCAGCTTTTTTACTGCATTTTTTGTTCATCCAGGTGGGTACTTATTCTTCTATTGGTCTGTCCAATGTATGTGGCCAGGCATGCTGCACTAAAAGCCTCCAATACAGGAACACAACGTTGCCAGCCAATCAAGACACACAAAAAAAGCCACAAAATAGACTGAAGATATTAGAAACACCAATGAAGCAGAACACAGCAAACTCCAAGACCAATAAACACAGACCAAGACTCCCAACCAATCAGGATGAAGAAAAAAACATTCTGGCACAGCAGTAGGCTAGCCCCAAATTTAAAACTGAAACAACTGTAAAAGTCTAACTCACAGACGAACACAATACAGAAGCCTGATGATGGCAGATGAGATTCTGCCAAAACGTTGCTACAACTTTAAAAGCACAACTATAATGACATGGGAAAATACCCGAACAAAGCTGAATACCATACATGTAAGTACCCGTGAAAACTAAGATTATATATATATGTATATGTGTGTGTGTGTGTGTGTGTGTGTGTGTGTGATTAGTTTTTTTTTCCAATACACAAATTGGAATTAAATTATTCAGCTTTCTTCTTCTTTCTTCCTTCTTCTTTTCCCTTTCTCCTGCACACCATCAAATTACTTTCCTCATTTCCTGTTTCATTAGCCATCTTTAACTACTTAGTCACTTTCACTCTCAAATTGCATAGTCACAGCTTTCTATCAAAATGGTTCCACTCTCTGTTCAACTACAGTTCTCCATTAAAGTTCCAATTGTTCTCTCTAATGTCTCTTTTCTGCTCTGCTAGTAATCAATCCAAATCATAGAAATTTTAAGTTTTTATTCACAGAGTCTCAATCTTTTCTTCTACGGCACTCTCTCTCAGCTGTCAAACTGTTCTGTTTCCTCCTCTCCCTTTTGCTCTGCTATCCCCCAACAATTAGCTGCTGTATTCGCTCTCTCCGGAGACTCCTTCTGTCAAAGTCTTTCACAGGACTCTCTTCTCTCACCTCTCAAAAACTGTCCCAGTCTGCCGTTCTTCTTCTGATGTCTTGCATTGATCCACTTTCCTGCTTCCCAATTGCATCTGGCTGTCAGAGCTTCGGACCCGCCATAGATGCCAGGTTTCTTTCGCATCAGATTCAAAGGGCTTCCCCTCATTGCAGGGGGAGGTTGCTTTCCTCCACGCTGCTCCTAGGTTTCCCCTTCTAATTTGTGTGTCTCTCCAAGCTTCACAATGCCTCTGAGAGCTTCCAAGCAGGAAAATTCGGATACAAGATTGCAGAGATTGCTCTCCTGCTCCACTCCGCCATGACCTCACCACAGGAAGTCACTAAAAGAACTCCAAGAAACAATCCTGAAACAGAAAAACAATAAGACACCAGGATTGGATGGTCTCCCAGGGGAACTGTATAAAATGCTCCAAGAAAAATTAGAAATGCAATTGTTAGAACTCTACAATGAAGTACTGACAATAGCAAAGTTACCCAAGTCATGGGGGGAGACATACATAACATTGATTCCAAAAGAAGATTCGGACCATCAATTAATTCAAAATTATAGGCCCATATCCCTTTTAAATGTTGACTATAAAATATTTACGTCCATAATGGCAGAAAGATTGAAAAAAATCCTGAACCAGATCATTCACAGCGACCAAAACAGATTCTTACCGAATAGACAAATCAAAAATAATACCAGAATAGTAATGAATATAATAGAATACTATGAAGCAAAACAATTGGCAATGATCTTCCAGGAAAACTATTGGCAATGATCTTCCTCGATGCACAAAAGGCATTCAATTAATGTTAATTGGCAGTTTATAATACAACAATTAAAAAGCATGCAATTTGGCAATAAATTTATCAAACTGATTTCGACAATTTATATGACACAGATGGCCAGTGTAATACTGAATGGTGATAGAATGGAAACGTTTAAAATCTACAAGGGAGTAAGACAGGGATGCCCACTGTCACCTCTTCTCTTCATCCTTACCTTAGAAAACTTATTGGAAAACTTTAGGAAAAATGAAGAAATCAAAGGGGCTTCAATCGAAAAGGAGCATTATAAGGTAAAGGCATTTGCCGATGATATAGTATTTTTTCTGGAAGGTCCAGAGGATACGGGAGTAAAATTAAGAAAGGAAATAGTGGAATTTGGCAAGGTCGCAGGCCTTAAGATTAATAAAAACAAAACAAAATTATTGATTAAAAATTTAAAAGATAACCACACAAAAAAAGAATTAGAAACAAAATTGGGAATGCAAAGTGTAAAAAAGGTAAAATATTTAGGCATTTGATTAACAGCAAGATGCTCTTCAATCAAAGAAAAAAAATTGAGAGGAAATTTTATGTTTGGCTTAACTTTATTTCATTGGAATGACAGCAAAATGGGGATTTTTCACATTTATGTTTTCTTTCAATTAACCTAAAAGTTGGTGAGATAAGTTGAACATTGTCCCCGTACTTAGTTCTAATCAAAATTCCTCCTTTTCAAAGCTTTTCTCTGCATTTTAAAGAAACATTCAGTGGTTTTTCCTCTTCCCAATTTAGCCTATAGCAGTGTTTTTCTACCTTGCCAAGTTTAAGATGTGTGGACTTCAACTCTCAGAATTTCCCAGTCAGCATGCAGGGGAATTCTGGGACTTGAAGTCCACATGTCTTAAAGTTGCCAAGATGGAGAAACACTGCTCTGGGCCCTCAGGTGATTTCTTATCTGAATAATGCCAGGCCTTTTCCCCACTTATCTTTGGAGCTGACAACCATCTGCCAATATGGCAATCATTGAAATGTGGACAATATTTTTATTCTTTCCATTAACATCATCTGTAGCTTGGCCCTTGATAAGCAATTTGAGGAAGGTCTTTGACGGAAATCTCGTCCTTTTTTTCCCTCTGGAAACATTGCTTTTACTTCAGGCCAATATTTCAACATATTTTTCTATTCCGAGGCCTATTTTATTTGCCAATTACACTTTATGGCTCTAATTTGGAAACAAGTCCCTTAATATTTCATGTTCTATACGGTGCGATGCTGTCCTGACGCCACAATTTGCGGAGAGGGGGAAAGAATGGAGTGCTGGGGCATCATAATATATCTGCTACATTTGGATCAAATCCAACTTCTGCTAGTGTCAGATGAAAGTTGGCTAAGCATCTGTAACAGAGGGCTGCAATTTTTTTTTCAAAAAAATCATATGCATTTATATTTCTCCCAGTATTTGGCCTCCTGTAGATCATATGAAATCAATACAAATATTCAAAAGTAAGAAAAGTATGATATCCAACTCTGATAAAATGCAATGTTTATGGAAAAGAGTAGTTGCCTGCTGTGGGACTTCAATAGTACCTTGTAGGATTGAACATGAGCACATTGAACAGACTCTGTTGGACCATATAAGCATCTGCTTTGAACTGAGACAAAATGCTGAATTCATAAATGGAAATTAGCCTAGTTCCACTTCCTTTGAATGCTTTAATAGCAATAGCACTTAGACTTATATCACAGTGCTTTACAGCCTTCTCTACATTTACAGAGTCAGCCTATTTGGGTGCTCTTTTACCCACCTCGGAAGGATGGAAGGCTGACTCAACCTTGAGCCTGGTGAGATTTGAACTGCCAAATTGCAGGAGCCAGCAGTCAGCAGAAGTAGCCTGCAGTACTGCACCACCATGGCTTAATGCTGAGGACTGTTACCCAACTTTTTCTTTTCTTCCATTCAATTATATCTGATTCTCAGAGGCTGTCTGGACAAGTCCCTGCAGTTTTCTTGGTAAGGGTTTTCAGAAAAGTTTGCCTTTGCCTCCTTTCTAGATTCAGAGAGAGCGACTGGCCCAAGGCCACCCAGCTGACTTTGAGCCAAAAGCAGGACTAAAACTCATGCTCTCCTGATTTGTAGTCTGATATCTCAACCACTATATCAAACTGACTTTCCACCCAACATTAAAAGTGCTGTAAAAGAGGAAAAGCCAGGAATGGGTAGCACTAGGATTACTTGTCTCAAAGCTCTACATTCTTTCAAGGAATATTGTTTCTGTGGGTCCCCAATTTATACCGAAGTGTTGCTTTATTTGAATCCTGCTATCATGTCTTTCCCCAGCCTGATTATCTTTTCTGTGGATTAACTATACTGTTAGGAATATGTCACCTAACAGTTATTTGGGTTGGAAATATATAAACTAGGATAGACATTTTAATACTATGTCTAAGAGCATACTAAATCTGTAATTGGGTGTGGTTCCGCAAATGGCCATAAGCTGGAACCAGAAACCTGGGTTGTTTAGTCTCTCAGAAGAGAGTGTGAGTGAGTCTCTGTTTCCTTCTGCTGGAGAGTATTGCTGTTCCTCCTAATTGACTGTTATTGTTGGATTTGATGTAAGTCTGTTACTGAACTGTTTTTGATACTGGACTTTGTTATTGGATTATCCCTGGACTGAAAACTGACTGATTTAACCCTGAATGACTTGACCTGTGTTTGAACTTTGCTTAAACATTTATTGGAAGTAAAAACCTACATTTACTGTACAGTGTATCTGTGTGCTGTGTGTGTGTTATTCAAACACTACTCTCAATACGTCTCCCTGTATACACTCATTCTCCTAACGGGGAATTGCCTCAACATATACCTAGATGCTTTTATTGTTTTTCTAGGACTTGATTTTGAGTTCCCTCTTGATCTTCTTAGACCTTCTCTGAACCTGCTCCAAATTTGCCATTATCCTTCATGAACACACAGAACTGGACAAATGCAGAATTGCATTTGACCCAGATAGAGTAGAGAACAATTACTTCCTGTGATTTGGACTTTATATACCTATAAAAGCACCCTGACACATCCTTTAACTTTCTAACAGCTCCATCACTCTGCTGGCTTGTGTTTAACTTGAAAACAATTACTGCTCTACACACTGAATTATTAAATGATGAAATTAGGCACCATCAGATATTAGCAGTTCACAATTTGGTTGTAAATTGATGGTCGTATGCTGTCTCATGAATCATACACTGCAAATCTTAAATCCCAGCTGTTGAGAAATAGGGCTATCATTCTCCTATCCTGTTCGTGATCCCACTTAAAACACCAGCCGAACCACTGTGTGACCCAGAATGCTGTAATAGACAGATACTGACCTGATCCAGCAGGGTAGTTCTTAGGTTGTTATGTTGTACTAAAATGGAAAATGCAGAGGACTTTAGTTAATTGATGTAATAAAAGATTCAGATTAAAAGATTAAGACCCAGTGGGACTTAAAGTGTGATAAATAAATAATTTTTATTTAATTTAATTTTAATGTTTACTATTATTTAAATTTAAATAAATAAAATTTATGGTGCATTGCCAATTCCTATATCTTTGCTAATTTGGTTTTATTCCTTTTGTGTGTAATGATTTCACCAGAAAAAAAATTACTCTCCACTCCTTCTTCTTTCAGATACCCAGAGATATTCATTTCAGATATCCATTTAATTGGGATGTGGAATCTGTGAGAGGTAGTTTGGTGTAGTGGTTGAAGGCATCAGCCTAGAACCACAGAGATTATGAGTTCTAGTCCCACTTTAGGCATGAAGTCAGAGAGGTGATGTTGGGCCAGTCACACCCCCTCAGCCCTAGGAAGTCTGCAAAGGTGATCCATTTCTGAAACAGTGCCAAGAAAACTGTAGGAACTAGGCCAATCACTCCAGGACTGAACTATTCCCCACCCTCCCCCCAATATGTGGGACTGTAGGAAGTAGGGGAAATTGTCCCATTATTATGTCAATGACAGAAACCATTGTGAGAATGGCTGACAAATACAAAAAATACAACCCCCCAATTAAAAATTATAATTAAAAAAAATATGCGGATTGCAAATTGTCCTGTCACTATTTCACTGACAGAAGAAATTGTTCTGTCACTATTTCAGTGACAGAAGTCATTGTGTCAATGGGAGGGATTAATTACACAGTTGTTGTTGTTGTTGTTGTTGTTGTTGTTATTATTATTATTATTATTATTATTATTATTATTATTATACACAAAAATGACAGGATACACAGCAAATGAGATAACCATGCTGGGTTTCATATCACAAATCACTAGTCGAACACTTCCCAAGTGTTTAGGACTGTGTGATGTATCAGCGTATTATGCGAGCAGATCCCACTAAGGTGGCCTTCTGCAGCTGACCAATGGTGATCTTGTCAGCACCAATTGTTTTTAAGTGCTTACCTAGGTCTTCAGACACAGCACCCAGTGTGCCGATTACCACTGGAACCACCTGCACTGGTTTATGCCAGAGTCTCTGCAGTTCAGTCCTCAAGTCCTGATATCTGGTGACTTTTTCAAGTTGTTTCTCGTCAATTCTGCTGTAAGCAGGTATGGCAATGTCGATGATCCTCACTTTTTTCTTCTCCACAATAGTGATATCTGGGGTATTGTGTTCCAAAACTTTGTCAGTCTGTATTCGGAAGTCCCACAGTAGTTTTTCATGTTCATTTTTGACCACTTTTTCAGGTATATGATCCCACCAGTTCTTTGCTACAGGCAGATGGTAGTTGTGACACAAGTTCCAGTAAACCATCTGAGTGACTGTGTTGTGACATTGTTTATAGTCAGTCTGAGCTATTGTCTTGCAACAGTTCAGTATGTGATCAATGGTTTCATCCGCTTCTTTGCAGAGTCTGCATTTGGAGTCATCAGCAGATTTTTTATTCTGGCTTTGATTACATTCATTCTGATGGCTTGTTCTTGAGCTGCAAGAATCAGGCCTTCTGTTTCTTTCTTCAGTGTTCCATTAGTCAGCCATAACCAAGTGGTGGTATTATTATTATTATTATTATTATAGCTAAACACAAAAAGAACATATCTGAGTGAATAGGGCATGAAATGGATTCCTTTAAAGGTTGCTGATTAAACTCTTCCATCTCTTGGCTCTTTATATTTTACTGTAACTTAGATTCCCCCTCCCACTGTGTCAAATATTAAGAGAAAGAGCATTAGTATTCATGGTTTTAGAAAACTGCATAAATCTTTAATATTTACCCTTGGTATTTAATAAAGCAGACAAAAGATAATGGTTGTTTTCTTGCATTTTGAGTGAAATAATGGGGCTAAGCTATCAATAATCAATTACTAGAAGCTTTGTTTGTTTTGAACAATTAATATATGTGCTGTCACTTCCACTTTAAAAATCAGATGGTGCATTTCAGTCTGTCTTTTTCATAGATTTCTAAACTTCTGAGCTCATCAGAATTAAAGTAGGTTGGCACAAGGCAATTTTACTGCTTCCCTTGTGCTCTCTGAATTTGGTTGTTTGCTTGCAGACATTTCATTACCCAACCAGGTAACATCTTCATCCTAAAAGGCAGCGGGGTTTACTTTCTGTTTATATATAACCGCTTTCCTGTCAGTGTTGGTTGTGGCTTTCTCCATGACAGTTACTTGATTAAGCTGTTGTTTATTGCTGGATTGTTGTTCTGAGGTTTTTGTTGTTAGAGTAATGTTTACTGCTTGATTGTTTGCCTAGTGTTAATCCCTGCTTATTTGGATGTTGATTGCTGGAGTGGATGTGTGTTGGTCTTTTAAGCATTTTTTATTGTCTCTTTTGACTGGTGTGTCAATATGGTTTAGCTCTATGTACCTGTTGATAGCGGATTTTTCACTGAAAGTGCCAGGCTTTCAGGAATTCTCTAGAATTTTTGGATTTAGCTTGATGCTCACAGCTTCCCATGTGATTCCATGGTTAAGTTTGTCCATGTGTTGTGCAATTAAGGAGTTTTGATTGTGTCTTCTGACTGCTAGTTGGTGTATGTGTATGTGCTCTGGTAGTCTTCTATCTTATAAAAAGGCTGTTTACACTATTTACACTGTATATTGCAGATTACTATTGCTTTTTCTTCTTGGGCTTCTGGGTCTTTTGGTTTATATAACATATTTTTATAGGGCTTTATTGTTTCATTGCTATAGTGATACCATGTGGTTATAATAGTCGGTTGGCTGTTTCTAAATTGTTTTTGATATATGGTAGTATAATCCTTTTCATAACATGTGCTGGTTGTGCTATAATGGGTTGAATGGTCAAGCACTTTTTGGTACATGCTTGGGTATCCATTTTGCTAGAAGTTGTTCTATAGGCAGTCTGTTTCTTGACTGAAGATATTCTGGGTTGCTGCAGTGCATTTGTGCTCATCTGAATAATGTTTTTAAACAACTCTTCTGGTAGGAGATGTGGTTGTTTTTTTGAAAATGGAACACTTCGTTAGTGTGGGTGGATTTTTTTTTAAATAAGATTTGTGTTTCTATTTTGCAGCCATTTCCTGTGCTGATGAGAATATCCAGGAAGAATAATGTGTTATTTTCTTCTTCCCTTGTGAATTTTATTCCTTTGAAAAAGTTTTTGATTTTTTAAAAAATTTGTCTTCTCTAGTTGTTCCTTTTTATTATGAAAAAGGTGTTGTTTATATATCACATCCATACTTTGGTTATATGTGTGAGAGTGGGAGTGAGAGAATGCATTACAGTCTCTGCTATGAGTACGTGAAAGTTCCTCTGATTTGTTGGTATGTTTGTCCATCAAACTGAAAATAGATGGTGATGCAGAGTTCAATGGGGTCCATGATGCAGCTTGGCTCTGGGTAAATGGACGGCTATCATTTGTTAGGAAGCTAGGTTTCATCTGGGTGCCTGGTTGGGGTGTGTTTGAGCTGGAGGTATCAGGGAGAGTCTGTTTGTGCCCAGGTGTTTGCCTGGCTTGTGGTGTGGAGATTTTTTTTGTTTGAGAGTGCAGGCTTCCAAATGATTGACAGTCTGGTGGAATCATCTCTTCTATTCATGCTTTCTGGTCTTTTTTCAATCTCTATGGCTTCTCTGATGATTCTGTGGCTGGGGTTTTCTATAGTGGCTAGGGTTTGGGTGCCATTGAAGTTGATGCTATGACCTGTGGCTTCCATGTGTTGGACTAGTGAGGAAGTGTGTTCCAGTTTTTTGACTGCATTTTTGTGTTCATCCAGGCGGGCACTTATTCTTCTATTGGTCTGTCCAATGTATGTGGCTGGGCATGATGCACAGGGGACTTCGTATATGCCTTGGTTTTCCAGGTCAATTTTATCTTTGGGGTTTCTAAGGATGGCTGCTATTTTTCTGTCTGTTTTGAAGGCAGTCTTGATGTGACGTCTGTGTAGTATCTTACTGATTTTGTCTGTAGTACCTCTTATGTAGGGCAGGACAGCTGTTCCATAGGTCTGTTCATCTTCTGGGTCTCCATTATGTCTCAGTGTGTTTTTGTGGATCAAGCCGATGATTTAGCTTTTGTGGAAGCCATTGGCTGTCAGTACTTTAGTCAGGGTGCATAGTTCAGTCTTTATGTGTGTCTTGTCTGCCAGGCGTTTGGTTCTAGCAATTAGTGTTTTAGCCACGGAGTTTATCTGTGCTGGGTGGTGGTGGGATTGGGCGTTGAGGTAGTGGTTGGTGTGTGTTTTCTTCTGGTATATGGTGTGTCCTAGTGTGCCATCTGTTTTTTTGTAGATTAGTACATCTAGGAATGGTAGTTGTTTGTTTGTTTCCATTTCCAAGGTGAACTTGATTTTGGGCTGTGTGCTGTTTAGGTGTGTTAGGAAATTGTTTAGGTTTTCTTTTCCATGGGGCCAAATCACAAATGTGTCATCAATGTATCTTAACCATAGTTTGGATTTGTGGATGACATTGGCCAGGGCTCTGGATTCGAATTCTTCCATGAACAGGTTTGCAGTGATGGGTGACAGTGGTGATCCCATAGGGGCTCCTTCAATTTGTTTGTATCTTTGTCCTTTGTATATGAAATATGTGTTGGTTAAGCAGTGTCCTGTTAGTTCCATGAGGTGTTTAGCTGGTTGGTATTTATTTTTGATGATTTCAAGGGTCTCTTTTATCGGGACTTGAGTGAATAGTGAAACCACATCGAAACTTACAAGCAGATCTTCTTGCTCCACATGTAGATCTTCGATCATTTCCAAGAAGTGGTATGAGTTTTGTACATGTGAAGCTGCTGTTTCGGCATGGGGCTGTAGCTGTTTTGCTAAGTGTTTAGCTAGGTTTTGTAGTGGTGCTCCTCTGAAGCTGACTATGGGTCTGAGAGGTATGCCTTCTTTGTGTATTTTTGGGAGGCCGTATAGTTTGGGGCATCTGGAAGATTTATAGATATGAAGAAGATTTATATATATGAAGAAGATTTATATATATGAATATATATATGAAGATGCCGTCTCCACCCCATTGTTTATTGGTTCCTCCTTAAATGATTTTTCTTAATTTTAATCTTAATATCTGTCAGTTATTATTTTAATGTTTTTAATTGTTGTTTTCATGTAATTGTAAGCCATCCAAAGTTGCTTGATAGTGAGATGGATGGCATATAAATTTAATAAATAAATATAAGCATAGCTGCTATGAATTCTTTAACTAGTGCTGCGTAAATGGATGAAAAGAATGCTGTGATATCAAATGGCAACATAATCTCATCTTTTTCTATTATTAAGTCTTTGATTTTCTGCAGGCATGATAGCGGGGAGTTGATAGAATATTCACTCTGCTCTATGAAATGTCCACATTTTGAAGATAGACTTCACTCTCCATACTTCCTTCTGATAGGACATGAATAGCTATCCTTGACGGTAGTTTGACTAAAGCAAGTTTCTCTTGTATTTGATTTGAAATACTGATTTAAATTCGATGCTAGCAACATAACTCTGAATTGTGCTCAAGTTGGTAAGAGAGAAGATAGGATAACAGAATTTGGGAGGAGGAAGGAGTTGGATGCTGCAGAAGAATGCAGTATAAAGAAGTTGGAGTTCCATCTCTTTGTAATTTAATGCCTACTAGCTTTAGTTTCTTGATAACTATTTGAGCAGATCCCCAGCTTGTCTAATTTTAGCTCTTACATTATACAAAACCACAACACCAATTCCAAAATAATAAAATCAATACAATTATATCTTGGCTAAGAGAAAAACAAGATTATCATGAAGAGAGGTAACATCTATTTGAAACTCAACTGACCCCAAAACCTCAGTTTATGTAATTAAACTAATGCACTGAAGGATATTACAACTAAGCAAAATGTTGATTTTAGGCAACTCGGTGACCTGCTGGCTCATCTTTTGAGAGCGAGGCAAGTGTCCGAATTTTGATCACACTATCACAGGGATGCTACAACAGTTGCAAGTGTGAAAGACTAATCCTAAGTTACCTTAGTGCTGTTGTAACTTTAAACAGCCACTAAACAAATGAGGAGTACTGTATAGAATTTCTTTCTATGCTTGTAAAAGCAAGAGTTAATTAATGAGTCTCTTATTGAAATCAACCATATCATGCTATTTGACTGAGAAGTATAGGGTATTGAAGACATCAAGTGAAACTATGTTCTTCTGTGAAACAGAATATTTCACAGTTGCTCAAGTGAAAAGTACACCATGTCACTTCACAGCCTTTGTTAATAGGGTTTAATATTTAAAAAAAGTGTTAATGGCAAAACATTGCACTTTGGACTATTAGAATGCCATCTGTTCTGCTTGCTATCCTTCTTTCCCACTCTGGCGTGGGTGTACCTGGAAGTCCCTGTAAATGATCATTAGAATAACTGGCTCAGTTATTCTAATGATCTCAGTTAATAAAATGAGCTCAGTCAAGTGCAACTGTATTTTATATAAAGAGATTAAAAAAAAAAAGATCAGGTCCACTTGATCTATTCCAGCCACAGGCAAGAAGTTGCTGATGTTACCTTTCCCCACTAGAGTAAGAGATCCTTCTCTCAATTATTAGCAAGAAACTGATCAATATAAAACAATGGTCTCTAAAGAAATTAAAACGTTTCTGACAATTATTCCGTCAACATGCCTGTCAACATTATTCTGGCTTGTGACAGACAATAAGGCGTAGCTTTGGGGAAATCAGGTTGGGGAGTCAGAAGAATGTTAGCATAAACACCCCAGTAATTATTTTCCCAGTGTGAGTAGTAAATTGCCCTGGTGAGTCTCATGGGGGAAATTCAACTTTTCTGAAAAGAACTTTTGGGAAGTGATTATCACTGTGCTTGGTTTTGCTGACACAAATTTGAACTTTCAGTGTTATGGCATAACTTCTCCAACAATTTATAGTTGTTCTATGCAACTAGAAAAACTAGCACAACTCCTGGGTTTTTAAAAAGGTGAAACCCCAGGGAAACTTAGAAAGCTGTACTATCTTGGCTTCTGGCTTGCGATCAGTTCTGACAAATGTCAGCGAGTTGTTTATGTTAGAAACATCTGATACAATATGCTGGGAAAGTTGAGAAATCAAATCAGCTCTCAGTCCCTCTTGAAGCAGAGTGAAACTTCTCTCTTCAGGAGGGAACCAGTGTTTGCAAAGTGGCACAAATATTTCAGTCCCTTGTGGAGAACTGAGGATTCCTGAAAAATAAGGTTCTACTTTTAGAAAAACACAAATGCACAGGGACAGAATAGGTGGTACCTGGCTCAATGATAGTAACTGTGAGAGGGGTCTTGGAGTCCTACTGGACAATCATTTAAATATGAGCCAACAGTGTGCTGCAGCTGCCAAAAAAGCCAACACAGTCATAGGTTGCATTTATCAGAGGAATAGAAACAAGATCACATGAAGTGTTTATACCATTTTATAATGCCTTGGTAAGGCCACACTAGGAATATTGTATCCGGTTTTGGTTGCCACAATATAAAAAAGATCTTAAGACAGTAGAAAGAATGTGGAGAAAAGCAACAAAGAGAATCAGAGGACTGGACACTAAAACACATGAAGAACCGTTGCAGGGATTGAGTATGCCTACATTATTGAAAAGCAAGGCGAAGTATGACATGATAGCAGTGTTCCCATATCTAAGGGGTTACCACAAGGAGAGGGAGTCAACTTATTCTCCCAAGCCCTTGAAAGCAGAAAAAGAAACTAATCAAGGAGAGAACCAACCTAGAAACAAGGATAAATTTACTGGTAGAACAATCAACTTAAAATTCCCAGAGTAATGAAACAGATTTCTAATAATGTAATAATGTCATCAGTCAAACATTGCTATAACTCTCATGAGCTAAGCAAATAAAACCTACATCCTTCTGGCCCCTACAAAGTTATTTGTTTCTATTTTAAAATGTCAGAATTAGAAAGCGATCAATATTTGAACTCTTTTGCCAGCAAACAAATATCTGCATCAGGCTGGCACCATGTCCCATCTTATTTCAATTATATTGCTGTTAATCCGGCATCAGTCTGCAGATGTATTAATCCAGCACCAGCCTAAATCCCTAAATCACAACTAATGGGGATGATGGGAGTGTGGTTCAATAGACCTAGAAACTAATGGTTGGAGAAGGATGTGAAGATATTGGGCCATCTTCATCTAAAGCAGGGTGTCAAACTTGCATTGTCACAGCGGCATCGCATGATGTATTGGGACTTTTTTCCCCTTTGCTAAACCAGGCAGGGGTGGGGCCAGCACATGAGCACACATCTGGCCCACGGGCCATGAGTTTGACACCCCTGATCTAAAGGACCCCAATAGAACCACATCATTTCTATCACTTAAGAATGCTTAAGAATAAATGTTACTTGAAAATTAAGAGAAACTACACAATCTAAGTTCAATTTCAGGGTGAATTCCATGTTTTGAATGCAGAAACTCCAAGTTCCTTGCATTTCTGCTCGAAGGTATGATTTAAAAGTTTTCCACAATGAGCCTTTGAAAGCTTATAAACATTGGAGCAATGTAAATAAAAAAATGCTACATATAAGTATCTAATCATCTATATGCTAGTGTAGGTGTCGTGTTTAGATGGCTGTTGGTAGTTTGTTCCATGCTATTTTTCTCTCTCTACTAAACTCAGAAAAGGGGGAGAATATTCCAGATTTCTTCCTTATCTCAACTCTTCGAGAACGTCAAAAGTACAGGAGAAAAATAAATTTTATCTGATGATTGTTTAATCCATCATGCTTTGGCTGAATATTTCTCCTGGTCATTAGTGCCCAGAAGGAATCTTCTGCTGAGAAGATTTGTCCCCCCCCCCCAAATGATACACAGGATTAGGTCAGCCATGGGAGAAGAAACTATTCTCCAACAGAGAACATAGCTAAAAAACAGAAGATGCTAAGATCATATACCTGCCCTGGAGTAATGCAGAAAGTAGAAGACATAGCTGAGAATGAAGGAACAAGCTGGTGTCAGTCTCCGAAGTTAAGAAAAAAATCAGGACTGCTTTGACAGAATAATTAGGCAACTCGTAAGGAAAACGCTCTATTTAATCACATTTAAAGCTGTTCTCTGTTTTTCCTTGGGTTGTTTATACCTGAAATCTTTCCAGTAACTGTGGTGAATCTCTTTATCTACTCCCAATGTATGCCAAGACTTTTAGACCAATTTCAGACTGCCCTCTTCTAGATTGGTCCTTGGACTCTAGAATTTCTTTGTAAAGAATATGACATAAATATGAACCCCAGGCCATCCACTGAGTAAGCAGCTTTAAATTATGAAAGCTGCTCAGAGTGCTGGAGTGGCAGCCATAATAAATTTAATAAATAACTTAAATCTTATCTCCATCTGTCCCTATATCCAGGGGAAAGAGAGATAGATAGAGAAATGAGTCCTCTGCAGTTTAGATGTTTTTTCCTCAGTGTTTATGGAGATTCTCAGTCATCCAGGTCAAAACAAACAGAAGTTTCTTGGATGGGAACTAAACTTTCCAAGCAACAATAGCAGTCCTCTAACCTTCTGCCTTGCTAAAATACAGTTCTTCCCAAAACTCTCCCCATTCCTGTCCTGAATGAGAAAGCCTCTCCTCCTGGGAGATTATGGGCCTAATTCTAGGGCTGTCTTTGCCCATCTGCCAGATAACTCGGTATACTATTTTAAATCTTTGATTTATTGCTATCAACTCTGTAATGTCATGTGATTTCAGTGGAGTTACTCAGACTAGCAAACTGGGGCAAACTGTAATGAAAAAGCACTTTCCTATAGAGGTAAAGCACAAGCAGAATTACTGCTGTCTCAGATATATTTCTGTAAAAGTATTTCAGTTCACCAAAGGCATTACCTGTGATAGAATAATGAGGTGATATTCATGTTTTTATCTGATCCTTGGATAAAACTCTCCACTGTTCCTGATGTGCCAGGGATTTTTTGACTATAGATTTTTTTAAATTTCTTACCCTTTACAAATTCCTGGTAAGCAGCTACAGTCGAAACTCTCATTAATTTCAACATCATTTTCCTCAGTAACTGTGACAGATAAAAATGCTGCTTGTATCTGCTCAATCAAAAATACCAACTCCTTCAAGGGACCAAGAGCAAACCCTACATCTTGTGCAGTTCACCAATCAGACAGCTGTTCCAGTTAATCTTTTGGGATTTGTCAAAGCTGTTTGCATCAAATAAACATTGATTTAGCCCCTATGGCTATTTCCTCCTAGAATTTTTTTCCTCCTTTTGGGCAGCTTAATCAAACTCAGATAATCTCAGAAATTCTCAATAGTGGTAAACTTTCTAAGGAACTATGTGGCTATCTTAATAGCAATAGCATAGACTTACATACTGCTTCACAATGCTTTACAGCCCTCTCTAAGTGGTTTACAGAACCAGCCTATTGCCCCCAACAATCTGGCTCCTCAATTTACTGACCTTGGAAGGATGGAAGGCTGAGTCAACCTTGAGCTGTTCAGAATTGAACTCTTGGAGTGAGCAGTGAGTTAGCCCTGCAATATTGCATTTTAACTACTGTGGCACCATAGCTCTTAAGAGATCAAGCCAAGAGTCTTTCCTTTTCAGAGCCATTTGCATAAGCTGGCTGCTTTTCTGGTTGAGATTTTAATTGCCTCTGTGTTTTTTGCCTCCTCAATTCATTATTCAGTAAAAAAAAATATGTCACAGTAATTTCAGGCTAGGAAGGAGACAAGGAAAATATTTGTTGCGTATTTGCTTTTCTGAATGCATACAGAAAAATCCTAACCCCACTCTTCCAATATCTTCTGCTCTTAGACATTGCAAAGTTTCCTGTCACAAAGGCTGTAAATTCTGATTTGGAGAGAAACAAAGTATCTTATCCCCTTTTTAATTAATTAGTTCTTTTGAGCTAACATTCTAGAATTCATAGGGTTATAATTGTTTATCTATCACACCATTTTTTCCTTTGCAAAACTATCAACTTAATTTTAGATTGATAAAGTGGTCGATCTATGTCTCCTAATGGACAAGTATAATGTAACTTAGCTAGCTAGCGCTGATTTGTGTGGCATAGTGATAAGCCTGCTCCATTTGGGTGAAAGAAATATAGGTTCAAATCCCATCTGAATTATGAACTATCAATTGAATGTGTTAACTGGGAATTATGAGAGTTAAAGTAAATCACATTTAGAGGGTATCAAATTGAGGAAATACTGAAGCAGGCAAGTTGCTACGGTATTATATTGATTTTGTATGTGACTGATTGTTTGTCTGTGAGAGTGGATTAGATATCAGTATTATCCTGTCTTTCCTTTGTTTAACTACCTTTCCTTAAATGACTAGAAGTTCCAAGACTGTAGTGGTTATGTGGGATTGATTCCTCTTCAGGTTTGTTGGCAATTATTACTTGTTATTATTTATTCAATCTGTATCTTTGCATATATTTAAATATATGCATTTTGAGACACAGCTTAAGCTCTTAAACAATCAATATTTACTGATCTCACATCAGACCTTAGAAAGCTGGCATTGGTTTCATATCTCTTTACTTATCTCTCAACAAAAGTACAATCTGTTATTCTTCTCAAAGAGCAATATTCTGCTCCCTGAAGGAGCTCCACGAGTATTGTAATATCTTACAGCTCCCAGTAAGCTTCCTTAGCTCATGTACTATCATAATTTGAAAAAAAGAGTTATCTGATAGGTCTGCAATATAAACTTATATAAAGTAAGAGGAAAAGAAAAAAAAAAAGAAACATTTCCAAAAAGAAAAAAAGATTCAAAGAAGTGCCTTCCAATCTCCTTTAAAGCAGTTTTAAGCACAATGATAAATTTAACTTCTTATACAACATGAGTTTCTTCTCTCTATAATCTATTTTGTCTAATCATCACAACTATAAATCATGAATTCATTTTTTTCGGCAATAAGCATATTGTCACTTTGGGGGATTAAAGAAGTCCACTGGCCATTTAGTGAGTTCCATCATCTTCACTAATCATTGTGGAAATGCCAAACCATTCCACTTTTGGAATGCATTTGGCATTATCCACAATGCAAACAATAATCTTGCTGCAGTTATCACAGTGGTGGGATTGGTCCGGTTCACTACTCCAAAGCATTTATGACACGATGATGGGGAATTTCAGAGAGAGAGAGGAAGAAAAGGGATAGACAAAGAAAGGGGGGATGGAAGGAAGGGACAGAAAGAAAGAAAAAAAAGAAAGAAAGAAAGAAAGAAAGAAAGAAAGAAAGAAAGAAAGAAAGAAAGAAAGAAAGAAAGAGGGAGGGAAAGAGGGAGGAGAAAGTGAATGAGATATATGGAGGGAGGGAGGAAGAGAGAGAAAGAGAGAGAGAGAGAAGGAAGAGACAAGAAAGAAAAGAAAGAGAAAAGGGAAAGAAAGAAAAAGGGGGGGAAAGGGAGAGAAAAAGGAAGAAAAGGGATAGACAAAGAAAGATGGCGGGATTGGAAGGAAGGGACAGAAAGAAAGAGAAAGAAAGAAAGAAAAAAGAAAGAAAGAAAGAAAGAAAGAAAGAAAGAAAGAAAGAAAGAAAGAAAGAAAAAGAAAGGGAGGGAGGAGAAAGTAAATGAGATATCTAGTGCAATCACCTGCTCCAGCAGGGTTAGAAGGGAGTGTGTGTGTGTGTGTGTGTGTGTGTGTGTGTGTGTATGTGTGTGCATGGCTGTCAAAACTCCAAAAACAGGTCAAGTAGTTCTAGGGAGCTCAGTCATAAATTAGAACACTTGCTAAGCAATCGGCCATTAAGCAAGCACCACTTGTATTTGGTTTGCCAATAACATGGCCACCTGGCCATGCCCAGTCACATGACCACCAAGCCACACCTACCCAGTCACATGACCATCAAGCCACACCACCAATTAGGCCACGCCCACAGAACCGGTTGTTAAGAAATTTGAATCTCACCCCAGGGGGCACTGAGGATGTTTGTAGCACCAAGGGGGTGATGGACTGAAAAAGTTTGGGAACCACTAGTTTAAATAGTATATCAGTTGTTAAAAAAGGTACTGTCTGAAAAATAATCATTTAAAAAGGCATTCATTTTACCACAGAAATTCTCCCCACCAATGATTTTCCTTTCTTATATGTTTTTTGTTATTTTTATAATCAATATTTTTGCCATGTGTTTGTATTACCTCAAGATAGCCAATATCAGTAGCCTTCTTCATAGAAATTTGATAGGAAACTCACAACATATTTATAAACTATTCTTAAAATTATGTCCAAAATGGAAATATAAATGAAAATATAATTGTAAAATTATGTGATACAAGTTAATCTAAGTCCAAGAGTGTTTTAAGATTAAAATACTACTTTAAGCTTCTTATAGAAAGCCATGGTACAGATTTATTATGATGTATGGATATTCTTTAGCTGTATAAAAGCATCATGATTATTTTTTCAATAGATAAGTCAACTGTTTGAGATACTTTCACCCCAAGCAAAAATAGAGAAGTAAATAAAAGCAGTTATAGTTATTATTAAGAGAAGACTTCATGCTGAAATTGCATGCAATTTTGCAATGTTTTATTTATATATTTATTATAATTGTATGGCTGCCCATCTCGCAAGAGATTGATTCTAGGTGATGTATAATAGTTTCAGTACAAGGAGAAACATGTTGAGAAATAGTCCCCTATTTCCATATAAACCTCATATTTTGAGGCCCATAGAAAGATCAGAGTTATATAAAAGGACCTTGAGAAGAGGAGTCCTAGTTTGTGGCAGGAAAGAAGTGAAAAAAGCATGATATGGAAGGCTCCTACAGTCATGTTTTCCCCTCATGATGGTGAATTGTGGCATATGAAATTGGCATTAGAATAAATTGGAGAGATGTAAAAGCAGCTGCTATGTTTAAATGTCCCTACAAAGACTGTTCTAGATATTCATTGACTTATATTCATAAGAAGCCATAATATTCCAAACCTGGTTAGGAGATTTTCTAGGAATGATAGTTATGGTGGAATGAGGCAGAAGAAATAGATGAAAAGAGAAAGAAATAATGAAAAAAGAAAGTGAGATTGTAGAGAAAAGGCTTAAGATCCATCACTACAGCAGTGAAAATTGGAAATGGACTGGATGTTTGGTTGAATGTTGAAGAAAATTCATGGAAGACTAGAAAGGAGAACCTAATGGAGAGAGTTAGAGATGAAAGTAAGGGTAAGATGCATGAGTAAATCTTCAGAAATTTGGCTCAAGGAGATTACTGACTATTAAAATAATGCAGTGGTCTGGCATGCTAATGGGCAGCCCAATAGTCAAAGTGGTCAAGAAAGATATTGGGATTTGGTAGTCCTTAATCTCCTTGATGGCCAGCTGAGATAGTGACATCTACCTGGGCTGTGGAATTTGGTAGGATGTAGGTGCAATAGATGGTCAGCAGAATGGATTATGTGTCATAGGAAAAGGTGAGTAATACAAAAGATTCCACTTAATCACAAAAGGGCCAGCTCCAAGAGGACAAGTTGTGAATCCAATTGGAGCAGGTTTGGGAAGGACTGTTTTGGTCTGTGCTAGGCAATGTTTCCCAGGGTCAAAAACAAGGAGCATGGCTAGGTGGTACTCTTAGAGTGAGAAGACAAAGAGTGATCCACCTAGAAGACCCAAGTAATGGTGGGGTTTTCTTGGGAAAATGGAACAGTGGAGAAGGAAGAATTGCAAAAGGAACTAAAAAGCTGGATGGAAGAGATTAAGAATGAGTTGGAACAAATAAATTAAGATTGTTATCAAAATAATAGATGTAAGAGATAATGGCTTACAAAGAAAATGTCATTATTGATGTATAGGTAAGAAAAGTACTAATTATAATTGTTAGCACAAGATATATGTACCCAGTCGACACACTGTTTGAATGAAAGATGGAGTTATTCTAAATATAAAATAAAAGATTTGTTTGGAAAAAAAAGAATGAGTTGGAGACTGGCAAGAGTGGGGTTGCCAGATATTAGCTTCCACTCAGTTTGCATCAGAGAGAGAATAAATGTGGTTGAGTTCTTAGGGATTGTGGATTAGACTTTACATTTCCCAGTTATGTGGGGCAAGTTGGCAATAAGGTCATAACATATTCGTTCCAAAGATTCAAGGAAGATATTGCTGAGGGCACTGGCTGAGGCATTAAAGGGGAAGGAGACTGTCAACATTACTGATCCACACTTTCAACCTGAATGACCCACTCCTAGATCCATGGGATTCGACTGTTGCTTAACCTGGCCTTGTATTGCTGACAATGAATGCAAATTATTTAAAACAGGGTCACGTTCATCACAATTTGATTGTGGATAAACAACCAAGCTTAGAGTGCATTGCCAATACCTGTTTGGGGAAGGGAGGTAATGAGACCCTTTCAGAGAATTACCCCTCCAGGTTTTAATTCTTCAGCATTCTTGATTGAAGAGGTTGGATAGGTAGGGATGATCTTCACCTTCCATGTTCCAGGTCCAACCTCCACGGCAGGTTTTGATTGTCTGCCTATTAGTTGAAAGCCTGCTTTTATAGCAGCTCCCATCTGCCTAGCCGAACACCTTTCTAGATTCTTGAATCTCAGTATGAAGCTGCTGGTGGAGTTTCCCAACTTATTGCGCTGACAGGACCTCAATCTCCATGACTTGGGATGGTCCCAGCCAAGCTGATCCATGACAACCATTAAGTTGTCCTTAGGTAATAGCCAACCTGATTGTATTGCTCCTTGCTCAGCTGAATTGGGTCACAGGTTCTGTTGGTTCTTTTGCATTCAGAAGCAACAAATAATATGAGTATTGAAGGCTTTATTCCAAGGCAGTATAATAATATAATCACATAACATGAAGCAAGAATCAAATAATAATAATACCATATAGCAATTTAAAAATATTGAAGAATACACTAAGAAAAAGAAAGACCTTACACTTCTTTTTCCAGTCATTGAATCCCAGAGAGATAATGGCAAGCAGACTCCCTCAAAATCAGCAAACACACTGCACCCCCCATTATATCTGCACTGAAGCTCTATCCCATGGAGGTTTATGATTAGCTTATACTGTATAAGCTTCAAAATATAAATAAGCACACTTGATTTCAATTGTCCCATTTCTCTGGATTTTAGCAAGGAGAAGGAGACAACTCTCTTATCTTAAAGTGTTTTGCTCTTCTGCCCAAGAGTGAGCAAGGTTAAGAAGTCTTGCCAAGAATGAGACCATTAAGGTTAAGGAGTCTTTGCTTATGCCAGGTGGCAATCAGACCATCTCAAATTTCAAATATACCTGTTTCTCAAGATTAATTAGATTAAAACTGAAAAAGATAATCCAACTCTACACAGGTGCCTCACCAAGGACAGGCTAAGATGAAATATGATCCAAGAATGACCCTTTAGCGAGTTAAATAAATGCTTGCTTAGTTCTGAACTTCATACTGAACCATAATATGAAAATATAAAACCATATAGAATGCTGTATACCTATACAATACAAAAGGTACACATCACTATTTAATTCCTGGTCACCAATTTTCCAGTGGAACCACTAGCACGACACCAACTCAATAGGTGGATATATGCTAGACCTCTTAGGTACAATGAATAGGAAGAGATGTACAGTATCTTGGTCTCAGTGAGCTGTAGGATCAGTGGGTTTTTTTTTTTATAAAGTCACTTGGATTTGCTATAAACTTGATTGTTCATTAATGGTGCTTCAAGTATTATCTTACAATATTACCTGGGGTTCTGTTTATCCCATGAACCTTCCTCCCTGCAGATTTTATCCCTGCCCTTTCTGGCTTAAGGTAGAAATGGGGTGTGTGATGAGTTGGGCCTGGGGAACATTGGATGTTTACTACAAAACAGAGACCTGAATGGAAGGAATGCACTCCTTCTGGTCTTTTTCAACCTCCTTGATCATGGTACCACCTTGACTGCCTCTAAGGATTGGGAGTTAAGGGCACAGCGCTTCATTTTTTTCTTCTTCCTAAGCAGGTGATACCGTTTGGTGACAGTCAGAGGTTCCGTACTTTTCTCTGTGCTGCTTCCCTCTTTCTGAAACCTCTGAGAAAGGCTGTCCATTGCCCTGTAGTAAGACTGCAGTGGTAGATTTCCATGCTGGGAAAATGAATGGGTGAAGGAGACGAAGATTCACAAGCTATGGTTTGCGGTTGAGGTCCCACACCATAGAATAATGTACTTTTTGAAACAATCTCTGTTGACTTTGAATATTGAATTGCTACAGAGGGCATTTGGGAAGTGAATATTGTCACCCTGGCACTTACTTGCACTTGTGCATTTGACCTTTTTATTTTGATTGTACGTTGTTACAACATTTCATACTTTGGGAATATAAATTGCTGAGAGTCACTTCGGCATCTGATAATAATCATAAAATTATAGTCATAAAACACAATGAATGAACAAACAAGCCATGTGTATATAAGCCCTTCATTCAGCAGAAGAAAGCCAGGTAGTTCAGGTGGCACTTCTATTATAGGGATAGCAGCAAGCAGAAGACAGAAATTGGTTTCTAAAAGCAACATATTTCCAAATATTTAAAATACTGCAGTCTATGAACTGTGTACATACAGAAACTGAAGGAGGTTTTGTCTTTATCATTTCTCAGCTATATCTGGAATTATGCCCTGCATTTACTGCATTTTAGTATAAAATGTTCTATTGGCCATCTAGGGAACACAATATACAAATCAATCTCAAGTAACCATTGGATTTTTAAAGTAGTGTTTGCAAGGTAAATTCATGTAAATAATCAATGTGGTATTTTAGGCATGGATTAAGCCTACCCTTTTATCTCAAAACATTTCTTTTAAGAGAAGGTTACAAAAGGGAATGTTTCTAGAGTAACATTAGCTGAAGGGTATTACGATGATGTGAGCTGTCATCACTTTTGTTGTAACTATTTTAAGTTCACTTCCTTCTTCACAGCCTCCTTGCAAATGTTTGTGTTATCTTGCTTGCATACTATAAAAGTTATGCAAGCACCACAACTTCTACATACCCAGGGCATAAGCTTTTCTGTGATGACAGAGGCAACCTAGAGAATACAGAGATGGCCTTGAGGGCAGGATAAGAAATAATGGGTGGAATACATTGAAGAGAGGGCCTAGCAAGAACTAAGGAGGGATTTCAATTGATCAGTGGAATGACTTGCCTTCAGAAGTTATGGGTGCTCCATCACTGGAGGCTTTCAAGAAGAGACAGCCATTTGTCTGGAATAGTTCAGAGTGTCCTGCTGGAGCAGGGCATTAGACTAGAA
This sequence comes from Pseudonaja textilis, assembly GCF_049901715.1. NCBI lineage: Eukaryota > Metazoa > Chordata > Lepidosauria > Squamata > Elapidae > Pseudonaja > Pseudonaja textilis. Next base: position 52,442,346 of record NC_141991.1, read on the forward strand.
AACCTCCAAAATCCTTTTCAATCCTACTATGCTATGTCCTCAAGGAAAATAAGCGATAAGGGGACCAAAATATTCCTTAAGATCTGAGAAGCAAGGTAGCATTTGGAAAGCTTCACCTTTATGTTCTAAATAAGATGTAAGAGGGAAGAAACATAAGTTCAAACATGAACGTTTGTCAGTTTCTGTTATTATGGGCTATCACAATAAAGTATGGTTCAATTCTTCCAATGGAGTCTGTTTCCTGATCTGGCCCACTGAACTGCTGGTACCTTACAATTGTATCTGGGATTTCTTTTAACCTGGTTGAGTTTTATCTACTATCCCTTTTATCCCTCCATGAAGAAGGAGGAGGTCAAGAGCTCATAAAATGACACATGTCACTTCAGAATGCCAGATTTTAAAGTGGGAACATTTCTTTGGTTTTTCTTAAAAAGTGCAGGTCTTTGAAAATGGGAAAAATTGTAATATGATATATTAAAATTTCACTTTGTAGACATGCAGAACTATAGCAAGATGGAAAGCAACATAAGCCTCCATATTTCAGTTTAAAAGCAAGGCCAATAGGTTGCCTGTGACATAATGTTACCTAAAACTTTGTTTTGGAAAAGCACCATTTTATCATAATCAAAGCCACTATTTCAACAATTCACATGTACCATTTATCGATATCAATATACCACTTCAATAGCAAATGCAAAATAATTATATATCATGACAGATCTTTCAAAATGACCTTGATGATTACCATTTCTGAAATTCTCTATGGCTTTGTTCAAAATTGCTATCCCTAAACCTGATATTAGGCTAAATACATGCGCTCTCTCTCTCTCTCTCTCTCTCTGTTTGTGTGTGTGTGTGTGTGTTTATTGGTTGGAATATATTTTCCATCTCATTATTTCAACCTGTATTGTTCAGCTCTGCTCATAACACTGTCTCCACAGTTCCCAAACACAGCCTATTTCTGCTTTAAACTTGGTGGTTGAGCAGTAAAACCTAATATAAAAGTAAACTGCTTCTGTTAAAATGTTAGTAACTTGCCCCTTTGACCCACAACATTATCATTAAATTCAATAAGCTATGGGAAGGAGAAACTGGGCTGGTAAGCACAAAATACCATATGTTCAGTTTCATGGCCTTATGCACCCTTTCAGCGTTCCATCTGAATTTAACATTTTGCCCTCTGGAAAGAAACGGGTTGTTCACATATTTAAAAAAAACTTAATAAAAAAATGTATATATATTTACTAAAATAGTAAGTACCAATAACCTCAGTTTTCCTAGGGAAAAGAGTGGATGGTGCTTGCCTTTTCCTTGCATAGTGATCATTATACATACGTATGTACATACATACATACATACATACATACATACATACATACATACATATCTTTGTTAACTTTTTTAAAAAGCCCAAAATAAAAAAAACAGACATACAAAAAGAAAAAGAATTTAAGTGGAGGAAAAAGCAAGGAAAAAAAGATAAAAGCGCAGAAGGAAAAAGGAACGAAAAAGTAAAGAAAGTAGAACAAGAATGATTTCCAACTTTCTTTGGTACAGACATAGATTAAAAAATACATCAAACTCTTACTGTAAAATTAACAATAGCCCACATTATTTCTATAATCCTGCATAATTCTAATCATCAAGTTCCAAAATCACAATTTTATTTCTTTTAGTTTCTCACAAAAGTCCAGGTAGAAAATAAAATTGGCCTGTTTTTTTCTTTAATCAAAGCTGTCAATTTCACCATTTCTGCCAATCCTACCATTTAACCATCCATTCTGCATAGTGATAGTCTTCATGAAAAATCACTTCCATTAATGCAATTGTCCACTTAAATGGACTACCATAGACTAGCCACAGTATGCATATGTGAGTAGACTTGTGCATGGGTCTATGTAGTAATAATGGGAGGGAATTTCTTCCACTTTCTTCTAATGCTTCTTAACAACGTTATTTGACCCAAAGTAGTCACTCATAACTCTTTGACCATATACTCCTAGCTTCTTCATACTAGTCTGCTTGGACCACTGAAAGCACTGGAAAGTAAAATGCTGGATATGAATGGAGAGCTGAAGTGGGGTGAGAACCTAAGTATTTTGTATTGATGCTCTTAACATGCACTCACAAGCCTTCCTAACTAACTTCATTGTGTGTTTCCTGTTACTACATACATTACAGTATCAACAGTAGAGACCTTCAAATTTCTAGGTTCTATCATAGCACAAGATCTAAAATGGACACCTAACATCAAAAACATCATCAAAAAAGCACAACAAAGAATGTTCTTTCTGCGCCAACTCAGAAAGCTCCAACTGTCCAAGAAGTTGCTGATACAGTTCGACAGAGGAATTATTGAGTCTGTCATCTGCACCTCTATAACTGTCTGGTTTGATTCTGCAACAGGACAGACACAGATTCCAGAAAGTAATTAGGATTGCAGAAAAAACAATTACTAACAACCTGCCTTCCACTGAGGACCTGTATACTGCATGAATCAAAAAGAGAGCTGTGAAAATATCTACAGACCCCTTACATCCTGGACATAAACTGTTCCTACCCTCAAAACAATGCTATAGAACACTGCACACTAGAACAATTAGACACAAGAACAGTTTTTTCCTGAACACCATCACTCTGCTAAGCAAATAATTCCCTCAACATTGTCCAGCTATTTACAAAGTCTGCATTACTATTACTGTTAATTTTCTCATCACTCCTTATCGCCCATCCCCTCCCACTTGTGACTGTATGACTGTAACTTTGTCGCTTGTATCCTTACAATTTATATTGACTGTTTCCTAGTATGATTTGATTGCTTATTGTACCCTATGACTATTATTAACTGTTGTACCTGATGATTTTTGATTCTTGATGAATGTATCTTTTCTTTTATGTACACTGAAATCATTTGCACCAAGACAAATTCCTTGTGTGTCCAATCACATTTGGCCAATAAAGAATTCTATCTATCTATCTATCTATCTATCTATCTATCTATCTATCTATCTATCTATCTATCTATCATATATTCATGTTCAACATTCTTTTTTTTTAAAAAAAAAAGCTTGTTTGTGTGAATAGCATATTCCAAGCAAAAGTCCTTCTCTTGCAGAAGAATCTATGATGCCGGAAAACACAGGACTTTATCCTTTTGATGCTTGCAGCTCATTGTTGATTCAGATTCCATTCTGCTATAGAAACTCTAAGCAGACTGCTTCATCTCATCTATGTAACTCTCTGAAATCTTCCTGTGTGTCACAGAGTTGCCTCAGAATGGGATCTTCCTGGAGATAAACTGGGACAAATATAGACCTACTAATCCAAGGGTTAAAAACAAACAAACTGGAAAGTGCGTTGTGTTGACGTAAATAAATTTTAATGAGCAAGCAATAATGGTGGCACTATCGGATTTGAAAGCCAACTAGGATCAGATTTCTTCCTGGAAGGGAGATTGCCCAGGAATCCCAGGACTAGACTGAGACTCGAATGAGACTCAGAACCACTTTGGAAGAAGACAGTGGGGCAAACCACACACATATTGTTGCCAAGATAATATCACAAAGTGCATCTACTTACTAAGAGTCAAACGCAATTCAAAGGAGACTTCTTATATTGTGGGGCTTTTTGCTATAATATTTGCAGTTTGGCTTGATTAAATGCTGCTTATTTCCATAAGAAAGAAATGCATCAACTTATCACTAATGCAGTAACAAACATGGCCAAGAGACTGATGGTATTCAGACCTTTTCCCTACCCAATTCTGAAATACTATAATGTTTATTTATTTAGCAAATGTACATAGCAACCTATCTCACAAATGTGGTACTGTGTAGTGTACAGTGAAATAAGCAGGATGAAAACAGGTATAAACGGGTATAAAAACAATTAAGCATAAACATAAGTAAAATTGTGGGAGAATGGACCAATATGCTAAACACAATACAATCCTGCAGGCACCCAGTTTCCTGGGATCAGCAAGGCTGCTGAATAAACCATATTAAGGGATTTGTGGAAAGCTAATAGGATCATGGCTAAATTCATCTTGGGGGGAATTATGTTCCTGTTTGTTTTTTCTGCATAAAGAGCCATTTGAGAAAAATTAGGCAACTGTTCTTGTTGCTCTTCTGGGTACTTTTGAACAACTCTGCTCTTTCTGTATGCCAGGATAAAATATAATTACAAAAAGAATAATTTATTTCTTACTATTGCAAGAAAGAAAGACAAATCAACTTTGAATATACTTTTGTAGTATTATGTGTTGAATCCAATTCAACTCTTCCATAGATGAGAGGCTTTTGATTGAGGGAGGAGGAGAACAATATTGGAGAAGGGTGGGAGAAATGATCTTTGTTGACTTCCCCCTATACTTTTCTACCTGTCCAAAGATCTCCACTGGAAGATTTTGGAATCGCCAGCAAATGAGATAGAGAGCTCTGGACCCTGCAGAGAAAAGATCAATCACAGAATATTGTTGATTTTTCTTTTTTTCTTTTTCTTTTTTTTCTTTTTTCTTTTTCCTTTTCCTTTTCTTATTCATTCATTCATTCATTCATTCATTCATTCATTCATTCATTCATTCATTCATAATTTATTCCAACCTTTAGGTGGTCCTCCTTTACTCAGGGATCCCACCGCTGGAATAAATCTTATATTTCATTTATGACAAGCAAAGAATATGAAAAAAATCATAGTCTTTCAAAGTATATTCTTTGGAAGAAAGAAGTACATCTTCACATTTTTGTCTTGGAATGCTTTTAGATGCTGCAGTGCTTTTGTGGCAACTCAATGCCTGGGAGTAGTTTTTCTTATGTATATATGTATGTATGTGCATATATATATATATGTTGTGACTGGAAGGTTTGAGCCTGCTGTGCACTTTGAGTCTGATGTGTCAGAAGACACAGGTTCGAGTGATGAGGGAGGTTTGGCATTGGGATTTGAGCCTGCTTTAATGAGAGATGCAGACGTGAGCCAGGAGGATGAGGAAGTGTCAGAATCACCATCCTCTCCAGAACCTTCCTCATCAATTATGCCTCAGCTGTCAGCAGATGATCGACAGAACGTGCCGGAGTCCTTGGGTGATGATCAAGCCAATGAATGTTGGGTTGATGTAAGGACTAGACGTAGGCTGAGATGTCAAGCACAAATTGAAAGGAAACGTCAAATCAGGGACTGAATAGAGAGACTGACACGCCCCTTCAAGGAATATAAGGAGGCGTGTTAGCTTGGAATCCCTGTTCGGGTCAAACTTTGTTATTTACGTTCACAGTTTGGAAAAAGTTTTCTGTTTGCCGTTCGGCTCTGATTTATAGTGCTTCTCGTTATCTGGATTTGCAGACAGCTTCTGGGAAAGCTGCCAACGATGACTTCAGCCAGAGAAAAATTAACTCTATTGTTCCTGATATTGTCTGTTCGTGGTATTCAGCTTGGTTCGGGTATTTTCCCACGTCATTATAGTTGTGCTTTTAAAGTTGTAGCAACGTTTTGGCAGAATCTCACCTGCCATCAGGCTTCTGTATAGTGTTCGTCTGTGAGTCTTTCACCTGTGAGTCTTTCACCTGGAAGTCTTTCACTTTGACCTGGAAAACCAAGACATATATAAAGTCCCCTGTGCATCATGCCCGGCCACATACATTGGACAGACCAATAGAAGAATAAGTACCTGCCTAGATGAACACAAAAATGCAGTCAAAAAGCTGGAACACACTTCCTCACTAGTCCAACACATGAAAGCCACAGGTCATAGCATCAACTTCAATGGCACCAAAACCCTAGCCACTATAGAAAACCCCAGCCACAGAATTATCAGAGAAGCCATAGAGATTGAAAAAAGACCTGAAAGCATGAATAAAAGAGATGATTCCACCAGACTGTCAATTATTTGGAAGCCTGCACTCACAAACAAAAAAATCTCCACACCACTAGCCAGGCAAACACCTAGGCACAAAAATATTCCCCCCTGATACCTCTAGCTCAAACACACCCCAACCAGGCACCCAGATGAAACCTAGCTTCCTAACAAATGATAACCATCCATTTACTCGGAGCCAAGCTGCACTAAAAGCCTCCAATACAGGAAACGCAATGTTGCCAGCCAATCAAGACACAAAAAAGCCACAAAACAGACAGAAGATATCAGAAACACCAATCAAGCAGAACACAGCAAACTCCAAGACCAATAAACACAGACCAAGACTCCCAACCAATCAGGATGAAGAAAAAACCATTCTGGCACAGCAGTAGGCTAGCCCCAAATTTAAAACAGAAACCGCTGTGAAAGTCTGACTCACAGATGAACACAATACAGAAGCCTGATGATGGCAGATGAGATTCTGCCGAAACGTTGCTACAACTTTAAAAGCACAAGTTGGTTCCAATTAATGTTCATAGAAGGAGAGATTGTGTGCACAGTCTTTCACCTGTGGAGTGCCTCAGGGGTGAACAATCTTTTTAAAACCTTCTGTTTTACATGGAAGTGTAGGGTAAGGTCAACTGTCAAACGTCCCCCGCCCCAATTCTGAGTGGTTTCCAAATCTGAAGCGGCACATCTTTTCTAATGAATATAGTTGTACTACCCTAAACATACCTGATGTATAAGCTGAGGATCTTTCTGAATTCACAATTGCTGCTCAAGGAGCAGGGGGCAGTTGTGACCAGGAGGCCTTTGAACAACTTCATATTGTTTACCAGTTGTGCCTGTTCTTGGATCATGAGGCTCTACTCACAATTACTCATATTCTGGTCATCTTTTGAATGGACTACGATAATGTGCTCTATTGTAGTAATCAGAAGCTTCGATCTGATGCAAATGCAGTTATAGAGTTATACCTCTGCTCTGTGACCCACATAATTTGCTTCCAGGTCCAATTCAAGGTGTTATTTTTGTCCTTTAAATCCCTACATGGCCCAGGGCTGGATTATCTGATGGCTCTTTTCTCCCTAATTATTTCTATCCATCACACCAGGGCCAGGAGAAGCATGTTGTGAGTCTCATTTATTAAGGATTTCCATTTGATGGGACCTAGAAGATGTTCTATGGCACCCACCTTCTGGAACAACTTCCCTCTGAAATCAGAGGTGGTATTCAGCAGGTTCTGACCAGTTCTGGAGAACCGGTAGTGGAAATTTTGAGTGGTTCGGAGAACCGGCAAATTCCAACTCTGACTGGCTTTCATCCCATCTATTCTCTTCCTCCAGAGTCCCAGCTGATCGGCTGGGTCTTCTTTTGTTGCCCTACACAGGTGAACGGAACTGAAAAGCAAGTTAGTGGGGTGGGGAGGGAATGGGGATTTTGCAGTATCCTTCCCCTGCTACGCCCACAGAGCCACGTCCACCAAGCCACACCATGCCCACAAAGCCACGCACACAGAAACGGTAGTAAAATTTTGTGAACCCCACCACTGTCTGAAATGAAATTGGTTCCAACGTTATGGCCTTTTCAAAAGCCTTCAAAATATGGTTTTTCCCCCACTCTTTAGGCCTGAGGATAATTTGGCAGGAGAAAACCCACCTATTGATTATACGCAATGGTGATATTAAAAAACTTTTACTACCAGTTCCGTGGGCGTGGCTTGGTGGGCTTGGCCATGTGACTGAGTGGGCGTAGCTTTTTTTGCAGCCCCCACTTGTTTTGGGGAGCTTCTTAGCCACAGAGAAGTCTCGGGGGGGGGTTTGCACCCCCAAGGCTCCTCTGGGGCTCTGGAAGAAAAGGAAGGGAGGGGCATGCAGCACCCCACTCCAAGCTCCATTTTGGGAGCTTCCTAGTCTCAGAGAAGCCTGGGGGGGGCGTTTTTGCTCCCCTAAGGCTCCTCTGGGGCTCTGGAAGGCAAAAAATGGAGGGAGGGCTGAGCTCCTCCGTCCATTTTTTGCCTTCCTGGGCCTCAGGAAGGGGAATCCTGGCACAGCTGATCTTATCAACAGCTGATTGTCGGGAGGGGAAAAAAAGAAATACCTTAGGCAAATGTCAGGCAGGCGGGCGGGGTGAGTGAGCATTGGGCAGGAGGGTGACCGAGTGGGGGTGTGTGGCCAGCCAGAACTTACTACCGGTTTGGTGACTCACACCAAATTGCTACTGGTTCACCTGATCCGTTGCAAACCGACTGAATACCACAACTGATTATACCACATATGTTAACCCTCTCACAATCTTGTTTTTACTTGTGTTAATTGTTTAGCTGTTTTCTCATATTCTGTTTTAAAAGTTGGGCTTATTGTAGTCACCTAGTGTCACCTTGTTTGAGATGGGAAGTCATAGACATTTGATGAAATAAATGTGTACATATGCTGCAGCCTGAAATAAAAGAATCCTGCGTTATTATTAAATCAGTCCATATCTTCCGGTTTCGCTTAAACATACCTTCTCTCATTTTTTTTCCCCATGTTATTTTGCTGATCCAATAAGCATATCAGGGTATTTTAATTTTAAAAATGTCTTACCCTTTCTGCAGAACAAGCTACGGTAATATAAATAGATAGCCCTGCCCTGCACAGATCAGCTTAGTTTCAGGCAGATGTCAATCAGCTGGTGAGATGGCAGCAGAAACTACCTGGAGGGGATTATGTTATCATATCCAAAGCCCGAGATTAATAACGACAAGTTATGAGTTTACTCACTGGGCTGACATACGGTCTGCGAAGCTAAGAAAGATTCAGACTGTCCGATATTTGGATGGAAAACCCCATGGAATTCTAGAATGTTAGGATAGTCTGGGAACATTAAAAAAAATGCCTGAAAAAAGCAATGGAAAACTCTTCTATCTGGATAAGCAGAAAACTGCATGGATGTCTCCATGAATTACGACAGTCAAATTAACCCTCTTACATTTTCAGTGCTGCCTGAAATCAAACCCCACACTTGTGTACTGCTACCTTCTGCATAAATAAAGCCAGGCTTAATGCATTAGAGAAAGCTCTACTGAATGAAAGAAAGGCTCATAGGATTGCAGCTTGATTAGCGGTTCTAACTGACAAGGCTGAAGGCTATCATTTATTTGGATTTGGGATAACGGAGCAAATTTAGAGTTGCATAGCAAAGGGAATAATAGGGATATGTGCACAGGAAAGAAATGATGTCATATCTATCATTATGTCACTGGCAAATCTTATTCATTACTTACTGTAAGTCAGGGCTGTCAAACTCCCAGCCCGCAGCCGGATGCATCACGGGCTGGCCACACCCACACCCAGTTTAGCAAAGAGGAAAAAAAGTTCCAATATGTCACATGAAGTTGCCATGACAGCGTGAGTTTGACACCCTTGCTCTAAGTCATTGGTTTCATGATATCTAATAGAAATTATGTCATTTATGTAATTTGCATGATGGTTTTTAACTAGATACTATGGCTATATGAGATAGCATTATTATATACTTACTGGACTGGCATTATTATATAGTTGTCTTTAGTAGATGTACTGTATTTTGTTCAGTGCTAGGGTAGTATATTTAATGGTTTACCTACAAAAACTTTATTCTTACTGCTCCTCTTTGTCCCATTTTCTGAGCTGCACAGCTGTCAATCATCCCATCCAGGACTTCTTGTAAGTAGCTATGATCATGCAAACCCAGGCATGTATTAATACAAACCATAGGTCAGTAAGGGCTTATAGATTTTTTTTACATTGAGAAGGTAAGATAGTGGGAGTTCTACCTGTGCATCAAAAATATTCCTGCATATGATTCTTTTGATGCTATTTGCCCCCGCCACAGAATTTTTAAAAACGTAATTTTTATGTGGACATTTTGAAGGATATGAACATTTGCAAATCAGGCATATTTTAGGTCCACATTTAAAGGTTTTGCACTCTCTCTCTCTCTCTTTCTCTCTGTAGAGAATAGAAACTGAATAAACGCAAATGGAAAGTAACAGTGTGAAGTCGTGGTAGAACTCGGAAGACTGTGCAGGTTCAATTCCACTGTCGTAGAGTAACTTTGAACTGATCTATTTTGCAGTCTGTTCTACATCGTAAAGCTCTGTTTAGGGAAAATATGAAAGGAGGGAGCGTTGTGTGTGAGCTCCCAAAGATCAGGCAAGAGATGAATTATTAAAATAAGGAGCAACGCAAAAGATAAATTGCCATTTTAGGCAAAAAGAACCAAACCAAAAACAAAAGAAAACCAACCACCCCTCCGTCTGCCTCTAGAGAGTATGCCGCGGTGTGCGATGATTCCGCCGCTCACGCAGCGGAGCGTGCCTTTGTCTTACACAACCAGGTGTATTGAAAAAATTACTCATGCATATTCATGTGGCCTAAATGCTCCCGTTTGCTGAGGAAGGGGAGATTACTTCGGACTAAGGAGCGCGGGATCCTGGCGCGACTTCTTCTACCGGGAGAAGGCCCCGGATTCTGCCCCTCAGTCGGCGAAAGCCACTCGTCCACCTTCGCTTTTTCACCAGATGAATCGCGCAGCCCGCTCCGGTAGCGGCGCCTCGGAGCCCCTGGACGAGCTCTTCGGGAAGCCGCCTCTTGCTCGATCTTCACGAGGGAAGCCGCGACGCACTTTTGGATTGGATCCGGCGCGGCTAAAGGGGCGCATCCGACGGGAGAGCTCCGACGGATCCGGCACGTCGAGTCCCCGATGGTCGTTGAATAGAGAAGGCGCGACGGTCTCCGCTTCCTTCGCCCGGGTTCAGCGCCGAAGAGGAAGCGAGGTGTGCCTTGTGTGTGGCGGTGGGGGGAAGGGGGGAGAGGGGGGGAGCGAGCGGGGGAGGGCGGGATCTCCAGGTGCTCAAGCACCGTCCTTTGCTTGCCGCTCGTTAGACGCCGCCGGGGCTGAGGCGGAGGGGACGGCGAGCGAAGCGCCGGCAGTTGTAAAAAAGGAGAAGCGGGGAAACGAAGCCCGCGGAGAGACGCTTGCTGGGAACGACGCGATCCCCCTCAGCCGCAGCGGACAGGCCAGCGGGTTAAGACCCGTCCTGCCTTTCCTCTCCCCCTCCCTCGGGGAGAGTGCGAGATTTTGCCCGGAGAAGAGCGCCAGGTCACCCCCACCATCCCGCGGCTCGGAAGCCCCGAGCCATGCAAGCAGCCACCGCCTCCATCCTCGACGTGTCGAGAACGGTGGTGATCCGCGAGGAGGGAAGCCAACGGCGGAACGAATCCGCGGGTGAGAAGACGGCCGAGCGGCGGCGGGGAATGGAGGGGCGGCAGGGCCAGCCGGCGGGGGGGAGCTGGTGATTGACCGACGAGAGTCACGATGCCGTTAGAAGGAAACGGCCCCTCCCTCCGGGATTTGATATGCGGGACAGGGGCAGATGGCGGGGGGGGGGAGTCCGCTCTCTCCCCACGTTGCATCTGCGGGCATCCGTCGCTGCTCTGCTCTTTCCTCGCGTGGGGTGGCCGGTGGGTTTGGTGGTTCTGCCTTCCTTAGTTTAGGCATCTCCTAACGCTGCCTATTAAAAGGTGGGATGGTAGGCAAGCAAACAACTGGCCCAAACATGATTGGCCTTGGGAATGGGGTTTCCCCTGAATTAAAATCCCCCAGTGTCTTTAGTTGAACCTTGCCACCACCACCTCTCAGGAGCCCTGAGAATAGATGCACGATGGCATCCTTCAATTCCCACCATCTCACCTGGAAAGATTAAATGTCAGGGTTGAAGAACCCGAAAGACCTACTGCTAATTAGAGTATTCCTTAATCAGTGGGACAATGGTCTGTCCTTAATAAAAAGCAGCTTGTTCTAGATAGACCTTGGTTGCCCCTTGATGCTCCAAATGACCTATCGTTTGTTGTTTTTTATTGATAGTATATTTGGTAAGCAAACCCCTTTCCAATTGTTATTGCTTTTGTTTCAACCTTCTGAGAGGCTCCAAGCTTAATGTCATCTGAAGATGTATGTCGTCACATTCGTAGTGAAGTTAAGGTCTTCTGGTATCACACAATACTTAATGGGACACTGCCAAGAGACAGTGTGATTTTTTTCCATGAGGGAAAAGAGGTGGGGTAGAAATAACTAAGGAGAAGTTGTCTGAAATCCATTTCAAGCTCAAGGCTCAGGTTTGTTCAGCAAGCCTACTTAGGTTTATTCCCGCAGGTAGAGAGTTCCCTCGCTGAAATACATGAACTGAGCTTTTCAGTAGAGACAGATATGGAAAGAATCTGAAATCCACCATGCAATTCAGTTAATGAGCCACTCATGTAATCTGTGAGAATAATGACAGGCCGGTGTTGAAGTGAAAGTGGTACACTGAGATAGAGATCTGCTTGTGGTTCATCTATCTGGAATTGAAACCAGCTTCTGAATTATTGGAAGCTTCTACCAGAGCAAAAATATATATTATGTGAAAGACAACTGATTGGTTCAGCTAACTTTTTAATTTAGTTTTCATTGCCCTTTTTTATTTCTCTTTTTGTGTGTGAGAGAGATAGAAGTCCCTATCCTTCCCTGAGTGCAGAGATGAAAATTTTGGGAGAACCAGTAATGGGTTTTCAAAATCTTTGTGGCAGGCTGACCAAAATATGCCCAAACTAATTGATATAACTTATACTGTGTCTAGTTATAGGCAAGTGAAAAATAAGTAGTACTGGTATACTTACCATTAACAGGGAAAGCTTCACGCATTATCAGTATCGCCAAGGCTGGAGATCTAGTGTTCAGTTTATCTTAGTAACAATGAATTATGTAAACTATCAATGAATTATGGGAAACCACTGATTAATTAAAACCATGAGGGGCGCAATAGAAAAATATCCATGAACAGATCTGGTGGGAATCATGACATATTACAACTTGGAATGTATGGAAATAGCAAGCAGCATGAATAAATGAATGAAAGAAAAGAGAAAAAAAATAGATTTCTTGTGTGCCTGTGGAATTAAGAGAAGAATGTAACTGAATGAAAACGTTTTGATCTTTTGCATTGATGAATATAAGCAGGGAAGTGGGAGTATAAGTTTAATTATTAATTAAAGAGCTAAAAATATGTCAGAATGTATACATTTCTATCACCTAGGTTATGGGTGCATATAAACTTATGAATTCATGGTTGTGATATTTGCATATGATGTTACATTAAATTGTGATAATGAGTGAAGTAGGGGTGAATTTTGGGAAGTGAACGTGATGCCAGAATGTGTTAAATGATATGAATGGATGGAAGGGAATGAGATGAAAGAATGCAGAAAAAAAGAACTGGGCCATGGATAGGAATACATTCTTGTGTCCACTAAAAATATATATTATATGACTATGTTGAAAAATATTGGGGCTGACAATAGTATCATTGGAGAAATGTTAAAATAAGGATATATGGCTGGTACATAAAGTGGATGTGCAATTTGCTTAAGGTAGGTGTGAAAGTTCTTTTTGACATTTGAAAGAATTAGCATTGAAAGTATTCTTCCCCTGTTCAAAGGGAAAGATACAGTAAAAACAAAAATAGTTTATTAAATGTGCCTGGGAACTGGCTGATCAGAATTCTGGGTATGAGAATTCTGGGTATGAGACACAACAGTGAACAATTTTGGAAAATGGTCTGTGACTTTGTGTTAAAGATGGGGCTGGATCCTTTGCTTCTCAGATCATTAACTCGTTTGGAAATGTGTGAATGTGAGAGAAGACATTTCCAAGTGTTTCTAGTGCTGAAAAGCCAAATTGTTTGCAGCAAATATTATATTGATTGTATGATGTGATTGACTGTTTTGATCTGATAATGAATGCACCAGACCAGAGAGGTTAGTTTGACAGATAAAATAGAACAAATGATTAAAGGGCAAAAAAAAAAAAGTTTCTTCATGCTTCCTAAGGACAGAAAAAAAATGTTCAAATGCTGGTAGAAAGGTACTAGAGCTAAATAGTTTGTGGTTAGTTCCAAAGAAGGAATTTTTTTTGTGTGTGTGTGGGGGGGAGAATTATGTAGGTGGGCATGCTCCTAGTTCCTTAAAAAAAGTAAAAAGTTGAACATTAAAAAATTGAAAATGAAAGATGATGACTATATCTTAATCACATCCTATACTGTTTCATATTTTTCTCTCTCTTGTTATTATTTCATACTTTCAACTTCATTGACTTCCTATTTTATTCCTTTTCTGTGCCTTTCATAATCTGACTTATGTGGAAAGGAAATGTGAATATCTGTCTGTCTGTCCGTTTACCTACCTACCTACCTACCTACCTACCTATATAATTATATAATTACATAAATATATTCAGTATGCCGGAAGGATTCCTTGGTTTGGTGGGAGAAAATAAGGCCAAGCCTACAAAATACAAATTTATATGTCTTTTTTACATTTTAAACTACATTTTGCCCTCCCCAAGTTTTCATAGGGTTCACAAATGAGATGTGGAACTGCTGTTAACCCATAGGGGATGGGGAGAGTTGGCTTTCTTTTTTTCCAGATAAAACGTTGTCTTCCTCTGATTTTGACACTGATTTTGATTTTGGGGGGGGGGAATCTTTTTCAAAGTAAAGCACATTCGTGTGGGCTCCAAATTGATTTTGCTGGAATAAAAAGCAGATGTTTGTTACCTAATATGTTTAGGCGAACATGCAGAAAAATAGAGGCCTCCTTTGATTTGCCAATGTTATCTCACAGATAAAAAAAATAAAAGGAAATGTGCATCCTTTTAAGTAGATTAAATTGTACCTTAACTTCCTTCTTGCTGCTGTACCAACATTTGGCTTCCTTTAGAATTTGTGCCATAAAGAGGGAAGTGATGTCAGTTGGGGTCAAGCAATAAGCTGGCTTCATGCAGGGAGAGGCAGTGTTGGTGAAGACTCTGACTGTGTTCATTAATGGAATGTGCCTGCAGACATGCCGTGCTATGGAGGCTAAGAATGTAGTATATTCTGAAAGTCAATAAAAAAAAGTTTCTTGATACTTGGGACTGAGACTGTGGTACTGCTTTCTTGAGAATTTCCAACAATTTCTGTTACTTTCTGTTTCTTCTGCTAAAATTGTGTATCTAAAACTCCATCATTGCCAAGGAAGACCTGTAGTTCAGTGTGAAGATGACGGAATAAGTAGCTTTCCTGCCTTAGGTTTAGAGCAGGGGTGGGATTCTACAAGTTTGCACCTATTCACTAGAACCGGTTGTTAACATTCTAAACAGTTTGGAGAACCGGTTGTTAGTAGAAATTACTGGCCTAATCCTGTAAGGATGGCAGGAAGGAAACATTCTGGTGTTGCTGCCTCTCTGTTAACCCTTATTACATTCTTGGCAGGACTAGACTTCCTGTCTCAGGAATGTCTCTGGAGTTTTTTTCTCCTCCTTTGCTGGTACTTTGCTTGTGTGGAGTGACCATTCAAAGTTACAATGGCACTGAAAAAAGTGACTTATGACCATTTTTCACACTTACGACTGTTGCAGCATTCCCACAGTCATGAGAGGCCAGGCAAGGAGATGCATGCCTTGATGTGAGTGATATTGAGTTGGCCACACCCAGCCAATAACATGACCACCAAGCCATGTCCACCCAGTCATATGACGACCAAGCCACACCTACCACCTAAGCCACGCCCACAGAACTGGTTGTTAGAGCTGTCTAGATTTGATGTTGCAATGCCAAGCTGATACTAGCTTAGCATGGCAACTGCAATTCTAGATAGTTCTAAATCAGGGAGCATAGGCTCATGTAGCGATTGATTGATTAAAAAGAATTAAGAGAGTTTTAAGTATATTAAAGTATTATATTAAAATGTATAATTATATATATTTTAATTATATATAAAATGTATAATTAAAATGTATTAAAACATCACACTAATATGAAAACAGCAAAGTCACAGCTATGGCTATATTTACTATAAATAGTCTATTGTAGATTTTCCATTCTTAGGAGATCCTTTTCCATTCTTGCATCCAAAATGAAATTAATCCTCGTTGTCAGCATGTCACACAGAAGCTACAATAAACTATTTATAGTAAATATAGCCTTTTGGAGTACTAGCTGTGGCTTTGCTGTTTTGAGACCACTGTGTCCTCAAAAGTGAGTCTTCTACCAATTTTCACAATCAAATTCATAATGAGAAAAATAGTTTGTCAGATAACCAGGTTGTAACCTGCTTAAAATGTTGGATTGTGTCTGATATATATCTGATCGACAGTGGCCTTGAAGGAAAGCAGGAGGAGGATCTACCTCTAAGACGACAATCAAAACAGAGCATGAGTCCTGGTCAAGAAATGTAACACAGAATAACAGAGTTAAAAGGGACTTTGGAGGTCTTCTAGTCCCACCCTATGCTCAAATGTCTCAGCAAACCCTTCCTTAGTTCATAGAAGGGTAGAAGGATGAACTCATTTTGACTTGCAAGATTTTGTTACTAAATCTTTACTATAAAAGTAGTAGTAACCTGCATGGCCTTGGTTTACTAGTCTGGGCTATCTTGAAAGACTGATAGGATCTTCTGTCTTTGTTTGAACATGTATTGCCTTTCCTTTAACCAAGTAATATCATTTGTCTTATATCTGTCTAAGTATTTAGAGAGTAGAATATTTGACACTTTCTTTAAAGATGGCTACTATTGTCATACATTATATGTCAGTGTATTATTTGTCATGGCTTTGCTATGAAGCTTCCCTTGGGACTAGACTCCATAGGGCTTTGATGGTCATTTGCCTCTTGTCTCCATTAGAAATTGGAAAGATATGGCCCGGAAATCATTAGCGTGTACCTTTCCTCTTTATGCCCCCCTGTAATTTTATAAGATTATGCATGTAACAAAAATCCTGCAGGGAAAATGAAACAAAGTGTATTGAATCTCCCTAAAATTATAAATAGCACACAAGCAAAAAATATTGGTGATATCACACTGAATCCATTATGGCTCTTGTTTGGCAAAACCCATTTTTTCCCAGAATATCTGTGTATATTCTGTGGTTTTTTTCATGGCTTAGTTGAAGAGAGAAAGATCTGCCCAGAGGAATTCAGGAGTGGACCTCATATAAATCTGTCACTTGAGCAATGAATAAGGGATACTGCAAACAGTTCAACAGGGCCAGGAAAAAGAAAAGTTGCCTGCTCTTGCCTGAGAAAGGAATTAAAGCAATGGGCCCTTGTGGCTGTATTGACAGAAATTTTAGTGGAAACCCTATGCAAACAATTTATGATGAGAATCTGAAAAACCCTTTAGAGAGGGAGCCAACCTGGGCTCTTAGCCTTCTCTTCCCAAAGGCAACCACACTATCACACTCTGGAAGAAGACTGAATAAACACAATACCATTTGGTGACAGCTTAATTGCTTTCGAGAATAAAATATGCTCTCTTTATTGGTCATAAAGCAATGGAAGTCGAATTTTGGTATTCCTTTCCTCAAGGATTGATGAATACATAGAATTCCCAGAGGTTGTGTGATAGTTTGAAAGGATGGCAATTGCTAGAAAAGCATATTTGTGCGTGACAGGTACACATACACATCGTACCCATGAAGTGACTGCCTCTTACCTTGTCAAGAAAACAATCTGTCCATATGCCTGTAATCTTCAGAAGTCAGACTCGATTCAGGGAAACCTGCCTAATTTAAGATCATGCAGTAATAATAATACATTTTCCTCCACTTGGTTTTCTTGTTTTTACTGTTGTGGTTTTATTATTGATGTGAGACTCCCAAAATCGTGTTTTACAAGATGGGTAAATTATAAGGTATAAGCCTTATAAATCAATCAATCAATAAACCCAAATAGGCAAGCCTTCTAGTGTACATAATATTGGACTCCATCTCCCAGATTTTCCAACCAATATTAAACGGGTGCCTAATATACACAGGAGCGCATATTCAATAATCGAACACATTCTATTATTTCAGTATATCCACATTTTATCATGTTTAATGGGTTGAGTCCTAGAAAGCCCAACCTTCATTTTGCTGAAGGTGAAGAAGGCTCTATGGATCCTTATCAGATATGCCAAGAATGCCACTCATGGATGCTAATAGAAAATCCCTATAGATCCCTTCTCAGCTTGAGATGGGTAAGAACATTTGGATTTCTTGTTTTAATAAGAAAGTGCCTGGAGGTTGTGGGGCCCTGGATGAGAGATAACTGAAACCTGGTAAGACAGAGTGGCTGTGGGTATGCAGAGCCTCATGATCTGGAGGCTTCTTGACTTTAATTCTAGATGGGAGTGGCACTAACCCAGACAGACTAGTGCACAGCTTAGGGGTTCTAGACTCCTGCTTGAAGAGCAGGTGGCAGTTGTAGCTAGGAGAGCCTTCGTACAATTTCATGTGGTGTACCAATTGTGCCCTTTCCTGGATTGTGAGACCCTGTGCTTCATCACTCATGCCCAGGTCAGCTTCCGCTTAAGTTATTGCAATGCATTCCACAGGGGGATTCCACTGAAGTGCATTTGGAAGCTACAATTGGTCCAGAAGGCAGCAGCACAGTTTGGTTTTAGGTGGCACGTGTAATACCACTGTTGTGTAAGCTGAACTGGCTGCCAATCTGCTTCCAGGTATGAATCAAGGTGTTGGTTATTATGCTTAAAGCTCTTTATGGCATGGGTCCAGCATATCTGCAGAATTATCTTTCCCCAATGGGATTGGCCTGCCCCACTTGCAAGTGCTGGCAGAAGGGGCCTATTGCAGATCCCCTCTGCCAAGGAATTGTGGCTGGTAGGATCCAGTAGAAGAGCCATTTCTACCACGGCTCCCACCCTTTGGAATATCTTGCTGCAGGAGATAAGATTCCCCCCTTTTTAGCCTGTAGGAAAGCTCTTAAAGCCTATCTATGATGGCTGGCAAGGGGTCCTGAAGGAGAAGCTGCTGATGGGACGTGGTTGATACGCTAATGATGGAGACATGCCACCTCTCCCCTCCAAACCCCTGTTTTTTTTTTTTACTTTGTCTTAACTTTTCTAATTTTAATTCACTTTATGTTTATGATTGTTGTTACATGTCACTTATCCTGATGTAAGCTGCTCCAAGTAGCCTGAACCAAGAGATGGGAAGCAAATACATTTGATAAATAAATAAAATAAAAATAAATTATCAAATGTCTTCATAACCTGGGATGGAAAGAACATTAGGCCTGGGTGACTTCTGGCCAATTCCTCTGTCACAGCCTGATCTGCCATGCAGAATGCTGTTGAGAGGATCAGATAAGGGGAAGCTCGCATATAAGCCGCCTAGAGTTTTCAGGAAACAAGCAGGATACAAAGTAAATGAATGCAAATACACTGCTCAAAAAAATAAAGGGAACACTTAAACAACACAATGTAACTCCAAGTCAATCACACTTCTGTGAAATCAAACTGTCCACTTAGATAGCAACACTGATTGACAATCAATTTCACATGCTGTTGTGCAAATGGAATAGACAACAGCTGGAAAGCACAGGCAGTTAGCAAGACATCCCCAGTAAAGGAGTGGTTCTGCAGGTGGTGACCACACACCACTTCTCAGTTCCTAGGCTTTCTGGCTGATGGTTTGGCCACTTTTGAATGCTGGCGATGCTGTCACTCTAGTGGTAGCATGAGACGGAGTCTACAACCCACACAAGTGGCTCAGGTAGTGCAGCTCATCCAAATTAGCACATCAATGTGAGCTGTGGCAAGAAGGTTTGCTGTGTCTGTCAGCATAGTGTCCAGAGCATGGAGGCGCTACCAGGAGACAGGCCAGTACATCAGGAGATGTGGAGGAGGCCGTAGGAGGGCAACAACCCAGCATCAGGACCGCTACCTCCACCTTTGTGCAAAGAGGGACAGGAGGAGCACTGCCAGAGCTCTGCAAAATGACCTCCAACGGGCCACAAATGTGCATGTGGCTGCTCAAACAGTCAGAAACAGACTCCATGAGAGTGGTATGAGGGCCCGACGTCCACAGGTGGGGGTTGTGCTTACAGCCTAACATCGGTGCAGGACGTTTGGCATTTGCCAGAGAACACCAAGATTGGCAAATTCACCACTGGCGCCCTATGCTCTTCACAGATGAAAGCAGGTTCACACTGAGCACATGTGACAGATGTGACAGGGTCTGGAGATGCCATGGAGAACATTCTGCTGCCTGCAACATCCTCCAGCATGACCGTTTTGGCAGTGGGTCAATAATGGTGTGGGGTGGCATTTCTTTAGGGGGCCGCACATCCCTCCATGTGGTCGCCAGAGGTATTGCCATTAGGTACCGAGATGAGATCCTCAAACCCCTTGTGAGACCATATGCTGGTGCGGTTGGCCCTGGGTTCCTCCTAATGCAAGACAATGCTAGACCTCATGTGGCTGGAGTGTGTCAGCAGTTCCTGCAAGATGAAGGCATTGAGGCTATGGAGTGGCCCGCCCGTTCCCCAGATCTGAATCCAATTGAGCACATCTGGGACATCATGTCTCGCTCCATCCACCAATGCCATGTTGCACCACAGACTGTCCAGGAGTTGGGGGGTGCTTTAGACCAGGTGTGGGAGGAGATCCCTCAGGGGACTATCCACCATCTTATCAGGAGCATGCCCAGGCATTGTATGGGGGTCATACAGGCATGTGGAGGCTACACACACTACTGAGCCTCATTTTGACTTGTTTTCAGGACATTACATCAAAGTTGAATCAGCCTGTAGTGTTTTTTTTCCACTTTAATTTTGAGTGTAATTCCAAATCCAGACCTCCATGGGTTGCTAAATTTGTTTTCCATTGATAATTTTTGTGTGATTGTGTTGCCAGCACATTCAACTATGTAATGAATGAAGTATTTAATAAGAATATTTCATTCATTCAGATCTAGGATGTCTTATTTTTGTGTTCCCTTTATTTTTTTGAGCAGTGTACATTTTGCAGCCATGATGGTCCTCTTAACACATCAAACTTAGTGTGGTCGTACCTGTCAGAAAATTCACAGTGCTCAAGCATAAAGCAGCCATATCCTTTTTGGAAGGCTTGACATGGTAGATTCAAAGCTGCTCTTGAGAGCAGCTTTGCTGCTATACAAATAAAATACATATAAACATAACTATTTTGGTTTGATGATGGGTACAGTGGAAACATTATCTGAGCATGCAAAAATGTTCAGAGAATAGCCTTGAAGCAACTCCATGCACCTTCTAAAAGTGCAGCTGCTTTAACGATTTGAGAATAGATGCTTCATTTGTACCTCAGTTGAATGCTTTGTCCATCTTCTCTGTAACTCAATCTCTTTCTTTAGGCACGGAAATCTACTCACTTGCAGCTTTGCAATAGATTCACCTTTGCTTTAATGTATCCCTTAAGGCCTTTGATTCTTCAGATAATGCCATAATGTAGAACAATAGTGGAAGTATTGATTATGCCAGAAAAACCGGATTATTCCTCTGAGGAATCTATACCATGAGCAAGACTCAACTATAAGAGCTGAGTCTGGAAAAAGAGAGTGAGACCAGGATGAATATTGTCCCTGTATCTTTTTAATTTGTACAGTGAGTATAAGTGCTGCAGGATTGGAAGAGTTGATAACTGGAATCAAACATTAAGCATTTGAAAAATGCAGGTGATGCCATTTTATTGGCTGCAGCTAAAGAAGATGTAGAATATCTCATTACAGAAGGAGACACTGAAAGTGCAAAATCAAGGTTAACCTTAAATATTGGGGAGACAAATTTCTAGTGTTGCACTGCAATGAAGTTTTCCAGTTGTTAAGGAAAAAAGGTAGTATTTATAGCTGATGTTGAAGAAGTAATAATTTTGTTTAAAAGATTTATGGATTCTAGGTTCTAAGAGGGATGGAAAAGAAGAATGAAATGTATACTTCTATGTTTTCTTTCTTTTTCCACTTCCTTTCTTATTTTTCTTTTAACTTTTTGTACATTGCATTGAAAATTTTAGATTAATTCTAAGAAAGAAGGCAATGACAGTCTTACATAAGTTCTGGATCTGTTTGAAAATTTATTCCGAAGAAGCCCTAGGTTCTCCAGTATAAGGCTGCCTGTTGCTTTTTAGCTAATGGGTTTTCTATGGATGACATTTCTTCTTCTACAGAAGAGAAACACTTGAAGAACTAATCTTAATATTCTATACACAAATCCTGATCTAATGATGCATTGTGAAAAACTTTTTCCTATTGCGATCTGATTCAATATGTTACAGGATAATATTAGAATTTTTATGAGAAAGTTAGTGAAAAAAAATATTGATACTTTTCATAGACCTCTCTTATGGTTGTCAAACATACTGAATACTACCCAGATATAATATGCCAGTTTGATTATGGGCACACGAGAAATAACTTTTTATTGTATTGTTCCTTCCAGCAGAAAATATGGCTTCTAGCGAATGGCTCTAGTATACTGTTTGGCTGTCTGTTGCTGTGCCATGGTTGGCTGCACATATTTAACAAAAGAGTGGTTATTTGTGCATCTGGTGGAGAATAATTATTAGGACTGAACCATAGATTCTCCTGGTTTGCTTTCTTGTAGGTTTGTATCCCACCTCCTATTTTTCTTCATGATTGCTTAGAGCAACTAATTCCATTCCAAGCTGCCCAGAGTTACTGTTAGTGAGCGGCCGGCCGTATAAATCTTATAAATAAACGAACAAACAAATAAACAAATAAATAAATAAATTCTGCTCTGTTGTTTCAGTTCTCTTTACTTTGTTTCTCTTTGAGCAATTGCACTCAATCAGGAACCACTTCCTGGCTAGCATATGAAACTAAAATATGATACGAGATTACAAACCAGGTCAGGTTTGCTAATGTGCAAATGACTGTAAAAATATATGAATCTTATTCAGTGCAAGGGAAGTATTTCTTATAGCAATTACCGATAGAATCCTATCCAGCTAGGCATCACAATACCAGCAGTCATCTACAACAATTATGTTCCAAAGAGGGAAGTCTCCTTTTGGTTAGAAAGAGTTAAAAACTTAAGAAACATCTTTATATTAAATCAGACTATTTTATATCTTTACTTTATCCATCTTTGGATCCTGCTGGTAGCAGATTTCCAGAACCTCTGTCAGCCTTTCATATCACCTCCAGCTAATCCTTTTAATGTGTTGTTCCTGAATCAAAATCTGTGGAGCAGGACCCCAAACACCAAACTACCTTCTCTTTGTTTTGCACTATTGCTTTTCATTAAATGATTAATATTAAATCTCCAGGCAGAAAGTTGCAGCAAGGCTTTTTGGGGGCTAAGGAATAATTGTGTGAGTGTGCTTTTCAGGCATTGTTGACTCCTTGCAACTGCATGGACTAGTCCTATATGGTGTTACAGTACCTAGTTTGGGTAATGAAATGTCTGCAAGAAAACAACCAAGCTCAGAAAGTACCAAAGACCGACCTTTTCAACCCTGAGTTGCCAGTATTCTCCTTTATTAGTGCATGGGCTAGTGCCTGCAGTTTTCTTGGCAACATTTCAGAAGTAGTTTGCCTTTGCCTTCTTCCTAGGTTGAAAGAGCATGACTGGCCCAAAGTCATCCAGCTGATTTCATGCCTAAGGCAGTACTAGAAGAATTTGACTTTCTAACCTCATGCCTTAACCACTACACCAATTTGACTCTCAAGAAGTGCTTTGGGGTAAGGTTTTTCAGCCTCAAAACTCTAGCAGCAGTAGCAGACCCACTCTTCTTCTGCATTTAAGATGAGTTCTTTTTGAAGACTACCTTAAGATTTGCTTAAAATAAGAGGCAGTTTGTAGATGGGTTAACTAAAACTGAATAAAAAGATTGGCTGCTGCATGGAGCGAGGAAGGAAGGCAAAGGGCTGTGTCAAAAAGGAAAACATTTTGCTGAGATGGTTGAGAATTTGCACATTCTTTTGGTTACCAGTTTCTCAAAGGGCCCATTTTCGCTCACTAATTTCTCATTCTGTTACTTATTTGATGCTGGGACAATCATAAAAGCCAAAAACAAAGGGAAACCTTGCAGAATGAATCCCTCCCTCCCTTTGCCCCCATTCAAGGCAAGACTTTTGGCATTGAGAAAGAGCCAGTTCTAGGGCACAATATTAGCTTACCTTACATATTTAGTAGTTACTGAGCAAAATCCATGAGAATTGGACTGATTTTCTAGCAACCCTAGGCTAGGCTTTAATAGTGCTATTTGGTGAACAAAAAGCCTTCCCCAGGCAGTGCTGTTTATGGCCAGCATTGCCTGTTCACACAGTCAGCCATTTGCTAGTTCTTTGGTGTTAATTGACTGTTCAGCACTTTTCTCCTTTGAAAGAAACGTTGGCCATTGTTCCTGCTTATTTTTCAAAGGAGGACAAGAATATAAGGTGAAATTTGTAGGATGGGGACAAGAATTTCTTGCATGAATGTGGTTAGCTTATCTTTCATGACCCACTTTCCCTGCCTCGATGAAATACTAGATTCCTATAATATGAAAACTAGCTTCTTGAGGGTTTTTTTTTTTCAAGGCAGGAAGTGGAAAAGGATGCAGAGCAAGGAGATGACATTGTCCAGCAGACCTCAGATAGACTCTTGTTTGTTTGTTTGTTTGTTTTTAATTTTCAGAATCAGGCTGCTAAAATTCTCTTGGTAAATTTCTGGAAGTTGGTTTCTGTTTTCTAGTGGGAAAATAAATAAAGTATGCTTAAAATGGCAAGAAATGGAAATTGGAAGATGGGGTTAGAAATCATGCCCCATTCCATTTTGTTGCATCAGGGCAACACTATCCTGTTCCATAGAAGTCCTTGTTCTTGAGCTTCATGAACTTAATGAAATAGGGAAAATAAATGTTACCTGTTGTGGAAAAAGACTTGCCTGCCATGCAATAGAATGATTGTTATAGATAAGGAACAAAAAGAAACAATCAGCACCTGAAATTTTAAAACAGTGCAAAAGCTTTACCAAAGTTCTACATTAATCTTGAGGAATCCTTATCTTGAGGAAAAAAAGTCCCAAAAGTGCTTTTGCAAGAAGTAAGTTGACTTTCTGTTTTTTCTTTGAAGACGTTCCACTTCCCATCCAAGAAGCTTCTCCATAGACATTGAGGAAAAAACACCTAAACTGCAGAGGAATATTTCTGGAGAATCGGAGAAAGATTATGGAGCAATCTTGCTGACCACATCAGACTCAAAGATAACACTTTCAGCCCATTTAGCGGTCCTTACATGGAGCTAATTTTTTTTAATGATTACCACCTTATATTACTGCAGAATGTCAGTTCTAGAAACATTTCTTTCCATTCAGTTTTCTTTAACAATTACACTAAAAATGCTCAGAAGATTTTCAATATAATCAATTAGGCTTGCCATCAGGTTGCAAGAGGCAACAATTCATGGCACCGAGTGCTCTTCTGCTACTTTCCCCCACTTAGTATGGCACTATGATCTGCCTAGGTGAGGATACAAAAGGTTTCAACAGTTTCTGAACTGAAGCCATATATTTCTTAGGGGTCCTTTATTATATATGTTACTAGCAAAGCAGCAACTTGTGGAGGTGAATCTTAAAATCTAGAAAGCAAAGCAAGAAGCTGTTTGATTTCCAGATGTTGGAAATAAATGACAGTAATAGCAATCACCATGATTCCTTGCCAATAAGTTTTGCAGAAACATCTAGATAATTGAAGAAAAAGTTGGAATGTTTTATAGCCCGAGAGAGCAGAATGATGTGTTTAGCAAGAAAGCCTGTACCTCATCAGTCAAATGTTAAGATTTGGAGTATCTGTTCCAGCAATAGTTTCTATTTTTTGTAACCATCTGCAGATATCTATATGCAGTAGATGAGTAAATAAACTAAAATTTGCATGAACAGTCTGCAGAGAATGGGAGAAAATTAGTTTCTGACTGCAGCCCCTGTTGATTTTATATCGCTCCATTCTGATCCATGCCGTTCTTGTGCACTGACACAGATATTCTGTGAGCTCAGCTTGTATGAATGGATTACAAGTTATAACTAATTTAGGAGGAATGAGATCAATTACCATCATTTCAGCTCCTCCTCCTTTACTCTTATCCAAGGTATTTATTCAAAGATGCACCCAGTTTTTATAGCAACTAAAACTTATTGAATTAATGTGGAGAAAATATCTCACTTCTCAAATTAGGTCTACATTTTTAAAGCAAAGAAAGCAATATCCTTGTTTCTTACACCTTTACTTTCAGGCCTATTATCTTTTAGACCTCCTGTTTGAAGTACAGACATTTCAGACTTCAATAAATACTTTTATGTTCTTTTGATTTACTTCTTCATAGAATATGAGGCAGGATATGGTATTATAAAATTATCCTTGGTGGCAATGGAACAAAAATCAGAGTGGAGAACATGCTGATCTATGTTAATTACAAAATAAAATAAAGAGAACACCTTTACACCTTTTCCATGAGTTTGTAAATGCTGTGCTTATTCTGGCAATTTCCATTAGTGCCTATTTTTAATTAGAAAATAACAGTCAAAGTGGAACGATACAACACCTTTAGTTTCTTTTAATTAGATTATCTCTATATTTATCTAAGGCGTTAGGAATCACTGTTTGCAGGACTGGTGCTGAATGTGTTGATATAAGGCTTTCGTTGCTATCTTTGAACAAGCTATACTTTTTTTAAAAAAAACTGACAAATTCTCAAAATATTGAGAGGACTCAATAATTCACAGATCTATGAGGGAGAGCAATAGTTTATTTAATCAAATCTGGCACTGAAATAAATGAGAAAATGTAGCCACTGGAACAAATCTCCTATTGCAGTTAGAAAGTAACATAAAGGTACAATAAAAAGTGTTTGCAAAGTTTTTGTGTATTTTTATTCTAAGAGAACGCAAATCTCTCCTGGAGTCAGGCCATGGAGCTCAGGAACTTTCTTAAGCACTTAAGAAAGTTGCAAATGCGCAAAGCCATGTGCTTCCCCCTCCCTCCCTTCCTTCCGGATGGGCTTAAGTTACAGGGGGGATATCTTTGCACTGAATTTTAGGAGGATCTTCTGAGTGGTAAGTGGCCTTGTGGAGATGGTGCAGACTGTTCATGTCTTGCCAAATGGGTACCACAAAGAGCAGAACCTATGACAAAAGTAGGGCTGGGAATGCTTTGAAAATGATTCAGAGGAAGCATTTGAGCCTTGTGTGAGAACCATACAGCACTGCTCTGCTGTCTATTTCAAATAGGCCATTAGAAAGAATAGGCTATTTCTTTAAAATAGCCTGAAAAAGATTGTGACTATTTTAGGTGTCACGTTAACTTTCATTAGTTGACTTCTTCCAGCAACCACAACTCTTTTCAGATGCCCAGGCATAACAGGTGCCAGAGCATGGTTTCAGTTCCTTTTATTTTGTAGAATGACAGAATCATAAACTTGAAATAGAATTTGTAGGTCATTGAATCAATATGCCTGCTAAGTGCAGAAAACCCAATTAAAGTCTCTGTATCAGCTCTTCTTAAATGCATCTATTGAAAGGAGTTAACCACCTCAGTGGAAAATTGATTCCACTGTTGAATTGCTTTTACAATTGGAAATATATTATTCTATATCCTGCACTGTTCAACGAGAGAATACAGACAGGAGTGAGATTCTACCTGGTTGGAGTGCTTCGATAGAACAGGTTGTTACGATTCTGCGCAGTTCAGAGAACCGACAAATCGCACCACTGGCTGGCCCCTCCCCTCCCTGCCCACTCACTCCTTACCTGGTATATGCGCCATCCAACTTGCCTGCTAAGTTGCTATTTTTCCTTTTTTTTTTTCCTGACCATCAGCTTTTCTGACTATCAGCTGTGCTGGAGATTTAGATTAGCTAGAAAGCAGGAAATCTTTGGATTTTGTGCTTTCTAGCTAATCTAAAAGCAAAGCTAAACCTTCCTTAGGACTGAAGCTTCTATTTTTCAGTGCAGACTCAGGTAGCAGATTGCAGAAAGGTAGATCTCTAAGTGAATCTGTGATTCTGTAAGCAACTCAATCTGCCTGCCTGCTTTGCCTAATTTTGGGTAAAAGTTGCTCTTTTTTTATAAAAATTTCAATATTTACATAAATATTTACAATATTTACATACAAACCATGTCCAGCCAGTCACATGACCACCAAGTCATGCCAAGTCAGCAAGCCATGCCCAGCCAGTCAGTTCTCTGAATCTCCTCTAGCTTGCCCAAATCTTTCTTAAACTTTGGAATCCTAGGTAAAACATACAAATGGGGCACTACTATGTTCAATACAATACAGATAGCTAATCAAAACAATATATTGTTAAACAAAGCAGCTTGGTGCATGACAAGTGAAATGGAACACCGGTATTGCCTATCTCTTGTATGAATTCCTCATGGTTATTTGGGACTCAGGCTCTGTGACAGGTAATGCTCTTTATTCAACTAGGGAAGCCCCTCTATTTGATGCTGTGCTTGAAAAGGGCCCCAAAACCTGAGTTAGTACAAATTACAGCAGCTGAGATGCTAATCAGGCTGGACATTTGATCAGATTATTCTAAAACTGAATTATCTTCTCTCAGCTTCCCAACCTAATATAAAGTGCTGTTTTTAAGCAATAAAGTGCTTCAGACTTCAAAGCCCTTGTCTCTGAAGCAGGATCTCTTTCCGTACATCCCTTGTTAGTTAATTACAAACGACTGTGCTTTTTCCAGGGTATTCCACCCCCCCCCCCCACTATGGATTAATCTCCCTAGGGAAACCCCTTAAGCCTATCTTGTTATTTTGGTAGAATCAGATGAGGCTTCTTATTCTCTTGGGCCTCTTCCATTTCTCTGTTCTGCTGTCCTGTTAGTTTTTTAAGTTGTTCCAATCCCCAAGGTATGTTTTGGCCTGCCCTGGGCACTTGTTTCTGGAGCTTGCTGCTTTCAAATTTAATTGCTATTTCCATCCATTGTTTAATTATTTTGTTTTGTTTAAAGATATACAAGGTTGTATTTCTAGCGACAAGATGGTTCATACCTTGTAATCAAAGTGCATAGGGATAATAAGAAATACAGTTTCCTTCAACGTATGTTGCTTTTTTTCCGTTGAGGGAAATAGAGCCATAAGGAGAGGTGGACTTCCCTAGAACCTCAAATGGTAGCTACTGGCAGTTCATCTGTGCCCCACCCTGTCCCCTTATCTTGCTCTGTTCCCTTGAGGAGCAAACAAGTTAAGAAAGTGAGATATCTCACCAGTTTTGTCTAGTGGTTAAATCAACAGGCTGGAAAATGGGAGGCTCTGAGTTCAAATCCCGCCTTCAGTGTGAAAGACAGTGATTTGGGGCCAGGCCAACTCTCTGTCAGACCAACTCACCTCACAAGATTGTTGTTGTGGGGAAAGTAGTAGTAGGAAGGTGTGCTGGATATGTTGATTGCCTTTGGTTATTTATAAAAATAATAAAGGTGGGGTACAAATAAAAACAAACAAACAAACCAGCCTGGGGAGAAATATTGACAAATTCTTTTTCTCCCCCTACCAAATCAGTTCCCATGCTGACCCCTGGGTGTGTTTCAGTTTGAGTAATCCCATAACAACGTAGTGTGGCTTGAAACGGGCGTTTGCAAAGGCTGAAAGACAAGGTGATGGGATGACCAGGTGATCAAAGCCCAGCTACTGCTATCCCACCCGCAGATGGGATTGACCCCAAATCTCCAAAGTACGAGGCTTTTTTGTGCAGCATTTAATAACTGAACACAAAACACCTTTCCAATTCCCCTCCTAAGAATGTTTCACACTGCTTCTATTTCTTCTGCGTCATCACTCCTGAGCACTCTTCCCCATCTGTGCTATGTAAAATCACAACCCATCCTCCATTAGTCAAAATGAAGCAGCCCTTCGGATGGCAGTTTTGTGGGATGGGAGAGCCGCACATTAAATTCTCTTCTATTACAAGGCAAAGCTATGCATGCCAACCTGAGGTAGCTTTGTAAATGTCAGTCCATAAGCTTGAATATTGCCTTGGGTGTCGGGAAATGCTTGGCCTGTCCTTAGTCCTGAAGTAGAGGTCGGAAGATATTCAGTTTTTGTACATAGAATTAGGAGCAGTGGTGACATTTTGTCCTGCGTCTCAGGCAGAAAATGTCTTCAGCCAGTCTTGTGTGGATTATGTGTGCATCCGCATTTAAGAAATTCTTAAGGAACAGAATTATCTACATTCACCGCATTAAAAACAGGTCATAGTGGCTGCAATGTGCTTTATTTATTCAAGTCATGCCTTGCTTTATCTTGCATTTACATAAGTCATCCCCATTCTATTCAGTTGTATTTAGAACTTCCTAACTTTGCTTCAGACTGTAGCTCTAGAAATGGCCTTTTTAAAAGTGAAACTTGTCCCTTTTATGGTGTTTGTTTTGTTTCTTCCTCCTGAGTGGGAAAGTGGTTAGAATGTTGTTTTATGGAGAGGGAAGAAATTCCTTCCTTCCCAGGAACCCTGCCTGAGAGCCTTGTTCTAGGAGTTTGAGCCAGAGGTAGGGAACCAAATTCAGTTGAAATATATATTGCTTCACCAGGTCTCCTGGGCTAGACAGGGTCAGTATTTCAGGCTTCAGAGTGGAGTCCTTTCCTCTAATCTGTTAAATTGTTCTCAATACAGAGTGAGCTCAGTCTTTTGTCTTTGATTGTGAAGAATAATTCTTGAAGAATATACCCTGCATTTTTTTATAGGCTTAAAAGAAATCTTTTCAGCATTATTTCTTAATCCTGCCCTTCTTTAACTCCGATGGAGAACTAATCAGATAGATCATATCTGAGGTTTTTATTTTTTGCTGTTATGAGTCTAGGTCTAGGACAATTGCTTTCCACCAGAAAGTCAGTCCTGCTTAGCTGAGTAACTTAAGCATTTGTATGCTTAACTTAAGCATTTGCAGGAAATGAGGTTGGGCTGTGGAAGAGAAAGGACCACGGACAAGTAGGTATGGATGAAATCTGCTGAGAAAGCTGAAGCTTGGAGCCAGGTGTGATCTAGTAGCAGTTCTGGTCCTTGATAGCCATGACACTTTGCAGCTCATCTGCCTGAACAATTTGTAACAGCCTGGCTGTGACAATTCTGTCTATCTTGTCTTTCTATCCTACCCCCTGCCATTCTTCATTTTGCTTTGAGCAGTGCTGGCACTCTTGTTTCTAACATATCCCTGGCTAATAGTCTGTACCCAAGAAGAAGCTCATCTACAACTGAAGAAGGAAACCATACAAGCAAATCTGCAAAAGCAAACTTTTATGTGCACTCTTGAATATTTCCCCCTAATTATTGTATGCTGTGATCTTCATTTATTATAGAATCCCATCAAGTTTGTCTCCCAGAAATTAGTTGTGTTGTTTATAGCACAGTCGTACAAACTGCCCTTTTCTGTTACAGGAGAGACAATAATTTGGTGGACAACATCCTGCAGGCCTCCAATTAAACTAATTGCTGCCACTTTTGCCTACAGTGCAGTCATTGTTGGCAGCACAGAGCAGGTTATGTCTCTGTGGTTTTTTTACATACCGAGGTTGAATAACTTTTCTGGTAGGAAACAGGGCACGGAAGGACATTTTTAATTGTATCTTGATTTTAGGTGCCCTGTCCTAAAGTTCAGGGTGGTGGGGTGCATTCTTTCAACTCTCATC
Organism: Pseudonaja textilis; assembly: GCF_049901715.1. Classification (NCBI taxonomy): domain Eukaryota; kingdom Metazoa; phylum Chordata; class Lepidosauria; order Squamata; family Elapidae; genus Pseudonaja; species Pseudonaja textilis. The sequence continues at coordinate 52,473,680 of NC_141991.1, forward strand.
AATTTTAGTGATAAGCATTCTTTTCAAATTAAAATTAAAAAAAAAGAATGTGGTCGCTTCTTTAAGCCTCAAAATAAGGCCTAATAGAGAACTTGTCAGGCATAATGGAGCACTTGTTACACCTCCATCTATCACTGAAATGAGTTTCCTGCAACTATCTTTCATTTTTATGATTCTGGTGGGGAAGGTATTATTGTCTCAACTGGAAACCTGAACACCACTAAGACTGAAGAGGGTTGAGCCACAGATATTAAAACTTGATCTAGATGGTTGTAGAAAAGAAAATACAATTCAAATAAATCCTAAACCAAAGGGAAATGGCATAGCGCCAGGAAGATCTTTAAATGCAAGGATTTGGTAGCTATATGGTACGCATATTTTCTCCTGATGGTATGACTTTTGTCATTGGATCTAATATTTGGTCTTTCTCCTTTCAGTTGCCTTGCTTGACTTCCAATGTCTGGCAAGATAATCCTCCTGGCAGGACATTGGATTTCACTTGTAATATTTCTTAATGAAAGAGAAGCCATACTTAAACTAAATTACAACAAGCCATACTTAAAGCAAATTACAACAATATTCTTTAAATATTAATGCCAGAGCATGTGTGCCATATGTGTTATTCTTAGGAAACTATATAGCATATGAAGTGTTAAATTATTACAAATGAAGGCAAAATTATTATGTTGAATTAGTCTTCATTCGAGCTAGAAATGAAGTAATAATTCAGATATAAGAATACTTGGTCTAATGAAACAGACATCTGAAATATGGAGCTCAGCTTCTAGGTCAGGGCTGTCAAACTCCTGGCCCACTGGCCAGATGTGTCACGCACTGCCCATACCCAGTTTAGCGAAGGGGGAAAAAGTTCTGATATGTCATGTGATGCTACCATGACGATGTGAGTTTGACACCCTTGTTCTAGGTGATGAAAAGGGAGCAACATTTATCTCTTTGAGATTGTAAGGACTTGTCAGCTATACACTTAATATCCCATGAGTTTGTTTTGGGTAAGATACAGAGTTTGGAAATTTCTTGTCACCTTTGGAACTGTAATGCCACCATTTAGCATATTTCAAGCCTGTGAAGTACTCCATATGTATTAGCCAAATAAACTTTACTTCAGCTCTATAATTGTAGCTCAAAGAACCAAGGATGACATGTCGAGCTACTTATAGTTCTTTATTGTTTGCTTACAAACGGAATCTTGCCAGACTAAAGGAACTATCTGAATTACTATTAGATAATCTCTGTAAATTGCTAGACTGTTTGTCCTCACCTTCTTCCTGCCTACCAGTCATTCCATTTCCATTTTTTCTTTGCCCCCAGGAAACAACCCTTCCCTCCCACAATTTCAGACTACATTCTACCATTAGCAGGCCAATGTTGGTATTCTGTTCTTTCATCTTTAATAGGCAATTCCTTAATTTTTCCTCCCTTCTAGCCATTATACTGAGTAATTAACATATCTGAGATTATTGGTGCTTTTCCCGGAAACATTTCTATTTCTGCAAATTAAGCTTGTCTCACAGTATGTTCTGCATAGACTATAAGTGTGCATGTAGTTGTATGGTTCAGCAGGCCCCACTCTTACAGCTTTCAAAAGTCCATCAAGACTTTGCTTTTTACTGAGATACTAGGGTAGAGTGAGGATTTCTGTAGTGGGGAGAGGTATCCCAAGGGGATGATTAAGTTACTGGGTTTTATATGTATGTATAAGTGTATTTTGGGAATTCCCCTTCTGTGCCACTATTCAACATATTTAGTTATATTTAAAACATTTAAAATATTTCTATTGCCACCCATATTTCAACAAAATCTGGACAGTTGCCAGTCAATTTGTTAGGAAAGTATCCAAGGTGCCTCTACCTCTTCAGAATTCAGCTTGTACCAGGGGTGGGATTCAAAATTTTAACAACCAGTTCTGTGGGCATGGCTTAGGTGGTGGCATGGCTTGGTGATCATATGACTGGGTGGACATGGGTTGGTGGTCATGTTATTGGCTGGGCGTGGCCAACTCAATATCACTCACATCGAGGCACACATTTCCTCACCTGGCCTCTCATGACTGTGGGGATGCTGCAACAGTCATAAGTGTGAAAAAAGGTCATAAGTCACTTTTTTCAGTGCCATTGTAATTTTGAATGGTCACTCCACACAAGCAAAGTACCAGCAAAGGAGGGGAAAAAATTTCCAGGGAAGTTCCAAGTCTAGTCCTGCCAAGAATGTAATAAGGGTTAATGGAGAGGGAGTTTCTGCAAGCAACACCAGAATGTTTCCTTCCTGCCTTCCTTACAGGATTAGGCCATTAATTTCTTTCAACAACCAGTTCTCCGAACTGCTTAGAATGTTAACAACCGGTTCTAGAGAATAGGTGCGAATTGGTAGAATCCCACCCCTGGCTTGTACACGGGGAAATCCACAGTCTGTATATGGTTGAAAATTGAATTACAAAATCTTGAGCATTCCCTTGCAAGCATGTGAAATAAACACAAATGTTCAGTAGTCTTACTAGCATTCTTTAGCAATGTTACGTTTTCTGGTAAATTATAGTATAAATTGATATTTTCTAGTCTGTCGGCTACTGTTGACCTCATCCCAAGTCTGTAAGGGGCGTGCATAAGCGCACCAATGTGCCTACCATCCCTGTCTTAATGTTCCCTTTTATTTGTACCTATTTCATGTTTAATAATTCATGTATAAATTATATATATATATATATATATATATATATATATAATCAAATGCTTGCTTGACAAAATAAATAAAATAAATAAAATATCTGCGCCCAAAACATATAATAGCACTTTAATTGTATTATGGAAGACTTAGAAGTTCCGTTGCTATTTCATCAACTCCTGCAGCTTTTTTGGGTCCTTTAACTTAATGTCTGGCTCTAGTTCTGTGGTCAAACTTTTATACAGGTGGTCCTTGACTTACAACCATTTGTTTAATGACTATTCAAAGTTACAACCGCACTGGAAAAAGTGGCTTACAACCATTTTTCACACGTATGACTGTTGCAGCATCCCCATGGTGACATAATCAAAATTGGACACTTGGCAACTGGCATGTATGGTTGCAGGGTCCCAAGGTCATGTGATCACCTTTTGCAACTTTCCACCATATGGAAGCCACACTCACTTAACAACTGCAGTGATTCACTTAACAACTGTGGCAAGAAAGGTTGTAAAATGGGGCAAAATGCACTTAACAACTGTCTTGCTTGGCAATAAAAATTTTGGGCTCAAGTCAAGGAATAACTGTAATGGATTTGGATTGTTTTATGCAGTTCTCACCATCTCAATTCTGATTATATTTTCTTTAATCATTACAGGTTTGATTCCTTTGCCTTTTATTATACTTATCATGTTTCCTTTGATTTCTGTAATTTTTTAACACAAATCTGCTTATACTTCCCAACTAATTGTTATCCTTCAATTCCTTACTTATTTAGACATACAGTAAGTGATTTCTTGTTTCCTTGTGCTTATCTAGATCTCCACATTTTGTTGAGCAAATTTTCTTCTATCTGTGCTGCCTTTTTATTTTCCATCCTTCTCCAACTATTTTCACTATTGGCAAACAGCCATTTTGCTTTTGCTTTTTTGCATTTCTGAATATTTTTTGTTTCATCTTTAAGGATCTCACAAATTTAGAGTGCTTTTGGTGCACAGTTTATCATTAAGACTGTTCTTTTAAGTTCCTAGCATAACTCTTTCTCACAGTTCTATACCAGATACTAACTCATTTCATCTCAATTGTTTTTAATCTCATGATGTTTTTCAGATGCATTCATGCTAAATGAGTTTCTGCCAAAAATACATGGCAATAAAAATAAAACAACTGCTTTTATTCTCCCCTTTTGAATAGGACAATGCAGCCGGATATTTCCCCCTCATCTTGGCTCATCACAGATAATCTATGGAAATGGTACCACTGTTGGCTCTGTAATTACATTTCGTTGTTCTGAAGAGCATCAGCTGATTGGTCATGGAGTTGTCACATGCATTTGGAAAGAAAATGCTACACAGTGGACAGGTGACACGCCTTCATGTATACGTAAGTGTTTTTTTTTCCATTCTCCTCTGCCTGCTAAATGATTTGTATAATTTTCAGAATCTCTTTCTGACATGTAGGCAATCTACACTACTGTAAAAACTGATGGTTGATATGTAGGTGATCTATACTACTATAAAAACTGATGATAGCGGTTGCAGGACAGAAGAGCAGATTTCAGACTTTGCAATTCTATTCCTTTTCCGAGATTGCGGACTGTTACCAAAAAAAGACTTGATGCTGAATAGAAATGCCACAGGGGTTTTCTTAAAGATGAAATTTAATTAAAAATAATGTTACGCTTTCATTTGCTTCATTTTTGTTTCTTTAAGTCTTGCATGACAATTAATTAATTAATTAATTGATTAATTAATTAATTAATATCACCCATCTTCCTATCTGGGATACATATATTTGCTCAACACCTTCCAGCTCAGATAAATGTTCAGTTTTAAATTCTAAATGTGTTGATAAAAACGGATAGGATTTTCTTAACAACAACAACAAAAACAGGCTATTGTTTATAACTCCACGCTAGCAAAGGAAGTCAGACTGCAGCCTTTTTAAAATTGTGTGTAAGCCTATGTTCCTGTCAGTTTCCTAGAAAGTAGGTGTCAGCATCATAAAAACCACAAAAATCACACAACAATTTAAAAACTATTATTACATTTCTCATTGGCTTTGTTGGATTATAAGCCGTTCAGTCAGTGGGCTGCACCTAACTCTATGAAAGTTAATGTCTTAAGAAGTATGTTAATCTTCCAAATGCTACTACAGCTTTTTCTGCTTTTCCTCCAACATAACCCAGTTAATCAAGAGCATTCAAATAAATTCTTCAATTATGCCATTCTTTGAGATTTTAATGGGATGGTAAACAAATAAATAATAATAAATAATAAATCTCTCAGCCAAGATGGCGTTGACAATGGCTGCCTCGGTGAAATGCTCTCTAATGGTTTCTTTATTCCTTATTATTATCTGCAATTCACTATGGATTTCATACTCACAAGACCATCTGCTAAGAATTAGGCAATGTTTCCTTAAGGAGCAGCTTTCTGATTCCCCACCCCCACCTGTCTTTGCAAATGTGGAGGAGATTCTAACCAATTCCCAGGTGCTATGGATTACAACAAAGAAAGCAAAGAAGCGACCATGCCGGAAGAGGAGATGAGGTAAACGAGGGGGAATTTTAAACAGACTAAGGAATAGGGAAAAAACTCCTCTCCTTTCAATCTTTCTGACTAATTTATGCTCACTGGCTAACAAGATGGATGAAATTCATCTCTTAAATAGATGGAATTCTGATTTTCATAATTCAGCTGTTCTTTGTTTTACTGAAACCTGGCTTAATCCACAAATTCATGGGGACAACACCATATACATCCCAGGATTTCAGACATTTAGATCAGACAGAATTGAAGAGACATCAGGTAAAACAAAGGGTGGAGGATTATGTTTATATATCAACAACAGCTGGTCTCAGGATATAACTATAATATATAAGTTTTGTGATGAAAACTTAGAGTCTTTACACATCAACTGCAAGCGTGAGTTGTCCTCATTTCTCCTAATAGCTGTGTATGTTCCTCCACAAGCCTGTGTAAACAAGGCATTACGAACTCTTGCTGATCAAATTATGGAGGCTGAAGCCAAACACCCAGGTTCCCTTCCCATCATTTTAGGAGATTTCAATCAAGCAAATTTAAGGAAAGAGCTCCCAAAATATTTCCATGTAAACATTGTAAATTGTCCCACCAGAGGCAAAAATACTTCAGACCACTGCTACACAACAATAAACGATGCTTATAGGTCTTTACCACGAACAGCTGTGGGACACTGACCACTGCATGATTCACCTTGTACCTGCCTACAGACAAAGACTTAAAACCATTAAACCAACAATTAAATCAGTGATGCCTTGGTCAGATGAGACAAAGCTGAAACTCCAGGCCTGCCTTGATTGCACTGATTGGAATGTTTTTGAAGATGCCTCTGCAGACCTAGATGAGCTCACAGATACTGTAACATCATATGTTAGCTTCTGCGAAGACTTATGTGTACCAACAAGGAACCTGCAAATATATAGTAACAATAAACCTTGGTTTACAGCTAAACTTAAGCAGCTACGTCATTCCAAAGAGGAAGCCTACAGGAAAGGTGACAGAATGCTATACAACCAGGCCAGAAACATATTAACAAGAGAGATCAGAGCAGCAAAAAGAAGCTACCTTGAAAAATTAAAGAATCAATTCTCAACAAAGGAACCAGCAAACATGTGGAAAACTCTTAAAAACATCACTGGCTTCAGCAAACCTCCTTCCCAAGCAGAAAGAAATCAACAACTAGCAGATGACCTGAATGTGTTTTACTGCAGGTTTGAAAAGAAGCTACAGCCACCTATCTCCACAACCCACATCTCAAACACACCAACAACAGCCAAGCTTCCTACAACTGGCCCCAATCCTTTGGGCTCACAACCTCTGGTGATCACAGAAAAAGAAGTGCAAGATCTATTACACAGACAGAAGCCAGGAAAAGCACCAGGGCCAGACAAGATAACTCTTTGCTTAAAAGTCTATGCTGACCAATTGGCCCCCATCTTCACCTGAATCTTCAATAGATGACTAGAGATGTGCTATGTTCCTTCCTGCTTCAAACGTTCTACCATCATTCCAGTGCCAAAGAAGCCCTCCATCAAGGAACTGAATGACTACAGACCAGTTGCTCTAACATCTGTAGTTATGAAAATCTTTGAAAGGCTTGTGCTGTCCTACCTGAAAACCATCACGGATCTGCTGTTAGATCCCATGCAGTTTGCATACCGAGGAAATAGATTGACAGATAATGCTGTTAACATGGCTCTGCATTATATCCTACAACACCTTGAATCTCCAAATACCTACGCAAGGGTCCTCTTTGTAGACTTCAGTTCAGCATTCAATACCATCATTCCAGACACTCTTCTAAGTAAATTAAACCAACTAGCGGTACCTGAACACACTTGTAAGTGGATCATAAGCTTCCTAACAGACAGGAAGCAGCAGGTGAAGCTAGGCAGAATCACATCTGATACCTGTACAATCAGCACAGGGGGTCCCCAAGGCTGTGTGCTATCTCCACTTCTCTTCTCCCTATATACCAATGACTGCATCTCAAATGATCCATCCATTAAAATACTGAAGTTTACTGATGACACAACAGTGATTGGTCTCATTTGAGACAACGATGTACAGACAGGTTATACAACTTGCCTTGTGGTATAACCGGAACAATCTGGATCTGAACACACTCAAAACTGTAGAAATGGTCGTAGACTTTAGAAGAAACCCTCCTATATTACCACCTCTTACAATACTAGACAACACAGTATCAACAGTAGAGACCTTCAAATTTCTAGGTTCTACTATATCACATGACCTAAAATGGACATCTAACATCAAAAACATCATCAAAAAAGCACAACAAAGAATGATCTTTCTGTGCCAACTCAGAAAGCTCAAAGTGCCCAAGGAGCTGCTGATACAATTCTACAGAGGAATTATTAAGTCTATCATCTGCGCCTCTATAACTGTCTGGTTTGGTTCTGCAGCCCAACAGGACAGACACAGACTTCAGAGGATAATTAGGACTACAGAAAAAACAATTATTACCCACCTGACTTCAACTGAGGACCTGTATACTGCACGAGTCAAAAAGAGGACTGTGGAAATATTTATAGATCCCTCACATCCTGTTTCAACAGACATAAACTGTTTCAACTCCTTCCCTCAAAATGATGCTATAGAGCACTGCACACCAGAACAACTAGGACAGTTTTTTCCCGAAAGCCATCACTCTGCAAAACAAATAATTCCATCAACACTGTTCAACTATTTACAAAGTGTACACTACTATTACTGTTAATCTTCTCACCACTCCTTATGACCCATCCCCTCCCACTTGACTGTTTCCTAGTATGATTTGATTGTACCCTATGACTATCATTAAGTGTTGTACGTTATGATTCTTGATTCTTAATGAATGTACTTTTTCTTTATGTATACTGAGAGTATTTACACCAAGACAAATTCCTTGTGTGTCCATTCATACTTAGCCAATGAAGTATTCTATTCTATACCACATTGAAATTTTCTTCTTCCTTTTTATCTGTAGTTTCCACTTCATTTGACTATTCTAGAGAGAAAATGTTATATTAAAAATAAAAAACATATTAAATATGTTTAGAATATTTCCAGGCTATCCTAAAGGACAAGAACTTTCTCAAGGCAGCTTATAGCAATAAAAGTATAAAGAGCATAATAAAAATATTAATAAAGCCCACCAACATACTGTCACAGTATTAAAACTGAACTCGTATGGAGTTGAAACCACAACAGAACAGTAGAATCCCATTTAGGAGAAGTCTTGAGAAAAACAAATGGGAGTTTAGAGGTTTTAGAGAAGAATTGGGAATGAGTCAGCCCCAGGGCAGTACATTCCATAGGATGGTGGGTGGTTCCACTTGCATTAATTGGCTTAACTGCTGTCAAGGAGCAGAAGGTAAGAAGGATTTCCATTCCTGAAAATGGAAGCAGATCAACAGGAGTGAAGGTGAACTTGATCAGTTTTAAGGCTTTAAATATCAAAACCAGCATGTGCAGTTGAGTTCAGGACCTTACTGGTCATCATACAACTGACACACTAGAGATGTCGGATGTTCTGACTGCTTTGCTCCCATGAAAGCTGTGTTCTACACTAGCTGGAGTTTCAGGTCCATCTTCTGAAGCAATCCTCCAAAGAGAAAGCAAGGTATCTGAGGTTTCTTCCTCCTTCCTTTCCTCTCTTACCAGTGAAGGCAAATTAGCAACAAAAGTATACAAAAGTGCACAATCAGTGTTATAGGGCTAAGACTAGAGTATGGTATGATTGAATCTTGTTATTAAGGACCATGTACCAGTAGAGAGCCCACTGCCAACATCTCAAGTCACTTGGTTATCTCTACTGGTACATGGGCCTTAATAACAAGATTCAACCATACCATACTCTAGCCTTAGCCCTATAACACTGATTGCGCACTCCGACCTTAATGTATGTATGCATTTGATTTCTATCCTACCAATAGCTTCATCATCACCATTCCAGCCATTCTCCATCCTCTGCAGGATGAAGGCATTTTCTGCATGTTCCCAACTGATATGGTCTTGAGCTTTCCTTTCTCAGTTGGGCCCACAATGCTTGCTGATATTGTCACTCTATCTTGTTTTAGGTATCTTTTGTGGATTCTTTTTATCAAGCTGGATCCATTCTTTGACTGCTGCAGTTCACTTACCATCCGTTCTTCTTGCTATGTGACCCGTCTATTTCCATTTCAATTCTTTTACTCTTATGATGGCGTTGTTAATTTCATTGGTTCTCTTATCCATGTGCAGGTTTTTCTGTCTCGTCTTGTGATGCTGAGCATGTATCTTTCCATGGCTCTTTGTGCTACTTGTAGATTTTGTATTGATTGTGATATTAGCATCCATGTTTTGCTGGTGTATGTTAAAACAGGTAGTGGTGGCTTACAAATACAATAAAAATACAGTGCAAAAAGACAAAAATCCAACAGCAACTGTGCAAAAGTGCCAATATCCTAGGCAGCACAATCCAAAATCTCTCTAGAAGAGTTTTAGTTTCTTCCACAAAGTGCTGAGGCTTGGGGCTGGTTCAGTGGTGGGATTCAAAAATTTTTTATTACTGGTTCTATGAGCGTGGCTTGGTGGGCGTAGCAGGGGAAGGATACTGTAAAATCTCCAGTCAGAGGTGGTATTTGCCGGTTTTCCGAACTACTCAAAATTTCCGCTACTAGTTCTCCATAACTGGTCAGAACCTGCTGAATACCACCTCTGGGCTGGTTTAACCTCAAGTTTTAGGTGCTGCTACTGAGAAACAGCTGGATAACCATTTGTCTGAAATGGTATAGGGTTTCCTGCCTAAGCAGGAGGTTGGACTAGGAGCTCCCTTCCACCTCTTGTTGTTCTGTACAGTGCCATTGGGGATCAGCCTCCATGACCTGTAAATGGGAAATGAGCTGCTTCTCTTGACACAAACACAATTTTAAGGTTGATTTCAGTGGGTGAGGCTTTGTAGATTAAAACCAGCACTTTAAATTGCACACCAAGCTAAGTACAGTGATGACTGTTAGCGAACATCCAGGCCACAACATTTGGTACCAACTAGTTTCCTGATGAGCAGCCCCATATAACACATACTACAATAGTTTAAATAGCAGTGACAAGGGCAACAGTCATAGTTCTGTCAGGGTTCCGATGCCCCAATTAATCATGAGCCTCGAACCAAGACAAGTTACAAGGTCCTCTTGTCTCAGGGATATCCTGAAGTGATGCTTTGAAGTTACTACTCCCCCTTTTGTTTTTGTCTGAGTTGTGTTGGAGTGATTGCTGTGCAAAGTTCCTCGTGAGATTTTCATTGCTCACTTATAAAGAAGAGGCTTTGAAATAGTTTGCTTTGAAATGTTTCCAGATAGAAGCTAAGTCAGAACACTCCTACTGTTGGTGCATTTAATTGGGTATGAAGGTTATATCAAGATGCAAATGCCAGCTTCTAACTGTGTTTGCTTTATTCCAGCCATATCCAAGTATGAAACCTTTGGATTTAAAGTTGCCGTGATTTCTTCCATTGTGAGCTGTGCCATTATACTCCTGATGTCGATGGCTTTTGTAACCTGTTGTCTTATCAAGTGTATTAAGAAAAGTGAAAGAAGAAGGGCTCAAAGGTGAATCATATTTCCGGGTTTAGGCTGTTAATTGAAGTGGCTGTAAGATAGAGCTGTTGCTCTACTTCTGCTTTTCTCTTAGTAAGTGCTCATTTCCTGCTCCTGGCTGCAAATATAAACAGGAAGGTTCTGTATGTTCCATATGACCACATCTGCCATTTTTAAATAGAATTTATAGAAATACTTTTTGGTGTTTCTTTAGTTTTAGTTTAACTTTACAACAGTAAATCTATGAGGTTGAGTCTGGCAGAGAGCAGGGAATAATCTAGGAAAGTCTGTGGTCAAGTAAGAACTTAAACCTATATCTCTCAGCCTCAGTCCAGCACTTAAGCATGGGCATTAAGCCATTAAAGTGGCATTAGGGTAGGAGAGTCACCATTCATGCATTTCCTCCTTCAAATCTAGGGAATCAAATTATCTTCCCTCTGGGCAACTGTTGTCTTGATACTGCGACTTTTCTCCTTTTTTTAATTTGTCAGAATTGTTCTGGAGTTGGGCAACCCTAGAATGTGCCCAATATATTACATACATACATGCAAATATACATACATACATAACATATATACAGCACATACATATTTATGAATATGTTTTCCAACTACGATAATGCCTTATCACCACCCATGTTTACTGATTTTTTTTTTAGCAAAAATACGTTTTTTCTCCAAATGTTAATCTGATTCAAGATTAAGCTGTTCCAGGAGAGTTCTGGGCCAGCTTAATTTGAGAGACCAAGTTCACAATATTTTTTTGTTCTACTGACTGGCAGGTTGGCAGCTTTTACAAGTCAATTAATTGAGGTGCTTGGCCATCTCTGTAGAATTTTCTAAAATGGCTTCCTCAGATTTCTGGTAAGGCAAAGACACAAACCTTTAGCCATAGGGGTTCACAATAATATGCCAAGGAAGATGAAGGGTTATTTAATTGTTAATTTAAGTACTTATGCATGCCTCTTGAATACATTTCTCCCTTAAACCCAATCAGTCTCACAATTCCCATTCATACATAAATCCCAGTCCTTCGGTTCAATTTCCACAACAGGTACCATACTGTTTTATTGCTGTTGTCTTTTAATGGCCATCATCTTTACCAACATTCCCTCCTCACTGTTATTGCTCCAATTGAAGGTCAAATTGGCACTGGTGCCAGTTGGTCAACCAGCTCCTGTTTTCTATTTAATCTTCCAATTTTTTTTCTATCATACCCATTGGTCATTTGCATTCAATTGTGTTCCGCCCAAAATTCTCTCCGAACTTCCTGATTCACTCTCACCTTTGCTTTGAGTTCAGTGGCATTTTCCTTCAACATTCATCCTGCGTATTCATTTCAAACCCAAAGATTCTTCTAGTCCAAACAATCCAGCTGCAAGCCATCTTGATACCTTATCCTAATATTCTGGGAAATTGATTTTTCAGGGTTCTTTCCTATGTGGAGAGAATCCCATATATACAACTCACACATAGTGTACTGCAATTATTCAGAATTTCAGATGATGGTATAGAACAGAGGTCTCCAAACTTGGCAACTTTAAGACTTGCGGACTTCAACTCCAGCTGGCTGGAGAATTCTAGGAGTTGAAGTCCACAAGTCTTACGAGTTGCCACGTTTGGGGACCCCTGATATAGAAAGATAGAATCAGGGGCAATGGGACACAATCTTGCATTTGCAATGAAGATGAAAAGGGACCTTCCACTAAACTGGAGAAAAGGTCAGTATTTTCATCACGCCTTTCTTAGCTTATTTAAGTTATATTGCATAAGGCCAGCATCATATAAAAGCGATAGGTTAATAGGGGAGGGACTCATGACAGGCATGTGAATTGCAGAGACTGTCAGCCATCTCAACCTGGTCAGCTAGAAAAGAAAGACTCTCAAGTCCATTGTTCAAAAAAGTACACTTTACTAAAGCCAACTGGTTACAAAGTAGAAAAGGTGGATCTGAGGTTTTGTGCCCAAAACATCTGGTTAACTCTTCCGTTCTCCCCCCGGTTATCTTAAACTATCCAATTACATTCAAACCAATTGTTTTGGCAACGTCCCTGGCTTGGCAGGCTGGATGATCTCACTTTCCATTCCATGACCTTGAAGTGGCCAGTGGCTCCCATGGGACTCCCAAAGGGAAGTTCCGACTCCCTTCATCCCAACGCCCCTTTACCTCCCCTCAGCTCCCTCCCCCCATTGCTTATGGCAGACTGGCATCTGGCAAAGCATGGCTGGTGTAGCAGGATGACAGTCTTGACAGAGACTTGATGTGATTGGCTATTTCAGATGCTGGACACATCTGCTGTGATCTGTTACAGATGATAACATGGCTTCTTTTTACAGGGATATGCAGTTCTGGTACCAGCTGAGAAGTGAAGAGCTAGAAAATATGCAAGCAGCTTACTTTGGTTTGAAAGGCAGGAACAACAACAACAACAACAAAAATATTAAAACCCAGGCGGAGTCTGATGGTGGTAGTAATGTGGCGTATGACAACCAAGGCTTCTGCAGGTAAGGAAGAGACCAATTGGTATTGTGCTGCATTTCCTGAGCAGTTTTTACAGGTGACTGGACAATCTACTTATCACACACATCTCAGCACTCTTTGTCATTTTTGTGTACAGCTCCATCTTGCAGAGTGCCTAAAAATGACTCTGTCATTCAAAGCTCTGTTGAATGTTCTGTTTTCCATACAAAACTACATGGTAAAATAAGCCTCTAGATCATTCTCAGGGTTGCTCCTTCAAGCCTTCTCTGCATTCCTTCCTCTAATTTAAAATGCACCACTGTAGTTATACTGTGTAGTTTTATTTATGATAATGCTACATAAGCTATAAAAGTTAAACTGCATCTCCAGTCACTCTGCAGATCAAAAATCAAGCTGCATATTATGCAGAGTGCATGACATGTTAGTTTATCTTCCACATTTAATTTCATCCTTCCAGAAATGAAAGAAATGGAGAACGACCAATGTAGAAAATACTCAGCCTCTTTATTTGTCTGTGTAACAGCCAGCTGATGGTTAGTTTTCCTGCAGGGTATGTAATTATGGACCAAGAAGTTGTTCCATGCATACCAAAGATGAACCATCATGGCATCAAACAGGAATAGGACCTAATTCATCAGAGTTATTTGGATGATGGGGGAAAAAATAATCCAGTTTGATATTATCAGCTTTAGTGTTTTTCACTAGTGCTTCCAGGAGTATGACTCTCTTCCCATCATGCTGTAATAGGATAAAAAACCTATATCTCCCTTATCTTTAATTATACCTTTAAAATGATGTGAAGCTACAAGTTATGCATTAAATATAAATGTAATGTTTAACCCTAAACAAAGCCATCTGATGATTTGCCTTTGAAAGTAATCTTAGGCTGCTTGTAGTGTATCTGTTACTTAGCTAAATAAAAGTTCTCACGATTGGTAAAATGATTCCATTTTTTAAAAAAAAATGCTAAATATAAATAAAGGAACTGCTTCACTGCTGCAATTGTGCTGGGAAATTAAAACCCATTTTTGCTATTCCACCAAGATTGTTCCCTTTTAGAGAATCCAAAATCTAACACAGGTGCAATTCCCCCACCCCACCATATAGGAATGGAAATGTAACAGGACAAAATTTGCAAGAATTTTGTCTGTAACTACTTTGTGCCACTTTGTCTCTACTTTGGAAGAAATCTGTTTAAAACTGAGCTGCATTAGCTGCTCCATCTTGCTTCTGATAATGGGAAAAGTTCTTGCTGCGGCACTACCCTTAATTTGTGAAGGTATTACGGCCGTTTTCGCTGCTAGAGATAGAAAGAAAGCTAAGTGTAAAATGGCTGCTGTGCCTTGCAGTAACTTGCAAAGGTCAGAGCAGATAATATAATAATCTCCTGCTCCTGCTGTACGGCTATCCAAGTCTCCCTAAGAAGCCACTCCTATGTACCCCATTAGTTACTCCTGCCTTGTACTAGATCAGTTGGAGGATTTCCAGCATTCAATTATTCCTGCTGCAGTTTCCAGTCTACCCACCACTGGGCCAGAAATTGCCCTTGTAGAAGGACAAAGGAATCTCCTTATGGCCTCATTAATACCACTTTAGCTCCACAGGAAACAGTTTTATGCCATATCCAGCTCTTTATCCATCTAACCCAGCCTTGTTTCCACTAACCAACAACACCGGTCTTTCTTATTCCTATCTGGCCTATCAATTCAAGGTGCCAGGGACTGAATTTATGACCGTCCCAAGGGGCAAACGAAATATTGTTCTACACTTACTTTTATTATCTGAGTTATAATGTACATTTCTAGTATAGTATATACCCTTTAGTAATAATCGATACCTTTATTTTTATCCATTTTTTGCCTGGTAGTGGTACCTTGCAAAATCATTGTTACTAACAGCTCAAGGCAGTTCTTCAGATGTCTTTTCAGAATTCCTAGAAGGTCTGAGATACTGATTTTTTTTAAGTCTTCCAAATACAGGTTGCCCTTGACTTACAACCACAACAGAGCCCAGAATTTTGATCCTAAGTCATAATGGTTGTTACTGTAAGTGAGTCACTGTGTGAGCTGGCTCAATTTTATAACTGTTTCTATGACAACCATTAAGTGAATCACAATGTCAAGGTTCCAAGTAATATGTCCCCAGAATAAAAATCTAAGGTGCCCATTTATTAGGACAGGAATCTTCAAACTTGACAGCTTTAAGACTTCAACTCCCAGAATTCCTCCTCCAGTCATGTTAGCTCAGGAATTCTGGGAGTTGAAGTCCACAAGTCTTAAACTTGCCAAGTTTGAAGACCCCTGTGTTAGGAACATATCAAATTTGCAAGGCCTTGGTATAATTCCAACTCTGACCAGACCTTGTAATTACACCCATTAAAAGCAAAAGTTTGAAAACCCCCCAGTCATATTCTCCAATCAGCACACAGTCCTTTGGTCCAATGACTCCAAACTGCTCCTTCCGCCAGCTGCAGGCACCTTCTCAATTCCCATGGGAAGGAATGCCAACTAGCCATAACATTCCCCCTTATCTCTACAACCCCCCTTCCTTCCTGCTGCTAGAATGTGGCGAGCCTGAAGCACCGTTAAAATCCTTAGCAGAAACCCTAAAGAAAGTTAAGAAAAAAGAATAGACAAAGGCTACAATAAAATATGGCTGCACAGATGTCAACTTCAGGGTCGACCCATAAGTCATTAAGCAAACCATATGGTCATTAAGCAAATCTAGAATATGCCAATGGGTGGGGTTTTTTGCCACTTTCTGCTGGAAAATGGTTAAAAAGTCACAAATCACAGTCACGTGACCACAAGACACTGCAACCAGTCATAAGAGATTAAGAGCAAGCTGAGTGTGTGAACTGTCTATCACTTACCACTTTGCTTGGCATATGATTGCTACTTTCTCCAATGAATGTCTGGCATATGATAGCTACAGTGACAAAGTATATTACCTCAAAGGAGTAGCATATGTGGCGCAGTGGTTAGAGTGCAGTACTGCACACTACTTTCTGCAGCCAGCTGCCTACAATTTGGCAGTTCAAATCCCACCAGGCTCAAGGTTGACTCAGCCTTCCATCCTTCCGAGGTGGGTAAAATGAGGACCCAAATTGTTGGGGGCAATATGCTGACTCTGTAAACCACCTAGAGAAGGTTGTAAAGCACTATAAAGCGATATATAAGTGCTATTGCTATATGTCCATTCCTCTCTGCTAGCTGCTTCCTGCTTACTTTAATCCCAAAGTTTTTATGGTGGTGTGATGATCCCAGGACTATGGGGGCTGATTTTTTTTTAAGCCAACTTGAGCCATTTAACCAATTAAAAAGGAATGGGCAGTCAGTAGAATCCCCAAGCTATGAATGGGCCCAGAATGTGACTAAACTCAAGAGAGTGAGACTGAAACTGGTGTTAAGATAGAGCCTTCCATCTTAACTTTAGGGTTAGTTTGATTTATTTTATTGATCAGTCTCATGAGCTGCCCTAAGGATACCTTTGTCCCATGAACCAAAGCAACCAACATGCATTTTTTTTACTATATCTATTTCAGTAACACTGAAGAATTGTATATGGCACTCTCTCTATATCAATTGATATATTGCAATTGGTCCACTGGATTATGTGGAAAATGAACCTTGAAGCTGACAAATGAGATGCCAGTTTTGTGTGTCACTTAAGGGATATTGTATAATGAATTAGATAGAGTCAAATGATCCCAACACATAAATTGCTGTTAACAGTAAAGAGGAATGGCAGTAAAGAGGAATGATTGGAGTAAGAGCAATCTCAAAAAGGCCCATCATGTATAATGTAAGAAATCCAATTGGAAGACAATAAATTAGATGTCATTTTTGCACACTATTTCCTACATTCTTGTCCTCACATAACAATTGCTATTTTTTTTTAACATAGTTATGCCTCTCAAAGCTAAGACAATGTGCCAAATAGCTAAATGCTCTGGAAACCTGTGCCAAGCTTTTATCCACCAAGGGCAATTCCTTTATTTATTCTGAAGAGAAAGAAGCTGTCAACTTTGAACATTAGACATTCCTCACATTTATCTTAATTTGCTTTAACAAACAGATAAAAGTTTCTTTTCCACTACTTGGATGTTCTTACAGCATCCTGCAAAGCAATGCCTTTTATGAAAAACATTGGGCCAAATACATCAGTAGCTTAAATGCTTTGCAACTGAAATCCTGTATGCTCAGAACAGGAATGTGTTTTTCAGATCCAAATAAACCTATTGGATGGATTCTTTTTTACATATGGTCCTTCTTTGTGAATTAATTTACTAATTCATGTGCAAGAAATTAATTTAAACCCTTTTTCTCAAATACTTGCCCACCCTTTTGTTACTATTACGTGATTTGGCCACCTTTAGATGTCAACATGTGAAGGAATCTTTAGAGTTTGGCAAAAATGTTTAATGAACAAGGGGCCCCTGGAGACCAGAAACAAACAGAAGTGTTCAGAAGGCCAAAAATGAAGTTATAACAAATAATGAAGCAATGCACTTTATTAAAAAAAAAAAACAAGGAGGTTAATCACTGAACATTCTTTCGTTCCAATTAGCAGTGTAAAAGCTAACACAGAGATCTGAAGTAGTTAATAGTAGGCTATGAAGAATGCAGTATATTCAATTAAAGGAGAGAGAGGGACAAAAAGGGAGTTCAGAGAAGGGCGGGGAAATAGATGATTTCGAGAAGCAATTTACTCTAATGGAGCTCACACAGAGTAAAACTATATAGGCAGAAAAAGCAGGAAAATCAAAGCAGAAACTAAACACACCAGAAGACTTTGTGCCAAATTGGGTGAGCAGTTCAATTTAAGGCCAAAAGAGTAAGGCTTGCCAGCAAGCAAATAAGTCAGTAGCTTTTGAATTCAGCATTAATGGCTCTTGCCATAGTACAAAAAGGGCAGGAGGCTTAAAGGTGTGATGTTGAAACTTGAAAGAAGACAGAAAGTGTAAAGGGACTTGCCCACTTGTTTGTACTGGCATCACTTTTCAGGGAAAGGCGGTACAAAGGGAGATTTCTGGACAGAAAAGAAGATAATTGTTTTGGGATAGAATTCTTTATTGGCCAAGTGTGATTGGACACACAAGCATCTGTCTTGGTGCAGATGCTCTCAGTGTACATAAAAAAAAGACAGATTCATCAAGAATCATAAGGTACAAAACTTAATGATAGTCATAGGGTACAAGCAACAAACTTACAGTCATACAGTCATAAGTGGGAGGAAATGGGTGATAGGAATAATGAGAAGATTAATACTAATAGTAATTAGCAAAGAATAAAAATAGTAAAGAGTTAAGTCAATATTTCCTGGAGATGCTGACCTGGATGAGCTTTCTTGTGGGGTAAGGAGTTACCTAAGAAAGTGGACGGCACACCTAGCAATACAAAGGACAATACAAAGTGTGCTGCCTTCCCTGAACACCTGTTCAGGAATAGCCATTTTAAAGAGGGGACTAAAACAAAAAGGTCATTAGCTTAGGAATGACTATCTTCAGAGAAAGAGATGAGTGGTAAGGAAGGGTGATAGAAACTACTGTTAACAAAGAGAATCAAAATGTGATTGCTGAGTAGTGGTATTGATTTGGTTAATCATTTTTGTTTTTAGGATTGACATAGAGGAAAATACTCTGACAGAACCTTCTTCTTGCAGGATTATCTGGGGTGAATTTGAACCTGCTGGTTTTAATGACTGATATGCAGTCATATGTGGTTTAAACGTTGGTTCTCATTAAATGGTGAAAGCCTCCAGGGAAGTGTTGGGAGGTTAACCAGGATGATTGTGTAAGCATCTTCAGGATGGAAGTAGTATTATTGGCCTGGAAGAAGATGATGCATCCCCTCTTCAAGAAACCTTAACAGGCCTAGATAAGTGTCCCCTTAACAGGCCTAGATAAGTGTCAAATACTCTCCAGCCTTCCCTTTTTTCCTGGAGCTCCTGAAGTGATGATTGGTCAATGGAACTGAAGCAAGCAATGATTGCGATTCCAAGGCATGAAGGGCTGAAGATACCAATTCTCATTTTCCAATACAAACTTCTTTCCTCATACAGATAACCTCTTCTGTCATCACCGAACAGCACCTGGTAAAGATGGGTGAGACAAATCTTATCAGAGATCTAACCTGACCTCCTGAAAGAACTTAGACCAAGGGTCACCTGTGGCTCAAGGACTGCAGGATCATCATCCTGATAATTTCTTATATTTATGAAACAACATAATATACAGTATATAGTAGATCCATCCACCAAACTATGCAGTAGGTGAGCTACAAGTGGGTTTCTGGTATGTAGATTTGCAAAATAAATGTTTGATTTTTCTAAAACTCTGCATTCATAAAAAAAAAAACTAAAGAATTTTAATGAAGGTTGTTGC
Organism: Pseudonaja textilis; assembly: GCF_049901715.1. Lineage (NCBI taxonomy): Eukaryota > Metazoa > Chordata > Lepidosauria > Squamata > Elapidae > Pseudonaja > Pseudonaja textilis. Next base: position 52,493,347 of record NC_141991.1, read on the forward strand.
TAGTTTATCTAGCTGAAATTCTAATAGGAAATGTCACTGGTTAGGTAATTTAATTGCTGGTTAAACTGCAAAAAGCTGATGGGTTTCATTAAGTATGATAGATTGTCTTCTGAGGATTGGTTGCACAGCTGCTACGTATCAATAGCAAAGAAAAATATTTTGGTTGGTTGGTTGGTTGGTAAGAGCTACTGTTAGACTACCAGCCCAAGTATTTGCAGTTATTTTTAGATGTTGCTATCTCTGAAAGACTGAGATATTATATATTATGGGAATCTTTAAAAGGTTAAATCAGGATGCTTTTAGCTGAGGATTGCAGTGAGAGAAAGTAGAGGATTGAATGAAAAGAAACACACTGAGCCTCCAGGAAAATTGCCACTGGGAAGAAAAAGAATAAACATTTGAAATGAAATGGGTTATTGCCTGTGGGAACTCACAAATAAAAAAAGCAATCCGAGGTGCAAATCTTCACTAGTTAAACTTGGAAATAAAACCACTAAATTTGTAGGGTTATCTATTTGAGTAGACTTATCAAGGGCTTTAAGATGCTACCGTATATTTTTTCTGCCACAAATTAACTTAACAATATACCTGGAAAAGGAAGTGCTTCATCAAAATGAATGAAATTGGTTTAATATGTTTACTTAGCAGTAAAGATCTAAAGCAAGAGTGTCAAACTTGAACACATCACGTGCTGTATTGCATCATGTGATTTTTTTGCCTTTGCCGAGTGGGGAGGCTGTGGCCTGCATGTGACGCATCCAGCCCATGGACTGCCAATTTGACACGCCTAAATTCTAAAGCAAACAAGAAAGTAGATATTATGCCTAATCACCAGGCTCCAGTAAACAAAAATTTCCACAATAGATATTTTATTGATAAAAGCAACTGCAAACTCTAGTAACACTGCATATTTGAATAAGTGGCATTAGACATCACAAAACTCACTGTTCTGATCCCCCAAATAATAACTGCTTCTGTTATCTCACTTTGTCAGTGTGATATCCATGCCATTTTTCTAAACTTGTGTTTCTCAACCGTCACAACTTTAAGATGTAGGGACTTCAACTTCCAGACTTCAACTCCCTAAGCATGCTGGCTGGGAAACTCTGGGAGTTGAAGTCCCTATATCTTAAAATTGTCCAGGTTGAGCAAGACTGATCTAAACGTATTTCACAGACAATTAGAACATTCTACAAATAAAAGGCATAGGCTCTGCTAATTCTAAAATTCTGCTTATACAGTTGTCACAGTTCTACAGCTGGTTTCTAAAAGTCTTTCCTGATGTTCATCCCACCCTGGAATCAGTTTATTGTATCTATATTTGAAAGCTTTATTGTATCCTAAGACCAAGAGAAATTCTATAACTATCTGCTGAGCAGTCCTTTTAAGCATAATGTAGTTTCAGAATTAGCATATAGAATTGCAACCATTGACATATTTTGCTGATTTTTCTGATCCTTTAAAACACATTTAAATTACTATTCATCACCACATCTTGAGGCATCAAATACCACAATTTTCCCTCCCTCCCATCCTGCCTTCCTTTTCCACATCTTCAGTCAATCATTTAACTTACACACAATTTTTGAAGGAATGCAAGTAATACAGTTTTTAAAACAATAAAAGTAAACAGCAACAGCAACTAATTAACAGCAATATGTTGCAACTAATTATGCCATATATTAAAGAGACATCACAAACAAATCAACCTCCTCCAGGCTTGCTGGAAAGCCAGGAATCATAGACTTAAAAAAGAATGTTGATCTAGATAGAAAGGCTGATATACAAGGATCCATAAGCAGTTTCACTAATGGGCTTTGGAGCTGGATGCCTGCCAAATCTTATTGGATTTATAGATTTAATCTATCTGTCCCCAATCTGGTGACCTCCAGACATTTTAAGCACAACTTCCATCATTCCCCTCAGTGTGACTATCAGTAATAATAAACTGTATCTAGGAAGCATACTGGGGCTACTTAGATTTATTAGATGGTGTTTCTTTAAGATAGGATCAACTTTTCATTTTAAATATGTAGATTTTTTTTTTCTGATGCTGCAGTCTATATGGGCAATAACCAGGCTTCAAAACATTAGTCCCTTTTTGCATTTTTATGGATAGTTAGGAAACTGGGCTGGAAAATAATCTCACAGGAAAAGGACATATTTATTCTGTATTTTTGTGAGATTAAAAAATACAAAAACCACACAGCTGAAAATTGTTGGTTTTGTCACCCAATTTCAGTGGCATAATTGGGAAATAATCTAATGGTTGCAGAAGTTAGACTGGAGGGACCAACCCTGCTTTATCTTATATAGGGTTTGGAGTTTTCATATATAAGAATGGAAGACACATTGAAAATAATCTTAATTAAACATGCCCCAATATTTTATTCAAGTAGTTGGAATTCTAATTAAAAACATTAATGAGAAAGGTATACAATAAGATATACTACTCTGGTATGCCCTCCATTTTCTAATATAAAAGTATTCTTTTTTTTATTCTTTTGTTTTCTGTGCTCTGGTATTAATCTTATTTTTACAAACTAGCAACTTTTTTTCTCCTTAATCCTCAATTAATACTTCTTTTTAAGGTTGTAGGACAAATTTATGTCATTTGACTATTTAAAAATTATTTCAACCCCTATTCCTGTGGATAGGAATAGTCTTGAGGCCATAGAGAGCTCGGGGGAGTGGGAAAAATATTTCTTTGAAAGACCAGAAAGTATTAACAGTCCTTGATTAGTTGGAGCAGCAGAATGGACCGATATAATGGAGTTTCCTGTGTTTGAATGACTTTGCTATCCAAATAAGTAGATGGGACAGCGGCCCTCAACCTTTTGGGCATCAGGGACCGGTTCCGTGAAGAGATTTTTCTGCAGACTGAAAGGGGATGTGGCTTCACGTGGTGCTTGCATCCTGCAGATAGGGCTTCACTTCTTTGTGCGGCCCGGTTTCTGGCATGCCGTGGCCTGGTGCTGGTCCATGGATGGGGGGGGGGCAGGTGTTAGGGACCCTGAGATAGGAGACTTAGATAAATCATAGAATTGATATATGGCACTCCTATCCCTTCAGTGCGTTTTTCATGTTTGTTGTTGTTACTACTACTACTATTACTATTTTTTTTATTAAGGGAGGCTGTCCAACTCCAGTATGCCTCTGGACAACTTAGAAAAAAAACAATAGAAAAGAATCTGAAGCCTCTCGACAATTACTTCACTGTTTTACACCATACCAATTGTTAGTGAAGGGAATGTAGGTTTTAGAACACCAGGAGAACGAAGAAAGGAAGTCCTTCTAGGTTCATGTACAATCAGTGTAGAATATTTTTTTTAAATTTGTCAAGCATGTATTAGATTACAAATATAATTGGAACATGATTATGATTACATGAAATAGGTATGAATAAAAGGTGACATTAGGAAAGGGTGGGGAGGCATGTTGGTGCTCTTATGCATGCCCCTTACAGGAATGGGGTGAGGTCAACAGTAGACAGTCTAAGGTTAAAGTTTTGGGGGTTTGGGGAAATATGACAGAGTTATGAATATGACAGAGTTGAAAGTAAATGGCAAATCTCTATGCCTGTTTCTAAAATGAGGAGAAACGATATACAGGAAAAAGGACTATATAATATAATATAATACCACTGTATTAGGACTTGTTTTAATTACACTTTGTATACCCCCTTGATTTTTTGGGATATAGAGTAGCATAAAACTATTTTGAATTAAAGATAAATCAGTGATTTTCAGGTTGTTCTGCAGTTAATCATTTGAATCTAAATAATTTCCTTTTGGTGAAGATGACAAAGTCAAACAATATAAAGCGATGTAATTCTGTTTTCTTTATATAGTATTATGCTGTTGCAAACATTGTGTTCCCTTGTGCATGATTTTCTCATAAAGAATCTATTACTGCCACTAAAATGTATATTTTGAAACAAGAATTTTTTTTCCACTCCCTTTTGGAAGAAATTTATTTGCAAAGCTATTTTTAAATCTGTCAGGAAATATATGGCCACACTTATAATGTCTTAACTATGTGGGCATTTTTTTATTGCTAGTGTTATTAACATTATTATCCCTTCTGGCAAAAAGCAATAATAACAAAGGAAAATTAAGGAGATTTTTCTGAATGCCATTGGAGCTTACTGTATTATTATTTATTTTTTTAAAAAAGGAAGAGCAATGCAAAATAAGACCAAAACTACAGACACCAATCAAACTGTCAAAATATAAAGCTGATTCTACAAGTGAAGTCTACATGTAAATACAGTTATTCATATGCATTTGTAGGAATAAAAATGTGTATTTATGTACATATGCACCCTGTTGTCGTATAATTTGCACCTTTGATACATTCCTTATAAACTAAAATACTTCAGAATTTAGAAGTACAAAGAAGTCATCCCTCTGTTGAAATGATAGCCCTTACTTACTGAACTTTCAAATTTACATTCCTCACAGATGCTTTCCAAAACTGGGCTGCTAAAAGTCGTAGTCATTGTTTGATTGCTGTAAGCTAAATAAAAGGTGAAAAATTAATTTAATCAGGGTTGCTCCTTCCAGTTTCACAGAATCTGTGACTGAGTTGCCATTTGCAAGAGAATAATGAAGTTTTAAGGAAAATAATGATGAAAATAAAGCCAAAGTGAGTTGGAATATTCATAAAACGTACCACCTCCAGAAATCTGCTATATGATCGATCAAATTCCCATTAGAGTTGTCTCCACATTTCCAGGTAACATAGACAGTCATTTTGACTTAATGGTTAAGCCACCAGTTAGAAACTAGGTGAGTTCTAGTCCCATTTTAGGCATAAAAACCAGCTGAGTGACTTTGGATCACTTAGTCTTTCTCAACATAGCTCATCTCACAGGACTGTTGAGGCAGAAGAATAAAAGGAAGGAGCATTAGGCTTGTTTGCCACCTTGAATTATTTACACAAATAATAACAGTGGAGAAAATAATCTTTATTTAATCTAATCATTTATACTCTTTTAACATCTGTCATGGTGATCCAGAATCACCAATTTGAAAGTAAAATGAGCACAAAAAAATCACTCATAGTATAGTGGGCTCTAATAATAATTTGATCATTTAATTGATCAAATTATTAGTGATATGTATTCTGATAGAAATAATTTGTTCAAGGAGACTTCTTTGGAATTCTGTAAATATGGGATGTGAGAAATCTTCAGTAATTGTTGCCATTAAAAACATTGTGATCGATGTTTTAATAGCATTCCTAGAGATAATTGATTTTTCCCAGGCTCGACTCTGTTCACAATTATGGTTTATTTTTATAAAAATCAAACTTGAGTCAAGATAATTTGATTTAGATAAATGAAGTTTTATTGAGATTTTAAGGTACAGTTTTTAATGACATTTATTCAATGTCTACTAGTGTTTTAAGCCTAACATGTAATTATTTCAATAATTTCTTTTGTTTTACTATGGCAAAAATATTCTACCTGCTGTTTCTTTGACATAAAACTTCAAAGAATATTCTAGAGAAGTGCCTTTCAGACTTGGCAACTTAATGCTGGCTAAGGCGTTCTGGGAGTCAAAGTCCACACATCTGAAAGTTGCCAAGTTGGAAAATCAACTGTGCACAATCAATTTACAGAAGGTTTGGTGGCTGGATTTTTTAAATCATTTGTGTCTGAGGGAACTTTCTATTTGAATTACTATTGCCTTCTGCCAGACCTTAAAATTGAAAATGATCTTCTATACCTTCCAGAAGCTAGGAATCAGAGACAGACGTAGCTAACAACCACACCTTTCCCTTCAAATTATATTGTACATCCTTTCCTCTCTTGTTGGCCTTTCAGTTTCACTTCTGACTTTTATTGCTTTGTAAAATTTTATCCAGAGCTCTATCCAATGTCATTAATCCATTAATACAATGTCAGAAGCACAAAGTGTGGTATTTGGTGAATTATTTCCTATAATTGCTCTTGCATAGCTTCAACTCTCCCTAAGGCCATTGCAAAAGTGGTGTTTGAATGTCAGAAACAATAAATTAATAGAATTCCAAAGAATCCAAGTGAAGAAAGTGCCATAAAGAAGGCTGTGTAGATGTGGATTATGCAAAAGTTTCTTTCCAGTAAAGGTCAGTGTGAAGACTGCAAAGCTGGTATACAGTGCAGTTGAGAATAGACTTTCTAGTTTTTGATTCTTGGGTCATTGAATGGGAAAATGGCAGAACTCCCACATTGAAGCATCAGGGTGCTAAGGGAGGGATGAGGATGCTGCAGAGAGTTGCAGGAGGCAGTGGGAAGGTCATACTGCAAGCTATGTGTGAATCTAAACGAGGCTTTGAATGCCCAGCACGAGCTGAGTGCAATCAGAGGGGGAGCTTGGTTGGCTCAGCAGAGCATGGATGAATCTAGAAAGAAGTTGAGGGAGAACTTGGAAGGCCCAGGGCAGGCTGCAGGGGAGTTGGGGAGATACTGAGCCAGCAGAGATTGCACAAAAATGGGAGGATGCTACAAGTGGAAATGACTTATCAGAGCAACTTCTGATCTTTCCTGCTGGATTCCCCACCGACTTCACTTGTGAGAAGCTAATGGAATATCACAAATGATGATCATAGGCCATAGCTCTCTGAGATGTCATATTTGCAAGCTAGGCATCAAAGGACCTCTATTACCATCCCAGTGCCAAAGAAGCCCTCCATCAAGGAACTGAATGACTTCAGACTGGTTGTTCTAACATCTGTAGTTACAAAAAGCCTTGAAACACTAGTGCTGGCCCGCCTGAAAACCATCATGGATCCGCTGTTAGACTCCTTGCAGTTTGCCTCCCGAACATATAGATCAGCAGATGATACTGTTAATATGCCTCTGCACTACATCCTACAACATCTTGAATCTCCAAAGGCCTCTGCAAGGATCCTCTTTGTAGACTTCAGCTCAGCATTCAATACCATCATTCCAGATATTCTTCTAAGTAAATTAAACCAACTAGCAGTACCTGACCAAACTTGTAAATGGATCATAAGCTTCCTAACAGACAGGAAGCAGCAGGTGAAGCTAGGCGGAATCACATCCTGTACAATCAGCACACACCCCACCCAGGCTGTGTGCTCTCTCCACTTCTCTCTATATACCAATGACTGCATCTCAAAAGATTTATCTGTTAAAGTACTGAAGTTTGCAGATGATACAACAGTGATTGGTCTTATTTGAGACAATGAGGAATCTGCATACAGATGGGAGGTTGAACACCTAGCCTTGTGGTGCAACCAGAATAATCTTGAACTAAACACAGTCAAAACCACAGAAATGATGGTATGTTTTAGCAGAAACCCTCCTATACTACCACCTATTACAATCCTAGACAACAATAGAGACCTTCGAGTTTCTAGGTTCTATCATATCTCAAGACTTAAAATGGACACCTAACATCAAAAATGTCATCAAAAAACCACAAGAATGTTTTTTCTGCGCCAACTCAGAAAGCTCAGGCTGTCCAAAGAACTGTTGATACAGTTTTACAGAAGAATTATTGAATCTGTCATCTGCACCTCTGCAGCCAAACAAGAGAGACACAGAGTTCAACAGATAATTAAAACTGTAGAAAAACAATTGCTACCAACCTACCTTCCATTGAAGAACTGTATACTCCATGAGTCAAAAAGAGGGCTGTGAAAATATCTACAGACCCCTCACATCCTGGACATAAATAGTTTCCTCAAAACAATGTTATAGAGCATTGCACACCAGAACAACAAGACACAAGGACAGTTTTTTCCTGTGTGCCATCACTCTGCTAAACATCTAATTCCCACAACAGTCAAACTATTTACTAAGACTGTATTACTATTATTCTCATCCTTCCTATTACCTATCTCCTTTCTACTTATGACTATAACCTTGTTTACAATTTATATTATATCATTTAGTTTCCTAGTATGATTTTGATTGCTTATTTAGTATCCTATGACTATCACTAAGTGTTGTATCTTATGATTCATGATGAACGTACTTTTGATGACTATGATCATGATTTATCACTTATATCTTTTATGTACACTGAGAGCTTATGCACCAAAGACAAATTCCATGTGTCCAATCACAATTGTCCAATAAAGAATTCTATTCTGTTCATCCAGTAATACAGTTAACAAGCATGTATGTATGTATGTATGTATATGTGTATGTATGTATATGTGTATGTATATGTATTTATTTATTTGCTGGTTAATATTTTAAAATTGTCAAACATCTCTTGGCTTTATGTCATTTCAGGGAATAAAGTTTATGATTTTAAGTACTTCTACATGAACATAACTGCAATTGATTGTACTTTTCGATATTCTTTTATTGTTTTTTAATCAAACAGTACACATCTGGTGTTTAGACTGATTTTAAATTAATGCAACTATTGTTGAATAGTTTTGTAATTATTCATGTTACAAAAATATTAACTATGCATTTTACATTCTTACTTGTGCTTTTAATTTCAGAAGCCAGGCAAAATTGCAAAACTGTAGCTAAATTAAACCAAAACTATTGGTTTTTCTCCTCCAAGTAAATAAAAAGAATGCCTCTTCTTTGTTTTTCAGCTTCAAAGAAGACTGGATTAGAGACATGGCACAAACACGCTGTTCTGGAGAATGTGACTTACAAAATAAATCGGCAAAAACCAGTAATGCACTTGGTAAACATTTGGCCCCTGGACATAGTGGTGGTATACAGAGCATCCATACAGTACATGCGGTAGACGTTTACGGGCAGGATACAGATATCCTTGGAAAACTGCATACTCACTTACCTGGATAAACAGCCTCCAACCGTTAAAAGTTGTCTTGGACCAAAGGAAATTGTGAATACACATGCTTACTGAATGTGCCTTAAAAACAACATAAAAATAAATGTCTGTCCCTCATGTATCTGTTGCGGTAAATGCTATAATATAGCTATAATTTATCAAATTGCCCAAAATATGGAAAATTAAATTCAGTGTCACAAAAAAGCAAAATAAAATGCATTTTTTATATTTACTAGGGTAGCGCATGCTTAAAAAACAATTAAGAAGAAATTACTTGGATTTGCACAAACACAGCAGCACCTCCTTTCATTAAAGAAGCATAACTTACTCCAGGTGAGCTTCAGTAAATAGGTGCTGCTGCTTTAATGAATGGGAGAGAGGCTGTACTCTGTTCCAAAGCACTTTGGAATTATTTTGATGTTTGTGTGCACCTACAATTTAATATCGAACTACCATTTCTACACTTTGCTCAAAAAATAAAAAAGGGATGACATCAAGAAAGGAATTGTATATTGTTTTATGTGCTTCAATGTTGGCTCTTACCAGTTTGTACCTTTTCTGCATGTGAAAATCCTGATGATAGTGAGGATGAATTCAGAACTGCAAATTTAGTTTACCTTCTCTTTTTATAGATATAGATATAGATATAAAATGTATTTTTGCACAATAAGAAGAAACTGAAATAAATATATATTTTAATGAGAAATTGGTCAAACAAACATGTTGCTTCAGTGTCCGGATTGCATTATAATCTTCCATTCCAGGTCCTTTAACATGTGTCCAGACTATTTGAGCTGTGGTGATGCAAATGGTTAGAATGCAGTATTGCAGGCTAATTCTGCCGTCTGCCAGCAATTCAATCCTGACCGGCTCAAGGTTGATTCAGCCTTCCATCCTTCTGAGGTTGGTAAAATGAGGACCCAGATTGTTGGGGGCAATATGCTGACTCTGTAAACCACTTAGAGAGGGCTGTAAAGCTCTGTGAAGTGGTATATAAGTCTGAGTGCTATTGCCATTGTTAGGAGAGCTTCGGTACCACTTTTCCATTTATTGAATGTCACAGCAGCTAATGTAAAAATAAAGTGAAATTCTTTTGAAAACAAAAAAGCAAGTTCAAGTGTAACAACCTAATTTCAAAGCAAATAAGTGAAAAAAGCTGCCATATCAATCAATTGAAACTGAAATTACCCACTGGTGGCTTTAATAAAAAAAATCATAGGGTGCCTAAAAGGGATAAAATCAAAGTTATGTGAAAAAGAGAGAATGGCTTATTTTTTTAATAGCCATGCAATTATCCTTTGAAGCACAGCTTCTGATGATTATCTTAATAGAGGAGCTGATTTGTTCTTATAAGTATAAGAACGAAGATTATGAGAGAATAACAATTCTGAGATACCACCCTCTGATTCTTAAAAGTATTCAATGGTAATGAATTCTAACAAGTCAACAATAAAAAAAAATGCAATAATGGACAATACAAAGAAAAAAGTATGGCAAGGATGACAAAAAAGGAAAGGAAAATCCAAACAATCGGGGGTGGGGTGGGGAGGTCATTCACTATTTATTTATTAGGTTTTTATCCTGTTTCATATTATTTTATAACTCAAGGTAGTGAGAACACCTAATACTATTCCTTCCTCCACCACAACCCTGTGAGGTGGTTGGGGCTGAGAGAGAGTGACTGGCCTAAAATCACCCCACCAGCTTCATGCCTAAAGCGAGACTAGAACTTACAGTCACCTGGTTTCTAGGCTGGCACCTTAACCACTACATGAAACTGACTCTCACTAATGCTAATGCTAACTCATCCTCATGAAAGCCCTGAACCAAAGGTTCTAGTAGAGGTGTTGTCCAAAGTCTCAGTGTCACACAGTGGAACAGGGTTTTTAGACTGTTCCATGGAACCTAAGATTCTTAAAGAGCTTGATGAATTCCATGAGAGTCTAATGACAAAATGAAGAAATTCATTTAGAATCATAGCATCCTAGGACTGGAAGAACTTTGGATGTCTTTTAGTCCATCCCCTGTCCAAGGCTGGAATCCTTAATACCATCCAGGACAAATGATTATCCAATTTCTTCTTGAAAACCTCCAGTGATAGAGCATCCACAACTCTGGAGGAAAGCTTGTTCCATTAGATGTTCTCTTCAGCCTTCTCTTCATTAGGCTAAACGTATCTAATTCTCTTAACCATTTATTATATGATTTAGCCTCCAGGCTCTTCTCTGCACATTTTCTATGGCCTAGGCATTTTTTCTGTATCGTGTGTTAATTTACATACGATTTTGCAAATATTTTGGCAGCCTAATCATAAGAAAAAGCATACTCTAAATGCAGTAATAGAACGAACAAGCATAAAAGAAGTATCAAAGATCAAATATCTAGGATCATATACAATGCAATAAGGCAAACCAAGAATGAGGACACTTTGCTCCACTCCTACAATATAAGGCAGTACCAATCAGCACAAAGAAGCATCTCGTATAAGGCCTACTCATCCCCACCCTATGTGACCAGGGCCAAACATGGACATTTACAACAAAACATGAACAAAGTTAGTCACCACGGAAATGAGATGTTTTAGGAAAGCTGCCAGAGTGACCAGATGAGATAAAATCAGAAATGGGACCATAAGAGAAAGAATTGGCATAGAACCAATCTTAAACTATACACAAAAACAGCAAATAAAGTGGTTTGCTCGCCTGAAAAGGATGTCATGGGAGTCCTATACTGAACAAGGCATATACAAAAAGAGAAGGTTAAAGAACACAAGGCAGATCCAGAAGAAGATGGAGAAGCAACATCAAAGCACACTACAACAGCATCAGATAACAATGGTTGAGGCTGCCAGAAGAGCAAGAGCCAAAACTTTGTTTCTCCCCTGACACCTGAAATGGTAAAAGAGGAAGTAAAGAAGCCATAGCTAGTAACTTGTAAAAAAAAGTTTTACAGAATTTGAACATCAATATTCTGCACTAAAGTGTTGCAGCTATTATAACCATCTTGCAGATGTTGTGCCTCCAAGCCAGGACTGATTCCTGACAATTTCCTGGACATGTCCCTGTAGTTGTTTTTTTTAGCAAGATTTCAAAAGCAGTTTGCTCTTACATTCTCTCTAGGGCTGAGAGAAAGTGACTGGCTCAAAATCTCCCAGCTGGCTTTCTAGCTAAGGTAAGACTAGAGCTCATGGTCCCCTATTTTCTAGCCTGATAACTATTACATCAAACATATTGTTGATAGGGGATGACAAAAATGCAGAAAGACTACAAAAATAATGGGATTTTCATGTTCATGAAAATTTGAAACTTGCAACTCCTTGTTGCCTAGCTACTACTATATGCATCTTATACGTATAGCAGAGAAAACAGGAAGAGGCAAAAACTAGCAAACTAGCAATAGAGTGAAGGCAGATAAGGCTTAAGGAAGTGGCTGCTGGTGCTTCATAATGCATTTTGTTGTTCAGCATGTGGTCCCAAAAAGAGCAATAAACATTTTCACCTAGAGAACAATCTCTATCCCTATCAAAGACAGAAATGCACGAAAATAAGTAATACAGCATATTCCTATTAAACCATTTTAAAAAAAAAATCCAAAATAGAAATAATAACACCAACGATAATCAGAAAAAAACAAAGATACCAAGCCTTGGGAAAGCAGTAGATTTACAGAAGGAATATTATTAAAACATTAAGATTTAATTTAAGCAATTTGGTCCTGCAAAGTACAAGGTGCTTTATTAAGAAATTTCACCCAGACAATTTGGTGATGATTATCTTATGTTTCTTCTGTTTATGATAATGATATCCCTGGAGCTTTAATTATTGCTCATGTAAGAAATTATGAATCATTTAAAAAATGAATAAAAATGAAAAGAGATGAGTAAACCCAGCAAACATATAAACTAACACATTTAGAGAATTATAGTCTTCCCGTTTTTATCAGTTAATGAATTGGAGCAGGCTGTCTTGTAGATTGCTTTAATGTGCAAAAGAGCATGCAGTTCTAGCCATATGGTTCTTCCAGTTTTACCTCTAATCATCTAGTAGTAACAATCATCAATAATATGTGCACTTTCGATACTTCCACTGCCCCAGCTTCTACTCAACCTGTTTTATTGGTTGAATCTTGTTTGCATGATATAACAGTATTACGTGAGACAGGAAATGATCACAAGTAACAGTATTATTAAGAGCCTTCTGTTTTTATCAGGCTCACCTAGACAATTTTAGAATCAAAGCCAGACAACACATTACATAGTAAAACTCTGAAGGAAATGCTTATTACAAACTCAAGCAATAAGATGTTCAATGCTCCCTATGGCACCTATAATAATTCACTGAACATAGCGCAAAAAATCTACAAGTCTTAAGATTGTTGTGTAACCTCACACTCTTGAAGATAGCAAGCTGAGTTTCCAAAGTTTGGAATGGCATTGTTGATTATCCCATTCTGAACACAGCAAGCTAGCCTTAGCAACTTAGCTCATTGAACAATTATTTATGTGGCCCCTGTTCTGCCTCTACCTTCAATCGGGACACTAGTATATCTTCAGTGGTGCCTAATGTCACTTGACCTGGAAAATCAGGTGAATTTAATGGATCCTCTTCCGAGATAAGTGAAAGTTGTTCTTACTTCTTATACCTTACCTACCTCACTGATAGAATACCTGTCCAGAGATTCTTCAGGGGAATCATCTTTAAATTCCAGGAATCTGAAGGGGTCCATTCATCCAGTCTTATGTTTGAGTCCATTAATGGGTTGTTTACAGTTACCCAATTTTCCAGAGTACTTCCAGGATTTAAGAACCATTTTGCTCATGAAGCAGTAGATTCCCCCACATCTAACTATTGTATTTATTGGCTTTTAGCAGGTTTGTAGAATGATCTACCTACAAATTGTACAATTTTTAGTTATTATTGAATTACTTTCTATGCAACTGAGAACAGAAGGATACTCTTTATTTTGAGAGTGTGTCACAGTGGACATGTTCTATTTTTTTATTTTTTGGTATCTTAATCTGTAATTTGGATTTTTCAAAATAAATATTGCTATTCAGTTATTAATTGCACCTTTTTGTAGTTGATTAAATGATTTTTAACTGGATAATTAACCATTGTAGATTTCCCTGTAATTGTACTATAGAAAAATTACTTTCCAAAATTAATATATAACAACATCTTTATAAACATTATTCCAGGAAAGAAAAGGGTATGTCATTGTTTTGTCAACAGTATTGTCCAGTAACCCTTCAGTTAATCTCATTTCAAGCATTTTTAGGATGATTAACGATGGAACAAAAACAGTATACAGTCAGGCTGGACAACTTTCAGCAAAAAGAACTACAGTTAGGATTTTTAAAACCTTCATGAGCCATAATGAATGAAACCCAAGGGCAAAGAAATATCATTGGGTGACACATTCACCTTCCTTTCCCAGAGCAGCGTATTTTTCCAAGGGCGAAAAAGGGACCCCTGGTGGTCAAAGCTTTAATAAGGTGGACTCTCGAATTTTACTTTCACTTTTCCATAAACTCGTCATTAAACTTTTGTTGCTGGCAGCAGTTGAAGGAGACAATTTTTCGGCTTGCCAGATTTAATGGGCTTCTTTCAGTCATAGTAGGAAAAACTGTCATACCCATGGACAATGATCTTCAGAAAATGTAAGTGATAGATTGTTTTCCCCTCCTAAGGATGCCTTTTCCAACCGGGCTGCTGAGAGAATTGCGTTCTTGTTTTTTCAAGACAAGGGAAGCTTTGCTCAGAGGATAAGACAAGATGTGGGAAGCTTTAGAGAAAAAGGGAGCACCTACTTCCTTTTTTTCTCAACTTCCTTTTTTGTGTGTGTGGATGTAGTCTACTTATTTTTTGCAGGGATATATCAGGCTTTCTATTTATAACTTTTAACCATGTAAAAATCTGTTGTATGCAAGAATCTTCAGGGAAAAGGTTGTATGGTTTTTCAGCACCAGCAACCACAAGTAATCCTATTTTGGAGTGGATTTATTCTTCTGTGGAAAATATTTCTGATATTATTTCTGGGCAGGTCAAGGTAGCAGTTTATTATATAAACAATTACATGTACTAAAATGATATATTTGACTGTTAGGTTTTAGATCTGCTAATCTAAAATAGGTCTATCTTTAGAAGTGTGATTGTGACTTATAAAAGATAGGGTTATGTGGAGAAAGAACTCCAAGAATCTTTTTGAAAGATTCCTCTTGCTGCCAAGTTTAGAACTGAAATCAAGAGTTCAAGGAGGGAGATGTTTGCTTCCACCAATACCAGCAACTAATATTTGTGAAGGTTAAGCTTTTCAAAAGCAGCATTCTATATATAGGCAGCAATTGGAAACTTTTTCTATAACCTTGGTTGTAAAATCTACTTCAGATATTATTAAGTCACAACTGTGATTCCAAATGACCAGTCTTATCATATGTTTCCATAATTTGGAATCACATGATTGGTTGGCAAACTAAGAGCTCCATGTAGCTCTTAGAATAATTTTACTTCCTAGTGACTAAGAAAGTTGCCTGTAGCATCAGGTGTATTAACCACTCCCCTAGGCAAAGCACTGCACAGAGCCATGAACAGATGAATCACACTTCTCCTTATTTTTTGTTAACACGTCAGTGACATTAAGAACTGAGCATGCATATTTTACAAGGTCCTAACAGTGATGGCGAACCTTTTTGTTGTGGTGTGCTGAAAGTGCGCGCACGCATCACAGCATGCATGTACACATGCCAGCACCCACAATGCAATGCGACCCGCCCCCCCACGCATACATGTGCAACACCCCCCCACCCTCTTAACTGCACTGCGCATGTGTGCGCCTCCCAGCTGGTTTTTGGCCCGTTTGAGGCCTTTTTCGTCCTCCCGGATGCTCATGGGAAGCCTCTGCAGCCTTTGGAGGAGGCCAAAAAACAGGCCTCTCTTGGCATTTCTGTTATTTTCTGAAGGCCCATTTTTCAGCTTCCCAAGGCTGCAGAGGCTTCCCTCGACTCTCAGGGAGGCTGAAAATGGCCTCAAATGGCCCCAAAATCAGCTGGAAGACACGCACATGCACAGTGCAGATAAGTTTGGCTGGGGCTTGCATGCCTGCACAAATACATGTTGATTATTGGATTCCTGAACCAGAGAACCATTTCTTCTCAGAACTTTGGCTGGATTGTATTTTGCCTTGATTTCCAACTGTAAATTCCAGTCAGTTCTGTCCATAGTTCTAAGTTTGGCATTGTTCACATGATCAACTAATCTAAGCTGATCTAAAATGTGAAAAACAAACTTCTGAATCATTACCTAGTTATACTTTTATTGGAAATTCTAGAACTTGGAAATTTCTTTTAAAGCAGGGGTCCCCAAGCCCTTGGCTGTGGCCCTTTTGGAACTGGGTCACTCAAGCGCTGGGCAAGTGCACATGAAGGCAACCACCCCTTGTACAAAAGGAGCTGAAGGTGCACGTGCCTGCATTCCCCTCTCCCCCTGAAAGTCCACCAAGCCAGATAGTTTAGAGATTGTTGTTCTAGAGTACCCAGGTTATAGAAATTAGTTCTGCATTTTAACCCAAGCCCAAAACAGTTTCTCTAGAATGGAAGATGCTCGCCCACAGAACAGCAAAGAAATCAAGATAGTTGCATTTGAAAAGTTGGGAGCCATAACACTCAGCCTCCTAACCTTCTGAAGGGACAAAGATAATGCTTTCATGTCACTGGAAGGGGTTGGTTTAATGAAACAGCCATACAGCTTAGTCAATCAATGTTCTGGTTATTATATGCTCTTAATTTCCAAAATTCAATTGTGCTCTACAATACTGTGGTCAAGAAATTGAACCCAAGGTCAAGCTGTAATTTTATTTTAAAAGATTCCCACTGAATTTTATGGGATTGCCCTGGCAGGAAGACAACATTACTGTGTTTCATGTCAGGAAATAATCTATACATATTCAATTTGGATGAATGCGCCAGATTTGCAAACACAAAATCTGAGCCACCTTAATCCTCAGGCAAAGGTTTTTATGACTATTGGGGAATTGGAAAGTTTGCAGGAAAAAGGAAAGGAATAAGCTGGGAAAAAGTTACGATAAATCAGTTTTAAATATCCTACAGAGAAGAGCCTGTCCAAATTAAAATCCCTATATTTTTCTTCAATGCTTACTTGAACAGCTTCAGGCCACAGTTGTTTTCAGAGGCCCCTTTCCAATATCTCTCACAATTGTGTGTGTGTGTGTGTGAGAGAGAGAGAGACCTCATGTATATAGTCACATGTGCGGCCTCGTGTATATATGCACCCCTCACACACACATATAAATGAGGCATGCAAGACATTTATATTAATATATTTTTGCTCAAAGATTTTCCATTTTTACCCAAGAATTCCTACTTTTGTATTCAGTTTGATTTTAAATGCCTGCTCAGCTCTAGAATATTGACTTGTGTTTTTCTCTGCTATTAACTGCAACATACAATTCTCTTTCCCACCCTCCCCCCTTATGTTTTAGAAACATTTAATTAAACAAATGTAATCTGCCCAGAAACCTTCCATTTCAGGCATTATCATCACCTCATGTGAAGAGAAGGAGTTCTTTAATAAGAGCGCTCTTCTCAGTTGATTCCTTTACCTTTGTTTGCTTCATTACATGTTGGTCAAAGTTAAAGCACCCACAGTAAAGGAATGTTAATGTTAATTCAGCATTAGCCAATTTAGTGTGGTGTATTACATCAGGCTAGAAATTGAGATGGTGAAGTTTAGCCTTGCCTTGGACACGATGTCAGATAGGTGACCTTAGGCCAGTCACTTTATCTCAGCCCTACAAGGAAGCAATGGCAAACTACTTCTGAAAAGCCTTGCCAAAAAACTGTAGGGCCTTGTTCAGATAGTGTCCAATAACTGGATACAATTGAAGGGAAGGAGGGAAAAAAGAATTCATACAATTGCAAGTAGAAGTTCCAAATTTGATCAGACTCAAGAGCTCCCAACATCCGCATCCATAACAATATCTGTATCATTCCAACCACTGGGCACAGCTCAGTGAGTGCCCCACTGAACTCAACCAAGTCCTCTCATTCAAGGCGTCCCCCAGTCTAGTCTTTGGCAGAACCCTGGACTTGGATAAATGCTTCTCAGACAGCAAAGGCAGAATGGTCAGAGTATGACAGATTTTTATGTTCCATGCATACAAAAGGTTCGTTCTATGGGCTACTGCTTCGTTCTTTGCAAATTCATTGTAACATTTGGGTGGAAAAAAAGATTTATCGCTTATTGCTTGTATGTACACACAAAGCATATGTACACTGACTTTATTCTAAAAAGGCCCAAAAGCTGCTGGATTTGTATTCAGACCCAGATCCCTTTCTTATTGAGGGGAGCAATTCTTAAAAGTTAGGCTCCAAGATTGACCCCCCCCCCCCAAATCCAGCCGCAGTTGCCCGCTGACATGGCTGACCGGTCTTGACCGTCTGCCATTTTCAAGGATCCTGCTACATAGTTTGTCTCCTAAACAAGCCTTAAACAAGCTTAAAGAAGGAACAGAATTCCGTTTCTCTCTCTCTCTCTCTCTGTAGATCCAAAACAGCAACGCTTCAGAGCCAGCCGCGAGGCGGAATGCGAGAGTTTCGACTCAGCTTTTCCAATCCCCAGGCCAGGTCTTGGGAGGACAAGCGGGGAGGAAAGAAACTTGCTGGCCGGGCGGCGGCTCCTATCCCACTTCCTCCTCCGCAGCTTCTGGTAGGCTTGCAGGAAAGCCGCGAGGACGAGGCAGTCCTGTAATCAGAGCCGCGCAGCCGGGGGGGGCCTCCTAGCTTCTCGGAAGGCTCGAGAGACGCCCCCGAGGCAGCGCGGAAGGCCGGGCTCGCCAGCCGCGGGACAAAGACGCTTCCTGCCTTGCCGCCATAATGCCAGGTCAGTAGCTCCTTTCCCGGCCAGTCGAGCTGAGCCAAGAGACGGCCGGCACCAACGCCAACGCCGCCGACTCTCGGCTGCAGGGGGCGCACAAGGGCAGGACCCGCTTGAGCCGGGGAAGCCCACTTGCGAGACCGCGAAGTCCGGTCTCTAAAGCCTCTGTGGGTTTCGCGCAAGTTCGCACCGGTCCCTGACAGGAAAAGCGTTTAGCGGAATTTCGCAGAGCTTGAACTCCGAGGCGCTTTGGAGCGTTGCTCATTGGGAGGGGCGTCCTCGGGGCATGTTTAAATGGGTGCGGAGTACGAGTAAGTTTGTATTAAAGTGCCGATCCAAGACTCGTAAGTTTTCAGGCTTGTGTTTATTATCATTTGCAGTCTCTGTATATTCAGAGTTGTATCGGGTACTTTCGATCAATTTATCGCAAGTGTTGTCGTGGCATAGGCATACTGTAACAAGTATTATACGAATATAATAATGAAAGCAGTATGTGGCTTTGTGTCGAGTGAGTCATCACTCACTGGCATGGTAACAGAGTCACTACTTCCACACTTTCGGCAATGCCTCTCACAGAAACTTTTACTACAGAAATCATAGTTAACCCTATTATACCAAACCCCACTTAACATGCAGAGGATTCAAATGTATTCCAGCCATTGATTGCCCTTTTAGTAGGTAGAACTACATGCGAGTTCAGCAAAAGCCCTGAATTTCTTCAACGGCGATTCTTAAACGTTATGAAGACTTAAACGTTAGGAAGCCTTATGAAGACTGGAAAATAGAGTTGCTACAATTCTAAGGAAACTTTAACATTCTTTCCATAATCCTAGAAGGCTTCTCCAAGTTCCTTGTTGTTTCCACTGAATCACTCCTTCCTTTCCTTGTTGCCCAGCATATCATATATTCTGCATAAAGCACACAGGCTGAATCATCTTCTTCTCTCCGCCTTTTCTATCTTAGTGCTTCTCATCCTTAGCAAGATTAAGATGTCTGGACTTCAGCTCCCAGAATTCCCCAGCCTGCATGCTGGGAATTGAAGTTCAGACACCTTAAAGTTGCTGAGGTTGAGAAAAACTGCTCCGGAACACTTGCTTCCTTCTTGTCTGCTTCCTAGATGTCATTATATCTTTTTCTGATTATCCGAATATCTCTTTGAACTTGAGTGCCATTCCTCTTATTATCATCAGACCAGTCTCACTTATCTGTAAGTGAGACTGGGCCACTTGTAAGTAGAATGGTTAATGCCATTTTATTTTGTTTTGTTTCTTAAGCAGCAAATTGGTTGCTAACTTGGTTAAGTAACAGAAGTGGGCTGGGTAAGAAGGTGCATTTTCAATATGAGGGATATATGGACTGGCTGGAAGGGTGTGTGTGGCTTTTATTGATAGATTGATCAATTTATATATTTATTTAAAGAACTGTGTAACTGCCTGTCTCAGAGTCATCATGGCCAGTTAACAATAGCCAGTAAAAAGATAATAAAACCAGAACAATCCTTCCCACCTGGGGCTATGCTAACCCCCTATCAATCTCCAGGCTCAGCCCTCATCCTAGTTCAATGCTTGGTGGAAAGAGTCGCATTTCATGGTCTTCCAGAAGGTTGAAGTGGCTTATTATGCACTGTAACTGTGGAAGCCATTCCAATAAGATTCCTTTTCAAGAAAGAAGTCAGAGAAAATGCTGTGTTCTTTCTCCTAACTCTTGTCAGAATCCCATTTTCTAGATACCCAGGTAATAATGTGTTAAAAAAAATTGAGGCTTTGTTTGCAGTGCTTGGTTGTCCTATGGCACCGAGTATATAGTATGCTTGTGACTCAATAGAACAACTAGTATGTGATCCTGGAAAGAGAAAGGGCTGCTTTAATGAGTTGTCTGCAGTGCAAGGAGTATCAAAAATTTTCAGGCTGCAGAACCTGCTAGTCTAAAAACCAACATCCCTCTTCAACTCCTGGTCAAGAGGCAAAACTCCAGTGATAGAAAATTAGCTGCATTTGACTGCATGTGAATTTTCTTTGTTAGCTCTTAATCTGTCTTGAGACCCCATCTATTTGTCACAGAACAGATTTAGAAAAATATGCTCCAATGCATTTTGAAACACCAGTTCAGGATCAAATTGGAAAAGTTGCACAATTCCCCTAATAGCAATAGCACTTAGACTTATATACCACTGTATAGTGCTTTACAGCCCTCTCTAAGTGTTTTACCAAGTCAGCCTATTGCCCCAACTATTTGGGTCCTCATTTTACCCACCTCAGAAGGCTGAGTCAACCTTGAGCCTGGCGATATTTGAACTGCCAAACTGCAGGCAGCTGGCTGCAGCAGAAGTAGCCAGCAGTACTGCACTCTAACCACTGCGCCACCAAGACTCATTAATAACTACAGTAACATTAAAATAGGATAGAGTTAGTACATTTTTAATACAGGTAGTCCTTGACTTACAACCATTTGTTTAATAACAGTTCAAAATTACAACGGTGTTGAAAAAAAACCTGTGACCATTTTTCACACAACTGTTGCAGCATTACCATGGTCACACGATCAAAAATCAGATGCTTGACAACAGACTATTTATGATGGTTGCAGTCTCCTGAGGTCATGTCACTTTCTGCAACCTTCTGACAAGCAATGGGGAAGCCTGATTCACTTAACTGTGTTACTAACTTAACAACTGCAGGGATTCACTTAGTTTCATAAAATGGGGCAAAACTGAAATCTGTCTTGCTTCGTGATGAAAATTTTGGGCTCAATCATGTTTATAAGTTGAGGACTACCTGTAGTAATACACACAGGCAATTGTGAATCCATAGTTGTATCGGTCTTTCTGAGCTGTTGTGCATCAGGCTCAGTTAGGAGATGGGTGTGACTTGGATTCAGATCTGCTTGCAACCAAAACACATGGAATAACTTTGGACCCATTAGACTGGGCTACATCCTGTAACTCATCCTAGGAGGGAAAAGAAGGTATGAAATGCCTGTGCTACTTCAAGTTCAAGAAGGGCAGAATGAACTTGACAAGAAAGCTGCTCTTGCCAGATTCATGTCTTGCAGGGCTTTAAAAGCAGAGCTGAAGCAGGATGTGCTGTTGAGGCTGCCTATAATAAGTGCCTGGGATGCACAATAAGAGTCATTTGATTGATGGCAAACAATCCTTTTAGATGTTCTAAGATGAGACACTGAAGGAAATCACATGATGCACTTATTAGCTTTTACTGTGGTCCTTTGAAAGCCAAACTTATATATGTATGTCCTGTCCTGAAGTATCTATAATAAGCAGCATCAAATAGCTCTCCTATCAGATGGTTTAACAGTATTCCAAAAATAGGTATAACAATTCAGTCACCCACGTGGGAACATTTCAGAACGTGTTTTTAACACTTTTATGAAGGCTTGATTTTATTCTGAAATGAATGGCTGTTTTTTTTAACATGTCCACAAATTGCCCATTTAGAATTTTAATTTTTTTTCACTTCTCAGTGCTGCCCTTCAGAGCTACTTTTAAATTAATTTGATGGAGTCTAGCATTCATAATAATCTGAAGCTGTTTCTTAATCAGAATTGATTTTAGGACTAAGTATTGTATTTCTGAGAACACATGACTCTTATTTTTAAAAAAAGTGAATGAAGAAAAAGGCAGTGAAATTTGGGAAGCAGTCCTTAGTTGTTATATATTCCCTCAATGTCTTAATCTTGGACTTTTATCTGTGGTATGATAAAACAGAAAAATAGACTTGGTCCCACTGAAAATTATTTGTTTATCTATTGGATTTATTGGAATATCTTCAGGAAGCTGTAGGCTCTATCTTCATGGAGCACATTCCCAAAACTGCTTGTTTTAATTGCTAGTTCTATTAACTGCAATGAGCAATAGCTTTTTTCTTTTTCTTTGTACAACACAAAGCTGGCAAAAGCCAGGGTTGCTTCTTTTTTTTCAGATTTGTCATCCATTGTTCATACATTTTTATGTCTAATCCAAACAATCTTATGGTCAAAATTGAAACATTTCCAATTTCTAGGGTATTAGGGATTCACATTTCCCCTAGACGAAGAAAGGTTTATTTATTATTTAAATTTATTACTGTATTTTTAAAACTTGTTAGCTACCCAATCCAGTGGATTCATGTGCTTTACTTTTAATTTTCTTTTCCTTTACTAATAATTTCTAGACTCTGTAAAATAAGTGTAGCTCATACTAGGTAACAGCATGTGCCAATTTAATTTAGTATCTCAGTTCTAACTTTGCCAAACTGAGGACCCTTCAAAAAGCAAGAAAATAAAGCTTTTCCTTGTTGCTTGCTTCCCCTGTGATGATCAGACACTGCAGAAACCTCAACAATCAGAAACCAGGAACCTTTATTGCTTCCAAATCTGGGTCTGAAAAGTTGCCTAAGTTTTAACAGTTTCATAGCTATTTTCTTTCAAATAATGATGCCTTATATAATAATACCTTATAGTTTTGGTGCCAGCAGCAATCAAATTCTCCATTTGTATGGATTTGTCTGGTTCTTTCAAAGAAAGAAGGAGGTGGATTAGGCCTTTACCACCTGCAGTTATCATAATGACCTGGTCATTCAGCAGTCATTCTGAGTTCCATAATTGCCTGCTTTGTGCAGAGGCTCAGTTTATCATCTGTGCCAAAGCCAAAATAAAGAGCATTTTCCTTTGTTAGTTTTTCTCTTGTTCCACAAACAAAAATAACTGAATTATTCATTTCTTTGGGTTACTTATGGACATGGTATTTATTGATACGTTGTGTTCACTTGAAAAGATACTAGAACTTTTCTCCAATTTATTTTCTGTTAACATGGAAAAGTTATTTTAGATTGGGACTCTCTTAGCATGGTTATTTGCTTGCAGGCATCTCATTACCAAATCAGTGCTAGTGATTTCAGGGTTTGCTTCCTGTTTTCATACAGTCATTTGCCTTGCCAGTATTGAAGAGGGGTATAGGGTTAGGGTTGGTAGTTCCTTGATTAGGGTATTGGTTTGTGCTTTTTTGTCTAGTATTCGTCCCTGCTTATCTGGGAGAGGATGTGTTCTGTACTTTTTGTTTCCTCATTAACATTTTTACTGTCTCTTTGAATGGTGTATACAATAAATGTGGTTTATCTCTTCATGTCTACTGATAGCTGATTTTATTGATGGCTGACTGGTAAACTATCTGATTAATAAATTGACTTGTCTAAATGCCAAGCTTCTGGGAATTCCCTGGTGTTTTTGGATTTAGCTTAGTCTAACTAAGTTGCTCAGTTTTCCAGTTGAAACTACAATAAGATTGAGTCTGTTCATGTGTTGTGAGATTAAGGAGTTTTCATTGTGTCTTCTGCCTCCTACTTCATGGGTGGGCTATTCTAGTCTTCTGCCTGTCTGTTCTACATAATTTGCTATTGCAACCCTTACACTGTAGGTTCAGATGACACTTGTTTTTTTTTTTTGTCTTTTAATATACTTAAGATGTGTTGGAGAGATTTAGTTGTTTCTGTCCTCCAGTGATGTCCTGTGGTTGTAATGGTCTGGTGTTGCTTCTGAGATATTTTTTTATGTATGGTACTGTTTTCCTTTTCATAGCTTCTGCTGGTAGTGATGTAGTGGGTGAAGTGTTCAGCCACTTTTTGATAAAGTTCTGTGGGTATACATTTTGTTAAAAGAAGTTGTATAGACAGTCTGTTTCCTTTTTCTGGCGTTCTGAATTACTGAAATACATTTGTGCTTGTATGAATAATGTTCTTACACAGCTCCTCTTGTAGGAGGTTGGGTTGTTCTTTGGTAGTATTGTATTGTATTGTTTATTTAATTGAATAGTGATAAGACCTTATCAATAACATAACATAAATATATAACAAGACAGAATACAAATAAGTTAGATATATAGGAATACAGTAATGAAAACATATATGGAAAACCAGGGAGTCAGAAATCGGATAATAGATCACCCTTGCAGGATACACCAATTTGTTCAATATATTGTGTTCTTAGGACCGCTGCCTTGATTATAAACTTAGCAGTCCTACGAATGATGTGTACATTAGAGGCCCAGAGGATATATAACAGTCTGTGATTTGATTCCCAGTGGGTTGTTCTTTCCAGGAGAAATGATAAATATTTAAGCCTAATAGGGGCATATATTTGGCAGTTGAACAAGATGTGGGAAATATCTTCAATGACAGATGAACCACATAAGCAGGTTCTCTCGTGGTATGGTACATGGTGGAAGCGCTCATGTCTGGACATGGAATTCAGTAACTCAAATCTGGTTCTGGTATAGGCTCTTCTCTGTAATTGTGGCATACCCATTGAAAGGTATTTTTCAGGTTGGAAGATGTTTTTATTCTTAGCCAACCATCTTATAGATCTGTTTTTTGCTAATAATTCCATGTCAGTCTGGGCACTAGTATCCAAGACTCTCTGTTTAAAATATTTCCCTTGCCTGGGAAGCCCTTGACAATAAATATTGGGTAGAAAACCCATGTCTTAAGATGGCTCTGTGGGGTTGACTGGCCCAGGAGTTAAATTGGAACTTATTTAACTGTTCAGTTAGGCATAGTTTGGGAAGTCTATCCGAATCCATTGATTGTATCTTTAGCCAGTATGTAAATGTTTTAATTATTAAGTGGTTATGTAAGGAGTGGATACCCAATTCCGCTTTGACTGCTGAAGCAGAAGTGTTCTTATCAGTCCCCAATAAGTGTCTTAAAAAGCGGGTCTGTGTTTGTTCAAGTGGGGAGGCTTTATTTAAACCCCACAGTTCTGCACCATATGTCAGCATTGGAATTATTTTTGCCCTAAATACTTTCAACAGAGACGTCAAAGTGCCTGGGTAATTATGGTTAAATAATTTATATAATCTTTTGGTGCTTATCTCAGCTCTTAATGCACTACTTTTAAAGTGTTTAAACCAAGATCCTGTATTAGTAAAGACCACTCCTAAGTAGGTGTAAGAATTTACTTGTTTGATTGACTCCCCATTAATCTGCCAATTATATTTCCTACTTTTTGTGCTGAAAACCAACACTTTGGATTTACTTTTATTAATATTTAAGAAGTTCAAAGTACAATAGGTATTCAGCTTATACAACAGTCTTCTCAGGCCTATTTGTGAATGAGCCATTAATACCATGTCATCGGCATATAAAAGAGTATTAATAAATTTAATAAATAAATTAATTAATAAATTTATCAAGAATCTTTGGCATATGCAAATCTACTGCATGCAGGAATCCTGGTAAATCATTGACATAGAGATTGAAAAGCATTGGGGCTAAAATGCAGCCCTGTCTTATGCTAATATTGGCAGGTTTGCTCTTAGACAGGGCTTCATTTACGCCAGTACGGATTTTCACATGGGTATTTGAGTAAAGGGCCCTAACCAGAAAAAGGAGCCTGGGCTCCATGTTCAGGTCCGCCAGTTTCCTCCACAAGATATTTCTGTTTAACGAATCAAAAGCCACACTTAGATCAATAAATGCAGTGAATAATTTCTTACCCATTTTTAAATACCTTGTTACCAAGTGATATAATGTGAAACAATTGTCTATGGTAGATCGCTCTGGTCTAAAGCCTGCTTGTTCCTCCGCCAAAAGATTATTCTCCATAACCCAGATTTCAATTTTGCTCAATAAATGCTTTGTATACATTTTAGCAACAATTCCAATTACGCTTACTGGTCTGTAATTAATTGGATTGCCTCTATCTCCTTTTTTAATGTAAGGGAACAACAATGGCCACTTGCCAACCCACAGGTATGCGGCCAGTATTGTTTATAAAGGTGAATAGCCCTGCTAGCAAAGGCGCCCACCAGTCCATATAAGTCTTAAATAATTCCGGGGGCAAAAAATCTTCACCAGGTGCCTTATTAACTGTTAATGATCGAATAATGGATTTAATTTCTGAAACAGAAACAGGGGGCCAGATAGGGAGATTTTCTAAAGTTAATAAACCATTGCTTTGGGTATGCATAGAGTCCTGATTGGATTTAAAAAGAAGATTAGAATAAAAATTCTCCCAGGTTGAAGTAGGAATGGGATATCAAAATAAAATTTACATTCCTTCAATATACCTGAGACAGCATTCCAAAAGAAAGCTGAATTTGACCTTTTTGCCCAAATTTCCAAGTCCGACCATAATTTAGTTCTAAAGGAAGCCTTCTTTGATGCTATCAATTTCTTATAATCACACCTAATTTTCAACATGTTGCTATAGTTTTTTGAGGTGGGATATCGTGGAACCCTACGCATTGCAGCTCTCAAATATTTTCTACTGTGCGAACAGTCAGAATCAAACCAGCTAACTCCAACTTGTTGGCAGTTTCTTATCGGAAGTTTGACAGTAAGAAATTTCTTCAGTGAATGACATAGATCAGGGGTCCCCAACCACTGGTCCCCGGACCGGTACCGGTCCAGGCAACAATTTCTACCGGGCTGCCGGTTTGCTGGGTGCCACCATCTTGTTTTGATGAAAAAGTGCTTCCGGTGAGCTTTTCCGGGTAGAAAGCGGCATTTGGGTGCTGAAAGAATCCTCGTGCCTTAGTTTCATCGAGGGGGGGGCGGCTTCGAACAAAACTAAGGCGTGAGCATTCTTTCAGCACTCATGGCAAGGCGAGCCGAGCAACCGTCCCAAAGCCGTTGCAAAGCCCATTGACACAGGTACAAAGGAGGAGTTGAAGATGGTGGGGAGAAGCGGGGGATGGCTGGCTGGCCGGTCGCTCAGCTCGCCTTGCCATGCGTGCTGATGCCGATACCGGGCCGTGGATGATTTTGTGATGCCGGTACCAGGCCGCGGCACAAAAAAGGTTGGGGACCACTGACATAGATCATCATAATGGGCCATATTATCTGAGCCTGAAGGTGGATGAGAAATTAAGCTTCTCCAGATCTGAGGTTGTGAAGAATCCAAAAAAATAGATAATGCCGCAGTATCAACTTTGGCCCATTTGAGTTTTCTATCCTGTCTCACTTCCAGGTTTGCAAAAAACCTTTTGCCACAAGATGAGTTTCTCCATGTATCTGAACTGCCTTGAAATAAAACTGAAATTGGTTGGTGATCACTACCTTCCCTCACATGGACTTGTATATCTGCGAACCTCTCAAGCTTATCTCTTGAAACACATATATAATCTAGAATGCTACTGGAGTTACTTGAGTGATAAGTAAAACGATATATAAAACCATAGTCCTTACCTCCTATAATATAGAGATTACAGTCTTTGGTAATAGAGCACTTGATTAGTGTGGGTGGTAATATGTTGATTCCTTCTTCCTTTGTGAATTTTATTTCTTTGTAGATGCATTTGTTTCATGTGTCTTCTTGAGTGTTCCTTTTTAAAATTATGATAAAGGTGTTGTCAACATATCAGAGCCGTGCTTTTAGTTATATGTGTGGGAGTGTGATAGTTCCTAGTCATTACATTGTAGCACCGAAGATCTGTCAAACTCTGATGGGGCACTCTCCCACAATGCATTTGTTGTAACTATAGCTCATTTAAATGTCATATATTATCATTATTTCATTGTTACTAATAGTTTTAAAAACTATTATTTTATTGTAACTTAGATGTTATGTACCAGAGTTCCTCAACCTTTCCAGCTTTGAGACCAGCGGGCAGGGAAGTGGGGATGGTTTGTGCCCACTGTTCACGCAAATGGAGTGTACGTGCAAACAATCTCCCACAGCTCACACAAGTGGGGATGCGCTCACTCACCTATCACTTCTGCAGCCCGGTTCCAAACAGCTCATGGCCCAATAGTGGGCGAGAGGTTGGGCACCCCTGTTATATACAATATTCTTAGATATTTTTTAATGAGATCTTTGATTTCTTAAAGCAGAGGTCCCCAAACTTGGCAACTTTAAGACTTGTGGACCTCAACTCCCAGAATTCCCAGCTATGCTGACTAGAGAATTCTGGGAGTCCACAATTCTTAAAGTTGCCAAGTTTGGGGATCTCTGTCTTAGAGGATACCTTAGATTTTACAAGAATACACTAAAAGAGGTAAATTAATCATTTCTTCTTTTGATGAAAAGTAAGGTTTTTTGTGAAAATATGGCTGATTATTTGGATTTAGGCTTTTGATGAAATGTTGGTTGTGTCTTTTGCGTATGGCTTTTAAAATCATATTAAGCAATTTATCTATGCATTTATTGCTTGTTAATATATCTAATATTATATGTAGTATGTGTGTGAACAAGATGCATGTATTTTGGTGTAACTGGAGATAACCTTCTGATACTAAACAAAATGAGAATATTTAGCACATTATATTGAGTATAATATTAAACCATACTTTCCAATTACCCAATCCCAGTACACTAGTGATTATTTTCTTGCCTTTCGTTAGATTCTAATTAAACTAGTGGGAAGCATAAGGTAAATAAATAAAAAGCAAAATATTCTGGCAAATGATACCTTTAATGCATCATAATTGCAGGCATTAAATCTGCTTTGTTGGAAATGTTTTTTACATATATGGAACCTAGTAAGCTTCATATATTTTTCAGTTCTGTGAAAACATTCAGAATCTCTTAGAATTAATCTCCTACTGGTATTTTATTTTGTTTTATTTAAGCTAACATGTTCAATAAAGAATCATTGCTTTTAAAAATACATGTCTTTCTGTTTCACATAAATAGCTCTGGTTTACCTTCAGTTTCTATAATGGAATCTAATGTAAGATTTAATTCATTTAAGCATCTAGTAATTTGTGATATCCTGTAGATATTACTTGCTGAGAGAACAGATCTCTGGCTAGAGTAGTTAGCAACAACAGCATTTGTTAAGTGAGTCACGTCTGATTTTACAAACTTTTTTTTTTTTGCCACAGTTGTTACGGTAAATTACTGCAGTTGTTAAGTAAACCATGTGGTTCTAAAATGAATTTGGCTTCCCCGGTTGACTTTTCTCATCAGAAACCAGTTGGAAATATTGCAAAGGGCAATCTCATGACCTTAAGACATTGCAACCATCATAAATTACATGCCAGTTTTCAAGCACTCGAATTTTGATCACACGGCTCTGAGGATCTGCTATGGTCATAACTGCAAGGAACAGTCATAAGTCACTTTTTTTAATGCTGTTGAACTTCGAATGGTCACTAAATGAATGGTTATAACTTGGACTACTTGTAACTAGAACAGATTTGTCATGCCCCTGTTGGATTCTGACTCCGAGGGAGAGATGGAACAGCTGACAGAGCGTGGGAGTGTGGCTCCGGTGGTTGTAGAGGAAACTGGGGAAGGGTACTGGCCAGATGGGAATTTATTGATTGATTGATTGATTGATTGATTGATTTTTATTGATTTTTAAAACAAACATGAAAAAACAAAACATAAAAACATCAAGCCATCTGCCATATATATATACATACAGTGTGCCGGTTGGTTTACAAATTGTTTTGTGCTTCCATTTCGTAGTCTTCAGTTACAATTACATTGTATATACTCTCATACTTTCAAACCAAATATTAAATACATTAATATTATTAATCAATCATTTGACTATACTTTTATTCATTCATGTTTTACGAAATAATCATATTTTACTTAATTTGTTTTATAACAGTTCACATTATCACCCCAAATCTATCCTAAAATCATTTTGTAGATATAATAAGAAAAGAATACATCTTTATATATTTATTATTTTCTAAGAATCTACATATTTCATTACTATGTTTTATTGTCTAACCATTGATAGAATAGATCCCAAATTTTATAAAGTTGTTTATCATCTTGTTCTCTAATTTCAAATGTCAATCTATTCATTTCAGCAAATTCCAATATTTTCTTAATGGTTTCCTCCTGTGATGGTGTTTTCTCATTTTTCCAGTTTTTAGCAAATACAATCCTAGCCGCTGTTAATACATTTACAATCAGGTATTTCAAGTCTTTACTATATATTTCAGGTAAAATTCCCAATAAAAATATCTCTGGTTTCAAATTTATATGCCTTTTTGTCATTTTTTCCAACCACGTGTGGATTTTAGTCCAATATTTTTTAGCATTCGCACATATCCACCACATATGGTAATATGACCCAGGTGTCTGATGACATTTCCAACATTTTTCGGATTTATTCTTGAACATCCTTGCTATTCTTGTTGGGGGAAGATGCCACCTGTAAAACATCTTATACAAATTTTCTTTATATGCTGTTGACATTGTCATTTTATAATCCATATCCAAAATTCTTCCCCCAAGCAATCATAGTTTCTTTAACTTGTTCTTCTTCTACTTTAATTTCTAATAAATATCCATACAATTTTTAAATCACCTTTTCATCAGTACCTGTCAAAATCTTATCTAAGTCAGTCAATTTATCATAGAAACCTTCTGTTTTAGAATCTTTATCATACCTTGAATGTATTTGCACATATGAAAACCAATTCATCTTTATACCTTGTTCCTCTAATTTTTGCATAGATTTAAGTTCACCCTTTTCATTCAATATTTCACCATATCTAACTGTTTGTTCCTTTTTTGTATATTATAGGATAAGAAAATGCTTCAATAGTCGATAACCAGACTGGAATTTTCAAATAACATTGTCTTTTAATCTTCTCCCAGTTTAACCACAAGGACTCCCGTATATAATGTCTTTTAAAGTACCCCTGTGTTTTAGTTCCTTTATACCATAAAAAAGCATGCCACCCCAACAACAGATCATGTCCTTCTAATGTCAACAATCTAGTATTTCTAAATGTTATCCATTCCTTAACCCACATCACATTTGTAGCTTGGTAGTATAACTCCCAATTAGGCAAACCAAATCCTCCTCTTATTCTAGCATCTTGCAAAAGTTTTAACTTTATTCTCGCTTTCTTCCCTTGCCATATATATTTCAACACAATTTTATTTAAATCTTCAAAGCAATCTTTTCAAGCCTAATTGGAATTGTTTGGAACAAATATAAAATTCTGGGTAATATATTCATCTTGATTGTTGATATTCTCCCTATTAATGACAGTTGTAAATTTTCCCATTTTGCCAGATCTAGCGCTATCTGCTGCTTAAGTTTGATATAATTATTCTCTTTTAGTGTACTGCATCTTGCTGTCAAATATATCCCCAAGTACTTGATCTTATTCATGACCCGGATTTTCAATAGATCTGCCAGTTCTTCCTTTTGTCTTGATAACATATTCTTTGTCAAGATCTTTGTCTTTATTTATTTTCAAGCCAGCCACCTTTCCATATGTCTCTATCTTTTCTATCAATTTTGATGCTGTTTCTAGTGGGTCTTTTAAAATGAAAACCAGATCATCTGCAAATGCTTGCAACTTAAATTCTTCCTTTTTAATTTTCATCCCTTTTATATTCTTTTCATCTCTAATATTTCTTTTGCTTTCACTTTCCCCCTCCTTTTCCAAGAAAAATATAATAATTAATTAAAAAAAGAAAAAGAATTTTTTTAAAAAAATAACTAAAAGGGAGTCTCTAGCCTAAAATATTATAAAATCAAAAAGGAGAAAAAGAAGAAAAAAAAGAAGAGAAAAAAACAGTCCAGTTTCAAGTATAAGATCGTATGTAAAAAATCCAGCAATGACAAAAAAAAAAAATATTACTTTGACACTCCTGTTTAAAATCACCGCTTAATCACTTCTGTCAAAACTTTTACAGATTCATTCTTTTCCTTAGGGTGTCCTTTCACATCTTAAAATAAAGAAAAAGTTCTCACCAAACCAGCACACTCTCTCTTTCTGTTCTCTTTCGTTTCGGAGCTGTCCCAACTTCAGCAGCTTTAATGGCTGCCTCTTTGCCGCTGGCAAAAAGAGCTTCTCCTGGATCTACCAGGGACTTTGCGGTATCCCTGGGATCGACAGGATGTGCTCTTTACTTTCACCGTCTCTTCGGGATGGTTTAGATCTTTTTGGACCATCCAGGAGCAAAGATATCGGCAGCGATATCGGCAGACCTTCAAGATCGCATGCCGTATCGTCACGACACCAGCTCCCCCCTCTCACCAGATGGGAATTCAAAGGAAGACCCAGGCCCATCCCCTCTTTATCCTAGGGCACACAGGGAGGAGCGGATAAGGGAGAAACGTGAGTGGCATGGTCTATGGGGGAGGAAGGGGCCCTGATCCTCTTCATGGGCTGCAGCTGGAAGGACTGTTTAAAAGGACAAACTGCACATGGCAAAGTTGCTGGAAGCAAAGCGTGCATTCTTGTCGGAGCTTATCTGTGTTTTGGCTTCCTCCCAACTGTGGTTTGTGCATTATCTGGTAGAAGTCTGCAATTAATCATCCTTGCCTACTGTAGTAATTCCTTCAGTGTGGTGGGTTGGGGTTTTTATTTCAAATTAACTTTACTTTGGGTGTGGACTGCATTTACTCCCTCAGTAAACTGTTTTCTTTACAAGTTTGATATCCAGCCGAGGATAATTGGAAATTGGGGCCAAGTTGGAGGCATTAAAGGGACTTTCTTCTATTTTTGTGACTTGGTTATTGTGTCATGCCTCAAGTCATCACAAATTGATCCCCAAACTTTCTGTCTCCATGGACCGGCAGCAGTGATGGGGGGAATGGTTTTGCACACGTGCCTGCCGCTTATGTGGACCAGTTCCCATCAGGCTGCAGGCTGTGGGTTGGGACCCCTGGATTAAGCTATCTACTCAAATGTACTTCACAAATTGATTTTATCAGCTTACATATTAAGGTATGTAGGCTGATAATAGTAATTTGGGAAATGCATTTGATTTGATTAAGGAAAGACAAGGAAATTTATTTATTTAATTAATTAATTTATGTTGCTGCCTATTCACCCATAGTGATTCGAGTCAGTTTACACAATGTAAAACCATATTTAAAACAAAAAATAAAAATAAAAAACAATAAAAACTAGCAAAAAGAATCAAATAAATTAATAAAGTACAATAGAACAAAATCTGGAAAAAAAACAAAAAATCACCCCCTAACTCCCACCCTCCGCCCTGACGACAGCAGATCACACTAGCCATTTGATGGGCTCCATCCTGCTCCAAATGCTGCTGCTTTCAAGACAATTGATGATAGGAAAGAAATATTCTTTTGTTAAATTAAATGTACAGAAACAAAGCTATAGTAGCCTGAACCTATATATGTTTACAAAAAATGGATTTTAAAGAAAAAACTTAAACGACAGTGCTGTTAAATGCCTTTCTCATTTCCTACTTCTTCCTCAGTTATAATGGTCCTTATCATTATCACTCCTTATCACCCATCCCCTCCCACTTGTGACTGTATGTCTGTAACTTTGTTGCTTGTATACTTATGATTTATACTGACTGTTTCCTAGTATGATTTGAATGCTTATTGTACCCTATGACTATCATTAAATGTTGTACCTTGATTCTTGACGAATGTATCTTTTATTCTCCTCCATGCTGCATCAAGAGCCCAGGATGGGTTGACTCCTTCCTATGACATCAATTAGCTGAGTCTGTACTAAGATATAAAAGCCAGCCCCTGGGAGAGACCCCAGCTTTTGACTCGGCTCCTTTCAGTCAGGAGCTGTGTCTCTGAAAGCATTCCATTAGATAGTAATCACCAGCGATCTTCAGTACTTTTTTCCTTGCTTCAAGCAGCTCCCAGGGATCTGGGCAGCTGCTCTTCCAGGAGAGCAGGGCTCTCTCTCTCCTGCAACGTTGGGAGCAGTGTTACAGAGCTCTGTGCAGGCAAGCTGGGCCGCATCTGCAGACCTCCCCCCATGCTTGTGGTTTGGAGCAATCGTAAAAATGATCGGCAAACTGATAAGAGGGCAAGCCAGCTGATCGTGTGGCTGGTTGCTGCGTTTTTCCCTTGCTGACTTCGCTCAGGGCTCTGTATAGCCTAAGGAGCGATTTTTCAATCTTGGAGCCTGTTTTCCTGTAGTCAGTGGCCCTGTTGGATTCAAGCCTTCCACCACAAAATGACCGGCCATTTTGTAAGCCCAGGGGCTATTTATACCCTAAGGGGCTTAATAGAAAGATTTCTAAACAGCTTCTTTCCAACACAAGAGCCTTTATTCTACAAATGGAGCAAGATAAGGCTCAAGCAGAGCTTTCTCCCCCAGTGGAACAGTCTCTTAAGCCCAATAAGAGAAAAAGACGTAGGCAATGCACCCAATCAGTCCAAAGGGAGGTGGCTGCTAAAATCAAAGCTAAGGCTCTAGCCCTTAAGAAGGCAACTCAGGCTGAATTGAGGGCAGAGAAGTGCAGACATGCAGCTCTAGAGAGGCAGTTCAACAGAATTATTCAATATGCAACTACAACATGTTTCAGGTGATACTCATGGGCCCCAGCCAAGCCCTCCCAGGGGAGGAGAAATTATCTATGAGCCTTTTCATCCTCCCATCTTGGTCTCCTGAGGCTCTTGCTGTACAATCAGATCCTCAGGATCTAAGCAGATCTGGGCCTTATTTCCAACAGGCTTCTGTGCCCTATGCTCCCCCTCCCTCCAGGCCTCGAACCTCTCCTCAATCTAGGCCTGAAGCCACTTTCACTCCCACAGCAGCGGCCCTTCGGCCTTCTGCATCTACCTTTGAGCATAGGCCAAGGGATATCCAAGATGTTGGCTGAAGGCTTCAAGCAAATTCTTCAACCTCTGGAAAGGGTTCAGGCCCTTCTCCCTTCTGAATCTATAAGTTCCTTGCCTCATCATCCTGATTTACACAGGCCTCAGGACCTCAGGGTCCATTCTTCTCTACCAGAATGGGAGGAGGTTGATGAGGAAGGAAGGCCTTCACCATCTGAACACAGTTACTCTTCTCATTCAGAGCGTGAAGAGGGTGAGATTTTTGACCAAAATCTTTCAGAGGAAGAGGATTCTCGCCCAGAGCAGACTTCCTCTGCATTGGTCTTCAAACCTACTCTCTTCAGGCCATTACTCAGCAAGGCCTTGGTCAATGCCAAGCTGTCGCCAGAGGAAGTGGCTCCCGAGCCACAAGGAAATCCCTCTAGTCAAGGGGATTCGCTCTTCTCCAAGCCTGTAGTGCATCCAGAGGTTTTGCCTTCTCCCATTTTGTTCCTGGACATGGTCAAGGAACAGTGCGCTTCTCTTTCGGCAGGTCCTCGCCCATCTTCTCTGGATAAGTGTTTCTACAATGTCAGCACAGCTCTGGACAATGCCCTGGCAGTGCCTCCTGTTGACATTCCGGTTCTGGCCTCGTTCTCATCTTCTGGCACTCCCACAGATCCAGAAGATATCCTGAAACCAGATGATAAACGTTCCGAACAGACCCTCAAGTGCAATCACCAGGCCGCTGCTTGGGCTGTTCGGGCTTCAACAGCAGCATCCTTTTTCATGAGGACGTCCATACGGTGGCTGCGCCAACTCCAGAATAGATTGCCTGCTTCTCACCTTTGGTCTCACCAAGACCTTAATAAGATTATTGCAGCGGCAGAATTCACTGTGGATGCCACTCTCAATTCCGTCAAATTTGCATCCAAGGCCATGGCATCTTCTGTAACAGCAAGAAGACTTTTATGGCTCCGAAATTGGCAGGCAGAGTCATGGCGAAAATGAAAGCTGGCTTCAGTTCCATTCGCAGGTGATAAGCTTTTTGGCATTGCTCTGGAACCTTATCTCATCGAAACCAGAGATAAACGTAAAATTCTTTCTTCCTCTGGGAAGAAAGCCGACTATCGCCCTGCTCCTTATCACCCTCCTGCCTTCCGAGTGGAGACCTCATCTTGCTTCCCCTGCTCTCACAGGCCATACTCCCAATGCCAAGACCAACGGGTGGAAACATCTGGCAGGCAACCACCTTCTACTGGTAAACGGCCCTTTTTGGGGGGGAGAGGGCATTCCTTCCGTCGCTCTAAGTAATCCCTTGTTCTTTCCACCCATCGGAGGTCTCCTAGCCTTCTTTGCCTCCAGATGGGAGGAATCAACGATGGACGCCTGGGTGCTCAGCACTATTAGGTCAGGGTTACAATTGGACTTCCTAACGTCACCCCCCCCCAAAAATTTTTGATCTGTCCTGTCTCTCGGGACATTTCCAGGCAAGCCCTCATGAATCAGGCCATTCAGCACCTTCTTGAAATCAGGGCTATTCAATCTGTTCTCCCCTCTCAATGGGGACATGGACTTTACTCTCGCCTTTTCATCGTTCCCAAAGCCTCAGGGGGGTGGCGAGCCATCCTGGATCTAAAATTTCTCAACCAATTTGTAAAATACAGGCGATTTAAAATGCAGACTCTGCATTCTATTTTAGAGAGCGTTCGGGAGGGCGACCTCCTCTCTTCCATTGATCTCACTGAGGCTTACCTCCACACCCCAATTTGGCCTCATCATCGCCAGTTTCTCTGTTTCTGTTATCAGAATACCCATTACCAGTATCGAGCACTTCCCTTCGGCCTCTCATCAGCTCCAAGGGTCTTCACAAAGGTTCTGGCAGCATTGATGGCACCTCTATGTTCTATTCCAGTGAGGATCCAATGCTACTTGGATGACATTTTGATTCTTTCCTCTTCCATCCTTGTAGCCCATTGGGATCTGCAAATTACCCTGTCATGTCTCCAGAGCCTCGGATTTTCCATCAACACCAAAAAGAGCCAGCTGTCTCCCACCACCAAATTGCAACACTTGGGAGCAGTCATCGATACCATGTCGTGCCAGGTTTTCCTGTCTCCAGCTCGTGGAAAGAGCCTTGCAGAGATCACCAGCCAGATCCAGCAACATCAAATTGTCCCCCTGTCTCTGCTATCCAAACTTCTGGGGAAGATGGTCTCCTGTGTTGGCATTGTCCTGTGGACTCAGCTCCATTCCCGACCCTCCAATGGTTCCTGCTTCCCTACCAACGAGAAGGAACCAGCCATTCATCCATCAAGGTTCCACTCCCACCACAAATCTGGAGATCTCTCAATTGGTGGCATTTCCCATCAATCTGGAGGGGACTCCTGTTCAGGGACCCAGACAGGCTAGTGATAACCACCAATGCCAGCCTCTTGGGTTGGGGTTCCCATATGCAGGGCCAGATAGCTCAGGGTGTTTGGTCCAGATCAGAGCAGACCCTTCCCATAAATTGGCTAGAGCACAGAGCCATTTTTCTGGCTCTCAAGCATTTCACGCAATCAGTGACCGGCTCTCATGTTCTAGTCCTTACGGACAACATGACTGCAAAGGCTCATGTCAACCGGCAAGGGGGGACAAGGTCCAAAGCCCTCATAAGAGAGGCTCTACAGTTGGGGTTATGGGCAGAGAAACACCTGTTGTCGATCTCGGTGGACCATATCTCCGGGGTTGCCAACTCCCAGGCCAACTGGCTCAGCAAGAGCTTAGTTGCCCAGGCAGAATGGTCCATTCCTCCGTCTCTATTCAGGGATCTTTCCCTCAGATTTGGATCACCGGAGGTGGTTCTCTTCTCCACTCCTCAAAATGCCCAAGTCACCAGATTCTTCACCAGGTTTCCTTTCCAGGGAGTGGAGGGGACCAATGCTCTTCAGTGCAGATGGCCCAAGGGTCTCCTCTACGCCTTTCCCCCGTCCCATCATTCCGGCAGTAATTCAGAAGATGTTGAAGGAACGTGTGGAGCTCCTCCTCCTGGTACCCTAATGGCCAAGGAGGCCCTGGTTTGCGGACCTGGTCAACCTATCGGTGGCTTTTCCTTGCAGGATCCCAGCCCATCTAATCTCCCTTCACCGGGGGGCCCTGTTCCACCCAGAGCCCCAGTGGTTCAAGCTGACCATGTGGCACTTGAGCGGCAGCGGCTAGAGGAGGCTGATCTTCCAGAAAGGGTCATCCTCACTATCCTGGCATCTTCTACAAGGCGCATCTATGATGCCACCTGGAAAGCTTTTTCCCGATAGTGCCTCAGGGAGGGTCTTTCTCCTGCTTCAGCCCAGTTGGCAGAAGTTCTTAGCTTCCTTCAGCATGGGCTGGAGAAAGGTTTTGCCCCCAACACTTTACGCAGGCAGGTTGCAGCCCTCTCCTCAGTCCTTTCATGGGGTTTGCTTCCTTCCTTATCCCATCACACTTCAGTCAGGAGGTTTTTGAAAGGGGCTTCCAACCTGCACCCTCCGGTGGTTCACAAGTATCCTTTCTGGGACCTTCATATGGTCCTTAATGCCCTTACAAAGCCTCCCCTTGAACCCCTTAGGACAGCGTCTCTCCATTTCCTGACTCTGTATGTAGTGTTCCTTGTTGCCATCACTTCTGCCAGGAGGGTTTCCGAGCTTGCTGCTCTTTCCATCAGACAGGACCTTTGTTCCTTTCACAATGATAGGGTTGTTCTTCGTCTGGACCCCTCATTTATTCCAAAGGTTAACACCTGGTTTCACAGGTCCCAGGACATTGTTTTGCCTGACTTCTGTCCTCTCCCGCACCATGACTTAGAGTGGCAGTGGCACACGCTAGACGTAAGAAGGGCTCTTAGAATATACATTAAGTGCACTTCCTCCTTCAGGAAGTCGGAAGCCATGTTTGTTTCCTTTTTCCCTTCTCACTTGGGGCACAAGGCCTCTTCTACTACTATTAGCAGGTGGGTCAGGTCTTGCATTGAGCAGGCCTACAAAGCTTGGGCCCTTCCAGTTCCCCAATGTCTGACGGCGCACTCTACCAGAAGCACGGCCACTTCTGCTGCCTGGGCGACCAAGCACCCTTGGAGGAGATCTGTCGTGCCATCTCCGTCTCCTTTCATCAGACACTACCATCTGGATGCTTTTGCCTTGGCGACTGCAGCCTTCGGCAGACAGGTGCTTCAATGAGTGGTTCCACAGTTGGTGTGATGAGCCAGACGAGGACCCACCCATGGACATGCAAGCTTTGGTATGTCCCATCCTCGGCTTTCAATGCAGCATGGAGGAGAATGGGCATTGGTAGAAGTTACCATGAACGCCCTTTCTATCTATGCTGCAAGAGAGCCCAGCACCTCCCTTGATTCGTCTGGAGAGGGTAAGACATATTTCTGTATTTATTTTGGGCTTTCAGAGACACCTTTCAGTCTGTCAGGTATCTTCGCCAAAGCTGGGGTCTCTCCCGGGGGCTGGCTTTTATATCTTAGTACAGACTCAGCTAAATGACATCATAGGAAGGAGTCAACCCATCCTGGGCTTTCTCGCAGCATAGATAGAAAGGGAGTTCACGGTAACTTCTACCAACGCCTATTTTATGTACATTGAGAGTATTTGCACCAAGACAAATTCCTCGTGTGTCCAATCACACTTGGCCAATAAAGAATTCTATGAAGTATTCTATATGGTCTTAATGTAATACAAACACAACAGAGATAGCACAGTATCGCTTATCCTATGAAGAATTGAGTAGCAATTATATTACTAGAGTGGCTCATATGCACAACCTACTCTGGCAAAGGATCAGTCTTAAGTTTGAATGGCGTAAGTAGCTTAAGTGGAGCCTCCAGGAGAGGTCAAACCAGGCAAGATGGCATCTGTAGCATTGCAGTCCAAGGCCTGCCCCTTTAAATGTTGCACATGTCTAAGAAGGGATATAGCTCCTTACAGCATGTAAAATACTTTCAAGGTATCTCTGAAATTTATTAGCCATGTGAGGACATGGTCAGAATGAAGTATGTATCATTTCCATTTCAGCCATGCTTAAGAGAAATTATCTGTTGTTGTTTTGTTGTTGTTTCTGTTATAGATCAGACTTATTGTGATCGTTTGCAACAGGACACGGCTTTTCTGACCAGCAATGGCAGACTGAGTGAACAGCTGGTTGATAAAATCATTCTTCAGCTAAATCGAGTTTATCCCCAAATTCTCACCATTAAAGAAGCTGAAAAGGTAATCAAGAGCAAATGGCATCTCCAGATACATATTAATTTTTCTGTGCTCATTTTATGCAGTTAGAGTTGCATTCTTGAAATCTTTTTTTTTTTGAATTCTAAAGCTATAATATCTAGATGTGACTGAGAAAGGATAAGGTCCAGAAAGCAATACTTTCTGACAGTCCAAGAATAAGAAACCAAAATGAAAACCTTCCAGTGTACGAATGTGGTTCTCATACCACATTTGTAATATATGATTAAAAAAAACTGAACAGTGCATATACATGTAGAAGACATTGATTTTACAGATGGAGATTTTGAAAGCTGAGACTTGGTCCTATGTAACTAATAAAGCCACAGCATAGAATCTTAAATATCCAACTCCCATTCTTTCTCATTTATGTAGCTCAATTCCATTCAAGTCTGTTAAATAGCAGTGTACCGAATTTCAGGAATCTCTACATCAGCCATAAGTCTGATACTAATCAGATCTCTAAACCAGACATCAGTCTGATACTAATCATGAAGGTGATTCCAAGAACAGAAATAAATATTCTTAATATATACACTGTTAATGGATAATTTCCATTCATATCTGAATCATGGATTCAGGTGTATGTGGTGTTTGCATAATTGATTAGAAGAATAGTCAGCTGTTTAAGTCACAGCTGCAGGATTTCTTTCTTTCTTTTAAATAGCATAGATGCTATGAGAATACCTCAGCCCATGGTTTTGCATGTGGGCTAGAATATTATTTCATTTCTGCTGCCTCTCTTCGCTTAGTGAACGAGGCACTTTGATACATGAGACTTTGATTCTCTGCATCCCCCCACCAATGCTCCCAAGTCCTTGACTCTGAAACTTGTCCTGAACAACATTTTTTTTTAAATAATTGCATTAAAAGTTTTAAAGACAAAGGCAAAACTAATGCAAACTATATAAATAAGGAAGAAAAAAAATCAATGAAAAGGCTAAAAGTGCCAGGGAGAAAGAAAAAAAAAAGAAAAGGATAAAAAGAAGTGGCTTCTTTACAGCTGTTATAAGTACAATTATACATTTACAATTATACACTTCTCTAAAGTTACACAGTGACATTCTACTTTCTATAATCTGCCCTGTCTAATCTTCAAAACCATACATAAGTTTATTTTTTCTGTATTAGACAAAAAGTCCATGAGGGATTTTCAGTCAGCAATAAAAGTAGATATTATCTTTATTCTGATTAGAGAAGTCATCTGAGTTTCATCGTCTTCACTAACTGTTCCTCCATTTTGAATGGAACAAAATGGATCCTTGAACCAAGGTTCCAGAGTGCTGTCACCAGAAAATATGCAAGGTACTGTAGATCTGAACAGAAGAACAGCATGTCTGATCCCTGTTACAAAGAATTAAGTAGTTTCTTGCATATATACAGAATGGGGGAAATCTCACTCCTTCCTTCCTCTGCTAAGGCAAGGATGGTACAAGAACCCTTGTTTATTCAGGAATCTAGGATTCCCCCAAGACCTGTTATGCTGCTTGAGCAAGATTAGTCCTTCTCTGGCTTTGATAAACATCTAAAAGAGAAGCTTGGAGGGATCTCTATATTGCATTACACATTTCTTTTAGAACAGTGAAGGCGAACCTTTTTGTCTGCCAAAAGTGCGCACACTGGCACCCACAATGCAATGCGCTCCACCCCTCTACGCATGCGTGTGCAACACCCCCACCCCCTTACCTGCACTGCACATGCACGCACCTCCCAGCTGATTTTCGGCTGGTTTGAGGCCGTTTTTGCCCTCCTGGAGGCTCAAGAAAAGCCTCTGCAATCTACGGAGGCCAAAAAAAGGACCTCCAGAAATACCGGAAGGGCTGAAACGGGCCTGTTTTCAGGCTCCTGAGACTCCCAAGCCTTCCCTTGAACTTCCGGGAGGGCGAAAACTACCTCCCCCAGGCTCCAGAGGCCCTCCAGAGGCTGAAAATAGACACTTCCGGTATTTCCAGAAGGCCCATTTTTCAGCCTCCTGAGGCTGCAGAGGCTTCTTTCGAGTTTCCGGGAGTGCGAAAACGGCCTCAAACCAGCAGAAAATCAGCTGGGAGACGCGCGCATGCACAGTGCATGTAAGTTTGGTTGGGGCTCATGTGCCCACACAAATGGCTCTGCATTGCACCTGTGGCACACGTGCCATAGGTTTGCCATCATGGTTTTAGAAGAACATGTGAGAGCTGCTATCATTTTTACTCACAAGC
The DNA here is from genome assembly GCF_049901715.1 of Pseudonaja textilis. Classification (NCBI taxonomy): domain Eukaryota; kingdom Metazoa; phylum Chordata; class Lepidosauria; order Squamata; family Elapidae; genus Pseudonaja; species Pseudonaja textilis. Next base: position 52,535,914 of record NC_141991.1, read on the forward strand.
CAAAAAATGGTAATATTCAATGACATATCAGGAAAACATATGGAAGGTAAAACAGTATTTTTTATTCATAGGTTGTTGCATAGCTTCTTCAAGTAAAGCTCTTTTAATCAGATAGCACTTATCTAAATGGCATCCAATCTCCAAATGGTATGAACATATGCCCACGCTATTTAGATTTTTATTCTGTCGCTGCAGGAGATGTGTTTGTTAATATTCATGTAGAGTGGGATTGCCCTCTGTTTGCAATAGAACATCCAATCTGAAACATCTCCCATAGTGCACTCACAGTGTAATTGTCTCTTGTTTGCACCTGCACACATACCTCTTCTCCAGAAAAGGAAATTACAATTGCATTATTGTGTAAAATAGAAATGAGCTGATTTACATGCCGATGAACTTCCAAGCCTGAATGCTTCCAACTGATGCATAGGTTATGGCTTTTCAATTCAATCCAGAAGTATCAAAATGTGAATATAGGCTTATAGACTTATATAGATAATTAAGTTGGGCTATATCAAGTGTGGTATGATGATTTGAATTTGCCCTTTAAGATGTAACTCATAAATAAATAAACAGGCAATCCAGTAATTTTGAAAATACAGAATCCAACTACTCCCTGGAACTGAAAAATAAGCCTTTGAGTCCATGAGAATTGGCATCAAGTTCTGGAATCAATGATTGGCCTCTTGTTCCCATAAACTCTACTTTCCATAATGGCCATTTCTCTGTGCTCTTGCTTATTCAACCCATATCATTGGATATCATTGGGTAAGCCCAATCACAAAGGTCTATGTAGTTTCCTCATGGTAAGTGACCTTCAGAGCTACTGATTTAACTGGTGATTGAGAAAATATACTTTAGACATGTTCCTCTGCTATTTTGCATGTGTGTTAAGTAACAAAAAACACAGCCAGAACTGTAGCTATGAGAAAGATCTCTAATCACCAATTGCAAATACACAAAGCTACAGTTCATATAATTATGCATAACAAGGGCTATCTATACCATTGTACATTCCTAACACCATAGCAGAAGTCTTGAGTGTATAGCATATTAGTTCCTTATTTATTTATTTATTTAAAGGATAAGTATTTCTGCCCGGAGATGAATATTTCATCTCATAGAAAATGTTTTATTCCCATCCTGTTAGAGAAGCAACATCAACAGGTTATGTTGACTCACATATTATACTGATAAGTTTGAACAAGCTACAAACATAGTGTTGTACTCTTTCAAATGCTGTGGAAATGAGATGGGGAACTGTCTTAACATTGTACAGTAGTTGTGGTGCTAAATTCTAGTTCTTGCAATCTAAATAGTATTTTTTCTTTACAGTTTCGGAATCCCAAAGCTCCTCTTCATAGTCGGCTATCAAACCTTATAGCTCACTTGAAAAAGAAAGGGGACAAACCCTGTCAAGAATTTTACCGAGCTTTACAGATCAATGCTGAACATCTCTATAACAACTTGCCAAGCAGGAAAGTTCTAAGTAAGTTGGATGCTACTAGATTTCTTCAATCATTGTGTTTTAATTCTTCCAAATTCTTATGTTCTGATTTGTCTCTTTTCAGAAACTTAAGTGAAACTTCTACTGTTCTGTTTCTTATAAATACTCGGAGCTGCCCAAATGCTCTGACAATTAATGATGTTTGTTCTCAATTCCTATTTGAGGTTTTTTTTTTTTGGTTATTAAATTTGATATCTGTTTACAATCACTAGGTCTCCCTGACAGTACCTAAATATATATTTAAATATATACTTCTGCATAATATTGAGTGCTCAAGCTGCTTGTAAAACACGGGAAAGTGATATTGCTTCTGGACAGAGAAGTTAAAGGCTACAAGGCTCCATTGTGCTTTGATTAGACAGTAATCATCTATGTTTGCAAAGCTGTATCTTGGCCTAGAACAGGGGTGTCAAGCTTGATTTCATTGAGGGCCGCATCAGAATTGTGTTTGACCTGTCAGGGCGGCAATGTGGGCGTGGCCAGCATAAAATTACTCGTGTTGGGGGTGCTTGTGGTGGCCCAAGCACTCTGCCAGTGAAAACAAGCTCCCGAGCTCCGTTTTCAGCTGCGATGGCCTCTTGCCATCCTCAGCCAAGGAAAACAGAGCTGGGTGGGGCCATATGCAGCCCTTGTGAGCTCCGTTTTCAGCTGGGACAGCCTCCTGAAACCCTCTGCCAGTGAAAATGTAGCTCAGGAGGGTCATATGCAGCCTGCATGAGCTCAGTTTTCATTAGCAGAGGCATCGCAGGCTAGGTCCTTCACTGCTTCCAGGGCAGCCCTAGGGGCCAGATCTAAGCACCCCATGGACCAGATTTGGCCCCTGGGCCTTGAGTTTGACACCCCTAGCCTAGAAGGTTAAGGTCATTTTAAGGGTGAATTTTATGCATTCTGTTAAGAGAAATTCCAAAATTATGACCTTTATTTCACAAGAGCTACATAAGTTGAAATAATTGCTTCTGCAGTATGGCTATAACATAGGCTAACATATAGAGAGACTGGATTCAGATTTAACTTAATCAAGATAAGGGATGGTGCCAAATGTGTATTTGGCTGTGAAGCTATATCTAGAATAGGTGCAGATTATCTAGAAAAGACTCAAGATCAAACTTAAACTTTGTTTCCTCTATTTAAATTCTTTTTGCAATTCATCCCATAATTGATTATGAATTAGTTTATACCTATGTCCATTCTATTTTACTAAACATCCAAACTCTTCCATTTTTGTGCTTGTAGTTCTTTGGTGAGAATCAATTTAGTATAGTGGTTAAAGATACCTGGTAGAAACTGAAAGACTACAAATTTTAGTCCTTTTTTCTGACATACCAACTTATCTAAAACAATGTCAAGAACTACAGTTCCTGATGACTTTTTCTGGATTGTAACAAAGGAAAATTTCTTCCGTTATCAAATTATGTTCCTTTCAAATGATATTTCTGTGTTTTCCTTATAACAACCTGGAATCAGAATAATATTGCTTAGTTTGACTGTGGTTAACGTGCTGACTTAAGCTCTGAGCCAGGATTATTTTTCATCATTTGTCAGGTTTCTCGGTTCATAGTAAACTATTTGTACAATGGACAGGAAAAGCTTCAACGAGAACCAGATGTGTCATTGTGGTTGTCTGCTCCTATCCATAATAATAGCAAAGTAATGAAGCTTGCATTGTGACATGACATAACTCTGCTCTTTTGCACTTGTATGATTACATGACATACATACATGTCTTTAGCGTTTGCAAGGCAAACACATTTCATCCTTGCCTCCCCTAGACACCATTGACTTTTCTTTATAATTTTGTGCATTAGTTGTCTAGACTTGATTGTTAGGATTGCTCTCCTAGCTAAAATAATATCAAGAACTGTGATACCTGATTTCTCAGAACTACCATAGAAATGATAGAACAAAGGACTTCAGTGATTGATTTATGTTATCTTAAATAGTTCTTTTTGCAGCAAGCACATGAACACATGAAATAGACTAGTAAAAGAGCACCTCTGATCTGTTTGCAATATGATTGAATGTTTTGATGAACAGGTTTAGTAATTCTATTTGTATCATGGAACTGAGACCATCAACTACTCTGAGAGAAGCAAGGCAAGAACTCAGCTGAGTTTTATAGGCAACAGATTACAAATACAGCTGTGGAACTAAGTATAATCTGAACAGTAAATTGTAACCTGTCCCATTTAACTCTATACAATTTACTCCTAGGAAGGCAATGCATAACATTATACAGTAGTATTGTGTGCAAAAATCTCTATTAGCTTATATAGTGATAACAATAAAATAGTCAATTGCCATTATTTGTGTCACAGCAATGATGGGAATTAGGAACATGCTTCATTTTAAAGACCTTTATTAGAAATGTAGATTGTCTGGTATCAAGTGATTTGTAGCTTTCAATCAATACATCATTATTTTATTATGCAATGGACAGGCAATGGGGCATATTGCTTCTACCTGGAAGAGCCAGATATAAGGGGGTATATTTTCAAAAGCTTTCCAGACTTATTTCATTGTTAAGAAGGCAAGAAAAGTGTCTGCTCTTTAGCCTTTGTGAAAGCGCAAAAGTTAATCAGTTCTTTTGGCAGCTTTAGTTCAATGTATTCCAAGAGCAAAGTAAGGGGATCAGTCAACCACATTTATTTTTGTCTTACGATTTTAGACTTGAGCTTCTCCTTTTTTTTTTTTTACAATGAAGAGCTAGGCAGCTGCATGGATTTCCAGTGCAAATTACATGTTACGTTGCAGCTGTGTATAATGATACCCTGAGGCCTTGCTGTCAATTGTACAAGTCCTGTGGGTTTGCAATGTGCATCAGAAAAGAGACCAGAAGCATAGGCTTTCTACCACTTCTGTCAACTGGAGCTTTTCCCTACTGTAAATGCTGGTGTTTGAGACCCATTCTTAGAGTTCAAACATCGATTTTGAATACCATCTGGTAGAAACAGCACTGAGCTTGGTCTGTGAGGGAGGAAGGGCACTTTGTCTGGGAATTGCACCAATGCAAGTTGCAGCTATATGCAAACCAATATTATGAGAAATTGGTAGCTAATATTAGATATTGTGAAATATCCAGATTTAGTCTAAATTGTCAGAGGGATTTTCTTGTTATACTGCTTCAAGAATTTGATGCATGTGTTCCAGAGTGTAAATACCCATGGCAAGATGTGGAAGATTTTGGAAAGTAGAATTAAAATTCTTCTAGCAGCTGCTAATAGTGATTGAACATAATAGTAACTCAGATTTGCCAACACCTAGAGGTCTTACAGGTAATTATTGACTTAAAAAACAATTGGGACTGGAATTTTGGTCTTAAGTTGTGGTGATTGTCAGTCAAGGCACCAGGTGACTGGACTCCGTTTTAGGACTGTTTTTATGGTAGTTAAGCAAGTCACCATGATCATGGTTGTTAAAAGAACCACACAGTCATAAAATGAGTCCATTTTATTCAGTGGGTGGAGTTTTTTTGCTAGAAAATGGCAAAAGATGTCACAAAAATGTAATGTGACTATTCCAACCAAGTACAGCAGTCATAATTTCAAGAATGGATTGTAAGTAAATTTTTCAAGTCCATTGTAACTTCAAACTGTCATTAAACATCCAGTTGGTCATAAGTCAAGGACTTCCTGTAATTAGTTTTGGGGAGGGAGAAGTAAATCACAACACATCTAGAAAACAGGTTGAGAGTGGCTTTTACCTTCCAGCTATTGATGGTTGTCCAGCTTGGCATATTTCTGCTGGTGCAGTTGGGGATAAAAAAAATTTGATATAAATATCAGAGAGAAATAAGTGATTACAGAAAGCAATATCTATAATTGAAAATATCTTCCACAATTAAACCTTTTTGAGAGGAAAGGAAAACATATTCCTAGTTTAAGTTTGCCTTGCTGTGAAATGACTTTTTAAAAATATAACGTAGGAACAAGGCTTTTCAAGCCGGGTGAGGAAGGAGGAAGAAGTGGGGAAAAACATGCCTTCAACACCAATTGAGCACTGAAACACCTAATGTCATTTATATCAGACTCCCTTTATGACAGAACCTTCTCTTTATATGCAGCAGCAAATCAGCAAAACACGAGTACGAGATAGGCTAAATATAGAAGATAATGTTCACATGAGGTTAGAGGCCACATTGTCTTGATTATATTACTTTGAAAATTAATTTCATTTTTTTATTATTTGTTTCCGAAATTTGTTGGACTATGTATAGCACTAACTCAGTGTGTTGCTTTTATTTCTAGAAACCTCAGATCCCACAGGGATAAACCCTGAGAAGGAGAAATATATTCTAAATGACAGGGGTAAATAACATGTGTAAAATGTTGTTGGCTGCATATGAATAATAAGGTTAACAAAAGTACTACGTTAATGTGATTAATTTTGATGACATTAATCTTAAAAAATACTAATGATGCAAGCATATGCATCAGTGTGTAAAGATTAAGGTTATATATGTAAAATCCAAAAGGGGGTTAGTAGTAATTGGAACTGGGCTGTATCTGCCAATCAGCTTAATGTATTTGCTGTCTTAAAATTCTGCATCTTCTAAGGATTGGGAAGGGATCACGTAAGAATGCAGTTTAGCTGTGCCTGCCTCACATAAGGTATTTAGCAAAAAATTTCAGTATGCTTTTCCCAGTAGAGCATCCCAAGGAATCGTGCCTATGATCTCCGCAATAATAAGCAGCGGGGTTCAGCTTCAACATGTATTCTTGCCACATAATTTTGGCTCTCATTTTTGAAGATTGTATAGGGGTTTATAGGTAAGGGACTGTGGGGCACTACTCAATATTTTAAACAATGACACTTTGATTTAAACTTAAAGTTACCTGCTGGCTGGGTTTCCTGGCAGGTTCCCGAGTGTTCAAATATGTGCCTTACTTCCTCTTATGATATCTCTGCATATAATTTTCAAAAGGAACACTGCCTTTAGCTGCCCCCTGGCCCCTGACTCCTCTTCTCTTTTTTTCCGTTCTTCCTTTGAAGCCAGAAGGCAGGGAAGCAACTCAGCAGGTAGAGGTTGTTAATGCTGTACCAAACCCAGCGTATTGTTAAGGAGCCTATTATAATATAAAAAATGCACACCTGGCTCCTTTTCTTTCCCCAAAGTATGTCAGGTTTTCTCTGTGTGTGTGTGAGTGTGTCTCTCTCTGTCTCTCTGTGTGTCTCTCTCTCTCTTGTCTTTTTAAAAAGACATTCAATACTACCATTATGTCTGTACCCATTGACCTGGACCTAAAGGCTCCATTATTTTTGGGTGATACTCATCTCCCAAATGGTTGAGGCCCAGCTCATTTGTAGTTAAGTAAAATGTGAACTGGTCGACAACATCTAGTCCGAGAAAGATTCAACATTTGTAGCCTTCACTAGGTGGGCATAAATTGGGTGAGGAAAAGAAATGGAGCTTTGGCTTTAGGGTCCTGTAAACAAGGATCCAATCTGGGTCAGTCACTGGGACCAGGACTTTCCCTGAAGATGGGCTTCAGTATGAGTCCAAAACCTAGGAAGACTAAACCTCTGGTCCTGGTAACCGATCCTGCAATGTTACCCTGGGATATGTATATTTGCTTTCATTCCTATAAGCAAATTTAACTGAACCTGCTTTCAGAGCAGCTCTGGTAATGCAAGCTTCTAAATTTCTGAAGCACTGAAAAATAAATATTTTTTTGCATATTTAAACCAATTTACCAATTGTGTTTGGTTGCGTAACCCTTGGCATTATTTTTACACTTAACATGTATAGATGGGAAAAGCGTCCAGTTGGCAGGGATATTGTGGGATGAGATAGTCATCATTAGTCCTATCACATCACCCCATATCTTATTCAGCTCTATGGCTGGGAAGGTGAACATGGATAGCCAATAGGAAACATGAAGATTCATAAGTACAGTCATTGCAGAAAAGTCATCTATAATCACATCACCTCTATTAGATAGTACAGAAATTATTTTACATTATTTTACAATAAGACACATTATTATTTAATTTGAAAAAAAAGCCAAACTTATTTTATTAATATAGAATTTAAATCCCTTCAGGGATTTTCTTTTTGTAAGCTTTTTAAAAGGCTGGTGATTAACAAAAAAAATTGTTACAAGGAATAAAGGCATCCATGATTCTAAGTGCATTATGAAAAATGGTGATATATTATGAAATGTGAAGGAGAAAACCAAGTAGCTGCTACTTTTGTTTCTTTCCTTTTCTAGGTCCTACATTCTTTTTTGCCTGCTTCAGTATTGCTGCAGGGTTAGCATTCTTCATGTATTGCTGCAATCCAGGTAATAAAAGTTTGATATTTTTCCCAAGACTTGAGCCAGTTTAAAGGGGGGGGGGGCTCTATTTAGCTTCTTTAGCTTTTTATTTAGCTTTCTGTCAGACACACTTTAGCAGAACTCTAACCTTGGTGGGTGTCAGCTAAGCAAAGACGGGCATGCATGCAATTATAGCGCAAAACTAGTCCCAGTAAAACCCATCATTTTCTTAAACTCTGTCTGCTTTTCTCATAGGTTGATTTCTCTCATTCACTTTCCCATATTTTATATTGACATTCCGTTGTCATCAAAATTCAGAGTTTTAATTTTGATAACTTGCAATTCAGTTGTTAAGTTAGTATATATTGTAGACATTAGCACTCTTGGGAATTACCTTTCTTCTCAGTTTTGGTAAAATCGAAAGGTTTTTCTCTTCAAAATTGGAAAGATAAGTTTATTGGGATAAGTACAGAGCATATGAGAGTGTCTTACATATCTTTAGACAGAATTGTTAAAGTCATATCTTTATTTACAGGTCTGTTTAAGATGAAACACTCCATCACTCAGAATTGGCTTAAATATCCTTCAGTAGAAGCCAATTTTCATTATATTTATAATTGATTCTCCCTGAGTAAAACTTTAGCAAGATATTTTTGTGAAATATTTGTTGAAGGAAAAATCCAGTATGCTTACACACTTGATTCACTTTCCCCTCCACATTTCCATCTCATTCCATATTATCATTTCATTTTAGAGTCCAGAATTCTGGAAAAAGCCAAGAAGGTGCTGGGATTTTCCCCAATTATCATAGGAAGACATGTTAGCAACATCTGTATGTTATACATGGAAGATTCATCAGGAAGACAGTAAGAATAAACAGGGCAGCATCAGATTTCCCTGCCAATAGCATGGATACTTTTCAAGCATGGATACTTTGCAAGCAATTACCTTTTCTTATACCAAAGAAATAACTCAGTTGCTTTAGCAGTCTTTGCTGCTTCAAAGGGCTTTCAGAAGATCACTTGTATTTGCCTTTTACTTGTGGAGCAGGGTTTTTTTTTTTGTACAAAGCTTATTTTTAAAAATTATTTATCACCTTGAGCAAATATATTTTAATGCAAGTAAGCATTTTAACATGCTCTAATTCATTGCAAAGTCTTGAGAGTCAAGTCATGTATATATATATTGCATTCTGCCATTTTCTGTTTCAAGATGAGCTGAAAGTTCCTTCTTAGGCTAGTACTGAATGATGGAGTCTTGGTGTGTCTCATTATTAAGAGGATAATGAAAGTTGTTCTCAGTGTTCTGCTTCATTGAGAACAAATGAAAGTTTTCCACCTATTATAAGTGACAACCTTGAGTGTTGATGATAGAACCCATCAAGTTTTGTATATCAGCTAATCCATTATCAATTGTTGGGGATTCTCTCTGTAAATAGCAAAAGTAATTCTATTAGACAAGAAATAATGTTTGAAATAATGTATAAGCAATTATAAGCAAATGCTAGGTGCAAATGAACCGAAAGCCTTAATGAAAGATGGAGTGTATGGTTTTATTTTTAAATGTTAAAAGAATGCTGCCTTCTTTGTTTTTAATAGACTCCAGGAGTTCACTGATATGAATAACATAGGCAAAAATAAGCATTTGCTTTTTAGTTCAACTCTATAAGATTTCGTGTTATGTTCCAGACAGAAACATAAGCTTGTGGCCAAGAATTTAGCCTTTATAATGTCATGCACTTTTGAGGACCATAAACTGCCTCACACATTTGAAGAGTTCTGTTCCATGAAAATTTTCATTTCTCAGAAGCTCATTTTACACGCACATTCTGCATAGCAATTTCATGGAGCATCTAGACTGTGTCATCATCCTTTAGCCCTTCTGCCTTATCTTTTTTCACCTCTCTTAACAAGGGTCGTCTGTGTAGCTGGAAAAAGTTAAGCACACAAAGCTTCAAAGGTGTGGTGTAATAGAGGAGACTACATGTCTTTAAAAGCAGGGAGTGCAACACTTAGTGATAATGAGCTTTGCTCTTCCTCTCCTTATTTCCATGAATTTATCAGCTGTGAGAATGCACCTTGGATTTGTATGTACATCTTTTTTTCCCCTTATATTGGAATTCAGAATATCAGTACATTATACACTTAAAATTAATGCCACAGTTTCACATTTGCCTAATTTCCATCTTTGATACTCTGAATAGATAGGATCTTATCTTAGGTGTATATACTGTAGAAGTGGCCATCCTTCAACTTTGTAAGGGATATTTTCCAAATCATTGTTTAAGTTAATCTTCTGTGGTTATCAATGAAATTATGTTGTTTAAAGCATGACAACTCTTTGGGAGGGGGTTGGGTGGAAGGTCCTGACTTACTTTAAGTATTTTAAAATTCCCCAAATCCACTTTTTTAAAGAAAGAAAAGGTGCTACACAATTGTATAAAACACTTAACGTGCCTGATCATAATTGCTAGTTTCTCTGGAGAAGTAAAGAAGGGCAAAAAAGAGGGTTGGAATGAACAGGAGTAGCAGATAGCAGTGGAATATATTCCACTCTAGTCCGCCACATTGAAGGAAAGTGTTTTTACAGTGAACTTCTTTCCAGTAGCCATTCACTGGAAATGAATTGAGGAGGAACTGCGTTGCAGTTTTTCAAGCAACATCAGCAACATTGAAAAGCAATAGTATGCAAAATATTCACGCCTAAACACAGCTTTAGTCTTTATATGACCAAAAGACTTTTCATAGTTTTGGTGATCGAGCAGAGGCCTGGTTCAGATGAAATGTTGAATTATCACTTACTATATATCCAAATGTTGCGGTCCCATACACCTCTCCTTTTATGGCATGGCGATGTGAAGTGACTCAGAAGCTCTTAGTTTCATATTTTCAGTTGCCCACATGTTATTGTAGTGGTCACAGCTTAAAGTTGGCTTGTTTTAAGGAAAATATAAGTAAAGTCCTCGAGCTGAATTCAACTTTATGAACACTTTTTTTTTCCTTGAGAACAACACAGATATTTTTTATTGATGTTTTCTTCCAGGATAATTTGTAAATTTTTCAGTCCAGTAACAATCCTGGAATGTCTTGCTAATCTGACATCAAAGAACTATCCAGTTCTATCTAATCTGTTGTGCATGTTGAGATCAACCACCTAGCTGGGGAGATTTAAAATACCATTGCAAATGACAGTTTAATTAAAAACGCCAGTGAATGCATACATTCACTGGACAGCCATAGCCAAAGAGCAGAGGACTGATACTACTCTTTCTCGGACTCCAAATGGATTGTGTTTCCCTGCCAAAACAATAGGTTTAACCATGTAATTTGGCTTTTCATCAATTTAGGGGCACTTTCTGAAGAGAAAATAAAGTGATGCAAGCAGAGAGCAGGGGGTACTGTTGTGGTGATTGAAGATGCATCTGCCTCTTGTTAGGGAAATTCTGGGTGAATTGTTCAGCCCTTAAAATAACTTTTCTTCCCACCTTCGTAGCTAAAAGGTTTGTACCTGCCAGAAACCTCATCATGTATTTCTTTGAGTCACCACAGGATGGAGAGAGAGCACTGCAGAGACACATGACTAACTTTGCACTCATGTGCAGGATTCTTAAAAACTGAAGTGTCGACTACTTATTTTCTGCATAACAGGACAAAGAATGCTGTAGCACTGCTCAGTCGGACCTGATCAATTTTAAAGGGGCTCATCTATTTCAGAATACTTTATTTCTGGTGTAGAGAATAATGATCTCTGGCCAATTTAAAATAAGGGATTGATGTAGAAAAGAAATACAGCTTGTTTTGGTTTCAAAGTTGATTGTAGTATAAATTGTACACCTGAAGATTTATGGAACCTTTTGTGGCATCAAATCTCAAAGTGAAATTCAGCTTTGAAGTTTAAGCTATTCCTCCACTCAAATTTAAAAGTATTTTTATATGTAATTTTTATTAAAACTTTTAAAACAGAAGGTAATATCAAATGCAAATTAATTTAAAAAATGAAGAAAATATAGAAATCAAAGAAAAACAAATATCTAAGAAAAAAAATGAAGAAAAATAAAAAAGAAAGAAAAAATATATAAGGTAGCAACTTCCAGTATTATTCATACAGTTATGAGTACAAATGTATTTTAACCTCTCTAAAGTTACATCACATTATTATTATTCTTTCTGTAATCTTTTCTATCAATAACACTATAAGTCCAAGTTATTGGTTTTTTTTTTCATTTTTATGCAAAAAGACCATAAGAGGCTTTGAGTCAGTCAGCATAAAAGTATTTTTGAGGCCAGTTATATGACCAACTCTATAAAAAGAAACCCTAACATTACATACCATCATTTAAGCAGCTTTTGAAAAGAAAAAAAATGTTTTTCCCCCTCTCTTTAGCCAATATTTTAAAAAGTTATAGTCCAGTTCTCTAAAGAGAAAGAAAATCCCATGAGGGTGTTTCTGAGTTGTTTGCTTGCAGACATTTCATTACCCAAACTAGATAACGTAACAGAAAGTCTAGCATTATGAAATGTCTTCCAAGAAAACAAGCTCAGAGAACATTCATATCAACTACAAGTATTCTCCTCAGAATACTTATCAGCTACAAGTATTCTCCTCTATTGGTTAAAAAAGAATCTAGAATATTCTGATGTTCAGTTATATACAGTGTGCATACAAATGATATTAAAGTTTATTTAATGTGTTATTTCTATTGATATCCTTTTTCAGTGGATGTTGCTTAATCAGATCCTGATAGCATCTGCACCACAAAGATATTCCTAATTACATTTGATGATGGAAGAGCTAGTTTGTATTCTAACCTGAACTAGCATCATTAAACTCCTATTCTGGCTTCCAAATATTTGATTAAAATTCCCCACATGAGAGACTAAAACTTTATACAGTTGCCCAAACATTTTCCATTACCCTTAGAGAAATTCTTAGTAGGTAATAACATTAGACCGAAGAGGTCCAGAATTGTTTCTTTGCGTGATTAGGGAAAATATCTATTTTTTTTAGATAACAAAAAGATTGGGAGCTCCCTCTTTTCCAGGAATAATTCACATGCCTATAGCCATCACTCCTACTGGCAATATTCCTAGAGCCCCCTATGATTTTTTAAGATTATTTAAATTAAATAATAAACAGGAAGCTGGCATCTAGTTGGAAGCTGTTAAATTAAAAGTTAAAATTTAAAAACTCGCATCTTTAAAGTGTATTATAAACATTTTTAAAAGTAAAACCTTGTGGTTTGTGCTGAAACCAAAACATGAAAAAAAATTTTATTTAAAATGTGTTCATCTGCCCAGATAGGGCAAAAAGAAGTTTAAGCGATAAAAAGCATTCTGGACAGTAGAGGAAGAAAGCATTGTTGTATCAACTGTGCAATGCTTTGGATCTGATTTGAAAGAGCTGTTTCAGAATGTGCAGGAATGTGAATACGGAAAATGGAAGTGATTTGTGAATGCAGCTGTGTCTGTGCGTTAATGAATCACAGGTAAGAACTGTTTTTATATTACTCCAATATTTTCCTTCCAATTCAATCTGGAGCATCGCATAGCCCTAATGCACTGGCCATTTCTATTTGTTTATTGAATAAAGTTTATTTGAAGGCACCATTTCAATGCTGTGCATTTATTATCTCTAATTTGGCTTAGGCGTAGAAGACTCTTAGAAGTGACTGTTTTCAAAAAAGAAAAATAATATCTTTCAGGTGGTTTGAAACCATGATGCTAGCAAACCAGACTTCCTTGTTATGTTGAAGAAAACAAAATGATATGTGGTAGTAGCTTTGCTAGATCAGGGATGTCAAACTTGTGGCCCGTGGGCCAGACGCATCACGCGCTGGCTACGACCCACACTCAGTTTAGCGAAGGGGAAAAAGTCACGATACGTCAAATAATCCAATGATGGCCTTGCCTGAACATTGCTTGTAAATCAGAGTAAATAAGATAGCTGCGCAATGTATGTGGAAATTGCTATATGTTTAGCTTAAACATTCAAATAATTCAATGATGGCCTTAAATATTTTTGGACCAATTCTGTTCTTTTTTGTTTCCATTCAGTCTACATAAATTCAATGTACTGTACATGGTATCTTGAAATCCATCTGTTCCTTTATTTTATTTTATTTTATTTTACCAGATTTCAGGTGATATTCATGTGACATTCTTGTGGCAACCTTACATTTTTATAAATCATTTTTTTTCAAAAAATTACCTTTTAATAGTGGTTTTAGGGATACAGACTCAAGGGAAAGAAGAAAAACTGCTGCCCTCAGGGACTGACCTGATGACCCAATGTGGCTTTCAAAGACTTTGATGACAATATATTCATTTGCGTTTAAAAAAGAAATGCTGGGCACAGCTGCTATAGATTTAAAAAAAAATGTTAGTAAGGGATATGCTAAAGGAGATGACAATTCTAACATGAGAACAGTTTTTCAATTGCTCTAATGAGGATGGTTTTGCACTAAAAGAATAGATATCTATTAGGGCTCTGTTGTGCTCTGGATTTGAATGGGAAAACTGATGTTAGCCTTTCAAAGTCCCATAGCAAGTGAATGACCTTGCAAACTGAAAAAAAGAAAGAAAAAGAAATGTGATTCCACTGTGCGTGAGCACACACATTGCATTGGTCTTTTGTGTCAGATTGAAGGAAAAAACGTGATTCCAGAGGAGCCAGCCAATCAATATCGTAATAGTCTTTGAAATTTGCAAAATAACTTTTTCCCCTTCAGAGTCTCCATCTCAGTGAATCAGATAAAATGTTAAAGTGTATAATGAGGGAGTTCACAGGAGAGATTCCTTTTAAAAATATCTAATAGGAATATGTTCCATTAAAGGCAGTCTTTTTGTCCAGATTCCCAGGATTTTATAACAAGGATTATTTAATATTATGAAGTATCAGTCTTTGTGTGTCAATAAGCATTATATTTGGAAATATAATATATATTTTTGTTATATTATTATTATATTTTATTTTACTTTTAATGTATAAATGGAAGGGGAAAAGACCAATGAAGTAAAATAAAAACAAAAGAAAAAAGAAATGTACCTGTTGAAATAAATATATGTACAAGGTTCTTCTCAATAAATGTCCAGTATGAATGCAGGTTCAAGGGAAAGTTTTTCTCAGGCTGTATGTAACATGTGCATAAAATACTTGCTTTTTTATTTATAATGAGAGTTTAATGTACCTGGCTGTATGTTATGAAAAAATTTGTGTATGTATAAAATTAAAATTTTAAAACCAAATTAAACATAATCTCGTGACAGTTCTTTAACAGAAAAAAACATTAGCTCATGTTTTTTTGTGTTTTATTGGAGAACTGAAGTAGATGATCTATTGGGAAGAGAACTATACTAAAACTCCCATAAGGATCTGGAAATAAAAGTTTTTTAAATGTAGAGGCAATACAAACGCAATTCTACAATCAACACTGTCCTTCAGATAATTTTTGACTACAGTATATCTCAAGAATAGTGGTTATAGAGCAGGTCGGCACAACTAACAGTGGAAAAAGCGGGAACATTGATTGATAAATTAAAAATAATAGTTGGCCACAAAGAATAGCAATCAGCTATTTGGCAGGTGGCAGATTAATGAGGTGTTGGTGAGGCTTGAAGGCCATCACAGTATGTATTTTGGAATGGTGGTGGCAGCAAAAACACCAGGCACTGGAAATGAATTTGCTGAAGTGATGCCAACGGGCTGCACAAGATTGCTTGGCAGTTCACGTATATTGTATGGGCCTGACACATGGTTGTTTAATTGCCAGCATCCCAACTATTGAGTTACACCAGTCCTTCATGCAATATGTTTCAATACTGTCCAAGAAATAAGAGCTTAGCCAGTCAGCAAATTTCAGAAGCATTTCAATATAGTTCTGATGAAAATATATATCATCTATCTATTGACTTTCATCTATCAGTCTGTCTATTTGTGTCTGTCTATCGAGCTATTATCTATATATTATCTACCTACCTATCTACCACAGATACACAAAGTCCTCACACTGCCCTCTTCCTTTCTTTTAATTTGATACTGTCAAGTGAGCCCAACAGTAAGATGACAGTTGCTATCTGGGCTCTAATGCTTGCAAAGATAAATAAGAGACCATCCATTGTGGAAAGGATCACTATTTTCATATTCGCTATAACTGCCTCCTTAGTAGGATTTCCTCTGAAACTTTCACCATTGGCAAGTGCCTGATAGCCTCAACTGGCAAGATCAGGTCTGCTGGGAAGTTACTTTCTTTGAAAAGTATGGACCTTTAATAGAGGGCTTTGGAGGAATGTTGCATGAACATGCTGACATTTTTGAGGATGTGAACTTGTCATTGTGGTTTACTATATGGTCTGTGGCTTATTCTCTTGAAAATATGTATAAAGCAAGATAATCCAGTGGGTTCTTTTGTAGAGGCAGCTACTGGTAGTGCTTTTTAGACTTCATTTCACCCTTTTTTTCTTCCTGATAAGGACAATAACAGGAAGTATATGTTGACATCACTGTACACAATGACTTCACAAAAATTTATGGCTAAGTGTGACTCTGTTAAGTGTTCTTGATCTGAACCTTAGGAACAGAAACTGCTCTTCAACAACAGAGAGAGGTCCTTAAATGTATGTCACTGTATTTGGGAAGAACATCATGGGACACTTGAACCTTAGGTGATAAAAGCTCCTGCTGGGGAAGCCGAAGGTCGCTTGCAATTCAGTGATTAAAAAAAGTAAGGTTTTGCACTTTAGCAAGAAAAACTAAATGCACAGGTATCGAATAGGTGGCATGTGGGTCAACAGCAATAACTGTGAAAAGTCTCTAGGACAGGGGTCGCCAACCTTTTGGACCTCAGGGACCACCCAACTCATAATTTTAAATCCCAGGGCCCACTAATTGTTTCTGTGGGTGTGACCTAATTTGTGGGTATCACTTGGTGGTCATGTAACTCACTGGGCATGGCTTGTATGTAAATATTATAAATATTTATATAAATATTGAATTTTTTATAAAAAAGAGCAACTTTTACCCAAAATCAGGCAAAGCAGGCAGGCAAATTGAGTTGCTCACAGAATCACAAATTCATTCAGAGATCTATCTATCTGCCATTGGCTACCTGAGTCTGCACTGACAAATAGAAACTTCAGTCCTAGGTTTGACTCTGCTTTAAAGCAGAGCCGAACATCTAAAGATTAGCTAGAAAGCAAGAAATCGGCTAGCTAAGTCTGTCACATAAAATTTGCTTGCAAGCAAACTCATAAAATTTGCTTGCAAGCAAACTCATAAAATTTGCTAGCAAGCAAACTCACAAAATTAACTCACAACACTCCTTTTATATAAATATTGAATTTTTTATAAAAAAGAGCAACTTTTACCCCAAATCAGGCAACTCAGGCAGGCAGATTGAGTTGCTCACAGAATCATTCAGTGATCTATCTATCTGCCATTGGCTAACTCAGTCTGTCACATAAAATTTGCTTGCCATGAGTCTGCACTGAATAATAGAACTTTCAGTCCTAAAGGAGGTTTGGCTGTGCTTAAAAGCAGATCTAAAGATTAGCTAGAAAGCAAGAAATCCAACAATTTCCTGCTTTCTATTTAATCTAAATCTCCCAGCACAGCAGAATAGCTGATGGTCGGAAAAAGGAAAAATAGCAACTTAGCTGGCAAGTTTGCCGGTTAAGGAGTGCGTGGGCAGGGAGGGTTCCCATGGGTCATGTGGGTGGCGCAGCCTTGTGTTCCTGCACAACCGGGATTAATTACTCGGGGGGGGGGTGTTCTGGGGGTGACATTTCTCTGTGGCCCACCAAAACTTCCCGAGGCCCACTAGTGGGCCATGGCCCACCAGTTGGCGACCACTGCTCTAGGAGACCTATGGGATAACCACTTCAATATGACCCAACAGTTTGCTGCAGCTGCCAAAAAAGCCAATACAGTCCTAAGTTGCATCAACAAAGGGATAGTATCAAGGTAAAGTGTTAGTACTGTTTTATACTGTTAGTAGAACCACATTTGAAATACCTTACTCACTTTTGGTCATGATGATCCAAAAAAGATATTGAGACTCTAGAAAGAGTGCAGAGAGGAGCAACAAAGATGATTAGGGGGCTGGAGGATGGTGAATGGCTGCAGGAATGAGTATGTCTAGTCTAGGGATTTCAAATTGACGGCCCACAGGCCAGATGCATCACAAGCAGACCACACCCACCCCAGCTCTGCAAAGGGAGAAAACGTTGTGATATGTCACATGATAGCGTCACATCATGAGTTTGCCACCTGTGGTCTAGTCTAACAAATAGAAGGACAAGTCACTAGAGGTGACTTGATAGCAGTCTTCCAATATTTGAGTGTCACAAAGAAAAGGGAGTCCAAAGGACAAGAAATAATGGATGGAAGCTTATTAAGGAGACATGCAATCTAGAACTAAGGACAAATTTCCTGACATAATGATCAGTGGAATGGCTGGCTCCATAAGTTGTTGGTGCTCCCTTCACTGGAGGTTTTTTAAAAAGGATTAATTAGTTGTTTGTCCAGAATGGTTTAGAGAAGACTTCTCACATCCCTTCCAACTCTGTGGTTAGTGTATCCTGATTCAATTCTCACTTAATGCCTTTTTTCTGGGAAATGTGGAGGCTGCCCTTTATGAATATTTCCTTTTTCCCCTTGTAATATTGATAAATTTCTCCTGCTTCAAACAGAACAGTGACAGCAGGAAGAAGCAGCTTAAACTGTTCCTCCAACATCCCCCTCTGCTCTTCTGCAGCTGGATCAATGCAAATGTTGATATGGCAGCAAAGCTTAACAACTCAAACCAGGTCCTTTCTCAATGGTATTAGCCGGGTCCCACTTTTGGAAGGAATCTCTGCCAAAATTAATTATTTAAATGTGTAATAAAGCAAACATGGCATGGCTTTGGCTCCGAACCCACCTGGCTTTGTTGAAATGTGTATTTCTACCAACAAACTTTCTTTTAAAGGCAGCATCATGACATTTTTCACACAGTACAGGGAACTCCCAACTAGCAAGTACAGCAGATACACTATATAGAAGCATCTTGCAGGGTTTTCAATCTCAAGAGCCATCTCTTAGCTCTGAATGATGGGGGTGGTTAATTATGCTTCCAAAGATTCAAAATAGAGCATTTCCTGAACCCACAACTCATGTGTGAATCACAGAGACCATAACAAATAGCATTTAATTGGTTTCCAACAGCACAGAGTATTTTCCCCCCACATAAACCATGCAAGATGTTGCTTAAGATGTGAGCATGGAAATAGTAAAGTAGACATTTGTGAGTGAGTTGTTCAAGGGTATGATTTTAATTATTGCTCTTTCTTAAGCAAAACCACTTCTGTCCAAAAATCAGATTTCTCAGCCTAGTTCTTTTTAGAGAGCATTTACCTCCAAGCTAATAGAATAATTTAAATACCTTTACCCATACAAAGGGTTTTTTCTTCCAGTAAATTATAGTAGGTCATGTGCTTCAGGGAATTAAAACTAGCTCATGAGAGACTAACACTATAAAACAGTACTTGAGACTGTGGGCTAATAAAGATAGAAGTTGTCAAGCAATAGTCTGTTCTCATTTTAATTCACCCACTTATAAAGAGCTGAGCAAGCATTATAATGAGCGGGGCGGAGGTCCCAAGGTGCCTAATAAAAGCTTAGAATATTTTATTATTCATGATTTGTTCTTTACTGAAACTTCTGTCAGCATGGAGTAAAACTTAAATGTGTATCAGGAAATACAATTGCCTAAATACATTTGGTCATCTGACATTTAGTTGTAAAAGCCCGATAATAGGTTTAAAGCAATGGCATGGAATTCAGTCTATCCTTTCATGTGCTGCTCCAGGAACAAAAATCCTGAATGGATTCTAAATCATTTTCAAACAAAAGTCAGAGCAATGGCTTTGTCCTGCGAAATCCTGAATGACCGGGGTGTGTGGGGTGTGTGTGTGGATCCCTACTGGATTCCTTTATCCATATGAGCTTCCTTGACACATCAGGTCTCTGCAACACAGAGAGAACAACATCCTGCAGTATGGATCACTGCTCATGAAATCTAATGCAGTATGGATCACTGTTCATGAAATCTAATCAAGTCTCTATTGTATGTAGCCCCAGTGGCTCCTAACTTGATCCCCCAAATTCCAACCAGGATATTTTTACCCCTTCTTACTTGGCTTTTGGCTACTCTTGTAAAAATCACTCCAATGGGAACAACAGAAAAAAAGTAAAAGGCCCTGCCCCCACTCCTTCGCAAAAATCCACTTTAGATGGGAGAACTCACATTCAGGATCTGCTCCTTGACATTGATTTTCCAAGGATTTCATGGTCTCTGCTGGTTGATTGCACTCACAACTCATGTTTTTTTCCACCCCTTAAGTCTTGTTGCATCTAAAGTTTACTTGAAATATAACTTCCCCTATTCCAGGAAGGTCTGGGAGAGGGAGGGGGAGTTGAAAAGGGAGAACTGGCACCTACAACCATACATGGGGATTCAACCTCCATCTGCTTGTGACCATCTTTCTGGCTTTCTTGACCCCTGCCATTCTTGCAGGCACCCTTGTCAAACTCCCTGGTTCTTGAAGCTTCAGTTAGTCCCAATCCTGAAAGGCACACACCAGTTATATATATTCTCTGCGGGGTGAGTGGGGGGGTTGAATTTGTCCATAACTGAAAAGCCATGTGTGTTTCTTCCTAATGATCAGAATGATGCATGTTTCTAAGAAGTCATAATGGTTTTTTAACTGTGAAATCTGTTTGTGGGAAATGGAACAGAGGTTATATACCCCTTTGCAGAATGAGCATGCTTTATTTTGAGTAAAGAGTGCTCCTTGAGGCAAGTCTTTCCTGCTATTCAAACTGGGAGTGTTACTGGCATGAAATGGCCAAGGAAAAGGAAATGAAAGTTGCTGAATGGGAAACTTTGCTTCAAACTGGAAAAAAACCTGAACATGTGAGAAGGGCAGAGGGTAAGAGGAGGGCATGGACACAATCCCAAGTTGGAAAAAAGCTGAGTTAATAAAATGCTTGGGAGGAAAAAACAACCACCAAAGGATGTACAAGAAAATAAGAGGTTCACTGTGCCTAGAGGCTTAGAGACCCTTAAATTTCAATTTTATTGCAATCTTACCTGGGAGTGAAGTCTACCTAGGTGAATGGGGCCTCTGTATTAAATGCACAAAAGACTTCATGGTGGTTCCAGGCAAACTGATTTTGATGCGGCCTGTCTTAATGAGTAGATGGTGCTATAGTGGGAAAACTCCAATTGGCAAATGGAGGATGACTGTCAAAATTTGCTGATTGGAGTAGGGATAATATCTTGATTGGAAGCACCCACAAATGATCCAGTTAAAATCATGATTTCTAAGAGAGAAAATTAAAAGAGCTTCGGTGGCTCTTTGTTTCTCTTGAACTATGTTATGTTTCTACATTGGGTTGCTTCATGGCTTTTAAAACTTGGGTTTATTGAATAAGTCAATTCCTACAACAGGGGTAGTGTGCTGTATGTTGGTTGAAAACCAGAGAGAAATCTACCATGTTTCTCATATAATAAGGCTGGGTCTTATTTATTTTTTTGAGCCTTGAAAAAATGGCTCAGCCATCTTTTCGGGGGTGACTTGTATCTTTGGGTGGGCAGGCGGCGACGGCTTGGATCTTGACCTCGGCATTGGTGGGGCACTTCATATTGGGGTCAACGCAGGCAGCACCATATCCAGGTGTGCACCAAAAGTACTTCCTAATGGCAAGCCCCCCCACCATTCCCCCCCCATTTCACATGTTTTAATATAGGCCTTAATTTGGAGGGAGGGGCTTAATTTAATTTCATGCCTATAAAACATGCTGGGACTTCCTATTGGGGGAGGCCGTATTGTTGGAGAAACAGGGTAGATACAAATTCACCCTCAGCCATGAAGCCATTGGGTAACTTTGGGCCAGACTCTTCCCCTCGAGCATGTAATCCAACCGCTCATGGTTGCAACATGTTATAATCTTCCCCTAGTCTTGCTTCACAACAACCCTTAAAGGATTCTGAGGAATGGTGAAATCAAGAGTTACATGTAAAGTAAATCTAAAAGATATAGCATAGAAGCAGAAGTCCGTTGCATCTCCACGTTGGCTGAGATTGACTATCCAAGTGATGATACAACTGGTTTAGATTGTCCAAGGCTCTGCAGAAATTTAAGAGAGGCATATAAAGTTTTTTCAATGACAGTAGATTACTGGTACTTATTTGTTTTGTTTAAGCCTGTTGCCTTTCCAATAAGTGTGTGCTCCTGTGTTACAGAGAATTTCCTTGGGGAGGAAGCCAGTTAAAACCATTCAAATCCCTGTGCCTAGACGTTTACCACTAAAGCTAATATAGCTAAGATATACAACTGATGTTATCCTTACTGTGCACACCAGATTTGGTTTTAAAGGCTTCAAATGAATCATAATCAGTGGTGCCTAAATAAAAAATGCTGTGCACTTTTATCAAAATTGTTTATTGACCAGCAATGAAAAGAAAATTAATGAAAACAGTGTAATGCAATAACAATCTAAGTACAGGATTCTACTGTGAATAGGAAATCAGAATCATGACAAGTTGTGTCTCTAGTACAATTTTTATAAGATATTTATGATGTGCTGTAATCCAAACCATGCACAGGATGCCAGATTGAGACCAGCTAATTTACCGTCGATTTATCAGTTTCAATGACAGGGCTTGGATTGCATAGTCATGGATACCTTTCTTCATTTTTTTGACAACCCTCACCCTCACAGCTGTTTCTAGTTTACTCTATTGCTGACATCAAGCAAACAAATCAGTATGCCGTAAAAAAATATTTTGCAAAAATCTGTGACCTGAACTGATATTCTATTTTAGAACACTCCTCACTTGTAGTGCCTAAACCAATTGTACTTTTTAGTTAACATTTTGATTTTATCACACATTAACTATGAAAAACAGCAGGACATTGATTATACTGCATTTTAATATAATTTATTAAAAAATATAATCTACAAAAAATATCTGCTCTTGCTGAAGCAAGCCGTACTTAATTCAGTGGGATTCATTTCCTGGTAACAATGTACAGAATTAGTTGACTCTTATACAGAAGAAGCAACCTTAGTCATGCAATTTATAAAGGCAGTAGCTGTAAACTGACATTCTGCAACCTTTTGATCAATTTTCATATCCAAACAAAAGAAAATCTTTCTTATTAATAATAAAACCCAATTATTTTCACTGAAAATAAAACAGATATCCAAATAAATTTCTGTCTTTTTTGTTCTCTATTTTCTTGCTAGAAAAAGTATCTTACTCTTTAGAATCTTATGATTATAATCCTGTTAACAGAAAAATACAGCATCTGAAATGGTAAAGGAAATGGCTTCTATCCTCTGTCTAAAATAATGTGCGATATACTACATTTTAAAATGTATATATTTAATGAATTAAATTAAAAAAAAATAAAACATATTAGTGACATTAGATCTGTAGGTAACTAAAAACGGAGTGCAGTTTGTGCTCACAAATGATAAATTGGGAAAAATATTCACTATATTTTTAATATAGTGAAGAAAAAAAATATAGTATATATAATATATAATATTCTGTAAAATTTTAATTTACTGACTAAGTTACATTAAAGATACTTTTTAAAAATTATTATTTCTTATATAGTTTGACTTTAAAAAAAGCTAATGAGAGAATGATAATGAGAAAAAATGGATATAATCAAAATTTGGTTCTCATCTTGTGCATAGGATAAACCTTTCTATTTCTACTTTAGTTTTAAAATTATCAGTGCAAGCCAGAGAAGAATGTACAGAGACTTTTGAATTGTGTTGGAAAGATCCATGAAGAGGTATACACTCTGAGGTGCATTCTAGAATGAGTCTTTGTCACTGAAGCAGGAAAAATGGGGGAAATCTTGGCATTTCTCTATTCAAGTGTTGACAAGCTATCTTTAATATAAAGAAGATAGACCTATCAAGATTTTGCAGTGAGAAGTAATCCTTACTAAAGCAGAAGATATTCACCATGGATGGGCCATGTGTGTGAAATTTATTTATTCATTGAATTTAAATGCCACCCATTTAAACCTGCAGCAACATTTTAGGATTCTTTCAGAATGACAGGACCACAAAAGGAATAAGAGATATACTTTTTATATCGCTGTTCTTCACAAGTGTCAGGATGAAATGACATTATTACCCCTGTACTTATTCTGTTTGCCAGTAACTTGGAAAGTTGGAAGATGTTTTAAGACACTCAAAATGGTGTATCTTATGGAAAAAGGAAAGAATTGAGGATAAAATTGCTATTCTGTCACACATGACAACACATGTGTTTGATTGTTCCCTTACATCATCTCTTAGTTTATGGTAAAGTAGATGCAACTCAAGCACGTACACATACACACACACACACACACACACACACACACACACACACCTAGCAATTGTGTGAAATTACATTTTGGATGCAGCTCAGAGTTTTGCACTGTTTTAGTCAGGTAAGCAAATTGTTCTGATCAAATATTATATAAAGATAAAATCTCTTAAACAATTAATCAAAAGCTATAATAAACAGCAATTTCAGAGTCAAAAAAATAAACAAAACTATATTATAATGGCTTTAAACAAAGCTGTGACGTGTTCACACAGTAAGGTAATACATCATGCTAGACTATGGTTGAATGAACCATAGTTTATTGAGTAACTGGCTGGGTTCGTAAAATATTCTCAGACATAAATCATGGTTTACAAGCCATAAGGCATGGCTTCACACATCACATTTGTTCTAAGCAGACTACAGCATCAATGAAATAATACAAAATTGTACAATATATATTTCTACTTGAAAAAAAAGGTTGGACACCCACCTCTTTGGAACACTTGGAATGACTATCAGTGGCCATTACTTAAAGGGAAGTGGTCTTTGTAAAATAAATGTTTGTTTGTCCTAACATTACCATCACTTTCTGCATTGATTGAATTCATTTTCTTCTTATCCATAGCACCCTATCAGATATAATTATTCACATGAAAGTATATAAATAATGAACAATTTGGGTTTTTTATCTATACAATTCATTGGGATTTGAAAGTCTTGTAGGCAAAATTATTGTTTAATGCTGAAATGTACATGGGTCTTTCCCTACCTATGCGAAGTCCATGAGTCTATATATAGATGCTCTCTTTCTTGGTTCAGCATTTCTGTGAAGGCACAGGGACTGCACTTCAATAGTCATAAGAAAGTCTCTGGGATATACACTGATTTTTTTCCCAAAGCAATACTATTAGGTTTATGTGAAAAGTTCAGTGCAAGCATCTTTGGTTGCGACTCCTTATGCTACAAATTAAATTCAGTTTTCCTCCAAATGGCAGCCCATTATTTTTATAAGAATAAGAATTTATATAAAATGGCCTTTCTGGTAAATAATCCAATTCGAAGAAAGACATGCTTGTTGAGTTTCTTCATCCACGCGAAACTGGCACAAAGTACAGAAACTGTCTTCAGAATTTTAAAGAATGTTGGTCTCTGGGAGGAAAAAATGAAAAACGAGTTAAAAGGGTCGACGTTGCAGCTTGGTTATTTTTATTGAAAGTAGCCCCTTTAATTCCTTTTCCCCATTTCATCACAGAATATTCAGACCAATTTCTATAGAGAAGGTGATATAAAATAAATCTACAACAAGAGAAGAGGTAGTGCTGTCCCATAGTTGCCTTGTACATACTTAATTCTCAGAATCACTGTTTGATAGAAATGCACGACTTTAAGCAATTAAGTTTGGATCTTGTCCATAAGACAGTTTGGTGCTGATTATTTTTCATATTCCAACCCTTTTTCTAACTCATGAGCAATGCAGCACTTGGTGGCCTAAACTATTTCTTCCAAATGATTTTTTAATCTGACTGTATTTTCAGTATGATGCTAGAAAGCTTTGGGTTCATAAACGTCCTTCTCATCTTTTTATACATCAGTCTAATGGAAATAAAAAACTTTGCATTCATTTTCAACTAACTGAGATTTGTTGTTATTTGTACCATTGAACAAGCAATGGTTTAAGTTAGTTGAGGTCTAGGGAAATTAACCAAGTTGATTCCAGCTTATTTGTTAATGTTATCAACCTACATACTTATCCATCAAAACTCATTTAAAATCAAGATTAAAAAGCAGAGACAGAATAATTGAATTGGAAGGAACCCTGGAGATCTTCTGAAATAACATCAATGTTAAGCAACACCTCAGTGTCCTGGTGGAGTAGCTTCTATAATCACTCTGCCATAAGCAAGAAGGCCCTGTTTCCTTTTTTTATGTTCATATGGAACATAAAAAGTCTTTTCTGTGTATCTTAATAGTTGGCTAAATATAAACCAAAAGAAGTATTTTATGAAATGCTGACTAACAGTTGTTGTTCCATGGTTTTACCATATGCAATTAAATTAACTGTAATTAATTAAAAATGGAAAAAAGAGTTTGTGGAACATGAAAAGGAAAATATTCTGATTTTCATGAGGAGGAGTTTCAAAGGAGAGTAATGCAATCTCTACTGTGGCTTGGGCACAGATATGAAATAAAGAATAGTATTACTCCTGAACCCATCTATAACACCTTGTACTCTGTAATACATAGAAATGGTGTAGACTTATAAAAATGTTTCTCTACAATAGGGGTGTCAAACTCAATTTTATTGAGTGCCGCCTCAGGGCTGTGTTTGACCTCCGGGGGGGGCGTGGCCAGGGATATGGCCAGCTCAACATCACTTGTCAAGTCTCCGTTTTCAGCCATGATGGCCTCCCTCATCTCTCTACCAGCAAAAACTGAGCTCAGGGAGGCAGCGCCTGGCCCTCCTGAGTTCCATGTTTGCTGGCAGAAGCATTGCAGGCTGGTCCTTCACTGTTTCCAGGGCAGCCCCACAGGCCAGATCTAAGTACACTACAGGCCAGATCCGGCCCCTGCTCTACAAGAAGAAACAGACTTTTTTCCCCCAGATTTTTATGATACTCTATTCTGGAGCTTACCTTTCTATGCCTTCTTTTCTGGGAGAGACGGCTTCTGAACTCCAAAAGCAGTGATAAATACATTGACAACGACTATAATAAACACCAGTCCAGTGGCAAGGTTATTGAGAATGTCCAATTTGGCGTGTTTTGCAGGATTATTAAGGTCATATTTAACTAGGAAGAAAGAACAGTGAAAGAGATTATATTCTCACTAATGAACAATTACTTTTGGAAATGAAGGTCAGCGAGAGGAAGTAACATTTCAAAATTGCATGCCAAAGAAATTTTGGTGTAATTAGAAAGATGTGCACCAATGAGTATGAGGATCCTTTTTAACCTAAAAGAGAAAAAGTGGACTTCCACAGTCATAGTTATACACTTGGTATATGTTATACTATGGTATACTATTGTCACATGGTAATCATTATATTTCAATCAACCTGCTGATTGATACAACAAACACTGAATTCAGTAGTCATAAGGAATGCCATTAAGTGAACTGCATTTATCTATCAGAACAATATCTTTATACAACTGAAAAACATATTTTAATACATGTATTACAACAGTATTATATACTTATTCAGTCTATCATTATTTTCCTGTCCAGGAGTGGAAAACCCTTTGGCAGCTCTCTAATCCAACACCTTCTTTTCACTCCTTCCTACTCAGACTTATTCAAAGAAGGATAAAGAAAAGAGGGCAGGATGTCTGCATGCAATACATTTAAAGAACAAATCAATCACACCGTCAAGGCCAACATCTTGAATTCTTTGGCCATATACTGCTGACAACTCTGAAATAAATTGATTTGTTTTAAAGGACCAAAGCTCCCTCCACTTATTTTCTGGTGTCAGAAATGAACTTTTTTGTGAATAGTCAAGGAAGCAATCTGCCAGGCTCTACTATCATCAATTCCTTTATTTTCCAAGGACTGTGCTGTCATGTAGCAAAACCAGAAAATGCTTCAACTTCTTAAGAAGGTGCCAACAGTTATGATGAGTCCCCCCCCCCTTCCCTAAGCAACCTTCCCACTTCAGATGTGAATGCCAAATCCCAGGTCTATGCAAACTTTCAGAGCCACTTCATAAGACAATGCTTCCATTTCCCTCCTTCTGAAGAGTATTGTTATTCCCCACAACTTTGCTATGCTGTTATAATATGCCACCCTTTGTTGCTAATATTATTGCCATAATAATAATATGTTTAGAATTTATGCCTCTATTCAATGAATATTCCACATTTTAATTCGGTTACTTATTAAAATGTATTTGATTTTAAGAATAACATTTGCAGGCAATACAGATTGGAATCCCCATAAGTAATCTCATTCTAGATCAAGCTGGGAATTTCTTTTCTTTGTTCCATTAAGCAACAGACTTCCCAGCAATCCCTGAGGGTTAAAAGTGCATTTTATGTAATAACCATCACAAACAGCGACACTTTCGGGGAAAGGATGAATTCTGTTCATACCTTGCCCTGTGGATCCTAGTTATGACACTTTCTTCCTATATGAAACCACAGAAACTAAAAAGTGGAAGTGAGCTTTATGAAATTCAGAAGCATAAGCATAAGAGAATCACCACTCTTACACAATGCCTTTTCCAGGAGCTAGCACTGCAGTTAGATTAACACATTCAGGTATTTTCTCAGGCTGAGTTCTTTGGGAAGGAACATCAACCAGTTGCAGTAAGAGGCTTTGAAATCAAGAGACTCATCCAGTTTTAGAGCTGATATGTATTTCACCATAGCAATGGAGAGGTGGACTTTTTTTTAAAATGCAAGTTTGGGCACCTAGGGGGAATTTTAAAAATTCAAGTTAATGATTACATCCTAGCCCTTATTTTTACATCTGTCACAATGCACATAAAAGAAGGGCAGGTCTTTGATATCAGTGGCACAGCTGGCATCCTAAATGTTTCTGACAACCCCTACCCACCCCCCACCCCCCAAAATAAGGCTCCTGATTTATAGTGCATCCAGGAGGGAAGTTTCCACACATTCTCGGTTCAAATGGCAAATCTTTCATTTTTGCTGTTCTGTGTCTGTCTTTAAACATTAATCTGCGAAAGAAGTGACATTTTCAAGTGGGCTAAAGTTCATTTGATCTCATGAAGACAGCAAAGACAGTTCCTGTCTTCCTCCTGCTTTCTCTCAGCCTGTAAAATAGATAAGCTGAGAGATATATACTGTTCCCAGCCCTCACAACCTAAAAGGCAGAAGAAAATAGGGGGTGGGGGTGGGACATATAAACTAACTGCACAAACATGGATTTGGAACCATGATCAAAGGAAGAAACTGTGGAAGGCAGGGGAAAAATCATTCTAGTAGTTAAGCTGACAGCTTCCTTTCTCCCCCTTTTACCCTACAATTTACAAGACTATTGACAAGCCAGTGCCTTCTAAACAAAGTAACCAAGAAAAAAAAGCAAAAGAAAAAGCTATCGCTGTATATTGGAGCTCTCTCCACATGATAATGCAGAGCAATCAATGCAAGAAACATTATTCATATTTTGTTCCTATCGCTGTCCATTATATCAATCTCCTATGCTCAACCTGCAACCTGTAACCTGGAATCTGTAACCACTGAGAGCCTGTTTGGGCACAATGTTTCATCCCTACACAATCCCTTCTTTTCTGGATTTTTATAGAGGGTTCAAAATTCATGTTTCACAGAATACATTAATGTAGATAAAGAATCTTTCTTGTAAGTATTAAAACACCCATGTACTCCCAAAATTCTCTTTTGATGTCTAAGAGTGGATATGTGGCACAAAGAACATTCTAATGGGGGATGCATTCATATCTAGGTGGAATTATATTCGTGACAATGAGGGCATTCAATGCTGTTAACATCAAAGAAGACACCGGAACTAATAAGCTAGAAACCTCCAGAGGATAATATTTCCACATACAATTTTTGTAAATGATGCACCAAGCAAGTCACACCTTCTGTGACATTATTAGACCTCAAAAAATGTGGATATGATGTTCAAAAGTATGAAGATAATTTTGTAACAGAGAATGAAATCTATAAGGCAGGCAAAGGACGGCTAGTCTTAATTATCTTCAGAATGGTAATCTTTTAAAATACTTTACATCTTACATAGAGCAAATGGAAATAGAAATGATCGATAGGAAGGCAACTACAAATTCAAACTGAATTGGTGCATAAGATTTTAGATAAAATGTGAGTATCGTTCAACCAACTGGAAACTAATCACAGTGCTATTTGATCTATGAAGTTATCTATAAAGTTTAAAACAGTCACATTTAATTCTGAAAGTGAAATATTTAAATAAAGAGGTTGGCAAAAAAAATGAAGTTGAAAGAATAATTCTTTCAAAGAAACACTGAGGTTACTCCAAGCCAGAATAATACAAGCTCATTTATGCTGAAAAGGCAATGCTTAAAGGGTTGAAGAAAGGACAACTGAGATGAGGTACTAGATATACTGAGAATCAGAAACCATGCAAATCATGAGATTTCAATTATTCCTTCTAAAGACTCCTAAAACAACTGAAATATGATGTTTTTTCATCATACATATGTAACAAGTTAAGACTATTTTCTATAACAATTAGAAATATATCATATATATTTACTAGGCAACTGGCCAATATAACATTGACTTTTAAAGTGTTCCTGATCTTTTTTTTTTATTCTAACAGCAGTTTCACCATCTAGCCTGGTGGCACAGTATTGCAGTATAAGTGCAGTACTGCAGGCTAACTCTGCCCACCGCCTGGAGTTTGATCCTGATGGGACTCAAGGTCAAAAAAAGTCAGTGAAAGAAGAAATACGTATTTATGAAAATATGTATGGGATAATGAAACTTATATTTCCTTCAATTTTCCTTCAATATAAGACATATGGTTTATACCAACCCTGCAAAATATGAGTTGGAGAGGACCTTTATGCTCTTCTTGTGGTCCCCCATTAATATCTCGTGAGCTCATATGGGAGAAGTTTACTGAATCTGAAAGGCCTTTAGACAGATTCAGCAAGATATTTTGCACACATTCTTGAGTTATATCACTATGAGCTGTTAGCATATAAACTATATCTTTATTACTGTCTGCTTCCAACACTGGATGACTAAGTTCCATTTCCTAATACAATGCTATTTAATACATATCCGCAAAGACAACTATGTATGTGTGTAGAAAATGACAGTGTACTTAAAATACTTGTTACAATCTTCTAGTAGAAGACACATATAATTCAGTTTATACTTTCAGTTAAAAATGTTATTCTGAGGTTTCTAAGCTAAAAGTTACTTCTTGGACACAAAAGTAAATATCTATAATCTTCTATCCAATGTATAATTTCCCAGAGCAAATGAATGATAATCTGTGATCCCTGAAAAAACAGGTTATGTTTTAGCCTGCAATCCCATAGACCTGATGGTTCTATTACAATTCCAGTCCCAGAGTGACCACCTAGGGGATACGACCAAACTCAGAAAAATGTTTACCCTTGAATAGAGAACCTGTTTGCAGGTTCTCTTCCCACATGGCACAGAAAGCTCCAAGACCAATTATCTCTAATACTGGAGGGTAAAAAGAGCTGTGTTGAGGTATGAATCAAGAGAAGCTGTGAATATTCCTTAGTAATAACTCTAAAACAGCATCTCACCTGTGTTGGACTGGCAAGGAATAATTCTCTTCCATTCAAGTCTTGGAGGTGCACTGGCTAGAATAAAGTATTGCAGGCTAACTCTGCCCATGGCCAGGGGCTTGAGGTTGACTCAGCCTCCATCCTTCTGAGGTTGGTAAAATGAGACTCCAAATTGTTAGGGGCAATATGCTGACATTGTAAACTGCTCAGAAAGTGCTGTAAAGTACTATGGAGCAGTATATAAGTCTAAGTGTTATTGCTGTTCAAACCAATAAAACTGATGTGAAAGAAAAATTCTTGATGTAGTCCCTCTATCTGTCATGAGCCTTTTAAGTCTCTGAAATGATGGTTACTGTTTCTGGCTCTCCCTCTTATAGCAGGAAGGACTAGTATCATTTTTAATTAATAATTACATCATATGTGAAAATGTACAAATATCTGTCATGCATACTAAACTCTGAAAATGGGGATAAGAAATTCTACAAGAAATCTGAGAAAATATTGGGAGATCTTTTCTCTCCCATGAGAAATGTTGTAGTATTTTCCTGAAAATGAAAGATTATCAAACTCATTGTTCATGGTGCTAAAAAAAAATCTTTGAGACAAGGCCTTTATGTATTTGTTTATTACTATTGGGTGATTACTCACACCAAATGATTTCACAGAATTACATCATTATGGAAACTATACATACAATACTTCTTTATGTAAGAATCTACTCATTCCTCCTCCTATATACTAGAAACAAGCAGTACACTACAACTCTCAAATGTGTTATTCTTTTGAAAAGGATTGCCATATCCTAGAGATTAGTGTGATCAAGATCCTACCAGCCTTTAGCAAATTGCTGAAGACCTGGATGAGCTTCATGGGGAGCCACAGGCTGAATGGCCCATGAGACAAGATCTTATAATATTGTAGCATGCTTGTTGGATTTGTACTTGGTAACCACTGCACTTACTAACTGTACTTACACTGTATTTACCCTGACACTGTATGCCATACACTAAATAAATAAATAAATAACCTCAGCAGTTACAACCACATGGAAAGTAACACCTTAAAAAGATTAATAAAAATAGTTTTTTAAAAAAATACCCTGAGGCTATCAAAGGGGAGTTGGCTATAAAACACTTTTAAAAATGTATTTCGCTATTAAAATGGTAACAGCACCATAAATAGTTATGCTGTGGCACAAAATAAGCAATGATTTAGGTTCCCATACATACCAAGGAATATTAGGAGCACACCAACTGCAATCTGAAGTGTAAGTGAGATGCTGATGAGAACAATCAGAGGCATATAAAATCCGAAAGAGGGTCCTTGCTCCATCACAGCTTTCAGTTGGGATGCGTTGGCCATGAGCAAAGCAATATCCAACATGCTTTCGGCTGCACTCTTCTTATTGGCATAATGGTTCATGTTAATTTGTTTATTTGCCCGTAGCCACCGCCTTCCGCCCTGAAAAAGAAAACATTTCAAAGGCCTTTATCAGCAAGGATTCAGATAACATTATAAAGATGATAGGAGTAGGAAAATTAATAAGTTGTTCAAATTAGTTACATGTTTGTTTGAAATTGTAACAACTTTACTTAGTTGTTGAAGACAAAAATGGAACAGTTCAGATTAAGGAGATATAGCATTGGCCATTGCAATGGTATTGTAATATCTGAAATATACTGATTCAATATACCAGTTCATGGACCATACCAGTCTGTAGCCTGTTGGGAACTGGCCACGCAAGTAGTGGGTGAGCGTGTGAAAGTTCATTTGTGCATGCGCAGGAGCTAGATTACAGGCATACAGCCATCCCCTCCTCCCTGGTCTCTGGAACCAGAAAGGTGGAGGACCATTATGTCAGCCTTCAAGATCTCTTCTACATCTCTTCTACTGCTATGCATCTTTCTCACTGCTCTGCATCTTTCGGCTGTCAATAGTAACGGGGGGAGAATTGGAAGGGAAGAAAGCTGGAGGTGTTACATTCCTGTGCTGTAAATGAGAAGGAGGAGTGGGAGTATAAAATTCTTGTTCTTAAGTTTCTGTTTCCTTGCTCAACTGTCTTTCTACTGTGCAACTGCTAAATTTTATCAAAATATGTCAAGGTCAACGGACAGAAGCCTCATCACCACCTGCAGATGCCCACACGATCACATTCAGAACTTTTTATTGGAGGAAGATCTTGGACTTTGGGGGGGTGGGATCAGTTTCACCCCTTTGTATATGTGATCTGCGCGCCTAATTTTTTAGATTCAGAATTCTACCTGTAGCTACCACTTTAAAATTCAGTAAAAGTTCCTTTACTCTAATCTATGGAGTTGAAGTGTTTCTTTCTTGGATTTTGAATGGAGCTCAGACTGACATTATTTTAATTAAAAATATATTAAAATGGAAGAAGAGAGGAGAAAAAACAAATAGCATTCACACCAGGAATATAACTGAGTCTTAACATGACCTATGTTTGGGAAATGACAGGAAAGAGTTTAAGTGCCCATGCTTTTGCACGTTTTTCTTTTTTTCTATTTTATAAAAGTTTTAACTCTTTTGTTACTGGGGAGAAATATATTTCTTTTCTAAACACTTTAAAAAAAAAATCTGAATATATTTCTGATCATTCACTCAAACAACTTAGATCATGGCTTAGCCAGTAAACATCAAGCCCTTAACAATAGCATACTACTAAACACACAAAAAGCTGAGCCAAAAAGCACTTTCTATGGAGACAAAACAAGTTTCCAAGTTTCCTCACATCAATTTCAGTAGAATTTCTACAAATTCACTTTACTAAATTAATCATTTACTAAGATAAAAAAAGTTTTACAAGATCATCAAATCAAATATTTAAATAGTAGCAGGTCCCATTTGAAAAGAAAAAAATACTGGATGTCCAGCTAATGTTTTCATGGTAGTGTTTTGAGAATGGTTAACTGCTGAAATGACCCCATTTGACACTTTCATATTTATTTTCCATGTAAGCTATCAATTGCCCTACATGTTTATGTAGTAAATCTGCTTCAGAGTTAAATGGTATAAAAAGTACTAAAATAATTGAAATGTCAGCAAGTGCAGCAGCAATATAAATGACTGGGAAAAAATCCCCATATTAACTCTGTTCTTTTCCCACACAGTCAAATAGAGGAAACAGGCATGTTGTAATATCCTTTTGTCAGGAGTTTCTGCTGTTTTCTATTTATAACTGATAAGACCTATGAAAATAAAGGATTAATCCAAGAGCAAAGCATACTGGCACCAAATAGCACTAAAACATGCAAGAGTAAGTAAGGTGTTACCAGCATGTGCAATTGTCCTACAGAACAAATGGTGGCAGATACAGATAGTCCTTGACTTGCAGCCACAATTGAGCCCAGAAATATAGCCATAAGTCATTGGGGGTCATTAAGCAAGGCACCCACAAGGTTGCTTTATTTAATGACCACAATCCTGGCTCTCCCTGATGTGGTCATTAAGGTAACTGGATTTTCTTTGTTTTCTTTGAAGACATCTTGCTTCTCATCCAAGACGCTTCTTGAGTTCATGAATTGAAGAAGCTTCTTGGGTGAGAAGTGAAATGTCTTCAAGTAAAACAAAGAAAGTCTAGTTGCCTTTTGAAAAAGCAACCTTAGAAGAAAAAAGAAAAATATAGTAAAAAAAGAAATATATACAGCAATAAATTTCTCCTGCATCACAGTAAGTATAAACAATTTTAATAATTTATCACCTTTTTAAAAAGTAAAACAAATTACATTTTCTTTCCATAACCCATCTCTTATATATAAACAAATTCATGAGGCCTCGTTATTTCAGTCCTGATGACAACAAAAGTCCATTAATAGTTACCAGAAATAAGAACATATCTATTTTAACCTTGGTCAAATAAGCCAAGTTTATATTCCTTCTTTTTACTTTTAATGATCTTGATTTTTAGTCCCCACAAATGCCCTAGAATTTGATTAATTTTTATTTTTTTATTTGTCCTTTCTCACCAAACTTTTCAAAGCTCTAACAAGTCTCCAATATAGGAAAATTATTCAGGACATTCTCTTGGTTTGTTATTTGTACTTTTAATTATTAAGATATCAGAAATAGGTTGCACTAGAGGACCTCCAAGGTCCCTTAAAATTATATTATTCTGTATTGAATAAGACTTTGCAGAGAACTGGATTTGAAGAGAAAAATGTGATTTCTGTCACACTTTAAATGCAACATATATTTTTCCAGGATTTACTGGCAGTTGTGCATGACAATCTTGCTAGCATAGAAAATCAAGTTTCCAAAGAAGATGTGTGTGTCCCATATACATTCTATATCACATTTAGCGTTTTGAATCCAAATCTTTGCACAGCTTGGCTTTTTATACCCCTGATGAGGCAGCAAGAAAAAAATGTAGAGATCTTTTCAATGAGTTGAGGCTATATCATGACTGGATTCTCCCTTTTCCTCCAATTCATTTTTCTGCACTATAATTTGGCATTCTCTGTTAACATTTCCAGTTGAATCCTAAAATGAGCAAGGGCTTGGACTCAAAGACCTCCCAGGTCCCTTCCAAATGTGTTATTCTATCAGTATCATTCTCTTAAATTCAGTTTCACTTTGGGAGCTCTTACAGCATATTCACTAGCAACATTTTTGAAACAGTAGCTTTGTATTTAACCATTTTATTGCTCTTCAAAATATGCCTATTGTTATTTACCACATTTGCCATATTTTACTCCTAAAATTTAACAAGTGTCATTAAGATAAAGTCTGTTGTAAGAGGACGTGGTTCTAATTGATAACAGAAAACAGATAATCAGAGTTGGAAGGTACCTTGTAGGTCATCTAGTCCAACCCCGCTGTCCAAGCGTGAGACCCTACACCATTTCTGACAAATGGCAGTCCAATCTCTCCTTGAAAGTCTCAAGTGATGGTGCTCCCACAACTCCCGAGGGCAAGCTGTTCCATTGGTTAATTGTTCTCACTGTCAGAAAGTTTCTCCTTATTTCCAGGTTAAATCTCTCAATTTCCATGCATTATTCCTTGTCTGGCCTACAGGAGCTTTAGAAAATAGCTTGACCCCTTCCTCTCTGTGGCAGCCCCTCAAATATTGGAAGACTGCTATCATGTACCCCCTGGTCCTTCTCTTTACTAGACTAGCCAAGCCCAGTTCCTGCAACCGTTCTTCATATCAGGCTTGTTTCCATCAAAGATAATTTTAATGAAGTGAGAATTATAATCATGTTGAACTCAGAAAATTAGCATTTTAACATTCAAATTTTAATTCAATTATTGGAATTATGCACCAGAAATATGTATGTATTCACAAGACTGCTTTTGCAATCAAGATAACATTTACAGCTTACATATAAAATTGTTTCCCTATTTAAGACACATATTTAGAATTGCACAGGATATTGCTTCAGGGGAATATTCTTCCACAACTTCCACAACTTTGCAGCATTTCAGAAAAAAATTCCTTCTAAATATTTTTTCAATATTTTTGTCAGAAAATCCATTAGGTGTAGAAAAGAGCAACAGTGAGAAAAGGGTTTGTTTATTTAATATTTTAGTTTAGGTGGAGCTTAAGTGTTAAACCACAGTGGGATATTTCATCATTTAGCCTATTGCTAATGTAAATATTGACCTTTTAATATTAAAAGCATCCTTTCATGCTTTTTTCCCTAGACTACAGGTTTGTGGAACAACTCAAGTCTAGCCTATATGAATAGTAACTTTGTAGGTTAAGATGAAAATGACTGGGTGTCACTGAATAAGAACTATAAAATGAAATATTTGTCTTTTATGAGAGAAACTTTAACTCAAAGCAATGGCATTGAAAGAAGATTCATATATTCCACCAAACACTTTCTTTGGATTCATCCTACTATAGTACTATGTAACATTGCCTTGAAGACTCTAGTCTAGTAGGTTTGTCTGCCGTATTGAGGATCTGAAAATAGGTTTTTAATGGATGAAATTGAAGCTTTAAATCCCTGCAAGACTCAACCTAACATCACCAACCTTCCTCCCAAAGGATCACCTCTTTTGGCTCCATTGATTCTGACTTAGCACAATCTGTGAAATGACTTTTATGTTTATTTTCAGTGGGGTCTTTGGCTTGTTTCAGAAGACAAAGCACCCATTGTCAGCAATCTTATAGAATTTAGGCGTGTATATATTTTATTTCCTTCTTTGTTTCCTTCTTTGTTCTTATCTCAAAGGAATACATTAGGCAAATTAAGTGAAAACACCTTTAAGTACACTAATGTAATTTAAATGAGAATTCTCAATTGTTTAATAACCACAATGAACTGCTTCTTGGGATTTAAGTCCGTTTATATCTACTTTTCATTTAGATATTTTAACATGCTGATAGCAAAAAAGGGCTGTGTAGGAGTTACACTATCAACACCATACCTAAATACTATGCAGACATTTTAATTTACATAAAAAGCCATTAAAATGTTTAATCAAATTCTACTCTGCAAAAAATGCCTTTTAATGTTTTCCTTTCTGCAGAATATACTTATAAGACATGAGGACATCCAAGCTCTTCAACTACAAAGTGCCAATTCTGCAATTTTTCTGCACAATTCCTTCATCACAAAAAGGAAGCTGAAAGTAGCATTCACAAAATGGATTATTCATTCCATCACAGATGAAGCATCACTGTTGTATGATTTTTTTTCCCCCACGGCACAATTTTTATGCCTGGACTGTCATCTTATCCTGAAATAGGACAGTTCCACAATTATATGACAATATATATTCCATGAAGAATTCACCTCACTGAGACTGTTTCCAGCTGTTAAACTTATTTCAACGAAGGATAGGATTATTAGATAGGATTATCAGATGTCTGAACAGGCAAAGGGAAACACTGACAATTGGAAAGGAGAATAAATGGGGAACAAAAGGAGGACAAACTATCTATTTAACTTTCATGGTATCAAATTACAGTGAAAAGCTGAAAAAAATGTACTTAACCCTACATGTATATGAAATTACATTTTTCAATATTAGAAAGGCTGATTTTTCAATCATAAGAATCTACCAGACCTGGTAGGAAGCAAAAATTCAGAGCTTGTTAACTTTCCTGAAGAAAACCTACTCCAACAGCTGGACAATATTTGATTTTAAGACTAAGCCTGCCAGACATGTCCTCCTTTTTCCAGAAGGCTGGTAATCCCCAGTTCCAAGTTTGGCATTTCCAACTTCATGAAATAAAATAGAAAGCTGCAAAATAGACCAATCCCGTAGACACTGAGAATGCATGTAGTATGAGAATTACAGACAAATAGACAAATTTGGTCTTTAAACTCAGTGAGAGCCCTTGTTAGACAAGGTGTCCTTGGCTTACTTACATATATTGTTTAATTAATTGGCAATACAGCTGGACTCTCTTCAAAAACAAAAATATATACTTAGGTGCAAGCTATTTTCTTATTAAAGAATGCCGATACAGTTAATTTAATAAAGTAGTTAGTTAACTACTTTAACTAACATTAAACCAGATAAGCAAACCTTTTTCCTTTTTCTATCTTTGCCATTTGCCATTTGTTCTAAAGAACTCTCAAGGTAAAGAAATGATGCAACTTATAAGCAATTCAGTTTTAAAGAGAAACTACCTTGTTGGAATGGTAATTCAAAAATGTTGTTTAAGATATTAGGAGAAATCTGTCCCAATAATTAAACTATCTTGGGAGATATCAGAAAAATTCTGTAGAATTCTGTAGTGGCTTGTCAATTATTACAATATGCCTGAACATGAAATAACAGCTGGGTAAGTTGAGAAAGTAAACAAGAATATGATTCATAGGATTAATGCTATGACACGTGCATTTTCTAATTTCACTTCTGGCTGGCATATTTCATGAGACTCAAAATCATTCAACTAAGAAGCAGACAGATTTAAAAAGCAGTACATGAACAAACAAACATGTCATAAATATCCGTATAATTTCTTAATCACCTTTTCATCAGTACTTGTCAAAATTTTATCTAAGGCAGTCAATTTAACATAAAAATCTTCTGTTTTGAGATCTTTATCATATCTAGAATGTATCTGAGCATATGAAAACCAATTCATCCTTATACCTCGTTGCTCCAGTATGAAAACGCTTCTATAGTTGAAAGCCAGACTGGAATTTTCAAATAGTGTTGCCTTTTAATCTTCTCCCAATTTAATAATAAAGCCTCTCGTATATAGTGTCACCTCTGTTGTTTGTGTTAACATTAGAAGTGCTAACTAGAGATATAAGAGAAGCGAAAGAAATAAAAGGAATGAAAATTAAGAAGGAAGAATACAAATTACAAGCATTTGCAGATGACCTGGTTAGAAGACCCACTGGCAACAGTGACTAGGTTGATAGAAAAGATAGAGGAATATGGAGTGGTAGCTGGTTTAAAAATAAATAAAGATAAAACAAAGATACTGATGAAGAATAAGGTAGTAAAACAGAGGGAAGAATTGGCGGAAGTCTTGGAAATCCAGGTCACAAATAAGGTTAAATACCTGGGAATACATTTGACAGCAAGATGTGGCGCACTTAAGGAGAATAATTATAATAAACTCAAGCAACAGACTGTGACAGACTTGGCAAAATGGGAAAACTTACAATTATCACTAATAGGGAGAATATCAACAATTAAAATGAATATTTTACCAAGAATTTTATATTTGTTCCAGACAATTCCAATTAGATTAGGGAAAGAGTATTTGCTTAACAACTGTCCCCCAGTCATTCAATTGGGTCATCAGGGCTTAAAACAGCAATTCCAGGCTCCATTACTGTTGTAAGTCGAGAACTATCTGTGCTTCCCGATTACACCAATTTAAAAAAGGAAATTACTTAATGTGTGACTTTGAGGCATGGATCTGAACTGAAATAAACAAATTTCTTAATGAACAAAGAAAATAGCATAGGAATCATAGAAATCAAAGCCTAAAACTTGTGTAAAGTCATCAAATCTCACAAGATTTCAGCATTCTCACTCCAAGATATCATGATATTTTGGCATTCTCAATGAACATCACATTAGATTTCAGGCAATTATACTAATATTATGTGATTTGGCCTTTTAAATTTTTTAATGTATGTGTGTTCTGCTTATTATTCTCTGGATGGTATAAAGCAGACAGAGTAACTCCACAAAATATCCATAACAAAGTCTTTTTTATTGGTTCATCAGGTATCCTCATAACTCACATTTGTGATGAAGTTCTTTGTAGTGTCCAATCCTTTGCATATCTGTCTTGTAGTGTAGAAAGATAAAAAGGTCTCAACCCCATGATGATTGAAGAAGCTGCATGGTACGGTGGTTTCAGGCAAGAATGAGGGAGCCTCCCCCAACCCAACAAGGGTCAATTTAGTGATCAATCAGGATTACAGATGTGGTCACGTGACATGGACTACATTTCCCAGGATACCTTTAACTACATTTACCATGATGCATTCCCTTAAAGAGACAGCTCACAATTCCTAAGTAATTATCCCAAATCCCTTTAACTCTAAACTGCCTGGACAGCACAATGTGTGAAAATGGGGGGTTGTGGATAACATGGCAGATCCCTCTACACTGATCAAGAGAGAACCAGTTGAGAATTGGAAGTTGTCATCAGTCAGTAATTTTCTTCCTAATTTAAAAGCAAAAAAGTCAAAAGAAATCTGGTAGCACTTTTTCCAACCAATGCATTTTATTAAAATAAATTAATGGGAACAGATACTACACTAGACTTGTCCCAACTTTTTACCACACTGTTTCCCTCACACATGGCTTTCCTCCTAAAGTACAATGTCTACGAAGCAATAAGAATTTAATAGCAAAGAATTTCTGATCTCCCCTTAATAAGGGATTCGTGTTATTTCTGAAAAAAAGAAAAGTCTATCTGGAAAAACGGCTTTCTGAAGGCCATCCTTTTAATGTAGGGACAGTAATGATTTAGAATCCAGAAAAGGCCCTGCTACAATTTATTATTCCCAAAGACCATAACCATATAGAAGGGATTGTGAGAATTATCTCAAAATGTCTAGAGGGAACCTGTTGCCAGTTTCCTTGTAGAAACTGTTTTGCATTCTGTACATTCCTAGAGACATTGCCACGTGTGAGTACATTAATTCACCAACCCGTATACATTCTTGATGTTTCTGAAAGAATTACACTGCGGAGCACACATCTTCTTCCCAGAGACCTTTCCTACTGAAGTTTGGACGGAATTCCTTCCCGTCTCCAAACAGAAAAGCAAATGAGAGAAAATCCTATCTGGTTTTTGAGAGCTTGGTGGCAAGTTTAAAGGATTTCACTTCACTAAGTTTGTATCTTTGTCTCCCTAATTTCCTTTTGCTGTACTGATGTGATAAGTAGTGATAGAAAGTTGGTAATGATCCCAGAGACTGACTAGCTAAGGCAATATTTATAGACATGACATTTAATGCTCTTCTTTCCCCCACACATTTCCAGTCCTGGCTTTGAAAACAGATGACAGGAAGGAGCCATGGTAAGCCCCAGAATAAAGGATACCCAGTTCATTTCAACCATGTGATTTCTATAAAACTGCTGAAGGAGTTCTAAAACAGTTTCACAGAAGGCAGATATACTCTTTTTTTTTTTCTTGGATCCTGTAATCCCTTAATTCGGGATGATTTTGTTAAAATCAAAAAACACAGAAGCACGAGTGACTGTAGCCCTTTCTTGCATAACACATTCATGTGTTACAAAAAAATCCTTTGCCTGAAGTCAGTCAAGGTATATATAAAATTATTTTCTTCCAAAATAAAGTAAATGAAGAACTAAGTTCGCCACATGTTAAAAAGCAATTGGGGTAGACTACACTTATACATCTCAGAATGAAATTCTGTTGAAGTGTAATCATTTTTTCTCAAATTGCAGAATGGATTGATGGAGGCTTATCATTTATTTATTTACTTATTTGTCAAATATAGATAGCTACCTATTTCACACATGTGATTCATACAAACAAAACAATTAAAAGCAAAGCCTGAAAACCAATAAAAACAAAAATAAACAAAACCATGGGAGAGCCCATTTAAAGTCTTACATGCATTATAGCCATCTCACCGGCTCCCTATTTTCATGAGATCCCCAACCCCCTGACAGAACCAAGTTTTAAGAAATTCCTGGAAAATCACTTGAGGCCAATCAGAGTCCAGCTGGTACAGTCTAGAACCTACAGTCGCCAACCTTTTGGACCTCAGGGACTACCAAACTCATAATTTTAAATCCTGCGAACCACTAATATGAATTTTGACTGATAGTGAGGTTGGCGGGAAAGTCGGTCCCATATTCCAGAGCTGCAGTAGTCACAAGACTGGCCCTTTGGTTAACCCAGAGCTCTGCAGAAAATGTAGAAGCAGCAGAGACCCTGGGAAAATCCCGCCACGCCCAAAAAAAGACTGCAGGAAAATTCCCCACCCCATTTTCCTACCGATCAATCATTCTTTATTTGGGATTGCAGGATACCGTCTCCAGCTCTGTTCTCAGGGGGGACAGAAAGAGGGAGAGAGAGAGACTTCTGGCTTCAAGCAAGGAAAACAGCAGAAGCAGCAGAAGTCTTTCTTTCTCTCCCCCAAACTCTGCCAGAAATGAGCCTTTGTGAGACTTGTTGTGCCAGCATAGCCTCTTGGAGCAGGATGCCTTGCAGGACCCCAAAGACTCATTTCTGGCAGAATTTGGGGGAGAGAAAGAAAGACTTTTGCTGTTTTCCTTGCATGCAGCCAAAAGAAGAAGAAAGAAGCAAAAAGAAGCAGCCCGGTGGCCAGGCCAAGCCCATGGGGCAAATGGTGCAAGTTCCCCCCTCCGCCCTTTCCCCCCTCCCCTCACTATCTCGTGTTGTTCACAATGCAAGTCTTGTGTTTCTGCGGGCCATGTGGGCGGCGCAGCCTTGTGTTCCCACATAGCCTGGTTTAATTGCTTTGGGGAGTGCTTTAGGGTGACATTTCTCTGCGGACCACCAAAATTTTCTTGCAGACCACCAGTGGTTCCAGACCCACTGGTTGGAGACCACTGGTGTCGAAGTCCATCTGTCCCTAGCCTAAGGCTGTGAATTTCTTATAGTCCAATCGTGGTTCTTCTTCCCTGAATGCCATATGTCACCTGGCCACTTGTTTGTCTCTTCCTGTGAATTGGTGGAAAGTCTTCCCAGTTCTGCTGTCTTCCATCCCTTTTTTCTTTTCTTTCCACAACTCTGCCCACTGGCATCTAGGAAAACAAGCAGCCTCTTGCCAAGTAGTTCCCCCCCACCCCGCGCCGCGTTCAATCTCTCCCAATCGAGAAGCCGGAAAGCCGCCCTCGTTGTCTACAGATCCAACTTCGCCTTTGGAGGCATTCCAAAGCGAGACGCAATTTACGGGAAATCTCCGCGCAGGGAAGAAGCGGGGCAAAACGGCCCCTCAGCCCTTCGGGAGTGCCCCACAAAAAACGTCCGCCAAGAGAAGACTTGCCTGCCAGAGAAACCAGGCCTTTCGGATACACAGGCCTCCGCGGCGCCGGCTGACGAATCCCATGCCCGCGGGCACCTTCGCCCAGCTTCCCGCCCAGAAGCCGCTGCCCGGTCGCGGCTGAATCGGTTTTTGTTCTCTTGGCTTGCCCACCGAGAGACAGAGAGCGAGAGAGCGTCTCTTACCTCGTCTGGAGGCGTCGCGTCGCCGTTGCCGTTCCCCATTGCCGTGGTCAGCCCGTTCATCTCGTGGCTGTCCGGGGTCGAGCCCATGTTGCTGCGGTAGCTGCGGCGGCGCGGTGCCCAAAATGAGGCAGGCGAAAGGCGCGCGGGGGAGCGGAGACACGAGTTAAGAAGTCTTGTGCTTAAGCCGGAGTTCTCACGGCCGCCCTCGACCTGCTCGGGAAAGAGAGCGAGAGCGAGAGGGAGAGGGAGAGGAAGGGAAGGGAGCGGGGCGAGCGCTGGGTTTCCCCTCCTGACTCGCAGCACCAATCCAGAGGCAACGGGAACCGCTCGGCGCGGCTGCGTTGCTGTGGTGACCAAAGGCAAGGGTTTTTGCCCAGCTGTTGGAGGGATTTGTCCGGACGAGTGACCTCTGGCGGGGAGGGACTGTGAAGTGGGAATTCGCCCACATCAAGAGTTACAATAACAGTCCTTGCCGGTGACGCCTTGTATCCTATGGGAAATTCCGAAGATGGAGACTGCCTTTGTTGTTCTCCTAATCTGTATCTTTCAATAAACTCTGGGCTTTTCCTCTTTCTTCTGTCTCCAAGGGACCAGAGTAAACATTGTGCATCACAAAGGGTTGGGATTATTATTTTTTTTTGCCCCCTGGGGCTGTGGGGCACTAAATGCAGTGCAATGTGGGAATTTATGGATTAACCTGTAGCCTTCTGGGTGGTGATTCAAGAAGAAATCGGATGTACCAGCCCAGTTAATACATTCTGAATTAAAAGGAGTGGGGGGAATGGGACTGGAGACATGATAGCAGCATTCCAGTGTTTGAGAGGCTGCCATAAAGAGAAGGTGGTCCATTTATTTTCTGGAGCACCAGAAGGTAGAACAAAAAACAATGGATTGAAACTAATCAAAGAGG
This sequence comes from Pseudonaja textilis, assembly GCF_049901715.1. Taxonomy (NCBI): domain Eukaryota; kingdom Metazoa; phylum Chordata; class Lepidosauria; order Squamata; family Elapidae; genus Pseudonaja; species Pseudonaja textilis. The sequence continues at coordinate 52,580,813 of NC_141991.1, forward strand.
GAAGCAACCTGGAATTGAGGAGCAATTTCTTAACAGCGAGGACAATTAGCTGGTGGAACAACTTGCCTCCAGAAGTTATGGGTGCTTCATCACTGGAGGTTTTCAAGAAGAGACTGGACAGTCACTTGTCTAAAATGGTATAGGATCTCCTGCTTGATCAGGGCACTGGACTAGAAGACTTCCGAGGTCCCTTCCAGCTCTATTCTGATTCTGAATTCTGCTTCTTCTCATCCATTGGTATCTTTTTGGGGTGCCAAGGTAGAACTTTTATAGATAGTTTTTATTACAGTATTACTATAGCTCCCATAAAGGGTGGTGAGGAATTTGAAGAATTTATTTATTTCATTTGTCAAATTTTTACACAGTCCATCCCACCTAAGTGACTCTGGGCATTGATTCATACTTTTTTCTGCCTTTTGTCCACTCAAAATTGCACTTACTCTCTTTTTTTTTTTAAACAAGCGGTCTTTAGTCATGGATGATGGGAAAGAAAAAATCTAGAGGGAATGGTCTAGAAAAGCATTTTGTTTTGCTCCCTTCTTTCTGCTATTCGTGTGGAAACAAATTAGTCAAGAAAAACGAGATAACAATGTCTGAGAACTGGTCCTCTCTTGGATCTTCCACAATGTTCCTGGTTATGCTGATTGTATGGACAACCTTTGTAATGCCGCCCCCAGCTGCCTCTTTCACTTTCATGAAGGTGTGATTTCTTCTCGCATAACATAATAATATACACCCCATCAGTGGTGGGATTCAAAATTTTTTACCACCAATTCTGTGGGCGTGGCTTGGTGGGCCTGGCAGGGGAAGGATACTGTAAAATCTCCAGTCAGAGGTGGTATTTGCCGGTTCTCCAAACAACTCAAAATTTCTGCTACCGGTTCTCCAGAACCTGCTGAATACCACCTCTGATGCTCCATATTGCAATGTTAAATGTTATCAACCCCTTTTTTCACAAGAGACTCTGCTAACCCTCAGAGTTAAAAAGGGTTCTTTTGAATTTTTACCTACACATCGCAAGCCTATTTTTACTTACTTGAATTTCAGAAAAAGTTATGATATTTCATGGGATGTAATTTTCCATACAATAAAAAAAACATTTTTTCCACTGTGGCCTCAAATTTTATGTTTTATTGTAAGCACTTTTAGCACGGCAGTCTTAGCCTTCTGTTTAAACTTTTTTTTTCTTCTTAGTCAAGGCCATTTCAGCATGCAAAGTATGAAATACACCCTTTCAATACGTCAGTCCTTTTTGATTTGGCTGAATTACTTGGCGATTTGTATTTTCAGGTAGGCAAAGAAGCCTCTTTGCAAGGATAAAAGTCTCTCTCAAATTCAGGGATCAAGTTCGTATCAGCTCCACACCAAACTTGGATGTCTGAATTTGGAAGCAACACTGCAAGATGAATTCAGAGGGAATTATATAAATATAAAAGGAACAGTTTAAAATGCTGCAAAAAAGCCCACATTCGTTGTGGAAATGTTTTGCCCTGTCTCCTTTTATCCAAATATTAATGCTGCAATACATTCCAAAATACAAAGCAACTTCAAGCTAGAAGCACAGCAAACTTTTGCTTGCTTGAAAAAATAGAGGTTTCTGGGGGCAGCTTCAATCCATGAAAAAATTACAGATTACCCCTTCACTCTTGCTTTTCCCTTTTTTCTGAGTAATAGCTGTCGCATATACAATACAACCACAACATTCCATGTTCTAACCTTTCAATAAGTTAACTGTCTAAACAGAGGTCTAAATATTTATAAACACTAAATCAGTTGGAGTATAAAGAAGAAGGAAGTTAGAAATTAAATATTTATCTTTCCCAAGTAGCATATTTTCCTTTTTTCTTTTTTTTCTTTTAACATTTATAAATAACAAATAATACAGAAGAGTTTAATATTAAACATTAAGCTCAAAGTTAGAAATCTTTCTCATAAAATAATTCATGCATTTTGTAACTTTATCAATGGCATATTTAGTATTAATTGTATAATTTAAGCAACTTTATGTTTATTACATTTTAGAAATCATATATAACATTGAAATAAGCTTTTTTTTTAATCTTTAAAGGTTTAAACAATCTGTATCATTGCAGTGTTAACAATTTCTGGCTCATTTGTGAGAGCACAGTTATTATAAAATTATATTTTCAGTCAGTAATTCTCCTGCATGTTGTGATAGACGCTTAGTTTTCCATATTGTTTTGTGATCCATCTAGGCTAATGGTATTACTTGGTGATTATATTAGTCTTTTAAATAAATAAAAGAAGTTTGGTATAATTGTACTTTATAAAGCAGTTGATAAATTGACTTTTTGCTGAAAAAATTGAATTCAGCTTTTGCTTTTCTAAATAGTCTCTTCCATATAAACCTATTAGTACAAAAGCAGAAGAGGAGGAGGAAGAGGAGGAGAGGAGGAGGAGGAGGAGGAGGAGGAGGAGGAGGAGGAGAAGGAGAAGAAGAAGAAGAAGAAGAAGAAGAAGAAGAAGAAGAAGAAGAAGAAGAAGAAGAAGAAGAAGAAGAAGAAGAAGAAGAAGAAGAAGAAGAAGAGGATACTCTTCAACTGTCTTCTCTGTAAATAATCCTGAGCAAATACTGAAATTCAACAACTTTTTTAAAGAAGCAATAAATAACTAGCTTAGCTAGGCTGACTGTATTGATTTTCTTTAAAAGATCTCTATGGATTGCTTTCTCTTGTTTCCCATCCACTTTGGCTCTCTCAATAAACCCTTTTGTTATATAGAGAGATTTATTACTACTAGTTCAACAAGGGAATTTCTCACTAAGACCATTGCTATGTGCAATGCTGCTCAGTTCCACAACTGCTGTTTCACCAAAGGCACAAGGTTTCTTAATCTGCATTTTGGGTGAAAAAATCCAAAGCAACTTTGAAATATATTTTTCTTTGGCTGAAGAGCTAAAAATGTTTCAGTTGGACAAACAAGAATGTGATAGAATATTCATTATGACTGGTATCATTCTGTCAAAAGTGTCTTGTACCAGGGAACCATAAAAATAGCCAGGTACAAAGATGTTAATTTCCCCCAAAATCCAGTTTGTAACACATGCACTTTGATTTCCTTAGTTAAATAGTGTTCTGAGTAAGTTATATAGAAAATGCTAATAGAATCCCATGGCAAAAAAAGGCGATATGCTATCATAGGTCTATTGACTAGTTAATTAGCTATTGCCTTTTTGATATTAAGATTCAAGAACTTTATTGTTCTATAAATGCATAATGTAGTCTGGGGAAATAATAATCCACGTAGCTTAAGATGCAGAAGAGGAAAGCCAGAAGGGGCAGTTAAGAACAGCTCAAATTCCATACATATATCTTTTTTTTCTATATGTATTTTTCATATCTTTGAGACAGATATTTGAGGTCTGTGCTGTAATGAACCAAAACCGCACTACACTGTTTACTTGAAATCTTTGCCTGGCCTGCGTGGCAGGGCCTTTGAGTCAATGTTGACTTGTGGCAACTGCCTGGGCTGGTCCCTTAAAAAAAAATGTTGGTTTATTTGTTTGTTTTGAGTAAGATTTTGGAAGTGGTTTGGCATTGCCTGCTTCCCAGGGCTGAGAAAGACTGACAGACCCAAGGTCACCCAGCTGGCTTGTGCCAAAGGTGGAACTAGAACTCTAGTGTCCTGATGTCTTAATCCAGGGGTCTTGGCAACTTTAGGACTTGTGGACTTCAACTCCCAGAATTCTCCAGCCAGCTATGCTGGGAATTCTGGGAGTTGACATCTACAAGTCTTAAAGTTGCCAAATTTGGGGACCTCTGTCTTAACCACTCACCATACTGTCTATTTACTTGAAAATGGCTAATTAATTTAAAGGAGGCTGTTTTTCTAAATAGCGTCTATAGGATTGTACTATGACTTGTTTTTAACTGTATTAACATGCAATAGGACAGTTGAACTAGTTTCTACAAAGATTTGGAGCCTGCATTGTTAAAGGTTTATGGGGTTGCTTATATCAATTGGCTTTTCTTCTGAAGATACTTTTCAGAGAAGTTAGTTGAGGACATTACACAATCCTCAGATGCAGAAACAAACATATAATGACTGTAGATATGGATTTAGAAAAATATTTATGTTTTTCTTCCTTTTGTAACACCAGTCAATCATTACTGAAGCAATACAAGGGCTGTCCTTTGTTATATTGCATTGTTATATTGGCACAGCAATAACTGAATTACTCTAGAACGGAGATTTTCAAACTGGCTTGTGATGTCTAAGGATATCCAGAAGGTGATTTACCTCAACTTCTCACACTGATTGGTCAAAGGCTGCTAAATTATTTTAACAAGGCCTTCAAGATTGCATTCTGTGACCCTACAAGCAATAAAGACTGTCTCAGAAATCCAAGTGGTTCTGAGTATGACAGACTTACTGAGCTTGACTTCTGCTAACTGCAAATCAACTGGCCAAACCAAAGCCACTCAGAATAGAATAATAATAAGAATAGAATAGAATAGAATGGAATGGAATGGAATGGAATGGAATAGAATGGAACTCTTTATTGGCCAAGTGTGATTGGACACCTAAGGAATTTGTCTTCGGTGCATAAACTTTCAGTGTACATAAAAGATATAAGTGATAAATCATTACCATAGTCATTATAAAAATAGATTCATCATAAATCATAAGATACAACACTTAATGATAGTCATAGAATACTAAATAAGCAATCAAATCAAACTAAACAATAAAAATTGTAAGATCACAAGCAACAAGGTTACAGTCATAAGTAGAAAATGAGATAGGTAATAGGAAAGATGAGAAGAATAATAGTAATAATAGGAGATGGTTATGGCCTCAATGACCATCTGCCACCTTCAGGAATAGTCTGTTGGCCAGACAGTGCTTGTTGTCCCTGTCTCTGCTGAATGGTAAATAAATTCTTACACTGTTTAGTAAAAGAAAAAAGGCAAAGGTTTCCCCTGTCCAGTCAAGTTTCTCTGTCCAATCAGAGGGCTCATCTATGTTTCCTAGCCAAGGGAGCCAGGCTTGACCACAAAAGGAGAAGATGCTTCTGTGGTAATGTGGTTGGCATGATTATATGCCAAGGCTCATGGAACACTGTTAGCTTCCCACCAAAGTGGTGGTACCTGTTTATCCACTTGCAAGGTTTAATAGGACTTCCCAATATTTTCCAATGTTATTTTTATAGCAGTGCATGAGAAATACTGCTGTACAAGAAGCTATAACAGGCTTGTGGGAAAATGTCTTTGATTATTCGATGGAGTTATTATGCTGGGCCTCCATCTGCATTCATTCTGTACATTTACAAATCAGCTATTTTGTAAATCTTTTCCATGAATGATTGATTGACTGAATGAATGAGTGAATGAATCTTATTATATCCTCTGGCCAAATAACAGAACCACAGTAATTAAAATAAATAAAGTTAACCTCATACATACAGTCTTCTGCTGCATCAAGAATAATTGGGCTTTTGTCTTAATAGATTTTCGATGCTATGAAGATCGTGGAAAAATGAAAGAAGTGGGAAGACAAGTTTTGTTTTCTTCAAGTCCTCCAGGTCAGGGTGGTGTTTTAAGAAGAATAAATAGGTTTCTTGAAGTAAACTACATAGATGGTCCTACTAAGAAATGATTGGGTTATTTGACCATGGATCCTACTACATGAAGAACTCCTGGGAAGAGATAGGATGAAATGTACCTCATGAATCTTGAAGATCTTCTAGTCCAACTCCTTGTTCAAACAGGAAACCTTATACCAGAGGTCTCCAACCTTGGCTACTTTAAGACTTGTGGACTTCAAGTCCCAGAATTCCCCAGCCAGCAAAGCTTCTGGGAATTGAAGTCCACAAGTCTTAAAGTTGCCAAGGTTGGAGACCCCTGCCTTATACCATTATATACCAGACAAATGGTTGTTCAATCTCTTCTTAAAAACCTCCAGTGTTGGAGCACCCATAACTTCTTGAGGCAAGCCATGCCACTGATTAGTTGTTCTGTCAGAGAAATTCCCCTTAGAGCATTGGCTGGCAGGTCAAGAGACAGAAGAAGTACTATATAGGACTTGGCCTAAGCTGCCTCTGCTTTATTCCATCCATTATGTTCCGTTTGCCTGATTTTGTCTGCTTGAGCTGACAAGTCTACAATGGTGGAATGCAGTGGTGGGGGTTCAAAAATTTTTACTACAGGTTCTGTGGGTGTGGCTTTGTGGGCATGGCAGGGGAAGGTTACTGCAAAATCCCCAATCCTCCCCACCCCACTAACCTGCTTTCCCGCTCCGTTCTCCTGTGCAGGGCAACAAAAGAAGACCCAGTCAATCAGTTGGGACTCAGGAGGCAGAGAATAGATGGGGACGGGGCCAGTCAGAGGTGGTATTTGCCAGTTCTCTGAACTACTCAAAATTTCTCCAGAACTGTTCAGAACCTGCTGAATACCACCTCTGGTGGAATGACTGCAGCAACTTCACTGATATTTTCCCTACTACTTACAGTTGTGCTCATAAGTTTACATACCTGGCAGAATTTATGCTTTCTTGGCCATTTTTCAGAGAATATGAATGATAACACAAATTTTTTTCTTTCACTAATGGTTAGTGGTTGGCTGAAGCCATTTATTATCAATCAACTGTGTTTACTCTTTTTAAATGATAATGACAACAGAAACTACCCAAATGACCGATCAAAAGTTGACATATCCTGGTGATTTTGGCCTTGAGTGCCCTGCAATTTAGTCTTATTAAAAATGGCATTTTGTTAGAGATTGCTGTCTAATTATGCCCTATCTTTTTCTCTTGTCCTATAGTTTTTCTTAATAATTTCCTGTCGGAAGGAAAAGCCTGTGGAAGGTGAAAATTTTTCCTGCTACTTCTGTCTGATCTGTAAAAACCCAGATGCCCACTGGAGGGCAACAAAGCTTTAGTGATTGTGGAGATTTTTTTGCTGCTTAGATAAGACAGGGCTATATTTTATTTGCATTTGATGATTACAGTATAGCAGTACTCCCAGGCTCGGCTGAGACTCCATCTCCCAGAATTCCTTAAAGAACATGGCTGCTGGCTGTGGAATTTTGGGAGTTCAAGTTCTAATCCATTTGAAATATTGATCTATTTTTTCTATGACAAGTAAATGTTATATAATCAAAGGAACTGAATAATTTCATGTTTTGTTTAGGTGTGGAATGCAAGGACAATAAACTTTAGAAAAAGCAAGGCTAAACTGGCATTTTATAGTGCTTATTAGTGCTTTAGTTCAGATGACCTTTTCTAACACCTAGTGTGAACTAGGTGATTTGAGTTCTGAAATGTTATAAACAAATTGCTAAATTCAGAATTAATCTGGTGTTTTGTGGGATATGCTGCATAATTTATGAACTATGCACATTTCTCATTTTTAATTCAATATGCAACCTAGATTGCTTTTAAACAGTACTGTACTCTTTTCTAAAAGGGGTTTTCCCCCTTTTGTTGCTTTAATAAAGAACACAGCGCCCTCTAGTAGCCACAAAGTGCAATTAAAATAATAGGTGGAAGAGCAGTAGGCTCATGAAATTAGATTTAATAAATAGGGCTATCATAAACTGATTAGGATTTCTGGATCAGTTGGTTGATGTTATGTGGATATTTGTACTACAGCTATAATAGCTGTTTAACTATTGAATATACCACAAGTCTTCCTTCCAGCCTTGGGTGAGTGCAAGGAGAAGCCAATGCTATAGAAGAGCTCCTTCCCGAGGTAGCCAAATCATCTTTTAGCCAATTTATTTGCACACACACACACACACCAAAAATATTGTTGTTTTGTTTCACTAAGGCATTAAGAGATTTTCCACTGATTATGAGAGGTGTTTATGAAACTGTTTATGCTGCAGAAAGCAAGTGTTTTCCTGCTTGCATATAATACTGTAAAAATTAAAATGCCCTTGAGTTGGGCTCAACTACAAGGCTCTTCATGTAGCTTATTGGGCAAGACTATAGAAATTGGCCACTGCCACCACCTTCTGATTTTTTTTTCCAGTTTTCCTGCCTACCTGTACGTAACCACTCCTTTCCTTGCCATTCTGTGCTTTAACTCTTCCAATAAGCCATCTATTACAACACACTGTTAGAACAAGTCTTCTAAATTATCTCGGTACCTTGCCTCACCAATTCAACTGTCAGCATAGCAGCAAGTCTTTCTCAAAATTGGTCAGTCAGAGCCAAATCAGATACTCTATGATGACCTTGATGGAACTTCTCAATCAGCTGTTGCTCTCCTAGTTAGATCATTGAAGGATGCTTTAAATCTTTGCTTGAAATTTTGGAAATCATCCAGCACTTAGTCATTGCTTTCAGTGCAGCCCACTTGGCTGCCACTTCTTTCAGTAAACTCAGCGCAAAAGTCACCTTGATGCAATATGTAAGAAATTCCACCAGTTGATCCTCCATAAACAGTTCCCACCAAGTTGTAAAAGCCAGAAATTGCTTTTCTCCAGATTTTTCTGGCAAAATCCCATGAGAAAGCAAAAATGCAAATTGAACTGCAGGCTGCTTTACCACTGTTGTGTGAAGTTAAAGTTTTTCTAAACACGGTATTAGCACCATCCTGGCATTCTGCTGATTAGTTATTGGTAAATCCACTTGGTGGTGGTATTGTAATAATGCTGCAGCAAAGTATTCTGCAGACAATGCAGGGCTCCTGAGAGCCAGCTGTCATTTCTGATTCTCTCCCTCTCTTAATACAGAGTAGGAGGCTTTTAAACTGGATGTCAGCTCCTTGAGGTAGGCCAGGTTAAAAAAGAGAGCTTACAATTTTGACTAGAACTATATTTTATTGATATAAAGATTCTGATACAGAATCTTGCAAGCCTGACTGTGGGTTCATCCCCCACCTCAACATATATATATATATATATATATACCAGTGTCTTTGTAATTCTTTCTAATGCTTTTTTTGTTTCCTGGGCTTAAAGTGTGTGTATGTGTTTTAAATTCTTTCTGCATATTTCCTTCAATGTTGCAGTCAACACGAGATAGCTTTGGGTTCCCTACCCCCCACTCCCAATTTAAGCAGGCCCCATCTGCTTAACATCTAGGTCAAAGCCAGTATGATACTAGAACAGTGAAAGTGGCAGCCAATTTAGAAGTACTTCTGTTGGGTTCCCCTGCATGTTTCACTTTGGTTAATAGCAGGTATAGGAAGGATTCAAACCAGGACTGTCTGCAGCACAAATCAACCTCCATCTCCTTTCTTTTTGTGCTAGCAAAAGAGAAAAAAAGGTAGGTGTATCTCTTCTGCCACACATAATTCTTAAATTAGAGTGGGAGCTCCGATGATCCTTTGGCATTTCAGACAACCAGATGACAATAGCCCTGGCTCATCTTCACTCCTTGGCAGTTGGTGTCCAGGACCACAAGAATATCTTCTTCAACCATTCTGGCTAGGCAGGATTCTAAAAATCCTTGTAATGTTCATTGTCCATAAGCATTCCTGTAGTAAGCATAACCATTTGGCTAGTTAATATTTAAAATAATTATTGATCTAAGATACTGTTTTGGGCTCTTAATCAATATTCCTAATATATCAGTGGTGTCTAATGAGTACCACTAGCTTTTCAGAAGATCAGATTGTCACTGCGATGCCTTCCAGCACAGACGTGTTAGTTGAGAATTTGGGGAGTTGCAAACTTAAAACATGTAACAGATTTAAAATTGGAGAAGCGTGACTTAGGTCTCATCTTCTTTCCAAACTACATGAGGATTGGAAATAGGATCTTATGCAAGTAAAACAAGAAGGCAGTTTATATATAAGCAAAAGATAATAGTGACAACTTAAAACCTAGATGATAAAGAATTAATATTTTATATTGGAAAAATATAGGAAAAAAAAATGCTTGATGCCAAAATGAGTACAGTGTAGGCAATAGGCAAGCTTGCCTGTGGAGAATATCACAGCTCGGTTACTCTTTTACTTTCTTCTTTCTGACCAGATACTTCTTGAGAGTGGCTCTTGTTGATAGTCTTACTGGCAAAGGTAGAGTTGATTTGGAATTGGGTGGTGCCTAAATCAAATTAAATAAAAAATTAAATAAATTAAATAAAAGAAACCAACAGGTCTGGGGCCCAGTACTCTTCCGCATTTTTATTAAGTAGTTCAGATGAAGAGGTGGATGCTTATCCAATTGTAGAAGTTATAAAATCGGGAGGGAAACTCAATACCTTAAAAAAACCAAAACAAAATACAAAATAAATGTATAGGTTAGAGAAGTGGATTGAAAATATCATAATGACAGAAATCAATTTTCACTTAGGAAACAGAAACCAAGTGTGTGAGCACTGCTAGGGGACTCCTTAGTTTGGTGATAGTCTGTGGAAGAAATGCTAGGCACTCTCAGGGGTGTCAAACTTGAGGCTGGCAGACTGGATCCGGTCTGCAGGATACTTCGATCTGCCCTGCGGAGCCACCTGGAAACAGCAAAATGCCTCTGCTAGAAAAAAACAAAGCTACCCCCCCTCCCAGGTTCTGATTTTGCTGGCAAAGGGCTGCAGGAGACCATCGCAGCCAAAAATGGAGCTCAGGAGCCCATTTTTGATGGCAGAACACTCAGGCCACCAAAGGCACCCTGACATGAGTGACATCAAGCTGACCATGCCCACCCTGGCCACTCCCACTCCAGCCCTTCAAGGTCAAGCCCAACCCTGATGTGGCCCTCAATAAAATGGAGTGTGACAGCCCTGACCTAGGCCTTTTTTTGAGCTGAAAACAAGGGTATGCTGAATGGAAAAGACATGAAGCTGAATGGAAAAGACATGAAGAGTGGCAAAGACGAACACACAAGGCACAATCCATATAGTTATGGTCTAGTGAAAATACACTAATATGGCTGGGACCCCAGGAGATATTTTTCTTCAGATGTAGCTTATTTCAATGCTTCCTGTAATTAAGAACTTCCAAGAACTTCATAATCCCAAATGATTCAGAGTTACAATATGCTCCTTTCCTTTGCTTTAGGCAAACTTACTGCTGAATTGCACACCCAGAAATATTATTTTTGGGATGGTGCAGCTGCTACAGAATAGGATCTGTTTCCCAAACAGACCGGACACCCTGCTTTGAGGGAGGAAAAGAAGAAACAAGCAGCACCATTCAGCCAGAGCGAGTTCTGTCACAGAGTCTATTGTGCACTGACTTAAAATGGATTGTAGTAACAATAAGCACAAAGAACAGCTTTGATGGAGGGCTTATCTCATATACTCTGATATTACTGGCCTGATGAAGAGACCGCAGCTTCAGTGAAAGGAGATATCAGCATTTTTATCTCCTTCTGGGACAATGCAGTAGAGCCAAAGCTGAATTTTATGAACATAATGGATGCTTGGAGGGAAAAGAGGAGAAGGAGTACTTGAGAAAGGAATATCTCTTCTTTGCATCATTTTTATATAACAGTCTAAAACAAACTTAAAAAATTGAAAACAAGTAAAAATGGTAAAATTGTTGTTTTTAAGAGTTTAAGTCAGATAATTAATTCAAACAATTGCCAGATATATAGCACAAATAATCAGTTGAAAACAGAAACTGGGGATTAAGGAACAATTAAATTAAAAATTAAATTCCAAGGGGTTGGAACATGAAGCACTACTGTTGTTAAGCAACATATACAAGGTCATCAGTTCATGACCCTAAGATACTCTTTTTCTTTCTCTTGTCTTGCAAATATCCTTCCTCTTGCATTTGTCTTTGTTTTCAACTAGTATTGATAGTAAATGAAAGCGTTGAACTTCCCTGACTCCATTTTGTTTAATATATATATATATATCCCACATCCACTCTCACTTCTGCAATGACTTCACAAATTTTTTTAAAAAAACAGGTAAGATTAAAATATTTGCAATATGATGTAAATAGCAGTAGAAACAAAATGGACAAAAGTAAGAATGTAAGCATTTATTTAAAAAAACCCAATGCTATGATAAAATCAAGCTTTGTACAGACTATCTTTCCCCCCCCTTCTCTCATTCTCTGTGTCATTCTCTGTGTTCTCTCATTCTCCGCATTGTGTACCATGTTACGATGTCTGCAGAACATGAAGGGAATCGAACGTGGGGATCTGCTGGGAAAAGGAGAAAAAAGAGGAAGTAACATTCCCTGTCTGGTCCTGGAAACTCTGTTTCCAGCCTTGCTTGGAAAAGGGACATTTAGGAGACACTGGAGATGTGATGAGGCAGCTTGAAGTCGAACAGATGGTGCTTTGAGATGATGTTTTGGCTCTGCAAGTACCCGGCCTTACTTAATGCAATGGGAGGGGGTGGAAAGAGAAAGGCAGATATTTGTTTCTTCAACCCATGATCTTGATATACTTTTCCAAGGCTGCCTTTTTATAACCAACAGAAATCCCTTCAAGGAAGGAAAAATGGAATACTGGGGTCCTTTGATTGATAATGCTCAAATAAGTTTCCATCTGAAAGAACCCAGAGAGTCAAAGGATGAAAAATGTATAACGGGCATTGGCTGAATATGCCTCCTGTTTGGCTATGTAGTAGCATAAATTGCAATTCTTTGCACACTGTATTTACATGTTCCATTTTACTCCATCTGTATATTTTAAAATAAAACAAGAATGAAAGGATAGCAGATGTGAGAAGGGGGGATTTTCTAAATGTGTTAATATTAGTGTATACAGTACACTAAATTTATAAATGTAAATTAGCATATTAGCATGTAATGTTCAGATTCCAGCCTTTCCATTCTGTCTCTTGCCACCTTAAGTTTTTCATTTTTCCCTGGTCAGTTGAATATTTTGTGGACATTACTGGCATTTATTTCTCAGAGGCTCTTGGGGGATTTTCCTTTTCCTCTGAGTGTTTTGAAAATGATTCTTTGTACTTTTGCAACTCTCAGGTTCCCTGGGATCTCTATAACCCTCCTGTTGTGCTGCTATTCTGGCTTGCATAAGCAACAACAGTCTGAGAACTGATTTGGTCTTAGAAAGTATATGGTATTATTTTTATAGCATCAACAGGGGAGCTATCTGGAATGCTTGCTTATGTTTTAAAAGGAGGAGTAAGGTGTTATTCAACATATAAAACAATTGTTTTAAGTTCTGTTATTTCTGTTGAGATACCGGTACAGATATTCTGTTCTTTTCTAGTTATTAACACTAAGAGTATAGATCTCAATGTCTGCAGTTCCGGTTTCCAACATTATGCATGTGAAAAGCCATCATTCATAGAATGGGGATGTGAGGTTATATTGCTAATAGGTCCAAGGTCACATGAAAGTATTGCCCTGGCAATTTGACCCAGAGATCTGCCAGGAGACTAAATGAGTATAAATCTTTTTATGTGTAAACGTGCCATAAATTCTGGAAACCTGTTTCTATGTACAATGCTCTTTCAACTAATGCATGAGCGAAGAAGGCTAATATTTCTATGAAATAAAAATATGTTACTAGAAAACCCAGTCTATAGTAGAAATGAACTTCATTCTTCTGAAAAGTCTGAAGCTTGCTTTCCACTCCCAACACTTTTTTTTCTATTGAGTGCAATTTTCATTTTTCTAAAATTTCAAGCCTTTGCCTACTATTCCCTGTTGGCTTTCATTTTTGTAACAAGAGGCTCAGTTAGGCAGAGTAGGGTGGGCTGAAGCTGGCTCATAGTGGGTCACAAGAGCAGTGGTGTGACTCAAACTTTTTTTACTATTGGTTCTGTGGGCGTGGCTTGGTGGGCGTGGCAGGGGAAGGATACTGTAAAATCTCCAGTCAGAGGTGGTTCTCCAAACTACTCAAAATTTCCGGTTCTCCAAAACTGGTCAGAACCTGCTGAATACCATCTCTGCACAAGAGCCATTTGTTAAAGGTTCTGGAATTTTGCAAGCAGATTGATAGCAGAGCTGAACCACTACGCCTAGCATACTGATCAACTGTTCTGCAGTTGGTGGCATGGCACAGGGGTGGAAATGGAGTCAGCAGAGCCAGGGTTTGTTTCGTTAATTTACCAGAACATGGCTGGTTAGTACTGTCTAGCAGATATTTGTTTATTTATTTATTTTGTCAAGCATGCATTTGATAATATATATAAGTATAAACATGATTATTAATACATGAAATAGATACAAATATATACTGGCTCCCAGTAGCTATACGAATATATCTATGGTATACTGACTCTCAGTTTCTATATCGGGGTCCCCAAACTTGTGGAATTCTGGAAGTCCACAAATCTTAAAGTTGCCAAGTTTGGAGATCTCTGATCTATATGAATCGATACTCACTATCTTCATGATATTAATACCTCACAGATCTTTTAGAGACATTCCAATAATAAACTGTTTGGTCCCATCCATCCACTTATATCCATTATCTTCCTTTTCTTCAACAGCCTTCAGTCTTGCCAATCTTTGTCCCTCGTCCTCTTGTTTCAATCCCCAAAGTCTCAACTATCATGGACTGTTGTGAACCACTTTCCCCTCCAAATTTTTTATTCATTGTAAAACCTTCTTGGAAGGAAGACAGGTGTTCCAGCAAAATCATTACTTATACTATGTTTCATACTCTGGCTAATTTTTACAGTCAAAAGCCTTCCTGAAATCAAACCTCTTTTGTTCTCTCCACTTTCTATTCATGTTGGCTGTTTGACCTTGTGTCCTGCTATCTTCTGAAGCCTGCTTTTTCTTTGGGTGTTTCTTGCCCCATGGATAGCTTTCTCTCCTCCTCCTCCTCCTCCTCCTCCTCCTATCATGAACCAAATTCTGCTTGTGCAAAAAGTTAGTGGCTTCAATCATATGTTCTATTTCTTGGATCTCTTTCCTTTAATACATGTATTAAAATACATCTCTCTCAGTAGGTCTGTATACAAACATGTGTGTTGATCCATACACAGTCTTGTTCTCTTATTTGTTTTTGGCAAGTTAAGTTCCTCCCCTCCTACAGCTTCAAACAGATCAATGGACACTTCATCCGTGACTGATGCCTTTCTATTTACCAGCTGGTCAGAATGTCAGTCATATAATCCTTTCTAGGAGATTCAGTTTCTGATTACATTATCTACAATGTCTCACTACAAATGTTTCTATCATTCTATTTTTAAAGTTTTTGGTATAATCTTTTAACTTTCTTACAACTTTATTTGCCAGAATCAAACTGCTTCTGTGAATATTTTTTATTATTTTTATTTTAGCTATAACACTTTCTCTAATCTTCTTAAAATGATCATGAGACCCACAGAATGGGATTTATTATGGGGTCCACCTGCATAAGATTATTTCATAAAGATTTTAAGACTTACTCTACATTATTTTCATATATATTTGACAGTAGTGCTCAAGAGAAAGATGAGAGGTGCATCTAATCTTTTATGCCAATATTATCCTGCTTGTTGATATAATCTAGCTTTCTATAACTGGTGTCTGCTTCTCATTGTTTTGGTGCTCCACTGTCCCCGTTTATTTAGTGTTCAATCTGCTAACAGGTCAATCTTCCTTGGTAGCTTCTTCTTGAATTGTTTATTCTTTAGGGAATGAATAATTCTGTGCTAATCTGTATATGTACTGTATATATTAATAAAATATGCACCTGCCTTTATGTGTTTGCTTATACACGTGCATATGCTTCTTACAATTGTTTTAATGTTAATAATAAGTTTTTTTTAAAAAAAGATACATTTTCAAAAGAATAACTCCATAATTCTTTGATTAAAAGTAAGCTATGGTATTCCTAAACAGAAGTTCTATATTTTCATATGCTACACAGCATATTACGTTTGTATTTTAACAATATATTATGTTTATATTTTAACAGTAACAGTTTCCGTATTAATTTTGAAAAAAAAATCTCATTGCACCAAAAGGAGATCAAAATTCTCAGTCAGAAAAGGTAAACATTACTGTTAACCTATCTAAGATTCAGACTGCTGAAGCCATTAGAAATAATGTAGACTAATTTTTATATACAGATAAAAGTATATCTGTTCTTTAGGTAAATGATACTTTATATAATTCTGAAGAAAGGAAAGGGAAGGAGGAAGGAAGTTCAAAGTCAACATTATGCAAATGTTGGACCTATAACCATTACAAATAAATATATACATAAACCAAATAACCATTCCTTTCAAGGATATTTTATCCAGAACAGTCAGCAGTCCCTAAATCAGGTTGTTACAGTCTCAACCTAAATGCATTATTTTGCCATATAAAAATTATATTGCCAGGTTAGAGTTGACTTAACCCATTTCTTAAAAAAGAAAAGAAAAAACCCAATCTCTCCACCACCACCACTATCCCCCAAATCCAACTTCAGTGGCATACATTGCTTCCATTCTGGCCACAGGTTTCCTTGAAAAACTATTAATAGTGACCATCCTTTTCCATAGATAGACCCTCCCTCTGTGTGTGTGTGTGTGTGTGTGTGTGTGTGTGTGTGTGTGTGTGTGTGTGTGTACCTTCAAGCCAATGTTGACTCCTGGTGACTGCTTGGACTAGTCTCTGCAGGGTTTTTTTTTGGCAAAGTTTGTGGAAGTGGTTTGCCATTGCCTCCTTCTGCTGAAAGAGAGTGACTGGCCCCAAGACACCCGGCTTGCTTTGTGCCTAAGATTGGATTACAACTCATACTCTCCCAGTTTTTAGCCCGAGTGTCCTTGAATATCCAAAGACCTTTTGCCTTCTGGGATACAATAAATATAATGTCTTCTGTTCAGTTATAAAGTGTATGAGGATCCAGATTGTTGGGGATAGTATGCTGACTCTGTAAACAGCTTAGAGAGGGCTGTAAAGTACTATGAAGTAGTATATAAGTGCTATTGCTAGCTTAGAAAAAGATAGTTGAAGAACTCCGTATGGCAGCTCTACTCAATTCCTCAAATGGGAAATCTGAATTTTAGAGACTTTTCCCCATTAAGCATGG
The DNA here is from genome assembly GCF_049901715.1 of Pseudonaja textilis. Classification (NCBI taxonomy): domain Eukaryota; kingdom Metazoa; phylum Chordata; class Lepidosauria; order Squamata; family Elapidae; genus Pseudonaja; species Pseudonaja textilis. The sequence continues at coordinate 52,597,663 of NC_141991.1, forward strand.
TATCAACCTGACCAGGCAACCTCTTGTCTTCTGTCCTATTCCCATAATGTTGCTTTTAGATTGAGGCATCCTAAAGGTGTACTATTTTCCCTGTATTCAGATGCCATTCAAGGACAGTCTCAAAATTGACAAAAATCTGCCTGGCTTTGTATTTCTATTATCTTGGATGAAAGTCAGATGACTGCAGTGACTTGAAACAGAGCCATTAGAAGAATAAGGATCAGCAATAGGCACCACAATTTCACCTGAATTATTTTCTGATGATTCAGAAGATGGGTGGAGAACATTTCGACTCAACACATTTGGAGAGAGGTTGGCATCCATACTTAGCTTTTACCAACGTGCATTTTTGCTTGTTTTTAAAGAGAACGTTTTCTTTTTCCCAATCAACAAAGAATATTTAATTGCACAAATAATCTTGGGGGGGAATCCATTCAGAGTCAGTGTCAGCTAGCTTTAATTCAATGCAGTTCAGGAAGGAAATGAAAACAATGTATGCTATTCTGTAGAAAATAATGTATAGATGCTAAATTGGATCCATAATACTGAGGATGAATTAAGAGAAATAAAAAGAGAGTTGAAATTATTAACTGATGAAAACTATAATTTTCACCAAAAACAGATAGCCTTTATTTCTTGGAACCCACACAACCAAGCAGGAAATAATATGTGAGGATAATAGATTTAAACGGAATGTAGCAGCACCCACTACAGCATGCCATGATTTCCTATCTCTGAAGATGAGTCTAGTCTTTTTTTAAATTCCACCCCCATAAGAACATCTTAGTAAAAATGACTCTATATTTAAATAGTGGGATTTATGCTAGTTGTGGCTATGTTGTATTATCAGAGAGTCTCCCTTTTTGGAGAATCTCTCTCCTATACATTGACTAGGCAGCTATGAAATACATGGTCGGAAAATATTTCTAGGTTAAGGCATTATATAGAATAGAATAACAAGAGTTGGAAGGGACCTTGGAGATCTTCTAGTCCAACCCCCTGACTAGGCAGGAAAACCTACACCACTTCAGACAAATGGTTATTCAACCTCTTTTAAAAAACTTCCAGTGTTGGAGCATTCACAACTTCTGGAGGCAAATTGTTCCACTGATTAATTGTTCTAACTGTCAGGAAATTTCTCCTTAGTTCTAAGTTGCTTCTCTCCTTGATTAGTTTCCACCTGTTGCTTCTTGTTCTGCCCTCAGGTGCTTTGGAGAACAGCTTGATTCCGTCTTCTTTGTGGCAATCCCTGAGATATTGGAACACTGCTGTCATGTCACCCCTAGTCCTTTTCTTTTTCTTTTTCAACTTTATTGAAAACAAAAAATTAAAATATACAAATATACAAATATACAAATATACAAACTCAAAAGACAAAGATTCATACAGGCAAATGTCACAATAATCTCTGTGCTAAAACTAATTAAATTTTCCTTTAATACATTTGACAGTGAGTTAAATATTTTCTAAATTATATTATGTGGCAGTTATTTCTTGCTTCCTATAGGTTATCTGTTATTTGTGTTTTATCAAGCATAATGTTCTGTTATTAATGTTTGTTGTTGGATTATACATATTTATTTTTACTGATGAATTCCTTCTATTGATTGTTTAAAGAATGAGGGATACTAAGACTAACATTAACAATTCCTTTTTGTTATTGTATGTGTCATAATCTGTTTCATAAATTTGTTTTCCCCCTTTGATTCCCCTTTTCATATTTTTTTTTACATTCTAGCCAATCGTACCACTTATTCCAAATCGAGTAAAATTCCACCTCCTCTTTTCCTTTTAATTTTAATGTGAGTTTTTCCATTTCTGCAAATTCACAATTTTTTTTGAATAATAAATTGTATTGGTGGTATATCAGACGATTTCCAGAATTGAGCCAGTGAAATATGTGCCACTGTTAAGATATGGATAATCAAATATTTTATTTTGGAGGGATAACCTTCCTTAATGATACCCAGAAGATACAATTTAGGTTCCCACTCCAATCGACCCTGGACAATTTCTTCTAACCAAGTTTTGATTCTAATCCAAAAATGTTTGACCACTGGGCATGTCCACCAGACATGGAAGTAGGTACCATGATTGCCTTTGCATTTCCAACAGGTTGGATCGGATGTTGGATATATTTTTGCTAATGTGGAGGGTGCTAGATGCCACCTATATATCATTTTATATAAGTTCTCTTTATAAGACATAGATTTAGTTATTGTAAGATTTCTCTGCCAGATTTCTTCCTAGTCTTCTAAATCTATATTATGGCCAAAATGTCTTGCCCACGCTATCATTGGTCCTTTCACAATTTCCTCAGCTAAATCTTATTCCAGTAAATAATCATATAATTTAGATATCATATTTTTATCTGGGCCCAAAGTAACTTATCAAGCTTAGTGCTCTTTGATTCTATTCTGAATTCTTTTAAATCTTTCTCATATCTTATTGCTATTTGGAAATAGGACCAATGATCAATCATTATTTTTTGGTTTTCAATTTGAGCTTTCCTTCTTTGTCTAAAATATGGTGATATTTGAGCTTTTTACTGATGTCCATTGTATTAGAGTGGAACATTGCCTCCATGGTTGATAACCATAATGGAACTTTAATGTAATGGTTTTTCCTAATATCAGACCAGGTTTTTATCAAAGATTTGCGTAAAGTATGTTTCTGAAAGTATGAGTGACTTTTACTACTTGGGTTCCACAAGAAGGCGTGCCACCCTATTTGTAAGTCATATCCTACTAATGTTAGAATTCTTTTGTTTTCCAATTTAATCCAATCCTTTATCCACATTAACATTGCTGCTTTATAACAGGTCTCCCTGGCAGGGAGACCAAAGCCGCCTCTGCTTTTATTGTAAATAAATTTTCTTAATTCTTGACTTCTTGCCTGCCCAAATGAATGTCATAGTAATTTTATCCAATTCTTTGAAAAATGATTTATCCAATAATATAGGGATCATTTGGAATAAATAAAGCAATTTGGGTAGAACATTAATTTTAATTGTGCAATTCTGCCTAATAAAGAAATCTGCATTTTGCTCCATATCTCCAAATGTCATCCTATTTGTTGTAATAGTTTAGCATAATTGTCTTCTTTCAAAGTTATTGTTTTGGGTCTTAACCATATACCTAAATATTTAATCTTATTGACAATTTGTAGTCCCATTATTTCTTCTAGTTCTTTTTGTTTATTATTTGTTATATTTTTAACTAACATTTTGGTTTTTTCTTTATTGATTTTCAACCCTGCTACTTTATTGATTATCAATTTCTTTTAATAAGGTTGGACCTGACTCTATTGGATCCTCTATAATAATGACCACAACATCAGCAAATGCCTGTAATTTATATTCTTGTCTTTTAATCTTAGTATCTTTAATTTCCTCATTCATTCTAATTCTGTCCAGTAATGTTTCTAATATTGTGATAAAAAGCTGAGGCGACAATGGTCATCCCTGCCTGATACCCCTTTTTATTTCCAAAGGATTGGTAAATTCTCCATTTATCATTACCCTTGCTTTCTGAGTTAAATAAATCGAATCTAACATCTTTGCGAAGTTATCCCTGAATTTCATCAAGTTTATCTGGCGTTTCATAAATTCCTAGTTTTGGTTGTCAAATGCCTTTTGTGCATCCAGGAAGACAAGAGCAACTTGGCTTCCTGGGTGTGTTTCATAGTATTCTAATATATCAATTTTCATTCTTGTATTATTTCTAATCTGTCTCATGGGAAGGAATCCATTCTGGTCAGGGTGAATTCTTTCATTAAGAATTAGCTTCAGTCTTTCCGCCATCACACTCATAAAAATGTTTTCATCTGTGTTTAAAAGAGATATTAGTCTATAATTTTTTTACCTGGGTGGCATCTGCACCCTCTTAAGGGGTTAATATAATATGGGCCTCCTTCCATGATTCTGGGAGTCTTGCCTCTAATAATACCTCATTGCAAATCTCTAGGAACACATTTTCTAGTAGTTCTCCAATCTCTTTGTATAATTCACTTGGCAACCCATCCGGGCCTGGAGTTTTATTACTTTTTTGTCTTATTTTTAAATAAAGTTTTATTTGGGTTTTCACACATACAAAATACAAATAAAACATCTTTTTTAAAAATAGCATGGTCCCGGGTTGAACTTCTTTATACAGACACAAAAACTCAATTTCATGCTCCTTTTTGTGTTCTATTCCATATCTTATACTATTCTACATTTTCTATATAATTTTTTCCCCTCTTTTAATTTTCTCAATTTTATTTTGATTATCTCATCTCAATTCAAATCATTATATTTATACTTTTGTCTGTTCTGTTTCAATTTCATATTATCTTTTCTCATTAAACAATTTTTTCCCTGTAGTTACCAATTGGAGTATGACATCTTTATATCTTTTAATTACATCCATTCAACTCTTATTTAAACTTTAGTATATACCTTAAGGTTATGACCTTCAATAAAATACATAATACAGAACTTCCAATCGAATTCTGCTTGGTACATTCTTATAATACACACTATATTCTTTAAAAAAAAAAGAAAGGATTATAAATATATGTAATTATAAACCCTCATT